>NW_024040040.1:51079769-51723065 GCF_014851395.1 Micropterus salmoides | reverse complement strand
GGATAGAAAATTATTGTTACACAACTTACTGTCAGACATGGTCCTCGGATCCTGTGCAGCACTGAGCCAGATGAGCTGTGTGGTATCTGCAGAATGTACCTGCCTGTTTTATATGGAGCTGTTATGTAAATGTAATGGGGCGTGTCAGCTACTATATAATCTAACAGCAACGTTCTTAATAATCCCTTGACATTCATCTTTGTCATTTTATTTTATTCTGGAAAATTAACGTGAAATACACAATAATTATACATCTTGTTTCATGTTTTATGTGATTTTAATATGAATTGAGATTCCTTGTTGTTGTGCCTGTGCTTGGTGTTCATATTTGTGCACTGTTAATATGCTGCCATTTTGGCCAGGTCTCTCTTGAAAAAGAGGTTATAAATCTCAATGAGATCATCTGGTTAAATAAAAGTTAAAGAAAAAGAAAGAAAGAGATGATACACTTATTATTATCATTATTGCTGCTGTTATTATATAAATCTAATTAACACATGGGCCAATTTATATATACATAAATACTTTTATAACATATATACATATAGTATAAGGAATAAATTTACCATAGGCAAGGGCGTCACTTTGTAATGCAAAGTGATGGTGACACACTGTAGCCCTTTGAATTAGGGGTGTGAAGAAACACTTAGCTCGTAAGACATCACAGTACGCGTAGATATAGGGTTCACAAGAACAAGACGAAGAGATACTTAAATTACTTAAGACAGTTCATTTCCTGCATTCTGGTGAAAGTTTCTGCACCAATCTATGGTGGAATTTTTGTATTTATGTAAAAGGAAACACAAAATTCAGGTGGCATTTCAAAATATATAAATATAATAGAATGTCAGTCAGTGCAGCTCTCAGGCATTCTGTGCTGCTTTCAGATCTGTTTCTCCTGTAGATCAACTTTTCTCATGTGACATCATCCCTGCTGTTCCTGCTCCCTCATGTTCAAAGGGAGAGAACGGAAAACTTGGCCAAAAAGAAACTGTCAAGAAGTAGTTAAAGTTACTGATTGTTGTGGCACGTTTTTGGGGTCCTTTCATTATTAGGAGCATATTTTTTAAGTTATTTTTTTTCTATATTTTAATTGCATTGCATGTTTTTTTTTTTACAAATTATGCTTTTAAAAAGTGGTGGGGACCAGTGGAAATGACACCTATGACCATAGGCTACATTAAGGACCCGGCCTCATTTGCTAATGAGTTTAGTTGCTGATAAGCTCAAAAAAAGTTATTTCTACTCAAGGAACAGCAGTTAGGACAGAGGGTGTTGTATGCTGTCCAGACGGTTACAATCCTTCAGGCAAATTTGTGATCTGAAACATTAATCAGACACTGCATTCAGTTTCCCCACGAGGGTCCTGATTATGCAGGATGACAGTCACCAAAACGGTCTGCTCTTAATGTGCAACCATGTATATTTTTTCCCTGGTTAGACGAACCAAACTTACATGCATGAAAGCAGCTGACAGTCTGTCTGCTGTATTATTTTCCTTGCAAACAATAAAAGTGTGGGGCAGAAAGAGCACTGTATATGTCTACTAGAGGAACTTTCACCCTCTGCAATGAGTCATCAGCTCTGCACCGGGATGTTGAGCTACATAAATTAAAGTGACTTGACATTGTTGAGGAACAAGGAAGGACTAGAGAGCAGGAGCAGATTTTCTTTAAATGATGTTTGTGAAACCAACTGTCATTGATTGATCTTAAAGAAGGCAGTCATGTAGATCTGGTTAATCCAGATCGTCCTGTGTTTCTGTATATCAAACCCTTTAACTTCATGTCACCTTCTTATCTTTCACACGTTGCTCATATGCACACATTATTTTGTACACAGACGTTTAGCATCCATTGTTTCTGAAAATGTCTTAACACTTATGATACCGCTGTCAATTTTATTTGTTAGCTGTGATGCACCAGCATTTAACTCCACAGCTGCAATAAACTTACAAATAAAAAAAATTAACATTTCACCCAGAATTTGACGATTTTTTTTTTAACACCTTTCATTTCCTCTGTGTGTTTTACATCCAGAACTCGCTGCTGTTTATTATTTATTCTTGTAACCTTTTAAAAGTCACATGTGATGAAACTGGTAATGTTTAAGCTGGCTTTTTTATTTTATTTGGTTTGCCAAACACTGTTGTAAATTTAAAAACATTTTTATAGACTATAAGATGTGCATTCTTGGCATGTCTTACTGGCACACCTAAATGAACTTGAGCCTTGGCTTGGAACAGTCGTCAATCTAAACACGGCGCGCTTCGTTTTGCTAAGGTTTCTGGCAGGGACGTGCACAGGCATATTGGTGGGCTGTGGAAAAAAGGGCACTTCTCATAATTATTTACTGAAGTCTTTTTGAACAAAACATTAAATATATTAGACTTCCTTAGCAATTTATTTTAATTCCCTAACACTCAATAACACTACAATAATCAGTTGAGAGAGAGACCAAGTTTTAAGTATTCACGAGGTTTATCACAGGAGCAGGCAACAGCAAAGGAAACTATGCCACAATGTGCATGTTTTCTTTGCTAATAGTAGGCTATCTATTTAGACAACGCATTACTCATTTTAATACGTCATAACTGATGCTTTCAGACAGCTCGACAAAGCGTGAGGATTTTATGGTAAAGATACCCTTCATCGGGGGCTTAACACTTTTATCATGAACGTGGCTACCTAGCTAACTAGGACTAGCACTACCGGTCTGTACGGGATTCCCCAGAGCGTCTCATATAGACGCTGAAGGGTACCTTTAGTGTCAAATAACTACGTTTTTTCACTTTTTTCTGAAAGCGTTGGTATTGGATGCCCTGAGATGAGAACGGGCTCATTTAGAATAAATGACTGCACCAAGGACAGGGACTTAGTGTCACTAATAACTTGTTTATTTTTCACAAGGCAATCAATCGTTTTAATTGTTTTGGTATTATTGGAATACATAACACCTCAAAATCAACAAAAATCGTCGGGCTGCAGCCATAATTAAAATAGATGTTATTTAAATACTTTTTGTTTCACAAGCAAGATGCCAAATGAGTAAAGATAACCTTCAGCTTCACACAGCCAAGCTACAGAATACTGAATTGCCTGAATACAATAATGTATTGATCAAATACATTATTATTGTTGCTATTATATTATAAACACACACACACACACACACACATAACTGATGGTAAGACTTTCACATTTTAAGGAAGGGCTGCCTGTATCATGTAAAAAATCAATCAGCATCCAACAAACCAATAGAATGGATAGTTATTAGATGAGGAGCCTATGATCAGAAAAATAAAGTTACTGTTTAAGGCAGGACACTTTTTCATATTTTGCTTCCATGTCTTCTTTTACTCTCATGGAAATAAAAGTTCAAGAATACGCATTTGGATGGTGTTAGTTTTAAGCCTGACCTCATGCTGTTTGCATCTGTAGATTTCTTCTGAACTAAAACGAGCTTATCTGCATTTTTAAACAACATTTCAGGGGAAAAGACTCTTGATGTAAGTCATTAACTGGGGACGTTCTGTGGTGATATGCTTTAGTTATTTTATTTATCCCATTCACCTGCACTGACTTGTCAAATGTGTGCAAATTGGCGATTGTGATGACGTTATTAGAGACAAGTTTTACTGTATTCACTTGTAGTGTCTCCCTTAAGTACAGTAGGCCTACATTAGCCTGTATGGCCATGATATATATTGCCTTTAGTTTTTAGTTAGTAGTGATATTGATGTAGTGATTGGCTGTGTATGCCAGGATCATGAAGTTAGTTTCCACTTACATATTCCAGCAGAAAACCCTAAATGGTGGGGGGAATTTAAGCAAACCATGTTACACTTTACATTGTGTCACACATGTCAATAGTTATTTATTTATTTTAAAGATATTCTTTTTACAAGTCAGCACTATTTAGGACAACATTTCCCCCTCGTCCTCTTAGCTCTAAATCTATAAATGAGAAGAATTTATTTAAATCACAAATCTGTGTGGAGGAATAACCAGAAACTATATGAGACACTGGGTATACAGCAAAACTGGGCTTTATTGGTAAATGTAACATGTATGTCATCATAGTTTACAAAAGTTAACAACGTGAGACAGGAGGGAGCTGCTGCACCAGTAAAGAGACATGTTAGACTTCTTTAACAGAATCAAAAAATAATATAAAAACACATAAATCTCTAGTTAAATGCTGCTAATTATAAAGCAAAGTAAGAGGAAACCAAAATAAAAGTCATAACTTTATAATCAACCAGTTTCAGATTAATGATTTATTTCATCCCAGCATTTCATTAATCTGGTCTGATTCATACACAGTTATTGTTTCTTCCGTCTTTTTATCAGACAGTGGATAGGCTGTCCACTGTCTGCATTAGCTTCTCCACTTGACCTGAATCTGAGCCACTGTTCTCAAAAACAACACACCTGTTGCCGCACTTTTTAATTATTTCCCTGAGATCTGTCTGGCAGGCACTCAAAAAGTTCTTCAAGCTCATCTTTGCACGCTGCAGGTCGTCCCCACGAGTAAACAGGATGACTGTTTGTTCCTGAACGTTGTTACCAAAAGCTGTTTCCAGCTTTTTCAGTATGTCTCTCTCACCGTCTGTAAATCTGCTAACATGAATCACAAGTAAGTAAACACAAGGTCCTGACTGACAGAGCTGTTTGCACTTTCTCACATGTTTGTTCTTAACTGATGATTTAATCTCATCATCAAAGATGTCTGGGGTATCAATGACCCGTACACGTGTACCGTCTATCTCTGTTTCTGCCACCTGGCACTCTGTGGTGGTCGGATTTGAACTGGTTCTAGACGTGAACTGCTTCTTTCCCAGGATTGTGTTTCCACTCGCACTCTTTCCAGTCCCGGCCATTCCCAGCAGAACAAGGGTCACTGTGGTGCCAGAGGACTTTCCTGCATTGATGTAGAAAAACACCTTGAGGGAACTTTACAGTGATCTGTTTTCATAAATCCCAGCACATTTTCATTTAAAGGACATTTTGATTTCTTGTCTTTAAACACATACACAAAATACTGCATTTCTGTGATACTTTACATCTTGAAAACAAAGGTCTCACTTTTGAAATTCTTGGTGAAAGGGTTCCATACCCAGGATCTGCCACCTGAATGGAAAGGCAAAAAAATTGTTTTTGTAAGTTTGATGAAATCTTTTGGTTCTTTTTTAATTAATCCACCTTCAGTAAACACTACACATTTGTAAGACAACATATTAGGGTTATTGTAGATCAAAAAAAAGTTATGGAGCCTGCCAGGTCCAAAGCTAAAGTGAATTGTTGTGGTAGGATTGTAATGAAGAAGGGGGGCAATGTTAAACATTAGGAGAGGCCAGTACTTAATTTGTAAATCGGGAGGCTGTACACAGAGAGGCTGCTGTTCTAGCGGGTTACGGAAGAGAAAAAGTCACAGAACACATCAAAAATCCACAGAGACTGGATCACATTTGACACGCTGAGGTGCTAACTTGCAATGCGCTAGTTGGACCCGGAGTGTGAGTCCTAAAAACTTCAGCCCATCGCCTGTGTTCAGGTCATCTGTTGACTAATAAACCTATTTTCTTATCTTATAATCGCAGAGATCGTCTATTACTACAGTGGCCCTGATACACCATCATCCATTTGGCTATAGGTTAGAAAGATGCAGCTGAGAGAGACTGTGGCTCACCTCTCTCTCTGTGTGATGACGCATCTGACTGAGGATGGTCAGCATGCCTATAAAGTAGAGGCAGTGTTACTTCATCTGTAGTGTAAGAGTATACAAACAAATATAACAGTCCTGTAGACTACATTTACTAAATATGGGCATGCACCAGTGTACACCAACATATTATATATAAGTTACGTCCAATTATAAATCTGCATGTTTCCTTTTACCTCTTGTTGGTTGACGTCAGATTTCTTTCTACAGCCAGCCCTCTCAGTTCACTGACAACCTGCTCCGTGGTGTTGCATCTGAATGGGTAAGAATCTGGATGTTCAGAGCTCAGTGGCAGAACAACTCTGAACTCTTCTGTGGGTTTTCCTGTTATTTGGTTCAGCCTTTCTATCTGTCGCCACACCTCTTCTGCTGAAAATCCATCCTCTACCACCAACAGACACATGTCAGGGTGGCAATTAAGAGCAAATTGTGCTTCTATGTTCTTACATGCTGTGTCCAATTCTGGTGTACATGTGACCTCATATATATCATTTTCAAAGATCTGAGTATCTTTGAGAACACTTGTTTTGTTTAGTTTAAATAAATCTTTCCCTAGGATGTTGGTTATTAGGGCTTTCTTCAAAGAATCTCCATTTCCCAGAACAATGATTGAAATCTTCTTTTCTGTGAAAACAACAAACATAATGTCATTTTTTAATCTGATACAATAAAGAAATCTGTACATGGTTTCAATTTCCCTTAATTATTCAAAAGTGGATCCTTTGACTTCAACAATAGAGTTGTATTAATGCAAAGTAAAGAGAGCATTACAAACAAAGATGCTGAATAGAAAAAGTTTAACTTACTGTCAGACATGGTCCTTGGATCCTGTGCAGCAAGGAGCCAGACGAGCTGTGAGGTATCTGCAGAATGTCCTTGTCTTTGCCTGTTTTATATGGAGCTGTTATGCAAATATTATGGGGTGTGTCAGCCGTGTAGTTACTATATAAAGAAACAACAATGTCTCAAACAAATGCCTTTACATTCATCTTTGTCGTCTCTGCACAGAAAACAGTGCTGAGAGAAAATGGCTCTTCCTGCTGGTAAGACTCAAAACATTTTTGTTTTAATCTGCTCTATGTGCTCATATTCACTAAAATATATGTACATCAAGCCAACGATTTACTCTTTCAGACAGCTTGAACACAAGTTATGAATTGTTTTGCAGGTCCTGATATGAGAATTGTGATGATTGGAAAAACTGGTGTGGGCAAGAGTGCTGTTGGAAACACCATTCTGGGAGAGAGAAGTTTCAGATCCCGTCCCTGTTCAGAGTCGGTGACTGAGACGTGTCAAAAAGCTGCGGTACTCTGGAATAACAGAGTACTTAGTGTGGTAGACACACCAGGGATCCTGGACACTTCGAAATCCCCAGATATCATCAAAAAAGAAATTGTAAAATGTGTCCAAGTCTCATGTCCTGCTGTGGAAACAGGTTCCACGTCTTTGACAACACCAATAAAGCCAGAAGTCAAGTAGTGGAGCTGATCAAGAAGATCGATGACATGGTTGCAGGAAACGGGGGGACGCACTACTCAGATGCCATGTATAAAGAAGTGCAGAGCAAACAAATGACAAAGGGAAGCCTAAGTGAAGACCAATACTCCTTCAGTGCTGCATTGTTTGAACGTATCAAGCAATTTCTATTCATTCTTTCAAGAGAGTGAATAATCATGATCACTAGCCTAAACACATCATCAGTATCCAGGTCAAACAGGAAACGTCTGTACTGCAAAAGTAGATAGAAGTGTAGAAAGATAATCAGTAGAGATAATACAGACTGTGATGAGCTACTACGTATTTCTTCTTCGTATCTTCTAAACATAAACCTGTTCTTGATTTTACTTGTTGTTTGCTTTACAAGAACTTAATTGTTTACTGTTTAATTTTCACTTATTGGTGTAACGTGTGCTTTCAAAAATGTACTTTTACTTTTATTCTGGCGAATGAAGATCAAATAAAACATATCTTAATCTGAAAAATTGTGTTTCATGTTATTGTACTAAGAAGTCAGATGAAAGAACTTAATATTATTATTGATATTATATAAATCACAATAATATACCCCACTTAACATTTACAACAATAAATTTCTTTTACAAAAATGGCATGGCAAATTACCCCTTGTCAGCCCACTATTCGGGCACAGCATACGAAAACAAGGGGGGGCTGGAGCCAATCCCAGCTGACATAGGGCGTAAAACGGACAGGTCATTAAAGAAAATGATTCCATAAGAAAACCACGCTCTTCACAATGAGATACTTAGATGCTATAGCGTATAGTAATAAATACGCTTTAATCGGGCAGCAATGCAAAGTGAAAGAATTTCTGCAGCTTGTGAGTGGGTGATGCAGGCTGCTTTCCAACACTGACACCACTAGCACATGCAAAGCTTTAGAAAATCAGGCTAATACCTTTTCACTTTAAGGTTTGGTTTTTCTTGTCAGTTCAGGGACAGGCGCCCTGGCGCTGTCCTGCATAACTGGGCGCATACAGCTTGGTTGACAGCTCATTTCGGTTAATAAAGCAAAATGCATAGTAGATAACAGACAAATTAACTAACTAAAGAAGTTATGAAGGAATAAATAGCACATGTAGGGAAGTTAAACAGATTACTGGCCCATAAAATATTCGAGAAAAGAGTAAAAGTCAAGGTTTTATAAAAGTGTTGCCGGCCCCGCCACCTTCGCATCGCTTCGCGCCTTCCGACAGGAAATCGCGGCTCTACGCGTCTTTGCATTGACTTTGTATGTAAACTGACTGCCCCGAACGCTCGCTTCTTTTGGTCTGAAAGCACCATAATGTTGGGGCACTTTGCTGCATCTGCCTCAAGCAACTACTTTTTTTCTCCCACATCTTTTCAGCACAACCTTTGCGTTTGTCACATTTCCATGATTTTTGAAGAACAAATAGTTGGGCTATGGGTCATTTCAACTGTTTCACCATGTTCTGATGTGGAGTGTGTGATTGATTGACATAGCCAATCATATTAAAACAGCCCCACCCCACTCCACTACAGCTCTGAAGATGTGCCTGATACCAATACACTAGAAGTAGATCCTTTAAGTCCTAAAATAGTCCTATCTTAAGTAAGATGCGAGGTGGGGTCTTCATGGATCGTTTGTCCAGCACATCCCACACATGCTCGATTGCATTGAGATTTGGGGAATTTGGAGACCAAGTCAACACCCTGTTGCTGTTGTGTTCCTCAAACCATTCCTGAACCATTTTTGCTTTGTGGCAGGGTGCATCATCCTGCTGAAAGTGGCCAGTGCCATCAGGAAATAAGGTTTCCCGGCAGAGTATTGCCTAAAGAATCACACTTCCTCCGCCGGCATGCCTTCTTCCCATAATGCATCCTGGTGCTACGTACGAGTTCCCCAGCTAAGCAACACACACGAGTGCGTGTGCATCTGTGATGTAAAAGAAAATGTCATTCTTCAGACTAGGCCACCTTCTTCCATTGCTCCGTGGTCCAGTTCTGAAACGGACAGCTCTTTTGGCAGTGGACAGTGGTCAGTAGAGACGCACGCTGACTGGTCTGTGTGTATTTGACAATTTGACTACTTTAGCTTATCTGTAGGATCAGGGGCCAGCATTCACTCCCCACGTGCATCAATGAGCTTCGGCCGCCCCTGACCCTGTCTCCGGTTCTTTGTTTTTCCTTCCTCTTTTCCACTTTTCACAGGAACTGACCACTTCGGACCGGGAAAACCCACAAGAGCTGCAGATTTGGAGATGCTCTGACCCAGTTCTCCAGCCATCATAATTTGGCCCTTGTCAAAGTACCTCCAAACCTTCTGCTTGCCCAGTTTTTCTGTCTCAAACATCAATAAATAATTATTTTTCATCATCAATAAATACAAAATTTCCACGCGCTGCCAAATATATTCCACCCACTGGTAACAACATAATGGGTGTCATCACATCACCTGTTAGTGGTCATAATGTTATGGCTGACTTGCATATAACTTTTACCAACATGCTTATTTTAAACAAAAATAGACGCCAATAATAGTACAAAATTTTACTGGAGCGGGTCAAAGATCGATGCAAAATAGTCTCATTCTGTCACCAGAACAGAGACCTGAGTTGACAAGATGGCATGTAACAACTGATATTCAACTTTTTTTGGGCCTCTCTCACCTCTGTTTCTAGGTGTTATGTCATCTCTTGGTTCTCTTTCCTGCTGCACCTGGTTCTATGGAAATTCACATATATTTAAGTGGCTGTCATGGATTTACCATGCAAAGATGTCTGCCTGACTGTACACTGCTCTACCTCTCTGTGGCCTTGGTATGCTTACTGTTGATCATGACATCTCAGCCACATCTGAGTGTCTAGGAAGTCCTGGTGAGCTGGTGTCTTCTGTGCTGTGTGATAGAGATAGGGCATCCTTACTGTGCTCCCTCACTCTACTCTGTGTCCTCCTCTACCTGACAGCACACACGGTTGCTTAAACACACACACACACAAGTCATCCTGTTGAGCCCAGGCAGTCAGATCCAGAGAGGAGCTCACACACAGAGCTACAAAGTTTTAAAACTGTGATCTTAACTTCAGCTATCTAGATACTTACCACATATACAAGCATGAATAAATTAACCCTTTTAAAGCTTTGTATATCAAAAGGACAGATCGCAAAGATCAAAACATTTTCTGATATCATAATTATGGTAAATCAGTCACTTATTGCTTAAAACCCACCATTCTTTGTAATACATTGCTCGCAGCTGGATGTCTTCCAGGGATTTTCCCAAAGTGGTATTCTTCTTATCTTTTTGCTGACACTCATTTTTCGTTTGCTTATACTTTCTTGTGCACTCACACACATGCCTGGTGATAATTGCCCAACACCTGGGTTCTTATCTATTCACATAAAAAAATGCTCACAGAGAGAAGAAATCACTTTCACTGCTTGGAGCAAAGACTCATCATGCAGAGCGAGTCATCTTTAAACAACTTGCAACAACACGACAAGACACAACAGTGCTTGGACAATCATGTGACACTTCAGTATGGTGCATAATGTCCAATGAACATGTATGATGTCCATTTTTGTGTCCAAAGCTTTGCCCGCGGTACTGTGGAACTTGTTCTGGCACAGGTTTCTTGGGGAACAGGCTGGATTTGAGGGCGCTCAGTCGTTTGTAGAGTCTGGCTTGTTCTTCCCTTATCTGCTCCACTTGGACTTATAACTGGTAGTAGTGCAGGCAGTGCTTGATCTCGCCTGCCGCTGCGCCTATCTCACGAGGCCCCATAGTAGAGGGCCTCCTCTGGTGTTCAGCTGGCTGTGAAGAATTGTTTAACTGGCTTGCAACTGTATCCTGCTGAGCTTTTATCCTACTGTTTGTAGTTTTGAAACTTTAAATATTGTCTCTATCAGTTAGTTAGTAAAATATCAATCTTTTTCAACATGATTTTTGTTCCTCCTTTTAATAAATTATCCCACTAAATCACCTTTTCTTAAATTTCTGTTTAAACCTCCCCACACACACAAGGAAGGCGCCTCCCAAATTTAGAATGTACATTCCTAGACGTTAAATTTCAAACTGGCTGCTGGAGGAGCGTGGGACAGCAGATCTATACCTTTTGCGCATTTGTGTTAATTACTCACTAATTAATCTTCAACCCTGCAAGCGGACTGAGGATGGAGTGTGTGACCTTGTAGTCCCATACGCACCAGCACATACCTTGAGATCCTCGGGCAGAGGTCTGTTGTCTGTTCCAGAGTCTCGACTGAAAACTAAAGGGGACAGAGCGTTTGCTGTCAGGGCCCCGAGGCTCTGGAACAGCCTGCCCGAGGAAATCAGGTCGGCTGAGTCAGTGAACTCTTTTAAGTCCCTTCTTAAAACATACTTTTATAGGAGAGCCTTTCCCGATCTTATTTGACTTTATTTTATCCCTTTTATTTTATTCTATTTTACTAATTTTATATTTATCTTAAACGTATATTTTAGTCTTTTCAATGTTTTCATGCTTTTATCTTGTATTGTGTTTGTATTATTGTCTTTTGGGTATTATTGTCTTTACACTTGTTAAAGCACTTTGTAACTTGTTTTTGAAAAGTGCTCTACAAATAAAGATCATTATTATTATTATTATTATTATTATCTTACTATTTTCTACATCCTGGAATAACCTATTCTTTGTCTGTCTTTACTTAGAATTTAATATCAGTCCCTATTTTCTTCTTTTCCCTTTTCCCCCTACAAATTATCTATATTCCTACTCCTGAACTCTTTCAAGGTCGGTCTTCAAACTGTTAATTTTCAGTAAAAGCTGCAGGTTGCAAGGCCTCTGAAAAGTCTGACCATTTGTAATGTTGATCATGCTGAGACAAAGAGCGCAGTCCTGGTATAGTTTCTGACAAAAAGAATTGTTTAATATATTTAAAAATTAATCTCAGTATGTATTTCAGCTAGTACAGCAGGTCAGCGAACATGCAATACATAACTAAAAACATTTTCAACATTTACACCCTAAGTAGAAAAACATATTTTAATAATAAATGCATATTGATTGATTGGCTTGGGTTTAATTGAGCAGTTCTTTACCCAGACCTGACCAAACGGACGGAACAGCCAAATGAAAAACAGTAAATGATGAAAGCAACAAACAAGCTGTAGTTTTACATGTTTGTTGTAATTTTGGTTTAATCAGACAAGAAAAAGCTCAAATTATTAGACTGAACATATGACAGCTATAAAATAAGAGGAATGCGTCAGTATGGGTTGGTCAAGTTAAAAAAATATAAATAGAGTGGGATCAATAAGGTTGTAGACCGCATAGCTCACAGATGATACATGAAGTACAGCACCATCTTGTGGCGTCTTTGTGTTAAATTAACTCTGACTACAAACCTGAATAAAAACAGCTGTGTGGCTTTAGCTGTGTGGAAGCCATTGTAAAATCCATTTTCCCAAAGTTACCTGATATTTCACACAAGTTTGAACACTAGAGCAGAGCTTGATAAGTAGAACAGGAGATATTAATGCCAATGAGGCATTTGTATCTGGTCCTGTCCTGTGTTAGAGGTTACCATATGCAGGCCCAGATGTTCTTTGAGGATTATAAGTCAGTGCCCACACCCATTTGCAAAGTTCAATCATTTCTTTATAGCACTCCATATTGTCCAGACTACAGTATTTGCCACAAGAACAGGATTCATTTGTGGTGGCTGACCCCTGCAGCCAAATTGTCATATGTTGGTGGAGCACTGCATCTAAAACTTCCAATTAGAGATCGTTCAGAACAAATTTATCCTAAGAAAGCTGCAGACGGCAAACTGCAATCATAGAGAGGAGGCCCTAAGCTGTATGACACGCCCCCCTACAACTGGCCTACACCAAGCCCACTCTGATTGCAGCTTGCCCCAAGCCCAAGTGGGTGAAGAACCTGCAAGCCATCATAAGAAAAGGAACAAGAAGCGTGGCATTAGGGGATGTAAGAGACCTGCTGGAAAGCCGGATGGTGACCCTCCAGGAAAGCACTCTTATAACAAAGAGCACGCACTGATGCGGATCATTTTCTTGTCACTGAACTTGTGACTCTGGTCAGGGTGCCAATATTATAAAGGTGCAACAGATCACAAAACTTCTTAGATAACTTTTGGATCAGGGCTGAACTGCACTTTTCCCCCCTCTCTCTCAGCCCCGCGGTCAAGTTAGCAATGCTTAGCAGCAACAAACATACAACTTCCAGTCAAGTTAGCAACAATAAATATGCAACGTCTGGTTAGACATTCAAAACAAAACGATAGCATTTCGAAACATCGCCATTCTGAAACGACATGCTAATAAAGTCGTATAACGTTGCAGATTGGTTCAGTTTAGAAACAGAAAGTACTTGGTTGGGTTTAGGTAACAAATGTACTTAGGGTTAAGGTTAGGAAAAGATCATGGTTTGGGTTAAAATAAGTACGTACGTCAATTAAAAAAAAATTATGTTCACTTTTTGTTTCAAACGGGACACGAACCCTGGTCTCCTGGTTCAAAGTCATTAGCATCAGTAGCATTTTGTTTTTCACTGTTCATGTCATCCTCTTTATTTCTAAAGAGGGGTATTTAACTTATTGTCAGTTCTAGTGACACCATTCTAGATTTAAGACCATCACCAACTTAAAATAAGATAAGAAACGGATGTTTAAGTGTTTCAGGATAAAATATATTTTGAAGTTAGATATAAATATTCATATCATGCTTTTGTTAGTCATATTAGGATGTGCTTTTTTCATACTAAGCCATAATTCTGGTCATATTTATTTAAATTCAAGTGTATTCAACTTATTGTAAGTTCTACAATAGTGAAAAGTTCAGTGTATAAGCTTTAGTGGCATCTAGTGGTGAGGGCTGCGAATTATATATGGAAGTAGCCATCAGAAGAGGGTACAGTGTAGTCATAAAGGGATGGACATGGTAGGTAGGCTGTCGTGTTTAAACGATGCTCAATTGGTACTAAGGGGTCCGAAGTGTGCCAAGAAAATATCCCCCACACCATTACACCACCACCACCAGCCTGAACCATTGATACAAGGCAGGATGGATCCATGCTTTCATGTTGTTTACGCTAAATTCTGACCCTACCATCTAAATGTCATAAGTTATTTAGTCAGTCTTGCTGACCATTTCTCAGATAAACACAATATCCTTTCAGGTTCAGAGGGTTTCATTCTTAGACCCTATTTGTTTTGTCTGTACAAGCTACCATTTGGAATCATTCTCAGTAATCATGTAGTGAATTTTCAATTTTATGCAGACGACACCTACTTTTATGTGGAAGAGGTGCTAAACAAATAATATTATTATTATTGTTATCATTAATATTATTATTATATTAATAATCTAATTACTAATAATTTTGAATCCAAGCATGGGCCATCACAGGTTGAAAATATGTACAGCTGGAGAGCCTAGACAAACTTGGAAGCGGCTGTCATACAGCTAATTTCTCACCGTTACTAATCTGACTTTACCCAGCTCTGGAACATCGCCTTAATTACAGCAGTACCTGTCTTTAACAAATGGCAACCACCCCCAGCACCGACGGTACCTATCACCACTACCCCTCACCTCTCTGACTTAAAACATTGTGTCTGTTATTCAGTCCAGGTGCAGCCACTTGTTCTAGTTTCCGCATGTCTTTCCTCAGTGACTCTGTTAGAGTAACGTTACCTATAATCTAACAATGCCTGTTTGGCAAGTTTAAAGTTAACATTGCATAACATCAGCTAACTGACGAGGTGGACCATTCATTTCTAACTTGAGAAACCAAAAAGGACCTAGCAGGAGTTCGCTGTGTGCATGCATGTGCACTTCCAGTAATCTCTGTGCACTCTGGACACATGCATCTGTGACACATACACATGGAAAAATGAGTGCAAGAGAACAGCCGAACTGCATGAAAAGCGAAAAGTTGTAATTCAAAATAGCTATCTTTTGCTAACAAGTTTAGTGCCTTAACTGTATATAAATTAAATACTTTATTGATTTTTTTGATGGACTTTGAGTACAAGTAAAATTACCAGTATTAAAATCTACTTAAGTAAAAGTAAAAAGTAGGTAATTTAAAATTTACTAAGAGTAAATGTTACCTAGTTACTTTTTTAACCGCTGATTTACACCTGATCACAGCCTGACGGTCGCCGAGCGGCAAATTGGGCTAAAAATCGTGTAGTGTGAACTAGGCTTAATGTTAGGTCATCTTTACCTCTCTAATATACCAGCAGTGCATTGAAGTGTGAATACGTTTATATATGATATATGAGATTTATTGTATATAGGCCTACGTATTGCAGTAACTAACTAAAATTATCTTTTGACTACATCACTGTGATGTTCAACCACAAAATATCAAAGAGCGAAGAGACACCAGCAGGGGATAAGTTCAATGATTTATTGAAGAAAAGTGCAGAAAGGTAAATTTGGTGAGCTGAGGCGGAGAGCGGGCAGACAGATGAATCTGAGCTCCAAAATGCAGCACAGGACTGGCCGGCAGCGTCTACACACAGAGATACAGAGATCTGAGTCAAGGCACAAACACAAAAAACTTAGTTTTATGATTTCCTGTCTAGTTAAAATCTGTGTTCATTGTTCACAAAAGGACCACACACTACTTTATTCTGTTATTTCTCCACTTAACTTTTATTATGCAGTCAATTAAAGGCTAAATTGGTGACGAGTAATTTGACTTGCAAAATAAAATGAATGCAGTGTTAAAGGATATCAGAAGCTTAAATAAATAGAGAGCATAAACTATGTTTAAGTCAGCTTAGATGATTTCAGTTTCCACTGAAACAGTAAGCCTAATAAATCAAATGAAACCAAGATCATATTCTGGGTTATTAAATAGGCCTAATTAATAGGCTACACAATCATAATATCAATAAATACAGATGCAGATAATAAATAAATAATATAAATATAAAAACTCCATCGAAAGTCTCTCCTGCTGTTAAAGCCGACTGACAGTTGCAATCAGCTGATCAGACAACAGACGTCCCTTCACGTGATGCTTCAGAGGAAATGATTCTATTATCTAAAAACACATTTCCTAATTTCTTCTCTCCCTGCATGGTTTCCTTGCGTCTCGCATGCATCCCCTTTGGGCTGGACTAGGACGCGAGGAAAAGACGCAAGTCAGGGAAATGTGGATGCAATTAAGAGAATTGAGAAGCACCCTATAGCTGACATGAACAGCAAGGAAGGGAACTCACACTTTGGGAAGATTTGGAATGGAATTCACACTTCTCTGCTTTCACAAAAAGTCTGTTCTCAAGCAGCCGCTGAAGAACCTGGTGGACGTGGGAGAAGATCAAAATGTTATCAAAATATACAAAGACAAATCCCTGAGATCATCATTCACTAGGTTCTGGAAAAAAACAGGATAATTTGTCAGGCCAAAAGGCATGACCAACTATTCGTAATGACCAAGTGAGGTGTTGAATGCTGTTTTCCACTCATAGTTCCTGTTACCTGTAGGTGACTCTATGACTAGAACTGAATATTGGCATGTAGATGTGTTCAGGGCGAGACCGTTATCACGCATGTAATCTTTGGTACAGATTTGTACAGTGAAGTTATGACCACAATGATTTACAATTTACAACAATTTCCGGTTTTATGGCAAAGCATGGAACTTTGCCACCACATCAAATGGCAATGCTACTTATGTGTAGTAATGAGGAGTGTTCACCAAATCTACGGTTCGGTCCAGACCTTTAATTATGGAGCTACGGTTCGGTTCAAAACTTTTTTCTTTCATCTTTTTTGGGGGGGAAGAGGGAGGTTATTACTATATTATTATTATTATTATTATTTCCATCTTGACTTCATTAAATTAGTCTAACTTGCAGGTGTAATCAATCAATCATGACTGCACCAGAATAGTCACATAGCTGGAAAACAATAAAATAGGTTCATAGTGTAATATTTACAATATGGGTCTACAGCTTGCAATAACTTGCACTAAATCCAGTGTTTTCCAAATTTACTTTACTTGCCCAGGTATATTAACAGCTGCCAAAGTATATTTGGTGAACCATTTTAGCATTTTGCAAAGAAACACAGAGAGAGAAATTATCTGGTGTTACTTTACAAGATGTGGGCACAGTGGAACTTTTACATTAAGGAGCGACAGTGAATGCACCAGTGCAGGTGTCATTCAAAACCATTGTATTTGATCCACGCACCTGTGGCTGTGAAAACGGAATTGAGGTAACGGTACGCGTGGCCTCTCCAGAACAATTAAACTAAAACAATCAATCTTACTGGCACAGACCCGTTAATCTGGACTTGCCACACTGTCAATAGAGAAGGCCCTGCCCGCCAGCTGGATTTGAATGGTTTAATAAACGAATTTGCACAGCAAAAAGCTCAGGAGAGTGTGCCTATAATGTACCTTACTTATTATTTTTTAGACCAAACACTAAAGCACTATGCTTCATGCAACTAGTAATCAATCCACTCACTTGTGTTTTGTGTTCATAATGAGCAGACATGAAACATTTCTTGATGTCAATGTGGTGCACAGTCATTAATCATCATCTTTTTTTCATGTGTGTGTCATTGTGCACTCTCAATTAGGATCATGTTTTCACATGTAGTGAAATTCATTCTCTGCATTTAACCCGTCTGTCAAGAGAGCAGTGGGCAGCCACTGTACAGCGCCGGGTGCCCAACTCCAGATCTGTGACAATGTCACTGCTCAGTGACACTGACTGGAGAACCTAACATGTTTTTGATCACCGGTTAGGCTATGTTTTAATTTCTTAAAGTGCTCAAACACCGATTTGGTCATGTAGGCTAGTCTATCGCTGTCTTAGTCTTGCTATTATGACTCATCTTCTTTATAGAATGCTGTCTGGTTTTATTAGGTTTAGGTGTCGACTGTGCATTGCATTTCGCTGTGGCTGGCTGTTTAAAAGCTGCAAGCTTTCATTCCTTTAATTTGATAATGACATTAGGCTACTTTGATTCTGATGGGAGGGCCCACAATGAAATAAAACGCAGACTTTGTAAGGTATTCCTCTAAAGCTATTCTAACACATGGTGACTGGATATTGGATTGACATTACTGTCTTTAGTAAAATGACTTTTGATCAAACTTTACCTGTGACTACAAGTGTACAGGTGCTGGTCATATAATTAGAATATCATCAAAAAGTTGATTTATTTCAGTAATTCCATTCAAAAAGTGAAACTTGTATAATGTATACATTCATTCCACACAGACTGATATATTTCAAGTGTTCATTCCTTTTAATTTTGATGATTATAACTGACAACCAATGAAAACCCCCCAAATCAGTATATCAGAAAAGTAGAATATTGTGAAAAGGTTCAATATTGAAGACACATGGTGCCACACTCTAATCAGCTAATTAACTCAAAACACCTGCAAAGGCCTTTAAATGGTCTCTCAGTCTAGTTCTGTAGGCTACACAATCATGGGGAAGACTGCTGACTTGACAGCTGTCCAAAAGACGACCATTGACACCTTGCACAAGGAGGGCAAGCCACAAAAGGTCATTGCTAAAGAGGCTGGCTGTTCACAGAGCTCATGTGTCCAAGCACATTAATAGAGAGGCGAAGGGAAGGAAAGATGTGGTAGAAAAAAGTGTACAAGCAATAGGGATAACCGCACCCTGGAGAGGATTGTGAAACAAAACCCATTCAAAAATGTGGGGGAGATTCACAAAGAGTGGACTGCAGCTGGAGTCAGTGCTTCAAGAAGCACCACGCACAGACGTATGCAAGACATGGGTTTCAGCTGTCGCATTCCTTGTGTCAAGCCACTCTTGAACAAGACACAGCGTCAGAAGCGTCTCGTCTGGGCTAAAGACAAAAAGGACTGGACTGCTGCTGAGTGGTCCAAAGTTATGTTCTCTGATGAAAGTAAATTTTGCATTTCCTTTGGAAATCAAGGTCCCAGAGTCTGGAGGAAGAGAGGAGAGGCACAGAATCCACGTTGCTTGAAGTCCAGTGTAAAGTTTCCACAGTCAGTGATGGTTTGGGTGCCATGTCATCTGCTGCTGTTGGTCCATTGTGTTTTCTGAGGTCCAAGGTCAACGCAGCGTCTACCAGGAAGTTTTAGAGCACTTCATGCTTCCTGCTGCTGACCAACTTTATGGAGATGCAGATTTAATTTTCGAACAGGACTTGGCACCTGCACAAAGTGCCAAAGCTACCAGTACCTGGTTTAAGGACCATGGTATCCCTGTTCTTAATTGGCCAGCAAACTCGCCTGACCTTAACCCTATAGAAAATCTATGGGGTATTGTGAAGAGGAAGATGCGATACGCCAGACCCAACAATGCAGAAGAGCTGAAGGCCACTATCAGAGCAACCTGGGCTCTCATAACACCTGAGCAGTGCCACAGACTGATGGACTCCATGCCACGCCGCATTGCTGCAGTAATTCAGGCAAAAGGAGCCCCAACTAAGTACTGGAGCTGTACATGCTTATACTTTACATGTTCATACTTTTCAGTTGGCCAACATTTCTAAAAATCCTTTTTTTTATTGGTCTTAAGTAATATTCTAATTTTCAGAGATACTGAATTTGGGATTTTCATTAGTTGTCAGTTTTAATCATCACAATTAAATGAAATAAACATTTGAAATATATCAGTCTGTGTGTAATGAATGAATATAATATCCAAGTTTCACTTTTTGAATGGAATTACTGAAATAAATCAAGTTGTTGATGTAATTATAATTATATGACCAGCACCTGTATTTCTAACTAATAACAATATAATGTAACATAATATGTGTGAGCAGGTATGACAGAAACTGTAGTAATGTTGAAAAACATGTGACCTGTGAGTTTTCTTTCATCATCTCCTCTTGGAAAATACCAAAAGCTTTTTTTACTGGAATCAGGAAGGAAAAGAGAGCAGGTGCAGAAAGTTCCTTAGACTGAAAACTGTGAAAACATTTTTTTATCTTAAGGAACGCCATCATGCTGCCAACATCCTGGTTAGTCCAGATCATCCTGTGTTTCTGACTCAGTGAAATTCCATCTCACTTACCTTTCACTTTTTGTTCACATGCAAACATTGTTTTGTTCACTCGATAAAATGGTCTTTGACTCTCTTTATCCCGCTGTCCATTTTATTTATGAACATCTATCTTATTACTGTTCTTAAGAATTATAAGCAACATTACGGCAGCATTTAGCTCCACAGAACACATTTACAGAAGAAATACACTGTGGCCTAAATTTAATAACCTTTATATCCAGATTACAAACTTTAATGGTCTCATTGACTAAGACTCAGCTTTAGCACTTACATTGTCCACCTCCTCTCCACCAGACAAAAGTATTTTTCTCTTTAGCTTCTATATCTACTTAAGTAGTTCCTTTAATTGGACTTGATGCTATTTATGCGTAGGAATACAGACGTTCTACTGTTGAGAACATAAAGTTCCAAAGGAAAATACTGTCTGATGCAAAGAGCTGATAATACTCTACATATAGCGTAACTTTGAACTGATATCGATTTTTTCTGGTCGGCCTTCTATCAGGAGGCTAAAATACATTTTGCAGCAGACCCTGTCCACAGCAGTACATTAGTTAGCTCCTGTGCCGGTGCAACTCTCTGCTTCTCCAAACTGTGGGCACGCTGACTGCCATCTACTGCAGCTACGACACTGACTATCAATAAGCACCTCATTTAGCTCCACTTTAAAAATCCCAAACTTTCCCATCAAGATAATGGAGATTATAATGTACAAATTAAATGTTTGATAATTAAACAGAAGTAGTCAATACAGATGCTGGTTCTTACAAACTTCTACAGATAAATATCAAAAGATGTAAATGAAGACACAAAAGGCAAACCTATCTATAACGCTTCTGAGCTCATCTTAACAGGGTTTTGATACCATTCAAAGGTTTAGGTGGGGAGGCCCAAAAAGGTTGGGTGCTGTGCCATTAATGTAAAATAAGTTGTAGACAGCTTCAAAACTAACTAAATGACTTTCCCTAGATGTAATGGTGTTAGTCTTCTAGACTTCTTCAGCAAGTTTCGTCTTTAAGCCTTTTGGCTGTTTACGTGCTCAAACTTTTCCAACTTTTTGCACACAAACATGGTAAAAATAATAATAGTAATCCAAAATGATTTGAATTGTTATGTTTTCATTGAAAAACAGAAATAATATGCAGACTTTGTAAGGTATTCCACTAAAGCTATACTAACACACAGTGACTTGAAATTGGATTGACATTACTGTCTTTAGTAAAATGACTTTTGACCAAACTGTATTTATGTATGTCACTGTATTTCTAACTAATAACAATATAATGTAACATAATATGTGTGAGCAGGTATGACAGAAACTGTAGTAATGTTGAAAAACATGTGACCTGTGAGTTTTCTTTCATCATCTCCTCATTCCAGTAAAAAAATACTGGAATGAGGAAGGAAAAGAGAGCAGGTGCAGAAAGTTCCTTGAACTGAAAACTGAAAACATTTTTTTATGTTAAGGAACGCCATCATGCTGCCAACATCCTGGTTAGTCCAGATCATCCTGTGTTTCTGACTCAGTGAAATTTCATCTCACTTACCTTTCACTCGTTCACATGCAAACATTGTTTTGTTCACTCGATAAAATGGTCTTTGACTCTCTTTATCCCGCTGTCCATTTTATTTATGAACATCTATCTTATTACTGTTCTTAAGAATTTTAAGCAACATTACGGCAGCATTTAGCTCCACAGAGCTGGAACACATTTACAGAAGAAATACACTGTGGCCTAAACTTAATAACCTTTATATCCAGATTACAATCTTTAATTTTCTGCATTGACAGTGACTCCAGGCAAATTTATACTTTGACAAAAGCTCATTTGGTCAAACAAATATTCCATTTCTGGGGCATGTCATATTGAAGGAGGGCCTGCCCAGATCACCTTACTGCCTTCGCTGAAACTCCTGCCTCAAAGACATGGCAGCACTACCTCCTGGGCTTAACTTCCTGGTTCAGCAAGTTCCTGCAAAAGTATACAACCGAGGTTGAACCACTTCAACAGCTGCTATGAACCAAGACAGTGCTTGACTCACAACGTAACAGGACTTGTTGGGAAAAAATACTTTTATTAAAGCTGAATTTTTAAGTTTTTGCATGCTTGCAAAATTTTTATTAAAAAGCTCTTGCTTAATTTCTCCCATATACCCTTTAATATAAAAGAAGGGTAGTGTGTCAGTGAGTGAGATTGTAATATTGCAATATACACTTTTTTTTTTTTTAGCTTTTTGCTGAATAATATTGTGAAAATATTAAGATATTGTTACCTCTATAATACAGCAAACAGTAGAGTCAGATGATGTGTGGTAATTGAAACAGTCCAGCGTGTCCAAACAGGTGTGCCCCTGCTCTTTGTCCTCTTTTTCTTCAGGAGAGAGAAATGTTAAATCTCTTTCCCCCAGCTCTCTAATGAAGTCATCCAGCCAGGAGTTATCTATGTTGTCATCCTGGAGTTATGTTAGGCCTGTCATGGTTCAGTTGCTCACCACCTGCACATGTCCTCGTACCTGTACAAACAAGTACTGGTAGTTAGAACAATCACACCGCCAGCCCCGGCATGGGGGGCAGGGGAGTTGCCATTGGTAAGGGGTTCAGTAACTTCTTTGGCAGGCTCTCCACACAGGCCATATTTGTTGTTAATCTTAGTTATCCTTTGGGCCAAAAAGTT
This sequence comes from Micropterus salmoides, assembly GCF_014851395.1. NCBI lineage: Eukaryota > Metazoa > Chordata > Actinopteri > Centrarchiformes > Centrarchidae > Micropterus > Micropterus salmoides. Next base: position 51,700,141 of record NW_024040040.1, on the reverse strand, counting down.
TCCTTTTGTCACTACATAGTTAATATGAGGCTTATACCATCGGAATAATTTATCAATACGTAAGAAGACTTCAAGGGTTCTATCTCGTTCTCCCCACTGGACCACAAAACCGGTGCTGAATTAGGTCTCCCATTCTTTAGACATGATGGGGTAGCCTTTATGCTGCTCCGGGGCCCCCTCCCTGCGTTTTGAATGACAGAGTTGTCGTAGCACAATCTAAGAAGGATTCTGGGTCGTAGACTTTGAGGTCAGTTTCTACACGGTAGAGTTCTTCAGGCACAGACCCGCACCACTGTGTGTTGTATATCTATTTTGAATCACTCAATTCTTTACAGACTACTGACTTTCTGAAGTCACACCACGCTTCGGCCGAAAAAAAGAATGCGCGGTGTGTCGCAAGAAACAACTCATCAAGCTTTCGTGTATAAAGATGTTCTCTGCTCAAATAAGTATCCAGGCATCATAAAATCTTCCACAGCCCATTTAAACTGAGGCCTAATGATACAGAAAATCAGCCAAGGTTGTAGGGGCAGTCATCTTTCTAGGAGCCATACCCAATGCAGTAGGATCTATGATTATATGGCATTTTGGAGTTGTTACTACTGATTGATTACCTGCATTCTCCAAAGCCATGATTATGACAGGATCACCGCAAAAATTTAGATGTAACTCAGCAAAAATAAATAAATCTCCGTCCATTGTAGCAGTCCAGATACACCCCAAACAGTCAGCCGTTCCTCGCTCTCTGTCTGATTGCTACTTGGCCAAAACTATCCTGCTATAACTATAATAGGGCATTAAAGCCACTCCCAGACCACAACATGCTCTCCCTTATTATGGTGTAATACAATACATTAGGTGAACAAGAAAGGGCATGTCCTAAATGTTTTGGTTTCTTTGGCACACCTCATGCATGACTGTTAGGCGCACATGCATGCGCAATGCAGTGCAGAGAAGAGAAACTGGTTTACAGGATTGTCCCCTGGAACAGGAGGCTACTGGCCCGACACCACAAGCAGCCTGCAGGACCCCTGTTTGACATCAAATGTCTGCAGCAGTCTGTGTGTCGGCTTCATCTCCCACACTGTGAGATCCGCTCCACAGGTGGAGGTGAGTTCTTGTCAGTCGCTCATGTGAACGACGAGGGCATCGAGTTTATCGGCCCTCAGAAGATCACAGAAACTCACGTTGTTATAAACATCACAGGGTTTTCTGGTTTCGGTAATGTCAAGGATGAAGACTCGCCGGCTGAGCCGGTCCGAGCGCTGGTTCTGCTGTTCTACAGGCCCCCGGCTGATCCCGACGCTGAATCCCTCCTCAACGTGTTGCTGCTACCGAGGAACGTGGTGCTCCGGGATGTGCTGCGCACCAGGAAGAAATTAGTTGGAGATGAGAGCTACATAGAGACGTCCCCACACTGTAAACTGCAGCCAAAGCAGGAATACACACTGTCCACTTGTCCTGCAGAGGACTCAGTTCTAGTTCAACCAACAGAAGCAGAGTTTGACTGCGACAACTACGACAACTACTTCCCATCATTCCAGGTGATTTTAGAAACAATGAGGAAACACGTGAAGCTGTTTTTTCAGCAGTTTTGTTTTTTATATATTTATGTAAATCTCTTCATCAAACCTATGCCATTTCTACTCACCAGCCACTTTATTAGGTACACCTTGCTAGTACCGGGCTGGACCCTCTTTTGCCTTCAGAAGTGCCTTAATTCTTCGTGGCATACTTTCAACAAGGTGTTGGAAGACTTTGGTCCATGTTGACATGATAGCATCACGCAGTTGCTGCAGATTTGTCGGCTGCACATCCACGATGTGAATCTCCAGTGAACTCATTATCATGTTCTGAAACTAGTTTGAAATGATTTGAGCTATGTGACATGGTCATTATCCTGCTGGAAGCAGCCATCAGAAGATGGTACACTGTGGTCATAAAGGGACGGACATGGTCAGCAACAATACTGTCGTGTTTAAACGATGCTCAGTTGGTACTAAGGGGTCCAAAGAGGGACAAGAAAATATCCCCTACACCATTACACCACCACCAGCGGCCAGATCAGTTGATACAAGGCAGGATGGATCCATGCTTTCATGTTGTTTATGTCAAATTCTGACCCATCTGAATGTCACAGCTGAAATCGAAACTCATTAGACCAGGCAATGTTTTTCCAGTCTCCCATTGTCCAGTTTTGGTGAGCCTGTGTGAATTATAGCTTCAGTTTCCTGTTCTTAGCTGACAGGAGTGGCACCCGGTGTGGTCTTCTGCTGCTGTAGCCCATCGGCTTCAGGGCTCAACGTGCGTTCAGAGATGTAAACCCTAGAGATGGTTGTGTGTGAAAATCCCAGTAGATCAGCAGTTTCTAAAAATACTCAGACGAGGCACCAACAACAATTCCACGTTCAAAGTTACTTAAATCCCCTTTCTGATGCTCGGTTTAAACATCAGCAAGTTGTCTTTACATGCCTAAATGCACTGAGTTGCTGATATGTGATTGGTTGATTAGATATTGTGTTAATAAGCATGGAACAGGTGTACCTAATAAAGTGGCCGGTGAGTGTATAGTAAACATAATATATCATATATATGTAATAACAATAACAAGGTTTATTTATTAAATAAATCAACCGCAGATAAAGACATTTTTTAAATGTTGAATTTAAAGTATTTGTCATTAACGAATAAATGATTAAAAACACTAAATATGCAGCCTGTTTTATTTTTTATGATGTTTTTCACCTGATTCTAACAGATCTTTGAAGATTTGTTTGATTTCAGTACACTTTAGAGGTTTGTTGTTATTTTATTTTACTTTCATTTTGTGTTTTTATGCTGTTGTTTCACTTTGCTATTAAGTCCCCACCAAGAACCAGGTCATTTAGTAAAAATTAAATCAATTAATTTAATTATTATTATTAATAATAACAATAATAATAATCTTTATTTGTATAGCACCGTTCATACATAAAGGGGCACAGCTTCTCCACCTCTCAGTCGCTGTAACTAAAGGGACCCACAATAATGCAGCATAAGGGCAGCACGCTGTCCTAGCACTGTGGTACGCTTTCCCATACCATCAAAAACATATTAGCTTTGTTCTTTAGTCAATGCCGTTTGACCAGACACTGCATTTAATCTGAAGTTGGTTCCTGGGGTGGCTGCCCACTGCTCCATCAGGGATGGGTTAAATGCAGAGAATTGATTTCGCTACATGTATGTGACAAATAAAGTACCTTTAACTTTAACTGCAGGGCAACAACGCATCAATTAACGTTACAGTAATGTTACTTACTGCGGTCTAATTTCTATAAAGTGCAGTAACAATCTCATTATAATATTCAGTCCGGCTCACTAACTGTTTCCATTGCATGATTCAAAGTAAAAAAAAAAGTTCTATCTTATACTGGCTCTTCATTTCAGCCTCTGTCTGAAACAAGCTTTAGATGCTCCTGTCTCTTTGGTCCCATTTATTTTAAAATAGACCATAAAGCAGAGTATGCAGGATTAGCATATCAGGATTCAGGATGAAATTATCTATGACTGACAAGTTGTTACCATGGCGACCTGTCAATCAGGTTAGAGTGACTCGTACCCACGGCACTGTGTAAATTTAAGCAGTGCCGTTGAAAAAGATTATGAGTGTTGTGAATGTTCGCTACAAAAAAACTATCAACCGTGTTAAAATGACAGTTAACGTGAATTACAGATGCACCTTGCTAAGCAGGCTAGCTAGCTCCACACACGGCCGTTAGCTCAACTGTCTCCAAGTATGGTCATGTCCGGTGCCGCTGGTTGCAAAAACTCAACATGGTGGCGCCCTATCGGCCAAACTTGAGGCTTCAAAACCACAGTCCACAAACCAACACATAACGTCATGATGAGTATGTCCATTTCTTATATACCAGGGTGGCTACAGGTATAAACAAGTTAAATTTAAGACTTTTTAAGACTTTTTAGTACCACTTCTAAATGAAATTTAAGACCACACTTACGATGGAAATACAAATCCAGTGGAAATATACAGTAATCTTTCCAAGTAAACACACTGTCTGTTCAAAATGAACAGTATGGTAAAATGACAATAATCAATTGAATTTAAGAACATTGACTAAATGTGTGTAATGCGAAAGGATAACACAAAAATGTCTCTGCTGTCCTAAATTATATTTATTATTACAATATTTTCTGAACATTTTGGTCCAATGAACAAATACTAAACAAAATAAATAATAGACAGCAGTGTGTAGGAGGTGTGTGTGTGTGTGTGATGTCTACGTGACAAATAATTTTTGTGCACAATTTCATATCTACTCCTTTTAGCTTTTATGAATATACTTGGAAAACAATCCTTTTTATATAATAATAAACAAAACACTTTGGCACTTGAGAAAGCCTTCCCAAAAGAGTGTACTTACCAATTTATAACAATGTGCATGTGCACAATATGAATACTTGAAACAAAGACATGCATATAAGAAAGCCTACCTTGGACAAAAAACAAAATCACATTCGGGGAATGCAGTAATGCAGCGTTACTTAGATTAGAAACTGTAATATAATTACTGTTTTCGGAAATTGTTACACTACTCGTTACTGTGAAAAGTAATACAATTACAGTAACATATTACTAAGTAATGCGTTACTGCCCAACACTGTTATGGAGTGCTTCTCTAAATCACACATGCACACACATTTATCCCAATAAGCAGCGTTGTTTTTTTTTGAAGATACTTTTTTGGGGCATTTTTAGGCATTTTTAATTGACAGGACAGCTTAGACTTAGACTAGCCTCTGTATATGGGCGTGTGCTCTACCAGGTGAGCTACCCAGGCACCTCCCCTAAATAGCTGTGTTAAGTTAAAATGAATGAGAGAAAACTTTCCTATTGATATGTATGATACAAAATGTAGCGCCGCTTGTACAAGAGCTTTTCGACAGCGATTATGACAATGTAAGAGATGATTAGGATTAGAATTATTTCACCCGTCAGTCCACGGTTGGTGCTGTTCATCACACATTCACTGTGCTTGGCAGTCTGTATAAATGAGACATTATGGCATATGCCTGAGTTCTGCTGATTTATCTTCCAGCTCTTTCTCAACCTCTTTGAGTTCTGTGATTTTTTCTTTGTATCTTTTTCTGAGTATGTTTGACTTGGTGATTAGCTGGGCCAAGAGTGTCCCTGATTTACCCTCAGCTTGCTCTGCCAGTTTGTCTGCGTCTTTTTCTAGGCTGTTTGCTACTTCAATCAGTATCATCTTCTTCTTTTTGAGCTGCTCAAGGTGGTCTTCTGCAACTTTTCTCTTTGTACATTGCTCGCATGCTTTCTCTTTCCTGTTCCAGGTGTAGCCGATAATGAGACCTCGCTGAAGCTGCAGCTGCCAAAAGCTCCTTTGTCAGAGGTACTTTGAGAATCCCCCCACAGACAGAGACGTAGTCACATATCATCCTCTGAGCAACCACTGTGTCCTCCTTCATGTTATTAGCCTCTATTTCCTCGTTTACAGAAAAGCCCCTCTCAACCGTTGCTTGGCCATGGGAGAGGAGCAGAAAGTCCAGAGTTCAGGGTAGGATTGATGGAGGAGCCTATGCAAGAAAACGTCCAGTCTTGTACGCATGGGTTGGAAGGAGGAGAATGATTCATCTTTTGCCTCCAGAGACAAGAAATTTCCAAATTGCTGGACAATCACATCACCTGTTGTGAAACAGATTAATTGTCACGGTTAGTGTTGTGGAGGCAGGTTGGAGGACCCAAACGCAGGACACGTAAGCAACAAAAGGCGAGCGCACTTACAGGAAGAGTGGCTGATCAAACAGAGTCCAAAACAAAGTAATCCAAACGAGAAAGCCAGAATCCCAAATCCAAAATAAGCAGGGAAACAGGGAGACACGACGAGTAGGCTGGCAACAAGCCAACACAAGGTAACACACTGTAACACTGGGTGACAATAAACAATGACCCGACAAGGACAAGACAGAAACACCAGGTATATATACACACAGGGACTAACGAGCAGACGGGAGCAACACAGGTGAAAGACATGAGGCTAATGAGGCACAGGCAGGGAGAGAGAGAGCAGGGGAAAACAGAGACAGACATGCAGAGGGATCACTGGGTTAACAGACATGACAAGGGTTACCAAACACTAGACGACAGACAAGACAGACCCCAAAACCCAACAGACCAAAATAACTCTAACTAAACACAAAAGGGCAAACCACGGCATGGCAGACAGGCAGAGTGTGGAACCGATGAGGGAACAGGAGTCGGCTGGGCCACCGACGGAGCTGGTGTTGGTCGGACCACCGACGAGGGAACAGAAGTCAGCTGGTGATCAGGCTGGTGGCTAGCAGCGCTAGCAGGCCGGAGATCAGGCAGGTGGGCAGGCAGAAAGCTAGCAGCACTAGCTGGCCGGTAATCAAGCGGAGTAGGTTGGGGGTTAGCCGGCTGACAGCTAGCTGGTTGGCTGACCGGTTGGGGACTAGCAGTCCTTAGGCTCTCTGGCTCTAATGCCAAGTCCATCAAAAAGGAGACCAGAGAGCTAGATGTCCAGGAGACCCCAACCATTCTGGATGCTGGAGCCAACACAGGAGGAAGATGACCAGGCGGGCGGCTAGCAGCGCTAGCAGGCTGGGTGCTAGCAGGCTGGGTGCTAGCAGGCCGGGAGAGGAAGATGCCTCCCACCCTGCAGCTAGCAGGCCGGGGATCAGACTGGCGACTGGCAGTGCTAGCCGAGCAGGACAGGTGGATGCTTCAGGCAGGGGGCTAGCCGCAGGAGTGCTAGCAGGCCGGAGCTCGGGGCTAGCAGGCTTAGCAGTCACACACTGGGGGGTTGCAGAGAAAAGTCTCGACACGGTCTCAAATCCAAAAGTCTTTCTCCATCGGGAGGAGGCAACGAGCAGGGCCATTTCCCGGGTCCGTTCTCCACATAATTGACAGCAGTTCAAAAAACTGCGGCTCTTCGGCTGTTAGCTCCTCTTTAGGCACCCCCAGTTCCTCCCAGGTGCTGGGCAATTTAACAATGTCCGCTGGGTCCATGTTTGGTCGGGTCATTCTGTCAAGGTTAGTGTTGTGGAGGCAGGTTGGAGGACCCAAACGCAGGACACGTAGGCTAGCAGGTATAGTTCTGGTGGTTTATTAACAAAATGTAGTGTATATCACTGGGGTAACAGACATGACAAGGGTTACCGAACATTAGACGACAGACAAGACAGACCCCAAAACCCAACAGACCAAAATAACGCTAACTAAACACAAAAAGGCAAAACACGGCATGACAGACAGGCATAGTGTGACATTAATAACAAAACAAATAAAAAATAAGAAATGTCCACATCCTTTAAGCGAGCCTTTGCTTCCTTGGCAGTTGTGTCCAGTTTGACCATTTGCAGTGCTGTGATGTCAATAAGGATGAACCTCTTCAGCAGGATCTGAGAACATATACAGTACAACATATACATATATAAATAACAATACAAATAAAAAAGTGTTGGAGGGGAATTGTTGAATTAAAATTGAAATTTTTTCCAAATGCCTCTGCATGTTCCTGTTGGAGCGTTGAAAAAAACTTCCAATTGACATTTGGTCCATCGATTGAGATAGAAATCATATTTCTCAGGTAAAGCTGCCGCACACACTCCTGGAAATTAAAACACGCAGACATTAGCCATACAACAGTAAACACATCTCATTTCTAACACCACCACTTTAGATTAATGTCAGACTGGAGAGGATAAAAAATAATGTACTATACTGTGTAATAATACTATTTCACAAATTAAGCAACCTGAGCCATCCCTATAGCCATACTGTACAGTGTTGCTTATGAGTTTATGAACCCATGCTAAAGTTGACAAAAAAAAAAAAATCATCTTTTGGAAACTGATCTTAATGCCTTAATTAAAAAAAACTAAAATATAAAAACATTTAATTCCAAAGGCAAAGGGATCCATGAAATAACTGGCCTTTAAAAATAAAAATCTGCTGCCTCTATGGGAATTTAACATAGGGGTGTACTGACTTATGCCCCCTGTATTTTAAGGAAGAACCTTTATTTATTTACGAGACATTATTCATTCACAACAGAAAATTGGTGTCCGTAAATGTCGGATTTTTTCTCTCTTTTTTTTCTTTTTAATTAAGGCATTAAGATCAATTTCCAAAAGATGATTTTTGTATTCCTCTTTTTAGTCAACTTTAGCATGGGTTCATAAACTTATGAGCAGCACTGTATACTATTTAGACATATTGGCAGGTAAACACCAGACTCTACTACCATTCAAAAACTCAATTTGGCTGTTTTTAATTCATTTTTCATTTTAATTTGTCTAATTAACGTGCAGTGCCCTATCCATAGTGGTTATTCACTTGACAAATCAGTAAAGCTTAATTATATGACACACAACATATACAAGATGTTAGTTAATAAATATTTATGGCAGATTTACTTTGAAATGCTGAAGTAGGTCCTGGGTAGTTGCATGGCCCATGAACTGTGCTCCATAGAACCTTGACTGGACGTGGTCATTTAACCAAATCCATTTGTTTGCTTTTGGTTGTCTGGTTCAGTGTCTCGTCGAACATAATTACAAAAGCACCGCATTTTTGGACTTCGGTGATGAGCTCTTTTTTTAATATATGGCGCAAATCCAAATTTAGCCACGTATCTGGTCTTGTCTTTTCCACAGGTAAATGACTGTACAAGCCCGGAATCTGGAAACATTGCTTTGAACACTGTCTTTACACTTGTTAAAGCACTTTGTAACTTGTTTTTGAAAAGTGCTCTACAAATAAAGATGATTATTATTATTATTAACTATGAGATCTCATCTTGGATTTTGCTTTCCTATGGGTTTTCTTGTAGTTTGTAGTTTTCACAGTGTCTGCTGACGAAAGAGAGAGTGAGATAAAGACATCTGTATGATGTTTGGCCATTATCTCTTGGGACCAGTGTAGCTGCACTACCTCTACATCATAGGCATGCTGACCATCCTCATATGTTTGGAATTTCTTTGCATATAGATATAAATAGACTACACTATAGGTTGATTATAAAGTTCCTCTTACTTGGCTTTTTAATTAGCAGCATTTAACCAGAGATTTATTCAGTGTTTTAGGTTCATGGATTTTGTTCAATAAGGCAGACGTGTCTCTTCACTGGTGCAGCAGCTCCCTCTGTCTCACTTTGTTAACCTTTGTAAACTGTGATGACATAAACATTACATTTACCAGTAACACCTAGTTGTGCTGCATGGTTATTCCTCCACACATCATCTTCAGGCTTCTCGGGGCTTCACCTGCACAGATACAGAGGTTATGAATAGGTACATGTTTAAATTTAGAGGCGTAGACGAGATGGGAAAAATGTTGCGATAGAGCTGACTTGTCAAATAAATATCTTAATAATAATATAATAATACCACTACTCACTAAACAACTTATCAAATTATCCCAATTAGACTAAATGAGGTTGAAATATAAATTTTAATATAACAAAATGTGTCTTCCTCTCTCTCCCACTGTATTTAACCCTGAATCACACAAGTCTTTGTTGACATGTGGGTCAGTTTCGAGTCAGTTATTGTTTAAAATGTTTCTGAACATATAACTTTTTATTCTCCTTCTGTCCGCTGCGTTTTGACTCTTCAAACTTGTGTATTCTGGTCCAGGATCAACTCTGTCAGCCTCAACCAAACAGTAAACTGTATTATAACTGGTGAAATATCTCCATCTACTGGACTTCTAATGTACACGCTCCTAGGATGTTCGCTTATCAAGAAAAAGAAACTAGTTTGCTGCACTGATTTAATCTTTTACAATTAATATTATTTTATAATAATTTAATTTATATGTTTTTTAAGTGAGATCCTAATCTGAAAGTAAGAATTAACTATAGCTGTCAAATAAATGCAGAGAAGAGCTGAATGAGTATAAAGTAGCATCAAATGCAAGTACTCACAAAAATGTATGCAAGGAAAGTTAAAGTCAAGGGCAACTGGACTTTGTTGAAGATACTTGTATGCTTGTGTGTTGTTTCTCAAGTCCCTTTGTGTCTTCTGTACTCGTGCAAAATGGCAGAGAAAGACACGTTCACAACCAAACGAAAGATCAAATTTAAAGGTTCAGTGTGTAATATTTCTGACGATCTATCGACAGAAATGCAATATAAGATCCATAATTGTGTGTAAAGATTTTACATAATAAACTATTATGTTTTTATTACCTTAGAATGAGACATTTATATCTACATAACCGCGGACGGCGGTTGCAACTTGTTGTTGTGAACATTGTGGGAAAATCCAAGAGAGGAAAAAACAAAAACAAATGCAAAAGTCTGAAAGCAGAAGTTGATCAACTTTCTTTGACAATTCTTCATTTTTGAGAACTGAACTTATCCTGTGCAGCTCAAAAGGTAATACAGAGACAAAACTGATGTAATAATATTTTAATAAATAGCTAAAACTTATAATTAGACATGTGTTTGTGTAAGTTTGTTAGAAAGAAAGATTATATGAATAGAAGTGAATTTGTCACTTGGAGTGATTTCCACTTTTTGCTCCATTTAACTTCTTCTCCAGTACAGCTCTCAGGCTAATGTTGTTCTTTTCACCCCACTACATTTATTTGGGGGAAATTTACAAGCTAGATAAAGTACACGTTTACTTTGACTCATAACTCATGAGAGTATTTCTACACTGTGATATTTCTACCTTTGCTTGTCACACTACATTGTGCGGTAGAGAATATCACCATGACATTAAATAGAAACTACTACGTGTGTCTTCAGTTAACAGGCTACAGCTTCAAACATTTAATTTATTGACTATTAGCGTGAAACCCGAATTTTAGCACTACATGATGGTAATTACCAATTTTGACTTCCAAGAATCTTCATGTGATTTTGAATATATTATGCTGATGGTAGCCAATAATATTGTGCAAATATCAATTTATATTGCCTCATTATTATTATTACTACCAACTTACCACATTGTTACCAAAGCATTACTATAGTATTACTAAACAAAGTTCATAAATGGGTTAATATTATCTGTTTCACTTTCACTATCTTATTTTCATTTACCAGCAACATACTGTATGGTATTTATACAGGTTATTATTTCTGGTCACATGTGTATAAGCCTACGGAATATTTTGATTTCTTAATCTTATTTCAGGGTATTGGAGCAGGAGAAACACAAAATGAGCCAAAAGAGGAGTGTTTAAACACATTTAAAAACTCTGAGAGATTAAAAGAAAACAAAAAAAGACCAGACTATATAAAAAGGAAAGAAAGTCACACAGGAGGTCGTCCCCTGGCGTCTGCTGCTCACTCAACTCCACTGACTGTGACTCTTATGAACGCAGCAAAATTAAGTCAGCTGCTGAAGGTAAAGTGCAGAAAGAAAAGCATCATGTTTCAGCACGGCAGCCCTCACTCATCCGCACTCTGTCCCAGAAAGCCCCACGTATTGCTGGCCCTCCACGTCTTCAAGGCAGGCCTGCAGTCTTCCAGGACTCAACTGTCCGCAGTGAAGGAGTCCAAGATGCATTTGAGCTGTTGTCTGAAAGCGAGTCAGGAGGTGCTGGTGATGTTCAGGTGGAAATGGAGCCATCTGTTCCAGCTGTGAACTGCGCAGTCACAAACACTCACAGTTTTTGCACCAATTTATGTTGTAAATGTCTTTATATATATGAAGGGAAACATATAGTGAAGTATAATACCGTAATCAGTAGCTTTTCTTCTGCTTAAGTTACTTTCTTGGACAATGCACATTTGTTTCTTCCACATTTAAACTGCATTGCATGTTTTGTTATTGTGCAAATAAACCTTACTCAAGCATTTTCATTTGTTAGTTAGCTATTTTTCATAAAAATCTTTCAGGAGTTTCAGGACCGGAACCACAAATCAACCACGTCATCGCCAGCATTTCCATAAATACCCGCACATCCCAACTCCTCCTCTTCTCTCTCATATTCTGCATCCTAAAGGCACTTGAACACAGTGGTGGAAAGTAACAAAGTACATTTACTTAAGTACTGTACTTGAGTTTTGAGGTACGTGTACTTTACTTAGCCTACACTTTGTTATTTTCTGCTACTTTCTACTTCTACCCCACTGCATCTGAGGAAAATATTGTACTTTTTACATCACTACATTTATCTGACAGCTTTAGTTACTTCTTACTTTCCATATCCAGATTAACATCATAATATAATTAATAAATTAATTGCCTGAACATAACACAGTGTCTGATTTTGAAATATAGTAAATGGTCGATGATCCTTTCATTATACTAAATTTTCTGCAATCTTTCCTCTCAAATGAACATTTTTTAATTTCCCCATTTAGAAACAATTTACAAATCACATGATTCGATCCGTGCACGCTCAGTTTAGTCCACATGTGAAAAGATGCACACTGTGGCAGGCACAGCCAATTTAGACGAGGGAAAGCACTTGATGTAAGAAAGTATTTCTTACTCTTAATTTATTTTTGGTATAGCATTGCCTGCTTAGTAGTAAACTTGTCAAACTTAAAGTGCATTGTGTTTCTATGTAGATACATTTCTTGAAAGTTAGTGTTGTAAGTCGTAAGGTAAGCTAGCTAGACTACAAGAGTCACAATTAGTTAGAACAACAAGGAAAATGTTACATTTCATCGCAGGGTATATTACAGCTATCCCAGACTATGGAGTGAATTGCAACATTTTACTACTTGTGTTCGAGACTAAACCATTTTTTGTCTCCGTGCCAGAGAGAACAGTTACACCATTTAACAGCAGACACATGCAACTAGTTTTTTTTCACATTTTGAATGTACTGGCTTAAAGAGCTCCGAGATACATAAATATCAAAACTGTTACAAATATCTCCCTGATACTAATAACAAACGACCAGTCGATAAGAATTAGCCTACTTTGCATATCAAATTTAAGTCTCAAATGTCCAGTGTGTGATATTCTGAGGATCTTTTGACAGAAATCCATAACTGTGTTTTCAGTGGTGTATAGAGACCTTAAATAATAACCTGTTCTGTTTTTATTACCATAGAATGAGACATTTCTATTATGTATACTAGCCTATAGGGGTCCTCTTACATGTTATCTTACTGCTTCACAGAGCTTGTTTTGTCACTACATTGTTCTTCTTCTGCTTGTATAATTCTGGCAGCTGAATGTGTACAAAGAAGAAGAAGAGGAAATATAATAATAATAATAATAATAATCAGTCCCTGAGTAGTATTCTGGTTCATTATAAATAAAAAGATAAGTGAAATTTGGACAAATGGAGGAACACACGTATTATTTAGCACGAGTGTGTGGATCTTCGTCGTCAACATGAAAACATGATGAAGCCGGACATGTCGGGACATCAGGACCACCCGTTTCGAATGTTATCACTCGATTGAATGGGCGAATAACCCCAGGGAGGATGGCTCATAGTAGACATTCTGTAAGAAAGATTGATAGCTCTAACAATCTTTTTAAAACTACAAACTCGTGACACTAACAGTTGATAATACATAATGCTAGAACAATTTGAAGTATCTAATAAATCTGTTGAAATTACTGTGAGTTTGTTGCCTGTGTGTATGACTGCATGGTATTGTTCTTACATTCCACTTATCAGAAAGATGCAGTGAATTTCTGTGAGTCCTCTTCAGACAACCCTCACAAAACACTGCAGTGCTGCTGCACTCAATGCACCTGTAATCAGCATGTTCTAGACAGACAACACACTGGGTAGCGATTGGTGCTGAACATTCATATGACACCTTAAGCATGTCATCCTTGACTGCATCCCAGGCATGTAGCTCTCTCTTCTTTGCCTTACTGTATGCACTCTCAGAACAAGAACTACAGCTCGGTGCCACATCATCGGGTTCAGCCTGTTGAGATGTAATAGTCGGGTCGGTCTGTTTGGAGTTGGGCTGGGGAAGACCTTGACTAAGGTAAGAAACCTTTGCAGGGCCAACGATACACCTCCTCACCACCTTAATCTTAACGCTCCTGGAACGTGTGGTCTTAACTGTTTTTCCCATATCTGAAATCAAAATATTTGGCAATTATTACATAAAGCAAAGTGCAACCTGTACTTCTTATCACAGCCTAAAAGACAGAAACACATCAGTGAACATGGGATGCAGACAAGGGATATGTATTTGGTGCCATAGATATGTCAATAAAAGTAAGGTTAGGCCTATGGCTTCACTGAAGCGTTAACGAGCATACAATATTATGCAATAAGCCTTACAGTGTGGAAAAAGTAATTTTTACAGGCTAACTTTGCGTTTAACTACAAACTAAATTTCCCCATTAGCTTCATACGTAAAAACATGCTTATTAGCAACGTTAATGCTCAAATAAAGCAAGTAAGTAACGTAATGTTGGGCTAATAACGTAACGTAATAGGGCCTAACGTTAGCCTATATAACGTTAGCCAAAATAATCGCAATACGCTTATCTCATGTCAACACTCATGTCACGCAACATTAAAACACATTTTATGTATTGTTTTCCCTTATTGACTAATTAATTTCGGTTTAAATGCTCGGTTTTATCATTTAAATGTTCTTACCTGAAAATATCAAGCGCGAAATATTGCAACGTTGCTGCGTCATTCAGTAGACCTCCGATTACCGGCGAGCTGGATTCCTCTGGTATTGGATCTGGAGTCTTCTCTTGTATTTGTCGGTGATTAACCATGTGGATGGATGATAACAGCCTTCCGAGCCTACCAGTAGGCGCAGCAGGCCCCTGCTGGCCCATATATATGAGCTGATAACCACTGATAACGCCCATTCAATCGAGTGATAACATTCGAAGCGGGTGCCAGGACCAAAACCTCTCGCCACAAAAACAGTTTCTTCCCGCTGCACATGTAAATACTGTTTCATTTCATATCATGCACAAACCTGGCACATTGCACATAGTTGTTGTTAATTGTTGTTATTCTATATTTTTATATTTTGTCGATATATATATATATCTATATTTATGAACACTATATCCTCTCCTGTTCAATACAATAATGTACATGTAAATATCGGCCATGTTGTTCTTTCTCTGCAAATGGTTGTACTATTTTCCTGTTCTTTATTATTCTTATATAAACTTTCATTGTCTATTCCATATTTATATTTCTACATTTATTTATGTCAACTGTATGTTTGGCTATAGATTAGAATGATAATTAGAAATATACTGTATGTTTTCAATTAAAAACTTTTGATGATAGTAATCATGTCTTAACAAAACAGTGAAAATAGTCACTTATAATGTTTACTTATATTCATATTCTTACATATTTAACAGTTATGGATCTCATTTACCCGACAGACTGGCGCCACCCGAGAGACCCATCTGATGCTCTTCCTGCATCAAGTAGCAGCTTAGATGAAGATTTGGATGAAGCCAACTCATTTATTTTGTCATTATTTATGTTTTTATTACCGCATGTTCTTAAAATTGTTTGTATTTTCTGTTTTCTATTATTTTCTGATGATATTTTATCAATAATTCCTTTATGTTTTCATCAAGTTGTATTATCTTAAGTTGTCTACGTTGTAATCCCTTTTCTTAATAATATCTTTATATTTAATTTGTTGGATCTGAAGAAGGCGTATGACCGGGTCCCCCGGGAGATACTGTGGGAGGTGCTGCGGGAGTATAGGATGAGGGGGTCCCTCTCATACAAACACATCCAAAGCGAGAGCTGTGTCCGAGTACGAGTAGCAGTAAGTCGGTGTGCAGTAAGCTCAGAGTAGAGCCGCTGCTCCTTTGCTAGAAAGGAGCCAGTTGAGGTGGTTTGGGCATCTGGTAAGAACGCCTCGGGATCCCCCAGTCAGAGCTGGTTAATGTGGCTCAGGAAAGAGAAGTTTGGGGTCCCCTGCTGGAGCTGCTGCCCCCGTGACCTGACCCCAGATAAGCGGATGAAGATGGATGGATATTTAACTTGTTTGGATGGATTGTTGTTATGTTTGGCCTTTAGCCACTATTCTGTTGTGTATTAGAGGTAGATATGTTGTCATAATGTTCATCTAGTTTAAACTTTAAATAAATTTAAGCACTTCAAATGGTATTATTCCTCGACAAACTAAATGTTAATTACACAGTAAAGTAATAGTTCAGCCTTTGTGAACTATGCTTCTCTGCTTTCTTTCCAAGAATGAGACGTCTCATGTCTGTGCATTATAGAGCTGGAGTCGGGATTAAGACAGAAATATTGCTTCTACATCAAGGACCAGTACGGTGACATGTGGAGTTCAACCATAAAACCCTTCCAGGGTGATGACCATCTGGCTTAAGTATTGCAACGTTTTGTGAGTATTTTATTTATCCGATTTTATCCTTCTTTTTATTTCTCCTATATTTGACATCGGATATTTCTTACTTTCAGATTAGGATTTTACTTTCAAAACATCTCATAATTGAAAGGATTATAAAATAGTTGTAATTGTAAAAGATGAAATCAATGCAGCAAACACGAAGGTTTCTTTTTCTTGGAAAGTGAGCACTGTAGGAACGTCTACATCAGATGTCCTGTAGATGGAGATATTGTATCAGTTATAGTACAGTTTACTGTTGATCCTGGACCAGAATACACAAGTTTGATGAGTCAAAACGCAGCAGACAGAAGGAGAATAAAAAGTTATCTGTTCAGAAACATTTTGTTTTGTATTAATAATTTGGTCCTGTTACATTCAGTCTTCTCATCAAGCTTTCTGTGCAGAAGGTAGATGAGCTTCCATGATCCAAAAATGCATATGTTTGCAACACTGTCTCCTTTGGGGGTCTTTACTGGAACAATAGAGAAAAGACAGGCTTCTTCACCGGCCCACCTCTATCACAAAACAAACAGGAATTTAGAGAATTAGTGGCAGATACATTTCATTCCATTTGTTGTTGTTTTTTCTTGTTTATGTGTTTCTACAGGTGTTACAGTTGTTGCAGAACTGCTTCCTCTTAGTCTCAGCTTTTCTCTTGCTTTGACAAAGGTGGAGCTTTTGACAGATCTGACAAGATCTTCACTCGTCTCTCTTCATGAAGTCTACTAGATCAGATAAACTAGCTCAGCATCCATGTCGTTCCTAAAGCTGACATGCCTTATTCCTCCACTTGTCTCTGAGCTTGTAAGGTAGTTTCAGAAGAATGGTCTTCATACTGGAAGCAACATCCATCTCCTCCATATAGGTGAGCTGTTCCATTGCATCGCAACAACCTCTAAGGAATAATGCAAACGCTTGCAATGCTTTCACATCCTCTGGCTTGATGTTCATTATCAAAATGTTCTTTAAGTAGATCTTTTGCTCTTTTATAGCCTTCAGCTGGAGATGTTGCAAATGGTGCAAGCTGGGGACTAAATCTTTTGGATGCCCTGTGGTGTATTGCTCTAGGAAATGCTTTCTTTCCACTCCTCTCTCAAATGCCCTGATGAAAACTCCATATTGCAATGGACCACCATCATAAACAGGAATGTCTCTTGGTGGTAAAGTAGAAGAGAGATTTTGTTGAGCGAGAAGAGCTGTGATGTCATTTTGCCTCTGAATTATGTGATAGATATCACCTTGATTAACATCATTAAATACAGGTTGTTGTGTTAGAGGACTCATATCCTGAGCTCTAACAGACGGTCCATCAGTTCTTTCCTTTGGTCGAGCAACCTGTTGCTGGGAAGAAGATTCAGTTCCCATTCGCACATTCTGTCTTTGTTGCACTTGATCAGGTAAATATGTGTTTGCATGTGGATTTAATTTGACTGATGTTTTCTTTTGAGTAGTTCCTTTTCTCAAATATGAGTTCATCCCATCAGATACTTTTGAGCCGTTTCTTGATCCCATTGATTCAAGTACATTGATTTTTGCATTGGTTGCTGCCAGTTCAGTCTCTAGTTCCAGTTGTTCTTCCTGCCTTTTCAGTTTTTGTTCTTGTGCTTCAAGGTCATGCTGTTTCTGCAGGGCAGCAACCCGTTCCACAGCAGCCTTTTCTGCCTTTAATGCGAGCAGAGGATGTTGAAGACGCACGTGATGAAGAACTTTTGTGGTTTGATTTAGGTTTTGATACATTAGAAACACTGTCATCCAGTCCAATATCATCTGTGATTACACTTTCAGCAATGGTTTGTGTTTTATGTCCTCCAACCTCTGAAAACCACACATTTACATCCTGTATAAAACCATCAGAAGTTTCCATTTTTGGTGATTTTGCTTTTCAAGTTTGCCTTTCAGGCAGTGGTAACTTCACTTATAACTCATTATTTCCTTTGGCTTCATCACAGTTGTTGATTTAACCAAGTTAGATTGCACTTCATTTGCATTCTCCTTTGATTTTATGAGCTCTTTCAGCATTTCCATTGACTTCTTAGCTTGTTTGCAAGTTTCTTGTTTTCTGACAGTTTTCAATGCACATTTCCACACCTTTAGCAGTGTGTTTAATAACCCTTTTTTCTTTTTCAGAATCCAGTGCAACATCAGACTTGACAATGGACATATTTGATTCGCTTTTAGCGTGATCCGGTAAACCACAGAATGTTTCAAACAGCTGATATTATTGTGACAGTATAGGCTTTAGTCAACGAAATCCGTTAGTGTAGCAGTTTCCAAACGCTGTTTCATTGTTTTTCCAGTAAACCTTAATGTAGCACATACCCCTCCGCCTGCGTGTCGTCGTTCAGAGTTTCCAATCGCCATCAATCAGCTCCGTACAGGTGGCGTCAATGTTCGTTGTGCATTCTGCTCTGTGGTCTGGTGAGAACTGTCTGTGCTTCCCCTACCTGTGCCTACCACTTCCTGTCACCTATGCCCTCTAAATACAACCATGTACGTCTAATCCCTGCCACCCAGTGTCCAAAATGCTAATATGAATATATTCAAATATAAAATATCATGCCAACAATAAACATAAATGGCTCCTAAAAACGTATTTGCATATTTGCAGGAACATAAAGTAAATTTAAATTGACATATTCCAGCAGAAAAACCTCAAAATATGAGGTATCTTTTCTATATCTCTAAACTGTTTAAACTGATTTAAACCTGAATGTAATAAGGAGGATAAAATGAGCAAACCATGTGGCACTTGATATTGTGATAAATAGTTATTTACTTATCTTAAAGATATTGATTTTAGAAGTCAGCACCATCACAACGTTACGGACAACATTTCCCTGCATCAGCTACGCCTCTAAATCTCTGCAGGTGAAGCCCTGAGTAGTCTGGGTAAATATTTAAATCTATGACTGGATCTGTGTGAAGGAATAACCAGAAACCATTAGAGACACTGGGTTTGAAACACAACTGGGTTTTATTGGTAAATTTTACGTCATCACAGTTATAAAGGTTAACAAAGTGAGAGAGAGAGAGCTGGTGCACCAGTGAAGAGACATGCTGGGCTTATTGAACAAAATCCATGAACCAATTTTAAACAAACGATAAGAAAATATCTAAATATCTGGTTAAATGCTGCTAATTAAGAAGCCAGGTGAGAGGAAAACCTAAATGCAAATCAGAAATGTATAATTAACTAGTTGAAGATATTAAATCATTTCACAGTCTAGCCTATTTATATAGACATACAAAGAAAACCCAAACATATCAGGATGCCACATTAACTATTTCCTTGGGATCAGGCAGGGAGGGAGAATAAAAACTGTCCAAGCTCATATTTTTAAGCACCCAGGGCCTATTTTTTTAAACAATAAATAAAATCCATAGGCCTACGAAAGTGTATGTGTGCAGGTGGTGAAGATCTGCTGGGTGAGTCGAGGTGAGAAGATCTGTCTGTGCGCGGTGTCTCAGTGCGCTCTGTGCGCCTGGCAGCACAGTCTGTTCACTGCAGCGATTTCACACAGAAACTATATATTGAGAATTTACTGTTTTCGTGATTCCACTATCTGCCATTGCTGATTCCCGTGTCTGACTAATTTTGCGTGAGCGCATGAGAAAGGATGAGTGGAAACTCCATCCGTGCGTTTTTCCGCCAGAGGACTTATTGCTTTGATGTAGCACAAAAATAAATTATTAGGCTATTATTAATAAAGAATACAATTGTTTGTTTTTGAAAAATAAGAGTGACTGCTTGCATTAAAATTATATACACAAAACAACTAATAATTTACTTTCTGGGTTCAGACAAATGTTGAAAACAGTCGGTCTCGATTGTCGAAGGTGCAGTTCACCCCACAGCTCAAGCAGGTGTGGACCAGGGGAAATGCCATTTGCTCTGTGCAAAAAAATAACATGAATGCTTGTGAAACCGAAAGAAGAAACATGAGTTGGTGGCACTGATGCCTACATGCAGTCAACACGCTTACACGGAAGACCTAAGTGAACTGCGGATGTGTTTTACCGGGTCCACCTGAGAAACGCTGATATCCCCGCTAAAGTAAACCCGCCGGCGTCCTCCGACCAGGTCTGATTCATGGAAGGACAACGTCTGTCCAAGAGGCCGGCAAAGACACGCAGCGACCCAGAGATGTAGCCTGCGTTAGACTCTCCTTATTGGTAAGTGGAGAACGTCAACACACACACACACACACACACACACACACACACACACACACACAAAGATTACTTAACATATTTTTTGAAAAAGAAAAAGTATTGTATTTATTTGTATAGACCTGGTGATATATATCTACAGACTAATGTGTTGTGCATAAAGAAACCGGAAAGCACTTGAGGTGAGCTGCCGCCACGATGAAGGAAAGATAACGGAAAACGTTTGGTGAACAAAGCAGAGTGGTGTGGCCCAGGCTATTAAAGAAGAGATGCGTTTTAATTATGAAGTTCAGCTCACACTGTGTGCGCTACCAAATAAAAGAAAGTAGGCTATAACCTGCACACAAACAGAAATGTAAAATCAAGATCTTTGTGATTTTAGGGGGATTTAGGTTCTGTAGCCATTTTGAGGGGAACAACAGCAGGGTGTCATTTCGTTTTAAAGCAATCAGTCACAGTTTTTGCTGTTGTTTGTGGTAAGACCTTCCTCTTGCGTCTCATGTTTTTGTTCTTTGTCTTATTTCCTGTCTGTGTTCAAATCTGCATGTATCACAGCGCGAGAGAGACAAAGGCTGCTGCACTGAAGCAACACACACTGGGGGTGTTGGATTTTTAACCACATAGAAACTGTTGGATAATAGATGATAGTGGCCTCTACATGGCTCCTGGCAGCAGTTTCTGTAATAAAAGCAGACAGAAATGCTCCATGACTATCACGCCACATAAATGCATTTTACAAGTATAGAGGAGTAAACTGTAATTACGTAAAATAAATGTACCATTGTCATCAGGCTTGACATTATCTTTTTGCTCACCAGCCTCTGTTGCTAGTTGTTCTCCAAAGTTACTAGCCACACAGCATTTTCAGCCACATTTTTGTTGTTGGGAAATTATGTTTAATATGATTAAAGTTGACTATTGTGCTAAAATTTACTTGAACTAAATTTGTCCTTTTAAATGTAGATAAACACTGTACCCAAATCAAGAATACATAAATTGTATAACACTTCAGGTCATTGTAATTAGCTCTGATTAGGTTGTGTGTAAAGCGCCTTTTTTATGAAAACATCTCGGCCTAGTCTATGAAGATAAAGACAAAAAAAGTAGCTTCTTATTGCATATAATAAAAGTGGTGCATGGTTGTAGAAGGTTAATTGAATATAAAAACTAAACTGGAAAAAACTAGCATCAGAAACATTTTATTTATATACAACAGCAGTAAATACTGTAATACAGAAAATGATCTGCAAGCGAAACAAGGAGCAAAGATGAACAAATTCTTTTTGTCCAACTGACGGCTTACGGGTCTTTAGGTCGAAGGGACTGTGGTTTGATAACTTATATATTCTCATTTCACAAAAGTTTTGATGTCATATTTGGAGCGCGCACCCTCGCGCTGGGACACTGCAGCAAGAGGGTGAGACGCGCTTGACATGTGGATTCTCCTGCTTGATATTATAAAAAAAGCTTGCTGTATTATCGCTGGTCAAGTTGACACTTAACCGTAGGCCCTAAAGTGTCATTTTTACTTCTGCGTCGAACCACCTCCTCAAAAATGTAACTACACGTCAAGTCGACGTAGTCGATGTAATGTATTTGACCGTCAGAGCGAAATGACTTGTTTGATTCGGTTGATAACATTTGAAAAGGCTACATCAGCCGCACGTATACAATTTTACCCCCATTCACGTTAGCGGAGGGCTAACTGGAAGTTAGCCTGCTGGGCTGAGCTACGCCATAGGCTATGCGCGTAGCCAGGCATTTATACTTGTGCGTCAGTGTCTCCGTCATTCAGTTCAATTCAATTCAATTTTATTTATATAGCGCCAAATCACAACAACAGTTATCTCACAGCGCTTCTGCAATTACATCCCCAAACGCTAGTCGGCAGTAGCACTACAGCGTCCACTGTGTTGACTTTTGGCTTAGGCCCTATGCAGGAGTATAAATCAAGCTTAACAGCCCTCATGCCACTTGGGAATATTTCAGTGCTCCAGAACAATTCAGGAACAATTCAAAATATAAAGAATATAACAGAATATGATGCAATGATCAGTAGCTTGATTTTTAGCTTAAGTTACATTTTTTGGACAATGCAAATCTCAAAGCATTTTCATTTGTTAGTTAACATTTCTATTTTTCATAATACATTTATCAAATCCTTTTAAAAAGTGATGGGGAGAAAATCACCCACTTCAAAAGGTGGTGGGGACATGTCTCCAGCATCCCGGGTGTCTCACATCAGCTAGGAGGATGCAAGCACATGAGAAAAGTAGCTAGCCCTGCAAACACGTGGATCAGAAAACAAAAAGCAAACACACATCTACCAACTACAACCAACTTAAGCAGAGTTTAATCCGTCGAAACAACAGCTGTATAGATATAGAGTCCGACTTACATCATCTCTCACTGTTTACAGGCAACTCCCACAATGAAAAGAAACTCTGACACGTCATGTCTCCGGTATTTAAGCGTAGCTTGTGCAACTACGTACGTTACTGCCGTAATTGCCAACCATATTGTGATCCGCACCGTCTCTTTACATGAAGAACAACAGGAGGTTAAAAAGGAGAGAGAAATTATGAGGCCCCCTGGTGTCTATTATCCACTTTTGCTCAATGGTAAAAAAGTCTATGTTCACTGATTACCCTGGTTGTCTTCACCTCACCTGTGCACATGCAGTAAGTGGTTGTTCTCTTGTTGTAGGACTGTTTTCCAGTGTTTCTAACAGATGTCTCGTTTAATGCTCCGAGTCCCAGGATTATTTCTCTTGTGTCATGTGGATATATGCTGTCTTTTGTCTTGTCTTTGTATTTGCACCTGTTTTGTCTCTGGATTACCTAGCCTTTGTTTTTGGACTGTTCACCTGTTTTCACCTGGTTGTTTAATAAAAACTCATTAAACCTTACCTCCATCTTCAGTCCATTCTTACTCCCAAGTTGTCACATAGCCTACGGATGGTCAAGACCCCTTGCTGTCAGTTTGTAACACACTGGGGAGCCCTCTAGCATCATAGTTCAATGTGCTGGGCAAAGCAAATAGTCCAAGTAAGGAAGGTGGTTGGGGTGGATGAGTGGAACACAAGCCAGACTTTCACCAAGAGACTGGTGTTTGTTCCTGTGTGAAACAAAAAGTCAACGTTGAGGGTTTTGTCGTAGTTTTGTTCCTAAACCTAACCAAATTGCAATGTTTCAACAACATACCCTTTCACAACGTTAAACACTCATTTTCTTTTGAACGTCTAACCAGATGTTGCATATTTATTCTACCAATCTGACCGCGGAGCTCTACACGTTGAAACAAAATGCTGAACGTGTTCCCAGGGCGATAAAAAGTGACCAAACATCTAAATGTGACGGGTTGGACATTGTAATGATGAAACAAGTGTGTAATTGCTCTAACTTCTATTTGAAACAGAAAGGAACCAGCTTAAGTGAACTGGCTCAGCTTTGTGAAGACTGAAACCTGCTTGTTGGTGAGTGCAGCTTTCATTTTGAATAATTGAGCTGCTTCTTGAGCGTGCAAAGGTTTGAACCGGGAAAGTACGCACCAATGTTGAAATGTGTTTTAAAATCTAAAAAAACTTTTTTTCTTTTAAAAGGATTTTAATTTTCCTTTTGGGGTCTGGGACCAGATGAACACACAGCAGAAGAACATGTTTTAAAAGTTTCTATTTGAAATCAAGTCGAAAAAAGAAAAGATGGAACAAAAAAAGAGGAAAACTCCCTCTCCCTTCTCTGCAGGGTATAATGTAGACAGTTGTAAGAAGGCAGGTGACACAGCACAAGCCAAGAAGGAAGGGTTGAATGAGGATGGAAATGAATCATTAGACAAAAAAATTCAAACTTCCTTCTCAGAGAAACAGACTGCAGAAGAGAAGTGTTCAGAGAAGGATGAGCTGCCGAGCAAAAGTGTCCTCAGAAGGTATCATGAGGTTTCCGTAGGTTCTGCCTCTCCCTCCAGCTGCCGTAAATCTATAATACGTCCTTACGTCCGGCTTCCTCCTCATCACCTCAGACAACAGAACATCAGCTCTGCCCAGTCTGTACATGATACTGTCAGACATCAATCTCAACGGTCTCGTAAATCAACTGGCCCCTCATACAACCAGCTGTTCAACAGTCTGAGCCCTGTCTGCAGCAGCAAAACACAAGGTGAGGTGGGGAAAAACACAGATGAGCTTTTACCCACAACAACAGCCCATCATGACCCAGACATAGAACAATATGATACGAGTCTTCCATCTGAACCTTCACATGAAATGTTAGACAGCTCATATCTATGGAATGCCTCCATTTCAGCACCAAAACGTTCCCTGAGTGTCCGTGTTCATTACCTTCCCTACTTTTCCAATCCATCTATCCGCACTCCCTTCTCTGCTGAGTACACAGGTAGTTGTAAGAAGACAGGTGACGCCCAACAGACAGTGAAGGAAGAGTTGAATGAATACATAAATGAGCCATTCATACAGCATTTAGGAAGTCAAACTTCCATCTCCGATAAACCAACTGCAGAAAAGAAGTTTTCAGAGGAGGGTGTTTGGGATCAGCTGCCAAACAAACGTGTTCACAGTTTGCCTCGAATGTCTTCCTCAGCTTCTGCCTCTTCCTCCTGGAGTCTTCATGATGATAGCAGGCATATATCTGGGATAGTCAATCAAGATATTACCAGGGAATTGATACAAGCATATGGAAAAGCTCATTTTCTTTCAGCTCCATCACCAGTACCAGACCAGATATTGCAGCTTCCAAACAATAAAGACACAGAAGATGGTGGCCCCAGATTTAGTAACTCTAGTTTTACTGTAAGTCCACAAAACAGGCCTGCAGTCCTCCAGGAAGACGAGTTGGGAGATGACAGTGATGTCCTGGTGGAAACAGCTGTTCCAGCTGTGAACTGCTCAGTCACAAACACCCAGCCGACTCATCCTCCCCTCCAAACCTCCTCCAGCTGTTTGCGTCGTTCTCACAGCGTTCCCTCACTGAGTGTAACAACCTCCGCAAAGAACAAGACCTTCACCCGATCAAAGAGCTTACCTGACCTGCTGTTCAAACCCAGCTGTGAGGAGTTCACCCCTGATATCACTGTTGATGAAAACGATGAAACCTACAGGTTCCAGTGCTCCTGCCCAGGCCTGTACCAGTGCAGTGTGACAGGCCTGCTGTTCCACATGGAGGGAGAAGGGGACGTGGTTTACAGGATCGTCCCCTGGAACAGGAGGCTACTGGCCCGACACCACAAGCAGCCTGCAGGACCCCTGTTTGACATCAAATGTCTGCAGCAGTCTGTGTGTCGGCTTCATCTCCCACACTGTGAGATCCGCTCCACAGGTGGAGGTGAGTTCTTGTCAGTCGCTCATGTGAACGACGAGGGCATCGAGTTTATCGGCCCTCAGAAGATCACAGAAACTCACGTTGTTATAAACATCACAGGGTTTTCTGGTTTCGGTAATGTCAAGGATGAAGACTCGCCGGCTGAGCCGGTCCGAGCGCTGGTTCTGCTGTTCTACAGGCCCCCGGCTGATCCCGACGCTGAATCCCTCCTCAACGTGTTGCTGCTACCGAGGAACGTGGTGCTCCGGGATGTGCTGCGCACCAGGAAGAAATTAGTTGGAGATGAGAGCTACATAGAGACGTCCCCACACTGTAAACTGCAGCCAAAGCAGGAATACACACTGTCCACTTGTCCTGCAGAGGACTCAGTTCTAGTTCAACCAACAGAAGCAGAGTTTGACTGCGACAACTACGACAACTTCTTCCCATCATTCCAGGTGATTTTAGAAACAATGAGGAAACACGTGAAGCTGTTTCTGAGAGACACCAACAGCTCCCACAGTGTCTGGGAAAGACGAGTTTGTCTCACTGGAGTAAAAAGGTCCTGTGGGCCGAGCGCTCTGAATCTCTCTTCAGATAAGAGGCTGTTGGACATACGGAGCAGCTTCATCGAGGGGATATCAGGACCGGTTCTCACAAGTCTGCTGGACAAACTGTTTGAGAAAACGGTGATAGCTGAAGCTGAGAGGGAGTCAGCGGACGAGATGCAGAACAGAAGAGACAAAGCTGGTTTTGTTATCGACGCAGTGAGGAAGAAAGGTGAAGCTGCTAGTTCAGAGATGATTGAGTTCCTCTGTGAGGCCGACCCCTTCCTCTGTGAACATCTCGGGCTGATCTGAAGACAAATCAACAGGTGATGCAGAACATGTTGACCTGGTGGCCAGAACCTGATCATCCTGTAACTCCCACAAAATACTTTTAACTGGATCATTCACTGTTTTGATCTTGAGTAGTTTGCCTTGACTTATTGCTTGAAATGTTAAATTACAGTTTTCCAAGTAGGTTTTTTTATATTTGACAAAAATATGGGAACCTATTGTGAATCCATTGAATGTAAATTAATTTAGTTTGGTTTGTTGTAATTTCTAATGTAACATTTGTGGCCAATTGTTTCTATAAATGATTCTCTTCATCAACTGTACAATATTTTTTAAGAACCATAGATATAGAGTTTTTAAAAGTTGAATTTAAAAATAGTTTTTCTTACTTACTATATACAGTATCTTGACTGCAGCCCCATTTTTTATTATCTCTTATCACCTGATTCTGACATGACTCACACTGTATATTCGATTTTAGTACACTTTTGATGTTTGTTGTTTTTTTATTTAATTTTTTAACATCAAATTTTTTTTTTTTATTCTATTGCTTTCTGTAAGGTCCCAAAAAGGACAAAAAGAAGAATGTTTTTTACGTTTTTATGGTGTTATAAGGCTGATTGGGCTGGGCCAACACCTGTGTAGCTCTACTGTCAGAGCTTATTTAACCAGGACTGATCATTCTGTCGTTCTCTCCTCCTGGGCCGACGTCTCACTGGGTTTGTTCTGTGTCTTCCTTTTTGGTTTATCCTCACAACACTCACATACACATACATCTCATTCATCCGTTCACTGCTGACACAACTGATACTCATACTTTGTCACACCGCGTGTCTTTGATTATTTGACATTACTTTTATAATAAATCATATTATTGGCTTGCAAACTTACTTTTGTACTCTGACTCTGCAGTCGGGTC
The DNA here is from genome assembly GCF_014851395.1 of Micropterus salmoides. NCBI lineage: Eukaryota > Metazoa > Chordata > Actinopteri > Centrarchiformes > Centrarchidae > Micropterus > Micropterus salmoides. The sequence continues at coordinate 51,672,564 of NW_024040040.1, read as the reverse complement.
ACATTTACTGCAGATGAGCTGTGGTGCAAGTGAAACAACAGTTTTTAATTTTTTTTTTAATTAAGTGAATAATTGAAGGCGAATAATTCCCCTCCTGGAGATCTATACTGTCTTATTATATCACACATTAATTTATCTTATCTTGTGTGTGTCAAAATAAATGTTTATTTGATGTTGTACCTTCATCAGCCAGCTGAATGAGCCATTTGCTTGTGAAGTTTCTTGGTGCGTTTGAGATGACTGCGTCTGACTTTCGCCAATTTGAGAGGTGACTGCAGGGGCGGGGTATAAAAACGGCGCCGTCAAGTCGGACGCATCCTACCTGCAGCAGCTTACTGTGAGCTGAGATCAATGACTGATCTTGCGGCATTTGCAAAGAATAATACCACGAGACCAGATAGCGTCATCACGTTTTGTGTGCGATGTCTTCTGGGACAAACCATATTTGGAAGTTAAACTTCCGTCAACTTCCGTCACATTCGTCTGCGGGCTGCATCTGGATATACTTGCCGGCGAGAGTCGAAGAATAAACTCTTTTCTTCCCACTGCTTCTGCCCCCTTTCCTTTCATCTGTCTTCAATTACTGTCTTAATTTTTGCTACTAGACATTTCTACACTGTAAACTGATAAACCATCATTGATTATGTCCCCCACCTTAAGGTTAAATCTGAATATAACTGTAGTGGTGACTTTCTGTATGTTACAGAATTTCTATTTAATGTTTGGAAAATTCTAAATAAACTCCTTATCGTTGTTTTTATTTTCAAATCATGTAAAATCTAGAGTAGGAGCAGGATGTACACTGTAAAAAATGATTCTGTGGTCATGTCGACAAGCAAATGACAACGCATTTGGGGTCATGCAGGGGCCCCTACCTAGCGGGGGCGTAGATCGGCTGTCCCCATGCAACCATGTTATCTTTCTTATGTGTAGATGAATATTATGGACATGTTGAGACATGTTGAGTTGACTGTGAAAATACTGAGATGGGTGTAACGGTCTTATGACTATGAGTCATTGAGAGAGAATGGTCAGCGAGAGGAAAGGAATGGCCAAACAAGGACATCTCTGGCCTAACTGAATTAAAGAATGAACAAGCTACAGACAGAAAGTCCTCCTTCCCTTCCCTTTCTCTCCAAAAAGAAGACATCAAAAATACTCAAGCTCAGCTATCACAATCAGGTTTTGAATTTTAGTGATTTTATCAGTTACTTAGGTTTTAAACTTAAACAGTCCTCACTTATACCTAACAGGGTAATACCCATAGGCCTAGAGGATCGACCCTTTACGACGGAGAGCTGGTCCAGTACCTCCTGAACAGGGGTAACTTGGGATCTACCACAGTACAAAACCCATAGGATTTCAGAGAAATCTCCATGAAACAAAGAAACGTTCATCTCTGACAAACTTTCAGATCGTCAGAGATGGCAAATCGTGATTGCAATTAACAGTGTGTTTAAATAAAAAAACTGTTGTGTTGTGTCATGGTTATTTCAAGAATGAAAAATTAAAAGATGAACAACAATACTAACATTTTTATATTTCAAGATTTTTATTCAGAAGTATTAGTTGTTCGGCTGTTTTGCGGCTGAGTCGGTTTCTTTTTTTACAAATGACATCCCCAGCCTTGGAAAAAATTTATTGACATGGAAGACTTGCTGCTGGCATGCATAAGTATTTTTTTGCCATCACATAAAGGTGCGGATACACAGCACGTCTCTCTTGCCAATACATCAAATCATCGTGCATCCTTGGAACAAAACCATCTGTCAAATATTTTTTTACTTGTACAGTGGCATCAGCAGTTGCACTGTGAAACGTGATGTGTCTCAGGTGTTTGACTTGATTTCCAAATGCCAGATTTTTAAATCATCCAGCTGTGTTGCCAGGGCCAACATCTGGAGTGCAGGCCATCCTTCAGGTAAGAGCCTATTATACACAACAGGAGCAAATGATGGCAAAATAATTAAATTAACTAACATAATATGACATTTTTGGTCAGAAGCATTGCGGTTATTGCAGCCTACCCAATTGACCCTTCACTAAGCCACGCCCCGAATACATAGCTGGCCAATCACAGCGCAGTATAGGACTCGCTCTAACTGAGGTCCGACACTTTCATGGCTGCGCTCCATTGACTCTAATGCAAAAAGAGTCGTTTTCTAGCTTCTTTTTGCTGTATTTTTCTAAGACATGCTCAAACACTGATCCTGGGGCATCTTGTAATAGTTACAGCAGCTACCCAGAGGGGTTGAAAGAAGAAGTACGATTTATTCTCTTTCCAAAACCTAAAATAAATCCAGAAAATGTCGGCTGTGGATTGTTCCTGATGTAATCTTAGTTAGCTAACGTTAGATAACTGCCTACTGAATGTAATGTAATAAAGCCCTGCTGTTCAATTCAATTCAATTAAATTTTATTTATATAGCGCCAAATCACAACAACAGTTATCTCACAGCGCTTTTCATAAAAGAGCAGGTCTAGACCGTACTCTGTGATGTTATTTACAGAAGCCAAACAATTCCCACCAAGAGCAAGCACTAGGCGACAGAGGCAAGGAAAAACTTCCTTTTAAGAGGCAGAAACCTCGAGCAGAACCATGGCTCAGGGTGGGCGACCATCTGCCTCGACCGGTTGGGGTGAAGGAGAGAGAGAGAGAGAGAGAGAGAGAGGAGAGGGAGAAAGAGAGGGAGAGGGAGAGGGAGAGGGAGAGAGACAGAAAGAGAAGGAGAGAGAGAAGGAGAGAGACAGAGAGAGAAGGAGAGAGAGAAGGAGAGAGAGAGGGGAGGGAGGCAGCCTACACAATATCCACACAGAGGTACAGACAGTAAAGGTGATGTTGCTATAGACTAAAGAGCAGGAACACGGGGCAGCAGGTGACCCGCAACCACAGATCCAGACTCCACAGTTCCAGAGCCAGAAAACCTGCAGGAAGTGATAGGAGGAGAGAGGAGAGAGACGAGAAAGCACAAGACTACCGGAAAGGGGAGAAGTTGTGTTAGTAACATGCAATAATGGGATGAGGTTGCATACTGTTCTGCTTTTTAATGATTATAATAATGAATAGAGGCTGACCTAGCTTTACAGGAACAGTGTGACTGTTCAGGTTGGCAAGCGCAGCACCCACTGGCTCACGCTGTTCATATAGGTTGTAGTGGCTATTTGTCCATAAACTTAAACAAAAACAAATAATAACAAACTTCTCAAATGGCCACTTGAGGCTACGTCATGGTTAGGCTTTACGCAGGTTCAGAGGTACCAAAGCAAGGTAATGTCCATAACAAGACTGAGTTTGAGGAGGTTTATTCACACACATAAGCAAGCTTACAGACATTTCTGCTGCCTCTCTCACGCTGGTAAAAAACCATATGCCCTCGTGCCTGCAGCACCTCCCACCTTGACCTACTTATGCAAATGAACATAACACCATGTGACCAACAAACGACAATACAAGTAAAGCATAAATACAAAATAAACCAAATTAACTTTAACAAGAAAAGAAATAAATTGGGCTATAAATTAACTCAAACCCAAAATAAACAAAAATAAGAATATAGCTCCAACATAGGTGTTGCAGCATGTCAAATGTGCTGTTCCACCTAGTGTCCACGTCTTGTGTGACTTTCAGTGCTGGTCTGCCCATCAATCCCTGCATCTCCACAAGTTTGTCTTTGGCTTTGCAGCTGGATTGGAATAATCCAACTACTTTCCTTGGCCTGTTGCGGATTTCATGAAGTACTGGTGTTTAATCAATGGCCCGCTTCACAATAAGATTTAGGGTGTGGGCAAAACATGGAACATGGCGTAGGTTCAGGAGCTGGGCACTTAAGACCATGTTTACTGCATTATCGGTCACAAGGCATTGAACCTTTGATGCCATTCCCCACTTAGACATGAGCACACTTTTCGCCTCCATTATATGCTGGGCTGTGTGGGACTGGTGGAACTTGGTGACTTCATCTTTGCTTCTTGGGTTATGTAATGGCAAGTAACTCCAAGGTACCCATCCATATGAATGGATGACCACATATCAGCCTTCTGTAGGTCAGGCTTGGCTTGCTCCTTGGCAGTGTTGAGCTTCTCACAGACCATTTCCTTCAGTGCCTTCCTAGAGGGAGGATGTAGTTGGGGTCCATCTTTCTGACGAAGGCCCAGAAGCCTTCATCCTCCAACAATAGTGAAGGGCTATAGATCCTTCACCACCAAATTCACCAAAGCCTCATCCAGCTCTCTCTGTCTGTCTTTAAAAGAACATAAACCTACTGTTTGATAAAACTATTGAAACTGAGCAAATCTAGCTTGAAATAGAGCCTAGTGCTTTAGATTATTAGGCCAAATATTTAGCTACACTGGTCATAAAAAGAGTCCACGCTTCTTACTGATGTCCACGTTCACATTTATTCTTCTCTGAAGTATCATGGAACACCGTGAAAACTAGAAGATAAACAAAACCGTTTCAAGCACAAGGCACCCCAAAACAACGTTTATATACACTTATTTCTTATACAGACCGATACAATGAGTCTCACATTTTCCTGTAAACAACATTAAACAGTGCTTAATAATTAACTCAATAATTAGTACCGTGTTCGCCATGTAGACCAGCTGTAGAATAACAGATGGGAGCTTAAAAGTTCGCTGTCCTCACCCGCCACTCTCTTTCTCTCTGGCGCTACTCTCAATACTTCCGGGTAACAGTCATGTGACTAGCAATAAAACCTTTCTCTTCTTCATAAATTTAACAAGAGCAATGTAAACACAGCTTTAAGTCACACTTTTACTCAGAATTACTTTAAACAAGTAAACACATATTATAATTGCATCGTCGTAAAGATCACAAAAGAGCGACTTCCTATCCAAATTCTATAATATGTATTACATAAAACTCTAACAACTATCGGGCCGTTACTGTTTGTTGCTTAGATGAACAGGTAGCCTTTAAAACATTTTGATTCAATACAAGTCCCGTTTAGCCACCAGTTGTAGCCTATTGTATTATTCAAATATTTAAAATCTTGTTGTTGTTGTGATTTGGACATTATATTGTAGAAGCATTACCAGGTCAACATTTTTAAAACTGAGGCATTTGTCAGTGAGATTTTAACACATCTGAATTATCTTTCAAACAATGCATACATTGTTTAGATGGCCCAGCAGCAGCAGGCCTGTGTACAGGGGGAATGTTGCCACCCTCTGCACCCTCTAAAATGGTAGGATGAATACACCTCAAATGGCGTATCATGGAGGATGTATGGTTTCAGTATGCAAGGTCCATCCATCCATCGTCAACTGCTTATCCTGTGTACAGGGTCGCGGGGGGCTGGAGCCTTTCCCAGCTGGCATCGGGCGAAAGGCGGGGTACACCCTGGACAGGTCGCCAGTCCATCGCAGGGCCACACATAGACAGACAACCACTCACACCTAAGGACAATTTTAGGGTCACCAATTAACCTAGCCTGCATGTCTTTGGATGGGAGAGGAAGCACCGGAGAGAACCCACGCGGACATCCTGCAAATTCCGCACAGAAAGGCCGGGCAACTGGGGTTTGAATCCACGACCTTCTTGCTGTGACCTTGCCCACTGCACCACCGTGCCGCCCGCAGTGGGCAAGGTGCCTATCACAAATCATACACCTCACTTTATTTGGGATTTCCAAATGGAATGTTCCCACACCAGAGAACGGCATCTCTTATGTGTAATCTACACTTATCTATCTACACACCTATCTAGTGCTAGCTATCTGTCTCTATCACCATCTCACTACATGTCACTAAATTATCCTAGCTATCACTATTAATATGTTACTCTATCTGTCTCTCAATAGCCTATCAATTATTATTAATTATACTAATATCTGCTGAACTATCTCTGAAATCGCACTGTCAATCACTGTGTATGTCGCTATCTCTCAATCTTTCTCCTCTCACAAAAACCCATGAAGTTGGGATGTGTTTGCTTGACTTTTAAGCATTCTGGGAGTTTCAAACATTGTGAATCATTGTGAAGCGGCAGGTGCGCCACCTGTCGAAACAGGGGTGAAACGCTCCGAAGCCTCGCTTCACCACTGTCACGTGACATTGACGTTTTGAACCACGCTTTGGAGCAGTGTTTCAAAACGTCGGGATCTCGACACAGCGTCGACACGTCAGAATCAAGCGTCCCATTTCCTACTATTTACACAACTCAATATTTTTGTTTAGGTTATAATTAATTATGTACTGTTTTCTATTTGAATCTACTCATATTAAATGGATAACTATTAAGGGTCTCATTTAATTAATATTACTCAAAACCAAACATTGTGAAATTTAATTAATAATTTGTTTGTAATCTGTTGCCTCATTTTTATTGAGTAGATATGTTGTATCTTTTCTTGCAGTGTATTTATGGTTGTAATGCTAATATCACATCCCTACACTAATTGGTTATCATTTTCCGTGAGTTCATCTTATAAAATGCAGGTCTGACTTTTTAAACTCTTAGTAATTGACGTGCTATATAAAACCCCAGCAAGCATGACATTTGTTCCAGGGCTTGGAAGCTTCTGCCCTTTTCTTTACATAAAAACTAATCCAATTTAAAAGAGATCGAAATTTTTAGTGTAAAACTCTTTGTGAAGGAGACGGGGGTTGGGCACTTGGGAGGCTGGAGGGAGCATGGGTAAATGGCTTTGTTTTTTAAAAAGAGGTAATGAATAAAATAGATAGTGAAAAGAAAAAACATGTGTGTGTTTTTTTTTCAAAATTAAAAATATAATTTCCTTAAAGTGAAATCATGGGATGCTGTCTGTGCATGTTTTGGAGGATGGTGTAGAGGGGGTGTCTCGGTGGCCCACTGTGCTTTATGGATTAACTGTTTCATTGCTGGGTTGTGAATTCTCTGGATGCATTTCTCTGTGATGTGTTTGTATTGAGGGAGTCTGTATGCCATTATTTTCGATCTGTAGTTTGTTCAGCTGATGGCGTGATGCTGTAGTCCAATCTGATGATGCATATTTAAAGATTGACGTGACAGATGACTGAAAACCCTGACATGTGACTTGTGTTCTCTGAGTACTTTTAGGTGATTGAGCCTTTGATTGCCTTCTTTGTTATTGATGTGGGTGGTGCATGTCATGTTTCTTTGGAAATGTTTCCTAAGAACTGGCTTAGGTGAGTTCTTATTCATGACCATCTGCCAGTAGTTATTTCAGCCCAAATGGGATGGCCCACACAGGCTTGCCGTTTTCTCTGCACATGCAGTTAAATACCTTGAATGCCTGTAAAACTCAAAGGGGAAGTCGACTATGCAAGAAGTGGCACTATTAACCCCCTAAATTCCAGCCCGTTCACACCAAAGCCCGTAGTTGGCTGTGATATGTGGCATTTAAGAGTCCAATCAAACAACAGTGATGGGAATATATTCGCGCAGAAGTCCGCCTGCGTCCTCCGACTAAGTTCAAATCCACGAGGGATACGGCTGAGCCTAAAACACAAAGACAACACAGCGACCCAGAGAGGCTCAGACATAAGCTACTGTCCTTGGTAAGCGGATAACGCTGACGCACACTAACCATACACAACTCAATGACACTCACACGACTGCCTTTGGAAATCAAGGAATCAAAAATCCCTTCTTCTTTTGAAAAGTGGCTGCAAAGTGTTATGTTGCCTATAACTGCATATTTATGCTGACTATGGATCGAGACTCCGTAGAAGCAGTGCAGCTTCGACGAGCTCCGTGAACGTGTCATACTCGGAGTTATGAGAGGAAGGAAGACTGGATTTGGTCGGAGACTTTGGACATAATGAAAACAGATTGCCCAGTTTTATTGTAGGCTACTTTGACAACATGCGTGCAGAAAGCAGAACTATAACCCTGACTGACTGATTACAAAAGAGAGATTGGCTAAGTGGGAAAGTACGGGTAACCCCCCCCCCCCCGCGCGCCATCGGAGTACCCTATTTGTTATTGTTGTTGAGGACATAATTTTTTCCATCCATGTCAATATATTTTACCACCATTTAGTACATATTTTTCCAGGAAGGACATGATGGTCAATTAGAAAATGTAGTTGCGGTTATAAATTACTGTCATAGATGCAGATATTGGACTTAAAGTCCAGATGGTAACAGCATGAAGGAGAAATGGCCCTCTTTACCTCTATAGCTTGTTTGTAACCTGTATGTGCGTGCATGTGAAGGTTTCACTCAGTTTATGGAGGATAATAGGGCTTATTTAGAGCAGTTCTGGCTCTGGGAAGAAGATATTTCCCAGTCTCGAAGGTCTGTATAAACTTGTGTCGGGCTGAGGCAGATTACCTTCTAGAACTTCACTGGTTCAAATCTGAATAGATTTTTATTATGTAAGCTTGAAAGTCAGAGGTGTCTCTCTGGAGCAACTAGGGTTAAGTGTCTTGCTCAGGAATCAAACTATAGTCTCCCACACTAAAGGCATGTGTCTTATCCACTGCACCATTGCCACCCCAGAATGGTGAACATCATTCAGCATGACTGCTTTGGCTGAGGGTCAGTGATGGTCTGGGGAGACAAATCCTTCGCACAGGGGTCAGTACCGGGATGAAAACTGCTGTTAGGTACCGGGATGAAAATCTCAGAGCCGTTGTCGGACCTTACACTGGTGGACTTTGCCAAAAAAGATTTTGAACTTACAACTATTTTGTTCATTGAGATTAGATGTGTAATTTAAGTGTTGCCTTAAATAATTTGAGCAGTGTAGTACCAAAATAATGACACACACACATCTTACAGTTATGTATGAGGATCATTGCACAATTGTGTTTTAATACAGCACTATACTTTAAAAGGATTTGAATTTCCATTCTCTGCTTTATTTCAGGGTCGTGGGCCAGGTCAAATACAAGATGGAACAAAGAAAGAGAAAAGCTCCATCTCCCTTCTCTGCTGGTTCTGATGCAGGAAGTTGTGAAATGACAGGTGACTCACCACAGGAGGAAAAGGAAGAAGGTTGTGCTTCAGAGAATTCTTGTAAAGAGACTGATGCCCCCCTTTATTGTATTGCTGCTGCAGCATGTACAAAGTCATGGACCACAGAGCCACAAAGCGAGCCCTTAGATCTTTCTCTTGCTGGCCCTCGATGTGCTGAAAACACCAGTGAGGTTCGTAAGAGAGCTACAGGTGTTGTGCCGATGCAGCCAGATAGTGAGCCTGAAGAAGAACCCTGTGGAGGAATCAGGTCACATGAAATTACAGCTTTGCTTGCCGGGGACTCTTCTCATTTCCCGCCCCCACTAAGTCTAATGAGCTCTACCGAGAACAACTTTACAGGAGCTGAAAGTTTATCTGGGGGTAGCTGTGCGATGTTAGAATTGCCTGGGAAGTTATTACGTGATATCCCTGTTGTTACACTCCCAGAAACAGGACTGATAAAAAACTCCTCTGCAGCAGATTCTATGCCGGGAGTCAGTCAGGATAATACCAGGGAAATAATACCACATGCAACCGCTGGTCCTTCCAGCCTTCAGCTCTCTAACAACGATGATGAAGATTCAGACACAGACAGAGTTGTATTTTATAGTAGAAAACAACAATGTGATGAGTCGTCTGGTAGCACAGATTCTTTCACATTTATACATACACCTATAGCAATTTACAGCGAATTGGAAAATGAGTATGGAGATGCTCATTTTCTTCGTCTTGCATCCCAAGCATCAGAACAGATTTTGCAGCTTCCAAACAATAAAGACACAGATGATAGTGGCCCCAGATTTAGTAACTCCAGTTTTACTGTACGTCCACAAAACAGACCTTCAGTCATCAAGAAAAACAAGTTGGGAGATGACAGTGTTGTTCTGGAGGAAATGGCATCCTCCTCAGCTTCTGCCTCTCGCTTCCGGAGTCTTCATGATGATGACAGCAGGCGTGAATCTAGGAAAGTTACTATACCCCTGCTTCCTCCTCTTCCTCTTCCTCCCCCTAACACACAGGACACAAGCTCAAAGGTCATCTGACATGTTAACAAACAGCTATGAGGAGTCTAAAGCTTTTGACACCTCTGCAGCAGCTGCTATGCCGGGAGTCAATCAAGATAATACCAGCGAATTAGAACATCAGTATGGAGAAGCTCTTCCATCACTACTATCACACCATCTTGGAAAGAGAAAATACACAGTGTTGGCCCCAGATTTAGTAACTCTAGTTTTACTGTATGTCCACAAAACAGGCCTTCAGTCTGTCAGTCATCTGTTCCAGCTGTGAACTGCTCAGTCACAAACACCCAGCCGACCATCCTGACCCCCAAACCTCCTCCTCCTCAGATCCTGTTCAGAGTGAAAGAAGCTCCAGCTGTTCGCCTCTTTTCTCAGTGTTCCCTCACTGAGTCAAACAACCTCTGCAAAGACCTTCACCCAATCACAGAGCTTACCTGACATGCTGTTCAAACCCAGCTGTGATGAGTATGACACAGGTAGTTTTAAGAAGACAGGTGACGCACAACAGACGGAGAAGGAAGAGTTGAATGTAGGCAGAATTGATCTATCGGGATTCACACGGCGTCTAAGAAGTCAAACTTCCACCTCAGAAAAACAGACTGCAGATGAAAAGTTTTCAGAGGAGGGTGTTAGGCGTCACATGCAAGTCAAACGTGGCCGCCGTTCACTTCGTAAATATTCCTCAGCTTCTGCCTCTCACTCCTGGAGTCTTCATGATGATGACAGCAGGCGTGCAATCTAGGAAAGTTACTACACCCTGCTTCCTCCTCCTCCTCTTCCTCTCCCCCTAACACACAGGACACAAGCTCAAAGGTCATCTGACATGTTAACAAACAGCTATGAGGAGTCTAAAGCTTTTCACACCTCTGCAGCAGCTGCTATGCCGGGAGTCAATCAAGATAATACCAGCGAATTAGAACATCAGTATGGAGAAGCTCTTCCATCACTACTATCACACATCTTGGAAAGAGAAAATACACAGAAGATTGTGGCCCCAGATTTAGTAACTCTAGTTTTACTGTATGTCCACAAAACAGGCATGCAGTCCTCAGGAAGACGTGTTGGGAGACGTGTTGGGAGACGTGTTGGGAGATGACAGTGATGTCCTGGTGGAAACAGAGCCATCTGTTCCAGCTGTGAACTGCTCAGTCACAAACACCCAGCCGACTCATCCTCCCCTCCAAACCTCCTCCAGCTGTTTGCGTCGTTCTCACAGCGTTCCCTCACTGAGTCTAACAACCTCTGCAAAGAACAAGACCTTCACCCGATCAAAGAGCTTACCTGACATGCTGTTCAAACCCAGCTGTGAGGAGTTCACCCCTGATATCACTGTTGATGAAAACGATGAAACCTACAGGTTCCAGTGCTCCTGCCCAGGCCTGTACCAGTGCAGTGTGACAGGCCTGCTGTTCCACATGGAGGGAGAAGGGGACGTGGTTTACAGGATCGTCCCCTGGAACAGGAGGCTACTGGCCCGACACCACAAGCAGCCTGCAGGACCCCTGTTTGACATCAAATGTCTGCAGCAGTCTGTGTGTCGGCTTCATCTCCCACACTGTGAGATCCGCTCCACAGGTGGAGGTGAGTTCTTGTCAGTCGCTCATGTGAACGACGAGGGCATCGAGTTTATCGGCCCTCAGAAGATCACAGAAACTCACGTTGTTATAAACATCACAGGGTTTTCTGGTTTCGGTAATGTCAAGGATGAAGACTCGCCGGCTGAGCCGGTCCGAGCGCTGGTTCTGCTGTTCTACAGGCCCCCGGCTGATCCCGACGCTGAATCCCTCCTCAACGTGTTGCTGCTACCGAGGAACGTGGTGCTCCGGGATGTGCTGCGCACCAGGAAGAAATTAGTTGGAGATGAGAGCTACATAGAGACGTCCCCACACTGTAAACTGCAGCCAAAGCAGGAATACACACTGTCCACTTGTCCTGCAGAGGACTCAGTTCTAGTTCAACCAACAGAAGCAGAGTTTGACTGCGACAACTACGACAACTACTTCCCATCATTCCAGGTGATTTTAGAAACAATGAGGAAACACGTGAAGCTGTTTCTGAGAGACACCAACAGCTCCCACAGTGTCTGGGAAAGACGAGTTTGTCTCACTGGAGTAAAAAGGTCCTGTGGGCCGAGCGCTCTGAATCTCTCTTCAGATAAGAGGCTGTTGGACATACGGAGCAGCTTCATCGATAGGATATCAGGACCGGTTCTCACAAGTCTGCTGGACAAACTGTTTGAGAAAACGGTGATAGCCGAAGCTGAGAGGGAGTCAGCGGACGAGATGCAGAACAGAAGAGACAAAGCTCGTTTTGTTATCGACTCAGTGAGGAAGAAAGGTGAAGCTGCTAGTTCAGAGATGATTGAGTTCCTCTGTGAGGCCGACCCCTTCCTCTGTGAACATCTCGGCTTGATCTGAAGGCAAATCAACAGGTGATGCAGAACATGTAACTGTAACTCCCACAAAATACTTTTAACTGGATCAGTCACTGTTTTGATCTTTGTCACCTGGTTCTTACAGATCACTGATACTTTATATTTTAGTACACTTTTGATGTTTGTTGTTATGTTATTCCATTTACATTTTGTATTTTATTGTATTGCTTTCTGTAAGGTGCCAACAAGAACGACAACAAAGAATGGTTATTGTAAGGTACATCTGTTTGCAGGTAGCCGTTTATTTACGTGTTACTTCTTGTCAATAGTATCAACAACACTCTGAGTCTGCAGTCGAGTCAGATTAAGTCCAGATTGTTGAAGAATTATTGTGAGCCAGGTTCAGGTGTGATGAAGAAGTTTCGGACACTGATGAAGACTAAACATAGCACGGTTTATTGAGCCCGGCCGTTGTTTCTGTCTTCCTCTCAAACAAGGACTGTTAACATGAGAGAAATAACTAGAGCTGGAAATTCAGTGAACACTTGTGGGGTCAGCTAATGACTGTAAAGTTAGACCTGTCTTATTTTTCCCTGTTACATCAATTAAACCCCGTAAGAATATTCTTTAACACAAATGACCTCATGTGGTTGAAGTGAAACAGTTGTTTTCTGCTTAGTATTAAGTTAATAATAAAAGGCGCATAATTTTCCTTTTCTTTTACTGATCCTTATTATATCACACCTTAAATGATCTTATCTTGGCATCTCCAAGCAGTTTCATTGATGTTGTACCTTCATCAGACAGCAGATGGAGCCATTTGCTTGTTAATGGTCAGAGTGAGTTCTTGAAACTTGATGTGAGGTTTAAAAGACTACACTGACAAATGAGCCATTGAAAGGAACCATCATAAAATTAATTTATATATATTTTATACTGTGCCAGAGGAGGCACAGAACACAAAATCATGGTATTGCTGTAAACTGTGTTTGAATTTTATAGGAGTATTTGAGAAGTAGGTCTGTTTGATCTCCATACAGACTGTATAATGCGAGTAGAGCATGTGGGCTTATCGCAGATATTTTGGTATCGGTATATATGTTTGTCAGTAAGTAGTACGACTTATAGTAGGAAATTAGAAAAACATTTAGGGACAGGTGTTTCATTACATAGTCTATTGTTGTCTAAAATGAACTGATCAGTACATATATTGGTCATGCCATCTATTTATTGTTGCTATATCACTTGTAATTAAACTTCTCAAATGTTGATAATGGTAATGGCCTTAATAGTCTAATATTTGGAGAGGTATAAGGTTGAGATTTCATTTATTTTTATGGCTTAAAGTCTATTGTAAAAAGCATTTTCTGAATCAGGTCTCTTCTCTCCGCTTCCTATCTTTGACAACCGGTCCTTTTACATGTTGTAAAGTAAATTTTTTTGTCTGCTAAAGTCACATCCTTCTGTATTGTCTTCCTATTTTAACTGTTGTGCTATTAATTGTATGAATTGAATTCTGTCTGTGCTAATTCTATGAAAATAACCTGCCTGCTTGTTAAATTTCTGTATCTCAAAGTGGTTGGTGATGAACTGAACAAACTATTGCTATCAAATGTCTCTTCTGTACATTGTGGTGCTAAAGACATTTCTGTAAACTGATAAACCATCTCTGATTATTTCCCCCTCCCTAAGGTTATAATTATAGGAATACAACTAGTGTTAACTTTCTCTATGTTATTAAATTTCTGTTTATTGTTAAAAACTCCTAATCTTTGTTTTTCTTTTCAATTCATGTAAAATCTACAGCGGGATCAGGAAGTATTCATGGCTGTAGTGCTAATATTACACAGCCTGACTTATTGGTTCAGACACATCTTGAAAACGCAGGTCTCACTTCTCTTGAGGCCTATATTTAAAAAAACAATTCATGCAGGAGGCTGGGTCCAGATTTGCCATGCATGGTCCTATATCTCTCTCTTATCTCTTTTAAATTAATGCTGATGGATCTGACTGTATATCTCAACCTTAAAAAAACAAATCATACTGTAATGTAGGCATGTGGTTCATTTACATTGTAATAATATTTCTTAACAAATAGACAGCTTATGAAATCCAAAGTGATCAATCAGAAAATGAGTACGTTTCTCGAGCTGCCACCGTTTTTCCAACTGGACTCCCTGCCAAGAGACCTGTCCTTATCTGACTCTGATTGGCCCTGAACTGACGGTATTAATCAAACCAACAATGGCAGCGAGTGTTACCCAATCAGAGGTAGAAAAGGAAAAGTATTCACAGAATGCGGTTTGGATGATTTGCATGGGATGCTGCAGTAAAGACAACTCGGAAATAAGGGACAAACCTATTTAGTTCTCAAATATGGGACGATTCCGTATTTTAAGGGACGGGTGGCAACCTCACTGGGCTTGCCGTTTTCTCTGCACACATGCACAACAAATAACTTGAACTCTGTGAAACTCAAAGGTAAAGTAGGTTATGCAAGAAGCAGGTTAACACTCGGCCTATCTACCCTATGTACACCCGTTAACCCGTTTAAAGTAATTGCAAAGTTTTGTATAGCCTAGGACTACACAGTATACAGGTACTAGTCATACAATTAGAATATCATCAAACAGTTGATTTATTTCAGTAATTCCATTCAAAAAGTGAAACTTGGATATTATATTCATTCATTACACACAGACTGATATATTTCAAATGTTTATTTCATTTAATTGTGATGATTAGAACTGACAACTAATGAAAATCCAAAATTCAGTATCTCCGAAAATTAGAATATTACTTAAGACCAATAAAAAAAAAGGATTTTTAGAAATGTTGGCCAACTGAAAAGTATGAACATGAAAAGTATGAGCATGTACAGCACTCAATACTTAGTTGGGGCTCCTTTTGCCTGAATTACTGCAGCAATGTGGCGTGGCATGGAGTCCATCAGTCTGTGGCACTGCTCAGGTGTTATGAGAGCCCAGGTTGCTCTGATAGTGGCCTTCAGCTCTTCTGCATTGTTGGGTCTGGCGTATCGCATCTTCCTCTTCACAATACCCCATAGATTTTCTACAGGGTTAAGGTCAGGCCAGTTTGCTGGCCAATTAAGAACAGGATACCATGGTCCTTAAACCAGGTTCTAGTAGCTTTGGCACTGTGTGCAGGTGCCAAGTCCTGTTGGAAAATGAAATCTGCATCTCCATAAAGTTGGTCAGCAGCAGGAAGCATGAAGTGCTCTAAAACTTCCTGGTAGACGGCTACGTTGACCTTGGACCTCAGAAAACACAGTGGACCAACACCAGCAGATGACATGGCACCCAAACCATCACTGACTGTGGAAACTTTACACTGGACTTCAAGCAACGTGGATTCTGTGCCTCTCCTCTCTTCCTCCAGACTCTGGGACCTTCATCTCCAAAGGAAATGCAATCCACTTTTTGTGAATCTCCCCACATTTTTGATGTATGGGGTGATGTTCCTCCGTGGATATTTCCTGTGCCCAATGTGGACTTGAAGCTTCTAGAGAAGAAGAAAGAATGGAGTGAAAGTAATGTGGTTAATATTGGATATTTGGTTCAAGATCATGTGAAGAGGAATTATTATAATTATATGCTATTATTTACCTCTCATGTTTAGTCCCTGGATCTTTTGCTCCAGGGACTAAACATGAGAGGAACATCTTACCTGACAAGATATATGAATTAGGACGGGGATGGAATTTAGAAGGGATTTTAGGGATGAGAGAGGAAACTAGGGGGTGCTGCAAAGCTCTCTTTAATTTTCTCAAATCTACTGGACTATAACACATAGTCTTTCGTTTGTTTGTTTGACTGTTTGTTGAGTTTTCTATTTATTTATTTACATTTCTGATACACTGAACCTGTAACCTGAAGTACTAAAACCTTGATATTACACACTCTGGTGCAGTGAGTGGCGGTATGTACCTGAACAAGCTGGTTGCGACCCGCATAAAACCCAGAGAAGAAGAAGATGAAGATGATCACATTCTGATTAAGAAACGAGTCATTTCACTCGGGCTGTGACGGTCAAGTATACTGATCCACCGTTTTACAGCCGCTGTTTAGGCCGCTAATAAAAGTTACTTCCAAGGACGGGGCACTTCCTCTCGGATCGGAGGCATTGCGGGGCGACCCAGCCTACCAGTCACAGTTCTTACGGTCCGCGTGTAGTTACAATTTTGAGGTAGTGCAACTCAGGCTACGGCGTCGGGTACGGGGCTACGCCGTCAATTTGGTGCTGAAGTATGAATTGCATTTTCTACCTTACACCCCTCCTGTTCAACGCACAGAAAGAAATCCCCTCTGCAACAGATTCTTCGCTGGGACTCAGTCAGGATAATACCAGGGAAATGGATGCTTTCTATCCGGTGCGTGAGTTGTCTGGTAGTCCAGATCCATTTTTAGAAATAACACTATCAGACTTCCATGCTATGAATGAATTGAATTTGCAAAACATCAGGGACCTAGATTCTGAAGATTGGTTTGAGCAGAGTGGAAGTGATGGTGATGTCCTGATGGAAACAGAGCCATCTGTTCCAGCTGTGAACTGCTCAGTCACAAACACCCAGCCGACTCATCCTCCCCTCCAAACCTCCTCCAGCTGTTTGCGTCGTTCTCACAGCGTTCCCTCACTGAGTCTAACAACCTCCGCAAAGAACAAGACCTTCACCCGATCAAAGAGCTTACCTGACATGCTGTTCAAACCCAGCTGTGAGGAGTTCACCCCTGATATCACTGTTGATGAAAACGATGAAACCTACAGGTTCCAGTGCTCCTGCCCAGGCCTGTACCAGTGCAGTGTGACAGGCCTGCTGTTCCACATGGAGGGAGAAGGGGACGTGGTTTACAGGATCGTCCCCTGGAACAGGAGGCTACTGGCCCGACACCACAAGCAGCCTGCAGGACCCCTGTTTGACATCAAATGTCTGCAGCAGTCTGTGTGTCGGCTTCATCTCCCACACTGTGAGATCCGCTCCACAGGTGGAGGTGAGTTCTTGTCAGTCGCTCATGTGAACGACGAGGGCATCGAGTTTATCGGCCCTCAGAAGATCACAGAAACTCACGTTGTTATAAACATCACAGGGTTTTCTGGTTTCGGTAATGTCAAGGATGAAGACTCGCCGGCTGACCCGGTCCGAGCGCTGGTTCTGCTGTTCTACAGGCCCCCGGCTGATCCCGACGCTGAATCCCTCCTCAACGTGTTGCTGCTACCGAGGAACGTGGTGCTCCGGGATGTGCTGCGCACCAGGAAGAAATTAGTTGGAGATGAGAGCTACATAGAGACGTCCCCACACTGTAAACTGCAGCCAAAGCAGGAATACACACTGTCCACTTGTCCTGCAGAGGACTCAGTTCTAGTTCAACCAACAGAAGCAGAGTTTGACTGCGACAACTACGACAACTACTTCCCATCATTCCAGGTGATTTTAGAAACAATGAGGAAACACGTGAAGCTGTTTCTGAGAGACACCAACAGCTCCCACAGTGTCTGGGAAAGACGAGTTTGTCTCACTGGAGTAAAAAGGTCCTGTGGGCCGAGCGCTCTGAATCTCTCTTCAGATAAGAGGCTGTTGGACATACGGAGCAGCTTCATCGAGGGGATATCAGGACCGGTTCTCACAAGTCTGCTGGACAAACTGTTTGAGAAAACGGTGATAGCTGAAGCTGAGAGGGAGTCAGCGGACGAGATGCAGAACAGAAGAGACAAAGCTCGTTTTGTTATCGACACAGTGAGGAAGAAAGGTGAAGCTGCTAGTTCAGAGATGATTGAGTTCCTCTGTGAGGCCGACCCCTTCCTCTGTGAACATCTCGGCTTGATCTGAAGACAAATCAACAGGTGATGCAGAACATGTTGACCTGGTGGCCAGAAACTGATCATCCTGCATCTGTCACTGTTTTGATATTTCAGTGTCAAAGTACATTTCTCTTGTCTAAGACTGTTGACTTTTCTGGTAAAAAGTCTGTTTTCTTTTATTTGATTAAGATATGGGAACCTTGTGGTCTACTGAACATACAGTATATAGACAAATGTTTTGGGTCGCCTGCCTTTTCAGTCACATGAAGGTTAATGACGTCCCATTCTTAATCTGTAGGATTTAATAAGGAGTTGGCTCAGCTTCAACTCTTCTGGGAAGGCTGTCTACAAGGTTTAGGAGTGTGTTCATGGAAACTTTTGACCATTCTTCTAGAAGCCCATTTGTGAGGTCAGGCACAAATGTTGGACAAGAAGGCCTGGCTCGCAGTCTCTGCTCTAATCCAACCCAAAGGTGGTCTATCGGGTTGGGGTCAGGACTCTTCGCAGGCCAGTCAAGTTCCTCCACACCAAACTCGCTCATCCATGTCTTTATGGACTTTACTTTGTGCACTGATGCGCAGTCATTTTGGAACAGGAGGGTGCCATCCTCAAACTGTTTCCACAAAGTTGGAAACAATCACATTATAAGAAATGTCTTGGTAAAGTGAAGCATCAACACTTCCTTTCTCTGGAACTAACCCGACCCCTGAAAAACAACCTCATACCATAACCCCCCCTCCATCAAACTTTACACTTGGCACAATGCAGTCAGGCAAGTACCATCCTCCTGGCAACCGCCAAACCCAGACACGTCCATTAGATTGCCAGACGGAGAACCGTCACTCCAGAGAACATGTCTCCTCTGCTCTAGAGTCCAGTGGCGACTGCATCCGACGCTTTGCATTGCACTTGTTGATGTAAGTCTTGGATGCAGCTGTTCGGCCACAGAAACCCATTCCATGAAGCTCTCTACGCACTGTAGAGATAATCCGAAGGCCACACGACGTTTGGAGGTCAGTAGCTATCGACTCTGGAGAAAGTTGGTGACTTCTGCGCACTGTGCGGCTCAGCATGTGCTGACCCTGCTCTGTGATTTTATGTGGCCTACCACTTCTTGGCTGAGTTTCTGTTGTTCCAATCGCTTCCACTTTGTTAAATAACAGTTGACTGTTATGTACTAGTGAGGAAATTTCACAAATGGACTTACTGCACAGGTGGCCCCTATCACGGTACCACGCTTGAATTCACTGAGCTCCTGAGAGCGACCCATTCTTCACAAATGTTTGCAGAAGCAGTCTGCATGCCTTGATTTTATGCACCCGTGGCCTTGGAAGTGATTGAAACACCTGAATTCAGTGATTTTGAGAGGTGTCCCAATACTTTTGGGAATAAAGTGTATCTGTATACTAGTTTAGGAATGTTTCAACAATAAGATTTGTGGTCATTTATTTCTTTTCATAAATCTTTTAATCACAACTTTGCCACCAGTATTAAATATATATAAAATATGATCATGTGCATGTAAAATCCACAAAAACATTTTTTTAAATAAATCAACTGTAGATTTAGACATTTTATCTTTATAAATGAAGGAATGATTTAAAATTCTTGAATGCAGCCTGTTTTACTTGTATTTTATACCTGATTGTTTGAATTTAGTCCACGTGTGTTGTTTGTTGTGTTTTTATTTTACTTACACTTTATGTTTTTATGCATTCTGTAAAGTCCCCAACAAGAACATTCAGTTGTCAGCTAACGTGGATCCAAATAAATCAATTAATTAATTTTAAATCAATTAATAATTAAATAAATATTAATAATAACAACGAGCTGAACTTTTAAAGTAAAGCAGGTAAAATATCTGTTTTCAGGTAGCCTGTTCATTTACTTTTTACTTATTGTCAATAACACTGACTCTGTAGTCGAGGCACTTTATTCCAGATTACTTCATATTCAGCTTGTTATTAAGTCAATAGGCTGATTAAAGGTGCTTAATTTCCCTCATGGGGATGAATAAACTCGTATCACCTTAGTTTCTCAAAACAATTAATGTTCCTTCATCAGACAGCAGATAGAGCCATTTGCTTGGTCTTTACTGTCATGAAACATGATGTGGGACTGCTGTTAAAAAACTACACTACAAATAAACACAATTAGAAGAGCCCTCACAAAAACAATACATATAACACTAACATCCATATTTTATTTAAAAAATCGTTGTATTGCTGTAAACTATGTTTGGATGTTATCGCACACATATAAATGTATTTTATTTTGTTGTTAAAATGAGGCAAAATATGTTTCTTCACTTTGTGTATTGTTGTTTTCCCACGAAACACGTTTTCAATACCAAATGTTTTCAATAAAAAAAACTTCAAAACTATCCTAATTATAAGTTGTTTGTCTGCTCTTTTGTTTTGTAAAACTCTTCAAGCTGAATTATTATTTTATTATTATTATTAGTAGTAGTAGTTTTAGTAGTAGGCCTATTTAGGGTTTTTATTACCTTTTCATATTATTCACTATTAATTTAATTTCACCATCTTTCCATATCTAATTGTTACATTTTAGAACCTGTTATTCTAAAAAAAAACCTTTAATAAAGAATGACTGATTAGGTATTATTTTATTTTGTAGTTACCACGAAGCCATTTCCTGTTTTCTGCCCGTTACTTTCCGGTTTCCTCCTATCTAACTCCCGGTAGCTTGTCGCGGACGGATCGGTCCCCGCGCAGCAGCATCCAGCCCTTCAGACCGCACGGAGAGCCGCGGACTGAGGCAGCAGATCCTCCGTCTCCCTGCTAGATTTTCAGCCTTTGCACTTTGTTTTCAGGGTCGCAGGTAGAAGAGTGTCTCAGCGGGGACCTCTGGACGCTTTCTGGACAACATTAATTAACTTCCATCTCCGGAAAACAAGTGGATTTTAACCCGCTGTGGAGCAGCGAGGAGGTTTGGAGGATGAACCCTCAGTGCGCCCGCTGTGGGAAGATCGTCTACCCGACGGAGAAAGTCAGCTGCCTGGACAAGGTGAGAGCAAACACGCAGAACCATCCAGGTGGTATTTACTCTGCACAAACCGGGTCTCAGGAACTCGCTAAACCGGCGCAGATCAGAGGTCAAGCTGCAGGTGGATCACGTGATGTGTGGACGCAGGTGGAGGTGCACCAAACACACCTGCACTGGGCTTTAAACGTCCCACAGTGGATTATAGAGTTATAGAGAAGAAAGGCGTTAAAGTTTCAGTTGAGAACTCTGGAAATGATGCAGATTGATTGATTGGCTGGTTAGTTGGTGTTGTATTTCTCTTTTTAAATATCCCTGAGATGTGTTGACAGTTGAACTGCACTGACCTTTAATTATGAATGATTTCTTCCAATAGTCTCTACTGTGCAGCACCAAAATAGATTGATTACAAAAAAACAGCACGTTGGCCTACTGATGACTTTCAGTCCTCTGATGATTGAACATGGACATATTTCATGATTAATTTAGTTAAATGTGTTGATGCATGGGAAGTTTATGTTTAATTTATTGGTTGGTAATGGTTTACTATAACTAACTAACTATAAATATAAATCTGTTCCATGATTAAAGACACATCATTTTGTAAGTAATCACAAACATCTTTGCCTTTTTATTCAAAAGTAAGTGTTGATTTTTGTGTTTGCACGGTAACACCTCTGTAATAGTCTGTTGCATAATGGTGATAAATTATTAATTTATCTTCTGCAGTCTCATGCGTTCAGTGTCTGTCCTATGAGGCATCAGATGACACAACAGCATGTAGGCTGCTGCACATATCAGCTCCAACCTCTTATAATAAAAAGACTCCAATTTCACAGAGCTGTTAGAAAAGACTGTTTGTCGATGGTGAAGGTGAACAAAACATGTCAACATCCAACTTCATTGTTCAATATCATTGAAATCAGTAGGATCCAGTTTAAAAAAACAAAAACAAAGATCACATTTATCTTCTGTCCTGTTTGGTTAAAGCTGACATGAATTGTTTAAAGAGAGAAAAGGGGTTTTAAAAGAGCCGAAACTGTGTGAGAGGCAGTGATTTATAGAGGACGAGGCTGGCAAAGAAACAAAGAAGTAAACAGAGAGAAAGTGAGAAAGAGAGTGTGAGGGCGAGAGAAAGTCCCTGCTGTCCTGTACAGAAGCCCTTTTAATCGGCCCTTAGGTGCCACTTCTTTTCCATTTTCACTACAAAGACATGAAAACCAAATTTCAAGTGAGAATAAAAGTTAACAAGAGAGAAGTGTTATTTTTCCAGATTTTCCAGTATTGTCTTTTATATTTTTTACTCCAAATTCCTGCAGAGTCTGCTGTTAAAATGAGACTTTGTGCCAATTACAGGCCATTGATTATATCCACATTGATTATAGTCACTTTAAGGTTTAAATATCGTGGAAAGGACATTGTTTTTGCATATTTTCTGCATATCCCATGTATACTTTACATCAGAGGTTATTAAACCTTTTTCTCGTCAAGGACCCCTAAACTGACAATTAGACCAGGCACCCCTAAATTGATAAGATTTTGTCCCAGGTACCCACATCTGATTGGATTATTGTTTTTAGATGATTTATTTACCAAAATAGTTGTACCATATTTCATTGTGTTGCTAATGGATGGAATTATAGTAAAAATAAATGATTACACGTTTTGGCGAGAACCACTGCTGCACATCGCAGAGCGACAGTGCCAAAAATAAAAGTAAACTGGATGTTCACTGCGATGGAAAGCAATGGCTGAAACAGACATGCAAACTTTATATGGATGCATTTAAATTGCAAATGTGTACTGCACATGATTTGTAGGTGAGGTGCATAACTTGTGAACACGCTGGGATAGTCTTTAAGGGAAAAACATTTACTAAACTCTGACGAAAAGTTCGACTGGCACTGGGTTTTTAAGGCCAATATTGATATTTAAACATTAAAAAAAGTATAATAATGATGCATCAGCAGGGATTTGTTTGTTTAACATCAACACCTGACATGAACCTTTTTTTTGATGAGGATACCTTAAATTGTTAGGTTATTAATAATAAAGACTTCTGATAAAGATGCTGTATGAACTTAGTAGGATTGATAGTAGATAAATAAACCTGTCGTTCCTGTCTGGTGGACAGTTTATGAAATGACCACATGGGCGGCCAATAAACTTACTATTGGTAGATATACAGTGTTTGCTAATACTAATATGTCTGTGATGACCTATTTTTTTATTAGGTAGGTAGATTTTATTGTCACAATCCAACAAGTTGTGGAATGAACTTTTAAACTATTAAACCTCTATTAAGTCCCATTGAGATTTAACAATCTCTGGCTAAGATAGTAACTGTACATTAAAAACACAAAGACAAACATACAATATGGGGTCGACCTGAATTATGTGCAGTTGTGTGTAAAACTTCTTGGTACAAGTTGTGAATTGGACACCCCTACACACTAGGGCTTTGCCATTGTGTAATTTCAATAATATTTAGATTAATTAATCAGCCCCAATACAAACTGTTTCTAAATGAGACTCCCTCCTCCAACTTATCCTCACTCTCTTGCTCTTTCGCTGCATTTAAGCACAGGATTAATACAGAAGGCATATGAGCATATTAACAACTCAAACACATAACTTAGCGCTGATTCACTCAAAGGATTTGAATAATCGTAATGCAGGACAGATGGACGGCGATCTGAACTGGAGACGGACTTAATTCAGTTTTGCTCTGCGGTCTGTCACATTTTGATCCGAACAAATGTCAGTTTTCGTCCAGCCTCCGTCTGGATTTATATTTAGTTCATGGAAGTTGCTTCCACTTGCTTGTGTAAACACTAGCTGTCAAACAGAAAATCACAGGAAGACGGTCCCGCCCATGCTCTTTGATTGACGGGCTGGTTAGTGAGAAGTGCAGCGCTGAGGCATCCCTGAGCAGCGGAGGCGGACACAAAACAAAAAGTGGAGCTTCGAGGAAACAGCAGTTTGACGGAAAAATCACTTACTTGGTGTTTCCGAAGCTTTCAGCCTCATCTCGTGGCCTTTCTCAGCACATGGAGTTGGTCTGTTGTCATGGAGACGGTTTAGTTGTCATCATGTGTAAGTGACAGTCAGGTGATAACCGGTTGTCGAAGAAATCAAAGCATCCAAGTGGGGTCCCTCAAACAGGACCCACCTGAGAAGAAGACTGGAGCTGAAACCTCCGGGTCTGAAAAGTGAAGCCAACGCTGAAGTTGCTGAAACCAGCAGGGGGCGACGCCGCTTGTTGCAAAAAGAAGTTTGATTGTATATAGGTTTATGAGAAAATGAAGCTACTTCTCAGCGGATTTATTCCCTCAGTAAACACTTTCCTGATGAGTTTATGGCCTCAGTCGCTAGTTTCAAGTCTTCTTCAACACAGCATGATGTTCATTTAATAAATTATTTAGAGGAACATAGACCAGGAAGCAGGGGAGGCTTTAAGGTGGGGCTACAAGCTGATTTACAAGTTGCTGTTAATCAGGATAAGAGCGAGTTGTATCACTGCACTGTGTACATTTAACTAGCTGTGAACTTGTTTTTGGGTGCTGTCTGTGTTTTCGTCTAAAAGCTTTTGACAGCGTGTTTTAGTTAATTGTAACATTTTGGTCGTATTAAAATGTCTTATTCAGCGTTCGGTTGCACTGAAATACACTCTAAGGAGTCGGCTGTTAATTTTTTCCAGTATTTTGTTGTAAGTCTATTTTCAATAACTAAAGTTAGCATCCAAGTTCACATTGCTAACCAAGCGAACTAGCTCCACCCTCTCGTCCGAATATGGTCACTTCCGGTTCCAAAAAACCAAGATGGTGACGGAGAAAATGCCAAACTCAAGCCTTCAGAACGGTAGTCCACAAATCAACGGGTGACGTCACAATGTCTGCGTCCACTTCTTTTATACTGTCTATGCGTGTAAGGCTGCAGAAGATTTTAGTATTCGAAGCTTCGATAGATTATTTCAACGATTCATCGATGCCGCCCCCCCACCCCGGTAACAGAATCAGCTGTGCACGTTTATAGGTGATAGATATTTATTAGTCCTTTCGGAAATTCATAGTGTGTCATAAAGCAAACATCAGACCAACAACTAGACAGCTGCTTTACAAACACAAACATCACCCAACGGGAAATGAGAGATCCTGCACAGGAAACAGCTGTTGTTTGTTATTATAAAGATGGCGATTATAAAGACAAAGAATCTGGGTGAAAGGATGGATCAGCACACGCAGGTAGCAGGGATTGTCTGAGCTACAGAGAGCTGGAGGGGAGTTAAAAGGTGCAGCTCCCCGACACCCAGTTAACTCCTGACTGTGAGGCTACAACTCACGGCCCAAAAAGGAGAACAACAAACACTCGTGTGCACATTTTCAGCTGAGGACTGCGGCTTACTTTGGCTTCAACTCAACAATCAATCATGATTTCAGTTAAATGCTAAAGTTGCTGTTACTGTTACCTTGTCTCTGGTCCGCTGGCAGAACACCGGCTGCTTTCTGATCAGATGCTGTCGTGCTGTTGCCGAGGCGACATAAGTTTCGTTTTACGGTGGATTTATGGTAACATTACAGAGTTGTTGTCTTCTTTAGCTTGAAATAATCCCATCATAATCACTTCGTGTTCACAGCATAAGCGCGATGTCCGACAGTTATAAATGTCTGTGCGAAACGGTGAGCTGTACTATAGTTACATGGATTAAACGAAGCATCGTCGATGCATTTTAGTATTCGATTTTAGCGATTTAATCTGTGAATCGTTTCAGCCCTATATGCATGTAACATGTGACAGAAGAAGCAGCAGAAACCCTGGACAAGAGACTGAATAAACAGACGTCTATGAGCTGACCAGACCGAAACCTCTCACATCATCGGCCTGGCAGCGGTCAAAGTGATCGACCAGGTTCACACCTGACACCCTGTTTCAACAGAGAAAGGGGTTACCATCTACTCACATTTACATGCATGTGTTATTACGAAAAAATCAACCACCTTCATGATTAATGAGCAAACTCCCATCCGCTGAAGTAACCACAAGATGTGACTGAAAGTTTCAGAGACACCAAGAAAACATAAGAGCGACTTCAAGACCCAAACCAACCCATCAAATCCAGTATTGATATATGACTGTGTGTGTGTGTGTGTGTGTGTGTGTGTGTGTGTGTGTGTTGTCTCCAGAACTGGCATAAAGGATGTTTCCACTGCGAGGTTTGTAAGATGACCCTGAACATGAAGAACTACAAAGGCTACGACAAGAAACCCTACTGCAATGCGTGAGTCCTCATCCATCTCTCTGTCTCTACAGTATAAATAACATCACACACCCCTGAATGTTTTGCACGTTGTACACTGTGTGATGCTCTCATCGTAATAACTATAATGTACTTGCAATTATCGTATTGTCTGCTTATGCTGTCTATACAACATTTCAATTAAAGTGATATTATTTTCTATTTGTGAACTGTCTCGGAGTATAAACACCGTCCTTTGGCTGTAGCTGCTGTGTTATTATCTGCATCTGTGCCCCGCGGGCTGTTCATATCTGTGAGGCGACCCTTTCAGGTTTTTATAGCAGCGACGTTTATGGTCGGTGGTTGTTTTCTGTGGTTGTGAGCCCGGCCCTGTTTTTCTCTCCACACTGCTGGTTCTGTTTACAGCCCTGAATCTGTGCATTTCTCTCACTGAAGTTCTGCTAACAGGCTCTGCTTGTTATTATCTGTACGGCAGGATGCACCACACTGCCATTTATTGCCCCAGAAGAAACCTCAAAGGAGGCAAAACTTGGATCTGTGTTTGATGGATGATGCTTGTAGATTATAGCTTGTGTTGAAAATGTTGTGCTGGTGTCTGACGGCTGCAGAAAGAAAAGGCTGTGACCTTTGACCTGTTGGTTGCTGGGAGTTGGTGCTCATAATTGTGACTATTCTATCCATCACTTTCCACTACATACACGCCTGTTCAATGCAGCAGACATTTAGAAAGATAAGAAATACTTGTGGGGAAAGTAATTGTTCATTTGTTATTTCTGTAAGTTGTGTCACAGATAAAGATCTTTTGAATCACAGCCAGCAGAGAAGAAAAGCACACTTTGTTCACGTCACCCTCCTGTCACACAAACCAGCACTGACTTATTGGCTCTACTAACACACTCATAGATCCGCAGGTACACACCAGTGGACTTAATGGCAATGGGGTTAAAGTGACCTTTGACCCCGTGAGGTTAAAACGGCGTTTTCTCTCAGCTTGTGCAACACACCGTCTTTGTTTCCCCTCAGACGTCTCTCGCCCTCCTGCAAGCAAACAGCGCTTAAACCCTGAGCGGGCCACCCCATGTGAGGCCGGTGCAGCTGGTGGCGTTTATACTGACAGGTTAAATTTGAGCAAGAAACAGTTACAAACGAATCATTTAAGGTTTGTTTGTGGATTATTTGAACTTGAATCTGTTTATTGCTTCACAAATGCCAAATCTCCATTTGTCAAATACAAAAACTTTATTTTTGTAAAAAATATGAGGCTACAAGAAGAGAGCAGGTGAAGAGTTACTGTGAACAAAAGTTTGTTATTCACTTTCAAAGCAACCCACCTCTGATCTGACCTTATCGTCGGGACAACACGATTCGTCAGATGAGTGTTTTCTGATGAATCACAAAATTACTAAATGCCTCTTATTTACATTTCAGCTTTTAAATTTAGCTTGGTTTTGTGCTGATTAACAATAAGGCAATAAAATGAATACCGCAATAAAAAAATACATGTTGCAGTGATCATTTTTGGAGAAAAAGTGACAGCCCACACTAAACATTTATTGTGAAACTGCTTACTAAAATTCAGTCTCACTCCCTCAATCATCACCAACGCTTATCCTGCGTACAGGGTCGCGGGGGGGCTGGAGCCAATCCCAGCTGACATCAGGTCACCAGTCCATCGCAGAGCCACACGTAGACAAACAACCAGTCACACCTGTGGAGTGCAGTCTGTTACCTGGATATCAATGGTGCCACCTCGCCTCTGTGTTTACACCTGGTACTGTTAATGTGTCAGATGAGACCTCCTAACCTGCGACTGAGTGATTTGAAGTGGCGGCTTGGACTCCCTTAGAAAGTCTTAAATGTGTTCTATAATATGTGGCCTCCTCATGCAGACCTAGTTACCTGTTTACCTCTGGTGCCAAAGTCAGACTCTCGATAACACGATAACAGTCTGCCAGTCCTGCCTTTCTATCTCATTACATTTACATTTGCATTATGTAAAATGGTAAATGTATATCTCGTTATTTAAGCTTGTACATGCAGCCACAAACTAACACCACAGAGTGTTTGATTTACTAGTTACTGTGGGTCTAAAAGTGACTAAAACCTTGAAAGTTTCAACCTTGGACAGAAACAAGCATGTCAACTCATTCACCAGTAGCGCACACGCACACACACACACACACACACACACACACACACACAGCTCTAAATGTGGCTACCTGTATGCAACCTTTAAATGCAGTATTTTATTTCCTGTAGCTGTTTATTGAACTTGCGAACCAACTTGTGTTTTATAATCTCACTATGACAGCTACAATACCTCTGGCATATAGAGCATCCTGCAGATAGATTGATGGATGGAAATAAGCAGTTTCTCTGTTTACTGTGTAGGTTAATTCAGGCCAACCCTCCTTTGTGTCTGACACACTGGATCTAACTGCTCCTGAGTGTGTTTTTCTTTCCACACTGTGTGTTTGCCCTCTGCTGAAGAATGTCACAGCGGGTCAATAAGGACCTGCAGGGTTACTTATTCCACTTAACATATCTGCTTTAAAAGCAAAACATTTCAGGCTTCATGTGTTCAGGACGAGGAGTGACTCAGTATGCCATCATACAGACCCTCAACGTCCAGAAAGATGATATTATTATATTCCTCGTGCACACAAAAAGCTATATTTCGTTTGTTTGTTTAGTTATTTTACAGACAGAAAACGGCTCTTTTTGACAACAATAGTAATAATTTTGGTCTTTTTTTTTTTTTTATTCAGAACATAAATGTGAAAATTTAAAGTAAGTAATTTCAAAGCTTTAGATTGGGTTCTAGTAATTTATGATGAGCTTTCATCATTTTATGGAGTAAAAATCAATTAATTAATCGTAAAATAATCCCCCGACAGAACGTTGTTAGCTTTTAACTAAAAATATGAAAGAAAGAGAAAGTTTCAGTGAAGTTTTTTTTTAAAGGGAAAACACAACAAGGTGCACAGAGAAGACGAGGCCAGATCACTGTTGTTTCCTCATTTGTTAAATTTACAGTTTTCTGGATCTCTGTGCAGTCAGCTCCTTCCTTTGCTGGCTCTCTGTTGTCTGTCTCTATGGAAAGTCGGTGTGGCAGGTTTGTTTACTGTGATGAAAACAGCTGCTGACTGCCTGCAGGGATTTCTTACTCATCAGTGAGAGTTTTGCTTTTGTCCCTCAGTGTTACATGTAGCGCTCGGTGTACAAAGCAGCGTCCTGTAATTAAAGAGAGTCTCTGTGAGGCTCCCTCTGACGCTACTTGTTTTTAGAGCCACGTAACCGGTGTGTGTTGAGGAAAAGCCCGCCGGCTTTGTTTTCCTTGGCTTTCTGTGTCTGATCTGTCTGCATTGTTGAGCTGTGGCTCCGGTCGACACGGTCGTGACAACAATAACATCTGAATTGATGGCCTGTATGGCTTTCTATTCATTTCCTCTGTAGCTGCTTGCGGTGGATTCTTGAGGTTCTTGGATTGTAAAACATCAAATCTGATCCACAAGACCAGTAGAATCTGCAACTTCCTGGTCTTATTGCAGCTGCTGCTGTTGAACTGTGTTGTTTTGAATGAAGGGAAACAGAGTAAAGGTCACATGTTTACCTCAGGAATCTGTTTTTTTCCCAAAACTATTCCTGCCCAGCCATTTAAAACAGAGTACAGAGAAACATGCCTCCTGGTCTAGCAGGCCACGGGCAATATTGAGTCCTGTTTTGGGTCCATTTCTGTTTTTGGCGTCCATCTGATTCAGCAAGTAGTCTTCTCACAAGTTTACATCCAAATGTGGTGCAAAATTTTAACAGAATTTTCCAGAAAAACAGTAAAAGAAATGTGTGTTTAATTCATGTTGTGCAAGTATTAAGATTTGGGGACATCCAGCTGTTAAACCGTTGCAGGAGAAGAGGACGTAATAAAAAGAGCTCCAGGAAAAATCTCCGTTAGTTTCACGTGTTAATGTGAGGAAAGTTTCAGCCTCCTCTTCACTTCACACAGATCTGGTGTTTTCATCTCTTCAGTGGGAACTTCTTGATTATTTTGATTATCTGCCTGTTACTTTCAGGATTAATTGTGAGAAATGCTCATCACAGTTTTCCAGAGCCCAAAAGTGACGTCATCAGATTGCTTCTTATGTCCAACCAGCCGTCTAAAACCCAAAGACTCTTCATTTATAAATGACAAAGAATAGAAGCAATTCCTTAGATTTAAGAAAATAAGACACCTGTTTTTGCCTAAAGAAATGACTGAAACGAGTTATCGATTATGAAAATAGTCTAATCTAATCAACTAATCGTTGCAGCTCTACTTCAGTGACGTTTAAGTCACATGCTTCATGTACGTCATGATTTAATTATTTAGTCTGTTTTGAAAAACAACTCCCAGTTCGCCCACACCTCACTTTTTCTGACCAGCGAGTTCAACGTTAAAGTCCAGGGATGCAGTTTATTGGTGTTAGATCTTTGCATCTGTAGTTTAAAACTGGGTAAAGCAATAAAGTCAGTATTTTTTTTTGTTAAAATTATTGAAATTCTGTTTATATCCTGCCAGTAAATCAATCGCTCTGACACAAAGAATATCCTGGATCTGTGGCCATAACTTATCTGAATGTTCCAGTTCAGAGGGGACGTTATGGACTTTATGACCATGGTCCTGTGCTTCCTAAGGTCCTCTGCTGCTCAGAAAGGGACGCCTGACAACAAAGGAGAAGGATTACAGAAGCACATGAGACTCAACACACTCTGACTGACTGACTTTATTAAAGGACTAATAGACCAGAAAAGGAGTTTTCACAGGTTATATTGAAGTGAGGATGGAGGTCTCAGACTCTTCCCTCTCACAGACATCATGTTGAAGACATGACACAGAAACCACAGCGAGTAGAAACACACAGAGACGTGGATTCCTATGGCAGGTCATGAGTTTTAATCTGTAGTGTGTGACTGCTCTGTGTGAACCAGGATACCTTATGACCTCTGAGCTGTGATTTTAACACGGCACTGCCGAACCAAACCGGCTGTTTTTACGTCACAGTTTGGGCTTTTGGTTTTTGAATTTCCTGTTTTATTTTTGAAGCTGGTGTTGATGTTATTGTGATTGTGTCCACCTGTGCCTTTTTTGTCACCTGCCTCTTGAGTATTTAGGTCTGCGTGTCCTCTTTGTTTTTGTCAGCTCGTCTTTGTATCGTGCCCAGAGGCTCTACCTGCATCCCTGGCCTGTGTGTTTGTTTCTGTGTGGATTTCTGAATTGGTTCCCACCCTGGAGTTATTGCTTTTCTGTTGTCTGTGGGCTTTCTGGGTTTGCCTGTGCAACAGCGGATTATTTGTCTTTTGTTCTGGACTGTTTTGTTGGATAATTTCGACATTCACTTCCGTAAGCTTGGTGTCCCAGTTTGGGTCTTTTCTGTGTCTGCTATTAGGTTGTATCTATTTTAGTCTGAGTTGTCAAAAGCTGAAATATGTCACTCGTTAAATATGAAGTTGCACTTACGCCTGTTTCTTCTTGATATTAGAGCAGTACGGCTTTTTGGTTGCTCCCCCTATGGCAGCGGAAATTATTAGCAGCGTGCGCCTGTAAGCCTCAGCTCAGGGTGAATAAAAACTGAAGTTACAGAAAGATCAGGGGCGATGAAGAGGAGTTAAAGAGAAAGGGTTTAAGTCAAGTAAGTCACAGAAGGATTACACCCAAATTCTCTAAATATTTAGAGTTTTCACTCACATTTCACATGTTTGTAGATTCTTCTGCACATTCACAAGTACGGATTGAGATGCAGTTTCACAACTTTTGCAAATTATATGGCTGTGGCTAATACCTCCATACCTCCCTTGCTGTCTTTTGATTTGAAAGGAAAGCACAAAAAGAGAAACACCAAATATCAAAAGGTACGTTTGAAAGATTATTTACACCCAGTGATGAAGCAGAGGGCGTTTCCTTTTTGCTGGTGGTTTTAAGATAAAATAAGATGCAGCACAACGGAAACAGTCTGATGATGACATTCCTAGCAGGCGCCTTCCTGTGTGAGATCTTTTTGTTTAATTAAGTTACCCTTTATGCTAATTAGTAATCATCAAAGCTGGTTATGTAACGCTGCACACCAGCTGCTTGTATGAATATGAAGACGCATGCGGCTGATCTGACCAAAGTTTTTTAAAGAGGTCTCTCTCTCTCTCTCTCTCCATCTGTGTGTTAACATGAACTCACATGTTGTGTGCATATTAATAGCAGCTCAGATTGTTGTGATAAAGAGTGTGTGGTTATGTAACGCTGCTGCCCACATAACCCACATCACTGCTCTCTTTTTGTTCTCTTCGGGAGCTCAGAGAGAAACACTTCGTTTCTGTCTTGTTTCCCTGAGAACAAGAACTGAGAAAAGCAGGAAACGGATCCCGGAGCAGACGTAGGCTATAATATAATTTACATTCATGGCATCTTAGCCAGAGTGACTGTACAGAGAGAGCAGGTGGAAGATTAGTTCCTCCTCTTAAAGCCTAAATGCAGCCATAGAGGGAATACCTCCTGTTATATTGTGTTAGCATCGCGCCTGTATTGCGTGGCAGCTACAGGAAGCTTAAAAGTCTGGTTGATATTGGTTGGCGCATGGGTGCATGGGTGGGGCATAGACTGGATTTTTATTACACACAGCCATGCCGTCATCAAGAGTTCTAACAAAAACGAGTCCTTGTTTCATGTACGTGCAAGACAATCCTAACAATCGCTACCACAGCTTCTGTGTCAGCTGAAAATTACGCTGATGGATACGCCAGTTGCTCGTGAGCGATCAGGGCAAAACAGTATCCTCTCCCTACCAACAAGAAACCGGCCAGCATAAACACAATGCCAGGCTGAATGAATTACGGGAAAGAAAATGGTGTTTAGGAGCATTCAGGCTACTGATTTGCACCTCAGGGTGGCATATCACATTGCTCATTACTTCAGGAGTGTTTAGAGCCTTTAGTCAAAGCTAAAGGATAATTTCTCAGAAATTCTTTTTTAGCTGCTGTCTATAACATCATTCAGACAAGCAGGAGACTCCCAAGCTGCTGCGGTTATTGTGAGTTTGCACGTCCCGTTGGAGGAGTTATATGATCGATCCCAAAATCCTGCAGGACACTTTTTCACATCCTCGCAATAAAGCATGTGCTGCAGTGTGTGTGCGTCCCAGCGTTTGATCCGCATTCATAAACCTATGGACACTAATTTTCATTTCATCAGGGGAATCCAATCACACGTTTACTGACGGCTTTTTCAGAGGTGTGTCAAGCAGGCCAGAGACTCTTTCCGAATGTCCTTCAGAGCTTTTCAAAGTAAAAGCTCTCTAAACAACTCAACATGAAGCATATTGCTGCAAAAAACATCCTCATCCTTTTTTTTTTTTAGCATTAGATGCATTATTAGATGCATTAGATGTACACAAGCACCCGACACAGACGGTTACCAAAATAAAACAGGAAGAAGCAGACACACGGACCAAATCCTGACATGATCCGGTTTGTACTGGAAGTACTGCGCTCGCTTCTCACTGCTGAACCGTAGAAAACAAATGGCTGTATCTTCCAGAGAGAAAGAAAGAAGAGAGCAACTGAAAGGAGAGAAAGGAGGCTGAGGATAAATCTGACCGTGAGAAACAAAGATGGTGAGCGCGGCACATTGAGAGAGAGAGAAACTTATGTAACCCTCCTTCTAATCCTTCATGGTTCAAGCCCAGAATCTGCTGAGGATCCGTGTGGAGGAGAGAGGCAGATACCGAACAAAGACCGAGTTAAACACAGTTTTAAACAAGTAAATAAAAAGATGTGACAGGCAGAGAGGGACGGTGAGGCTCCGACATCACCACGAGAGAAAAGAGAGGAGGAGGAGAGGACGGGGTTGGTGTGAAGTGAGTCTATTGAAGGCCGTCTGAGAGGGTTACGCATGAACGAGTGACCAGAAAGACGGAGGACAGCGAGGGCAGATCGCTGTGTCATGGTGTGCTGAGATGAGACGGCTCTCTGTCTTCACTCCGGTTCAGTCTCTGGTTTCCTCATCCGTCATGTTCAGAAGAGACTTTTCTGTTCGACACCTTGTGTTTCCACTTCTTTCCTTCCTTTACCTCTTCTCTCTTCTCCTTTCCTCTCCTTTCTTCATTTCCTTCCTGCTCCTTGTTTCCTGTTTTATTCTCTTCTCTTCTTGTTTCCCCTCCTGTCATTTCCCCTCTACTTCTTTTCTCCCCTCTCCTCATTTCCTCTCCTTGTCTTCTCTTCTCTCGTCTATCCTCCTCATTTCCTTTCCTCTCCTTTTTCTTTTCTTCACCTCTCCTCTACCCTTGTTTCTCTCTGTCCTATCCTCGCTTCCCTTCTCCTAATTTCCTCTCCTCTCCTGATATTTCCTTCCTCTTGTAGCCTTGTTTCCTGTCCTTGCCTCCCTTTTCCTAATTTCCTCTCCTCTCCTCAATCCTCTCTTCTGCTCCTCTCTTCCCCCGATATTTCCTTCCTCTCGTCCCGTTGCTTCATCTCCTCTTCTTATTTTTTCTCCTCTCCTTGTTTCCTTTCCTTCCCTCTCCCCATGTTCCTCTTCTCTTTTCTTCATAACCTGGATAACCTGTTAAGGTCTCTTGGTGCCTCCTTACTAAAGATGTACAAAGCTGTGGTTGCTGAGTGAGACTCTCGTCCTAATGAAGCGAAGACAGACGTCTTTTGACATTATCAATCATTCACATTTTGTCTTTGTTCCTCTGGGACGTCCAGAAATCCTCTTCCTGTTATGAGGAAACTTGGAGAGAGTAGAAAGATTTTGCTTTCCAAATGGGGAAGTGATAATACTTCATATAGTTGTGCCATGGCATTTTCTATCAGCTCTGTGCAGCTGCAGCTCTTACTGTAAGCTTGAAAGAGCACATTAAGAACAAAGAGCAGGAAGTCTGGCACAGGTTGTAGCAGTATTATCAATAATCCATTTATTATTAATCCTTCCATAATCCAGTGTTAGACATTTTGTGCAACTGAGTCTGAGTTTTGTGATGAATAAAATGTGGGAGAAGATCTCATCAGTGGGCCGTAAAGGAGAGCTGAGTCCTCTTTTAAGTCCAGTTTTAAGCTAAATTCAAAGAGGACTAAGTTTTATTTTGGTGAATTAACCTAAAAATGTGGGGAAATCTTTCTCGATCAAAAACAGGTAGCTGTCGTCCACTAAGACACACGTGTCCTGTTGAAATATTGCCGGATAAACCAGCTTGCTTTAAAAAGGCGAGAGACGAAACGAGGATTATGAAGAAGAGTGAGTAACAGGTCTGATTTCCACAGAGCAGTGACAGAGATGATGAGGTGGTGATTTGTACTCCAAAATATGGGAACAGCCCCGATGATTAGAGAGCTGATAAGGTGCCAAAATAAAGGACGCAGCCTTATTTTGACATTATTTTTTGTGCGTGAGATAATAGAGGATGGTCTATTTCCCACTGAGGAGGCGGGGTAATAAAGTATGAAAGCATTTTTATGGTCTTTTTAAAGAGGAAATATGGCACAACGTTACACATCTGTTGTAAAACTCTTCTGCTTCTTTGTCTGTCCATCATCTCTGTCTCCTCTCTAAGAAAGCAGCAGCTTCAGTCAGACTCTTCTAATCACAAGCCGCTGATCAGCCCGACAGCCAGCTATTAAATCGTCAGCGTGATAATATCTTAAATAAGCACAGCCTGTATTAACTCCCCCTCGTTTGTCATGGTCTTTTATCAGGAGCTGCCACCAACAGAAAAGCACGAGAGCCAGTTAGAAGCGTTAAATGTTGGCAACGGAGGTGAAGTAATGAAACACGTCACATCTGCGTAGAACTTCAGAACACAGAAAGTGGTCCTCATTTAAAAGTTTTACTTATACAACTTTAACAATGAAACTTTACAAGCTAAAAGTTTACGTAAATAAAAGCTTTTTTATTAAAATAGATGTTGATGTTTCTTTTATTTTAATATGCAAATAAGGTATTTCCTCATTAAATATGTGCATTTCCAGCACATTTAATAAGAGTCAGATGGATCTTTTTGGTTTTATTGTGATAATATACCAAATTGCTGGACATTTACAGAACGGGTTATCAAAATGTTGTTTTGTTTTTTCATGGATTTATTCAAAATATACCACTCATATGTGTGATGGACCCCTTTTCCCACATATTCACATATCAAATGCCACATAAAATGAGACTTTTGCAAGATATTTTTTAAAAAACTTTCTGAATGTCTCGCTGTAAGACCGAAGATAGATATTATTTATATATATATATATATATACAGTATATAAATTTGAGAGTTAAAGCATCAAATAGATCTTTAAAAAAACACTAATACATATTATTTACTAATTTTAAACAAGAGAATATGTAAATGGTAATGCAAATAATAATGAATATATATATATATATTCAAGATTGCTTTGTGCATTTTATGAATGTGTGGTCATAACACAAAATAACTTGAAATTTGAAAATAGATAGATTAAAGAAAAATCATTATTTTGGGCTGTGGTGTCTGGCCTTAATCACTTAGAGAAGATAAAACAGTCAGGCAGCCGGCAGGCTCAGCTTTCATGTGCTGAAGTTTTAATTTCCAGACTTACACGGTCAGAGAGTTGTTGTAAATATCAAGCAGGCTCGATATGCAGCGCTCACCTTCTCACAGCAGGGTGGAAACCCGATGTTGAAAACACACCAGTGCTGTTTTAGGGCAGCGCCAGTCACACCGAAGAGTTCTGATGTTCAGTGTTCTTTAATGGTGATTGATCTGGTGGCTGTAGTGACACAGCTCCCTGCCACGACACACATATTCTGCACACACACACACACTGCATTCACCCGGAGGGTGTACAGATGCAGCAGTGTGTCTAATGTCAAACTAGGCCACTGGTTGCAGAGCACAGACTCAGTCTGGTGGACTGCTGTGATCAATGTGTGTTCATCAACTGTCTGTCTGCAAAACTGCCGACTTTAGTTTCTGTGCTGATGTCCTAAAATGATTGAACTGATAAAGTGATCTAGCGCTGAAACGATCATTGTCGATTATTGTTTCGTCGATGGTTCCGGAGATTTTGCTGCTTATCTCCACTTGACCTTCTTATTTAATCAATTATTAAAAAGTTATGGCGAGATATTTAACTTCATGTTTGTTACTTTTTTTTGATTTGTGCAGTTTATGAGCCTGCAGGTTTTTTATGTATTCAGCATAGTGAAATTTTTTTTTCAGATTTATTTCCACGACTGCAACTAACAATTATTTCCACTTTCAGGTAATTTGAATATTTTTTTAGGTTAATTCAAGGGATGTCTCCAGGTCTGGGAAAAAGAAACAGGAAAAAAAAGAAAAAGAAATCCACAAAGTTTGTGAAGCAAGAAGCTGCGAATGTTAGCATTTGTTCGCCAATTATCACAATTGCTCACAATTACTTTTTTATTTCATTAAGTAATATAAATATGTTTCAGCCCTTTATGTCGTGTGTGTTTATGTATGATTTTTGTCAGCAGCAATGGAATTAAATGTAACTTCAGAGAATTTTCTTTTTACTTCTATAAAGTTTGGGGACTTGTGACGTATTTTAAAAAAAGACAATGGTTAAAATTGGGGGAGGCAAAATTGACTTAAGCTCAAAATCCATGAAGGCCTTACATGTGCAACCCAAAATGTATGACCACGTGTACGATACGTGCCACAAACATAAGGCATGTGAATACATCAGTGTAGTGTCCACCGTGTCCTTTTGGAGTTCATCTGGTCGTTTTTAGCCCCTTTAATGGGAAAATCCTAAGAAAACTTTGATCCTTCATTTCCCACAAATAAAGCTTCATATGATTTTTGTTTCACCCTCCCTGCGTGGGAAACCACTGTGAAACTCCTGACTCCCTGATTTGTGATGCAGACGAACTGTTTTCACAGGCTGAGTAGCTCCTCAAACGTCTTCTTCTGTGAAATCTGTTGCCAGCAGCACCAAGAATGATGTCAGCAGAGTCAGCGCCGAGGGAAGCAGTTTTATGGAGGATGACGCTGCAGCAGGAACACACTCACTGCAGAACAACACCTCACTCTGCTGCTGAACTACCTGTCAGCTCAGATGGAATAGGCTGAAAACCTCCACTCTCCTTTTTGTTGCCAGGTTTCACATTTTTAAAACATGTCATTACTGTAGCTGATCTATGGCTGAGTGATGATTTAATATTTTCACTAACTGCCAGCTGCAGATTTTTCTTGGCTCATAGTGATTTGCTTGGTTGCGTTCAGTGTTTTGCTTTGACTTTAAATTAGAACAGTTTTTATATTAATGTTGTTCTTGTTACCCGCCCCCGAGCTGACACCACTGTGTGTTGAGGAATGAGCCTGTCAAGTTAAAAGTTACCGTCACACTGGCTACTAAAGTGCTCCGCTGGCCTTTGGAATGTTGATCTGTCGATCGGTCAACCATTTTGGCCCAGACCGAACTGTTTCAACAGCTATTGGGTGATTTGCCATGAAATTTGGTCCAGACATGTATGATCTGCAGAAGAAGTATCTTTTTGTAATCCCCTGTCTTTTTCTCTAGCGCCACCATGAGGTTGACATTTATATTTATTTATTATTAGCATTTAGGTATAGTTCATGCGCACAGGGCTGCTAACATGGCTGTCTTGTTGAACCTCTGTAGAAGAGAGTGAACTAGGGCCGGACAATAAAACAATAACAATAATTATCGCTAATATTATAATATAACGAATGTTCAATAAATGTTTGATTTTATTCACTTGAATCACAGAATCAGGACTTAATTTTGGAAAAAAAATATGTTTATTTTGTTGAAGAAAAAGGACTGAAACAAGCTTTTACTTAATTTTTCTCATGCATATTTGTTAAAGATTTTATCACAATTGTTTTGAATGTCTCAGATTTGTGAAGTGATTCACTATTTGGCCTCAAGTTTTGACCATAAAGAAGAGTTTAAACCACAATTAACCATCAGGTTTCTTCAACTTTGCCTTTATTAAACCCAAAAGAAATAAAGATTTGAAACTTATCGTGATAATTATTGATATCGACAGATATGCAGCTTTTTATCGTGATAACATTTTTGGCCGTATCGTCCAGCCCTAGTCTGAACCTGTGGTTGTAGGTACAGACATATCCTTTCATTTGTGTACCATGTAAGTGATTTGATCTGTTTATCTTTCCATTTTCTTAGCTGGCAGGTTAATCTTTGCAAATCTCTACATGTTACAGCACACATTGTTTTCACTGCAAAAAAAGTCAAACTTCTGGCTTATTTCAACAGCAGTACCTCACTGCTATGAGGCAGAATAAAACTAACCATGCAGTTGATAATATCTGCTACATAACATTGAATAGAAACTTTAAGTTGTTTTGGGTATCAGTTTATTGGTTCTGAATTTGAATAATGCTGCCAAGTGTTTGTAAATACCGAC
This sequence comes from Micropterus salmoides, assembly GCF_014851395.1. NCBI lineage: Eukaryota > Metazoa > Chordata > Actinopteri > Centrarchiformes > Centrarchidae > Micropterus > Micropterus salmoides. The sequence goes on along the minus strand of NW_024040040.1, from coordinate 51,632,749 downwards.
CCAGTGAAGAGTCTGCGGGGTTGAACAGGTCAAAGAATTTGAATCTCTGCATTGCATCTCCATGAATATTTGAACATTTGGCCTCTTAAAATATTAATTTTGTAAGTTCTTTCTAAAATATAAACATTGGTAGTAAGCTGAAAGAAATGTTGTAATTATGGGATGCTATTACAAACTGACTAGTATAGTAAGTGTATCTTCAAAGAAACAGTGAGCATCTAACTCTACTGCAGCAACCAAAATACACTTTTGTAGTTTAACGAAGTACTTCCTGAATGTATACCAGGTTTTTGTTATTCTCTGCATGTAAACTTCTGATATATGCAGACAACAACATGCTTTGTTGAGACAGCAGATTCTGTACATTCCCTTGATTTAAGATCTGTGTGTTGTGCTGCTGAACTGTCAGCACAGTTTACAGGAGCCAAGTCTGTCCTGAGCCCACACTGAGATTTTCATCAACACCTAAGCAGGAAGATGGAGAGTGGCCAGATTGACCAGCAAGAACACAAACACATTCAGCTGTCACCCCTGCCCTCTCTTCCTCCTCTTCGTCCCTCTCAGCCACAGTGATTCACCAAAAGAGCATCCGTGTTGCTTTGTGTCCGTCTGTTTTGTGTGACGACAGTTAAAAAGAAACGTGGGCATCTCTTTTGTGTTACTTGATTGGTATCTGAACACGCGGCACCATCCTCCTGCCCATGTGCTGTTTGTGTTGTTGTTGACAGTGAGGTGGACTCTGGATCATCCCCCCCGTCATGCAGCCAGCCTGGTTTAGCTGCAGTGACAGACACGATTACAGGCGTGCCCCCCCCCCCCCCCACCTGGCATCAGGAAGCTGTTTCCATCGTAAGCTGGAGAGAAAGCGTGGATAATGTGTCTGTGTCATCCAGATATGATTCAGAGCGCTGATACGACGGGGAAACAATTTGTCCAGCGGCCAACAGCAATACTGCAGCAAAAAAAAAGGCGGGCGAAACCTCAATCGGATGGATTGTTATGAAATTTGGTCCACCTGTTAAAGGTCCCCTGAGGATGAATAACTTTTCATCCAGCTGCATCATCAGGTTAGCATTTTGATTTGTCCAATACTTTGGTTTGTGACCAAACACCTGCAGATCTGATGGTCAGCGTCAGCTCTATTTATTAGTGTGCAAACATTTGCTAAAGAAAGCATTAGCATCAGGAGCACTTTAGCACGCTGGTGACCCTAAGACTCTAAAGCCATTCCTGCATGTGGACTCAACAGGGGTTGGATTTCCACGCTCTCCACCTTTTTTGCTTCAGTTAATGTTGTATGGGATTGATCAGATGAGATATGATGAAACAGTTGCCTATATTTAGCTTTTATTTGTATCAAAACATAACAAGAATACTGATTGACAGTGGAAAAGTGAATTATGCTGCAGGATTAGTTTAAGACTTTTATTTGTAGATGCTTTCATACATTTTACTTTAAAAATGGCCATTTTATCTATAACAACTGTGATGACACCAAGATGACCACAGCCCCTGTGAAAGATGAAACTAAATTAGGGCTGCAGCTATTTATTATTTTAGTACTCTACAGATTAAAATATCGATTCATCGACTAATCAGATAAGAAATACTTTTGCTTGTCTCCCCCCGTACCGGGATCAGCTGTGTAACTCGTATCAGTGTAACGTTACAACCCAAACTCACGGACTAACCAGTCGGAGAACAAGAACAACAACCTCTTCTTTATACATTTACAGCTAGGAAATGTGCCTTACATTCACAAGCCTGCATCTCAAGCAATCATGATTTACGTTAAACGTTTAAGGCCTGTCTCCCTCGCCATTTTGTCTCTCTTCCTCCACTTCCGTGGCATCAAATCATGTCGTCTTCACTTGTCCACACTTGTCCAGCTTGTTGTGCGTAAACTAAACACTTAATTTCACTTTAATTTCAGCTCTGATGACCTGAGTTCAAATACCAACTCATGACAACACGTTTCCTCCTGGTAGGAAAGTTCGGACCGTCCCGAACCTGAATCGTAAACTTTAATGCAACAGAATGTCAAATGTTCAAAATCATATTTAAATGTTGTATTAGAGTATGTTCACGTTAGATTGTCCTCTCATAAAATCATCGTAATCACTGTCAATTGTCAGAATTTGGATGTGCAACAAATAAATTTCCATTCTTCGGATTTAAACCTGCAGAGATGAGGTTGCTTTTCTTCGTCTGAACGCTCTGTTAGACTTGTGTGCGTCACTGCTGCTGGGAGCGAGCAGACTGCCGTCGTTTGGCAAATGCCACTGCAACATTACAGACAATGGTAAATCTAAATTTGTATCCGCAACACACCCTCTGCATTTCTCTCTCTCTCACACACACACACACACACACACACACACACACACACACACACACACACACACACACACACACACACACTGTGGTGTAATGTAAATCTGGTGTCTTAACCAAGCTGTAAGAGAAAAGCAGGATGTGTATGAGAGTATTATTGGACAGTGTGTGTGTGTGTGTGTGTGTGTGTGTGTGTGTGTGTGTGTGTGTGCGTGTGTGTTTCTTCCTGTTGTTTTTGTGGAGGTTATATTTAGCTCATATCATGATGAGGAAAGTACAAAACACCTTAGTGTTTGTGAAGCAGTGTGTGTAATTAGTTTTCATCCTAGAATTTATTTGTTGTTGGGTAAACAACACACACACACACACACACACACACACAAACACAAAGTAAAACTGTTAGATAAACCCATGCAGTATTTCCACCTGCTTTCAGGTTTTATTTGCTAGCGTTCATTATCAAGGTTGCAGCTCATTTACGTTTAGTACAAATCCATTCAGAAGGTAAATTAAAAAGTTTAGTTCCTTTCACCGACACAATCTCCCGTCATTACATCAGAGCTGAGATCAAAAGCTCGGCATTGCTTTCAGCTCAGGATGTGGGATCTTAACAGTGGTAATTCAGGAGATTTGAGTTTTTATTTTTGCCTCTGCTGTCTCTGCTGCTGGTATTTCTTCTGTCATCCCTTCCTGTTGGTTTAATGTCCGCTTCCATGTTGTTGCTGATGTCTAATTACTGTGTTGACCTGTCTAGGTGACAGCTGGGAGATAGTGGGGTCAAATTCTGCCTGCGTGTATTAAGATATTGTTTTCATGCAGGATCTCAAGGCTCAGCCGAGGTGTGGAGAGTACAAATCCATTCAGAAGGTAATCCGTCCTGAGTCCGTGGTTCTCTCTCGGAAAACGGTGGATTGCGCCCTTCGGGTTGGGAGTGCGCTTCTGCCCCGAGTGTGGGTGCCTTCCTTTGGACGTTTTCAGGGCACAACCAACTGGTAGAGAGAGAGAGATGTCGGGAATACCCTGCTTAGTCTGCTGCCACCAAGACCCGACTCTGAATAAGTCAGTTATTAGTTGGTGCTGTTTTTTTTACAAGAGTGTAATTGGGAAAAAAATCAATTTAAATGGTACTATGTTCAGCAATGTGTTCACATTAAGATTAATGTCTGGAGGAGCTTTGTCAAGTGTTCAGGTTGAAACACTTGGGTGTTTACCAGACAGGGGGGCTAATGAAAGACGCTATCAAGTTGCATTATGGGAAGTGTATTTTGAAGCTTGTATCCATAAAAGTCAGGATAACCTCGGCCTCCTCAGCAACGATTCTTTTTTACTGTTTTGTTTTTAATCTGACTGTTTCGAGTCCTCCAACTTGGGTGAAGACTAGTTTCAGTGGCTGGAGCAGAAATGTGTCCAATTGAATCTTTGAGTTTGTTCCTGGCCAGTAAAAACCCAAACTATGCAAAGAACCGAGCGGCCTGTTTGTCTGCTGCAGTCGTCTGGACGTCAGCTGGCCGTTAAAGACTCCACACAAACTCTGTTATTGTCCCGAGCTGCTTGTCCAGCCAGAACAGAGTTACCTTGGATAGCTGTGTGTGTGTGTGTGTGTGTGTTTGTGTAAAATATCCCACAGAGCCGCTCTTTGTCTCAAAGGATTGGGTTGCACCAAATGAACAAAGCATTCATGGTTGCCAGTAGCGACGGCAGCAGGTGAAGTGAAACTTAAGGACGAAATTAGTTTGTGTGTGTGTGTGTTTATATAAGACCAAAACTATGAGTAACAGAAGTGAAACAAAGGGAACACACACACACACACACACACACACTCTCAAAGTCGCCTCTGGCTGTGTTTTTCTGTCGCGGTCTCTGACAGGCTAACTAAGCCTCGACAGGAAGTCTTTCTGTGTTTGTGACATGACGCAAACAGAACGAGGGAAAGTCAGAAATAGAGGAGAAAGAAACAGGAGGGAAGCAGAAAGGAAAGACAAAGAATCAGCAGAACCTAAAGTTTGAGGAGCTACAATCATCATTTTAAAATCATTTATTTGACTTAAAAGACATGAGACTTCATATAAACACATGAGATTTACACTGAGCAGAGTGTCTGTGGTCTATTGTTGTTTTCCTCTTTGACAAATCTTTGACAAAAGATGCTGTTGCTTCTTTAGCTTTCCTTAAAGTGACGTATTATATTATAATTATATTATATACATATTATAGTTTGGTTGATTTTTTTCAATCTTTTTATTTTAGTTTGGGTTTTGAAATTTCCTGTTCCAGTATTTATGATATTTGTTTGAAAATAGAGAATTGAATTATTGTTTCTTAAAGGTGCTCGGTGGAGTTTGCTTGTAAATGAAATCAGGATAGACCTCATCATCATCAAAGTTTAGGGCTACGCCTACACATGCGCGCTGACGCCGCAGGGTTAGGGTTACAATTTTGGATTTATTCACGCACTTGAAAAACATTTATTGAAAGTTTTTTTTTTTTTCTTTTTACATATTTATTTACAGCATTAAACATTGACATGTATATTGTAATAGGCGTGACTCTTGTTTCGCTGCGAAACTTCCACTGTGAGATTGACAGTTGAATCAGGCTCCGCCCACCAAAGCATTGAATCTTCGACTACTGGGAGAACCCATCGTGATTACGTGCTATTTTTTTAGTGGGTGCTGAAGATAAAGAAGCAACACGTCCTCATACCTAAATTATAAGATTGGTCGATTGTCAGCTGTCCCAAATCAAGTGTAACGAGTGTTGGCAAGTAGCAACAGGCGTACGGGAAAAATGCTGTAGATTGGTAAGTTTTAGGCAACAGAAGTACTTGGTTGGGTTTAGAAAAAGATTGTGGTTTGGGTTAAAAGAAGTACATTAAGTAAGTAACAGGATGTAAGTAATGTAGGTCACATGATATAAGTCATCTGCAAAATGTTATGTTATGTCAACTTTAACTTTCACACCGGACTTGAATCTTGGTATCTTAGCAAAAAATTCTGGACCCTCCCCACATCCACGACTATTCCTTCTAGTATCTCTGTGGGCCCCCACTTCGCTCGTCCACCAACCCCGCCACCCTCCTTACACGGACTTTATACTACGTCACCTGACTTCTTCTGACACTAGAGGTTGCGTCCTAACTAAAAACGTTATTATGGGTAATGAGCTGCATAACAACCGACCTATATGGCTGTTTTTCTGGTGAGGATGGGCTTGATGAATGGATGAAGAAAGTGCTGAACATGTGGATGTGATGGATGCGTCCTGAGCTCGAACTGGGCCTGGATCTGATGAGCAGGAAGTGAATGTGATGATTGTGGCCAAATCTGACTGGTAAACTAAATAGTTAAACGCCCGTATTGAGCTGTTAGAGGTCAGGAAGAGAGAGAGAGTTGTGAATGAATTGGGCGTGAAGCTACTTCTGTGGCAGGAATATATCACAAATGTGAAATAAAACGAGGACCCACTAATACAAACATCGCTCCATAGCGCTGCCAGTGGTTGAAAACGCCACAGGGTACCTTTTAATGATGTGGTAGTTAACATGTTTCTGTGGTTTAGAAGCTCCTTTACGCCTATTGTTGATATCATGGTCAACGATAACCGACTTATTACAGACACTACATTTTCTGATCTTAACTTTGTTGTGGTAATTTGCTGCTACAAAGGGTAATAACAGGAAGAAGAAAAAGACACATAGTGCTATTGTGTAATGAAGATTGTTGTAGTCACTTGGTTTGAGGATATGGCACACTGTGCAAACTGTCTTGATGATATTCACTTCCACACACAGAGAGACGCAAGCAGTAAAAGATTTAAGGGATCTATAATAGACTCATTGCGAGTGTAGATTTACTTTGATGGTGGAGACGAACATCCTGTGAGACAGACAGTCGAGTAAAGATCATGATGACTGTTTAGGATCTCCTACTAAGTATCAGTTAAAAGCCACAGACATGTAGAGACCACCGCAGACTGTTTGTGACCCATTATCATTACTATAATTATAACTGCCGAGTAAAATGCAGAGAAGGAAATAAAACATCTACAACAACAATATAATGATGCAGTTTGTAACGTTAGGACTCTTGTCTCCCAGTCTGTGTGTTGTGGTTGACCTCCAGGATCAGTGGTGTTCAGTAGTGAAACAGCTCACAGCCCCTCCTCGTCTGTTTGCAGTACAGTACGTCTGCAGTAAAACTCGTTAACCTCACAGATTTATATATGTTTAAAAGGGGAATCAAGCAAGTGATGATGCACAAGACATGTTATTTGTCCTTTTGTTGTAATGATGGAGCCATAAAAATATATTCTTGAATATAAGCCCTCAGAATAAAAATTCTTTGACTTTCTTTTCTGTAAAGTAGCATTTATCAGATTTTTTTTTCAGCAGGACCAAGCGGCCAACCTCTGGGTCTGATTGGACAACCTGCATTATTTCTAACGGCCAGCAGGGGGCGACTCCACTAAAAAAAGAAGTCCAATTGTATTGAAGTCTATGAGAAAATGTTTCTACCTCTCACCTGATTTATTCCCTCAGTAAACACTTTCCTGATGAGTTTATAGTCTCAGTCGCTAGTTTCAAGTCTTCTTCAACACAGCATGATGTTCATTTAGTAAATTATGGTCCCATTTAGAGGAACATAGACCAGGAGGCAAGGGAGGCTTTAGGGCGGGGCTACCACCTTCTCGTCCAAGCATGTCATTTCTGGCTCCAAAAAAACAAGATGGCGGCAGCCAAAGTGCCAATCTTGAGGCTTCAAAAGGGTTAGAGTTGAGGGGGAAGTGCAGAGTCTGGTGATAAATCACTGTGCGACTCCTTCCCTTTACACTTTTTGTCTCTGATTCCAGGACCATCAGCACTGGTTTTATTACTGTTGTTTGATTTATGTTAATGAAAAAATATTGCAGCTTTAACTCAATTGAATGAATTAATTGGAAATGTTTATTTTCTGTTCTTCTAATAAGCATATTTTTCAGTCAGTACAATTATGTTCAGCTTCAATCACTGGGGTCTTTTAACCTTAAACCAAAAGACACAATAATGTTTGAAATGTGTGTTTTACACCATAAAGATTTCATTCAAAGGATTTTAGGATAAGCTGAAAGACTCAGATAGAAGATGTTACTCAGAGTAGCTGAGGGTGTAAATATTTTTGTGATTAGATAATTTGGTTGTACAGAAGCAAGTTTACCTGCTTCGTTTCTAGAGAACGTCCACCCTGCAGGAACAAATCATCCCTCTAAATGCTGACAAGAGAGGGAGAGAGGGTGTGTGTGGGAGAGAGAAAATGTTAAAATGAGAGTGGGAGGAAGAAGGAGGTGAAGTGGGAGGAAGAGAGGAGTGAAGGACAGTTCAGTGGAGTGGTCAAACTGTGCTGCTGAATATGCTGCTGGCATCGATGATTCACGCACACACACACAATGAATCAGCCAGCTCCGAGGAAGGCAAGACGCTGTGTCTCTCTCCGGTGTTGTCAAGAGCTCCTCCAGCTGCTCAGAGACGTTACCAGCCACCATTTAACCAGAGTTAACTGGTTTCCTCCCTGTGTCTCTTCTTCGTCACCATAGTTTTACCCATTGTTTATTACGCCTGTACGACCCGAATATTTTATTCTTATTTCGAGTCTGCACACTGTTTTTTACACACCATCCATTTCACATGTAGGCCTATTACATACTGTAATCAACATGTATTTGTGAATTAAAATAGCAGTTAATGACGACCAAGATGTCAAGATGAGATGTGAAGTCGATTTTTAAGAATTCTCCATGAAATATAGCCGGATTCCTAAACAAGCTTCAGCTGCAAAAGAAAACTGAATTACAGTAAATTACTCATCTTGTAAGTGTTTGTACTGATTGATTTTTGTTATTTGACTTTCCCAAACTGTAGCTATCCAGAAATAAACTGATAAAATAATAGATTAAGAAAACACACAAAATATGAAGACTACAGAATACAGACATACAGTAATCTTTAAGAGCATATAAAATACTCTTAATAGAATATATCCAGTAGATATTATGCCTTACTTTATTTATATATTACAAAATGTCATGCATTCATTTCTTGATTGATTGAATAGTTAAAAATGATCTGGTTCCTGGTGATTCAGTGTAAGAACTTGCTGTTTGCTCTGTTTTATATTCCTGTAAGTTAAATGTGTTTGCATTTTGGACTGTTGGTCCATTATTTCATTTTTTGGGGATATTTCGTTGACCAAACATTTGATCAATTGATTAAGAATATAATTGCGTCTTTGTGATCACAGTCTTTCTGTCTGTGTTCTCATGCTATGCTAATCCAGCTGCCTTTTTGTGTGATTCACCATTATCTGTGTTAAATATCCTTGTTCACATTGTGTTGTTTCTGTTTCGTCGACCCACCGTAGATCACTGTCACAAAGGCAGCTCCACAACTGAGCCATTAGGAAGCCATTAGCAGCAGTTATGAGTCAGCCCACAGTCACTGTTTTTATAAAAGAGTTGACATAAGGTGACTAACAAACAGTGAAAACAATATAAAACGGTAAAAAAGCAAGACATCCTCCCAGCTGAGGAGCTGGAACAAGCAAATGTTTGGTATTGTTAAGATTGTTTTAGCTTTTTGTATGTGGTGAAATGTAAAAAGATTGTCATGAATCTTGCAGCACGCTTGGCCAGACACCTCTGGGAACCAAACCTTAGTGAATGGGAACAGTTAACCCAGCAATTGAAGGACCGTCTATGACAAATACAGCTGACAGTAAGACGGGGTTCTTTCTGCTACTACCTACCTAACTACGTCCTTCAGGTTTCCACAGCAAAAAGAAACTTCACATATATAAATCTTAGGGTTCCTGGTGAACCAGAGAGTGCATTTAGTTCCTCAGTCATAATTTCATTTGCTGAAAAGGTCCTTGTTTTGTGGGGGGAGGGCAATACGTTTTGAGAGGTTACAGTACTGAACAGCTGTGGCTCCACTAACCCTTTGAAATGGGTGTAGTTTTCCAGGAGATGTCTAAGGGCGTACTCACTCTAGGCCAAAGTCAGGGACTAGCCAGAGGAGAACAAGAACAACAAACGCACATTTAGACATTTAAGAATTATGCCTTATCTTTGCTAGCCTTCATCTCAACTAGCAATCATGATTTACGTTAAATGCTAACGTTGCCGTTAGCTTGTTTCGCCTCTAACCTGTGGACTTGATTTGTAGACCGGTGCTTTCTGCTCAGGTGCTGAATCATTGTCGTTCAGAGCTGTTGTTGTTTTCTTTTAGCTTGAAATGTTTTTTTTTCTCTGGCCTGTCTCTTCTTTGTTGCTCGCTATTTGCACGGTTGCACTTCTGTTGGCTATACATCTTAGATTGTAAATATCTATCTATCCATCTATCCATCCTATTTATAAGTTGCAATCCGCGGCATCAAATCACATTGTCGTCACTTGTTCACAGGGTAAGCGCATTATGCAACAGTAATAATTGTCAGCTCCAAAAAGTGCGGTGTATATTTATGTGGATTTAACAAAGCAAAGACTTTCCATCAATCCTTTTTAGTAATTGAGTTTTAGCCCTATTTGCTACATTTTCAGAAAACAATGACCAAAAAGAGAGGGCGTCTCTTCCTGGGCTTAACACCGTTACAATAAACATAACTTAAAAAATTCCTCGAGGTGGAGATTGGGATTGTTTCCCACCCTCTGTAGTCTGCCACCCACCACCCTCATACTGATTGTCCTTTATGTTGCGTGTTTGTGCAGACAAAAGCTTTAAATCCAAACTCACTGATGCTGCTTTTAAATACAGAAGACTAAACATATATCTTAAGGTCATTAACTAGAAACCAAAAGGCCAAGTGAGATAAAGGGAGGCAGGGTGTTGCTTTGTGACTTTTTGACTTCTCAATGGGTCATTGTTCCTGCTAATGTCATCATTTAATCATTAAGGTTACTTGCCGCATGGGAAGGGCGCTGAGATTTTTCAGGCTGCGGCCTTTATTGTTAAAAGGGACATTAATTAAACAAAATGACTTATTACAGAGTGAGACAATCTAATGAATGGTGACTAAGTGTTCCTGTGACGGTGAGAAGACAAGCATATATTTGTTTTAAACTTGAGAAGAAACATTTCCTTTTGTCTTTTTCTTGTATTTGGATCATTTCAGAAGGCTCAGTTGCAGGTGTGGAGAACCAGGGCTGAATAAACAGCTATCAGCAGCAATAATAGTTTGCATGCAAATACACCTCAAAGGGCATTTAAGAGGGACGATTCCTGAAAATGTTGCAGAGACGGTTGGAGATGTGTGCTGATGCAATCTACAAAGAATTTGTCTCATAAACTTGACCTCGAGGTTTACAGTTTCAGAATTCATCATATCCATTTTTATGTTTCTCAGATGAATCATCGGTTGAGAGTGGAATAGATGTGACAGTATAATGAATGATGATTCATCTCCAGTGTCTTCTTCTCACATACGGTTATAAAAAGGCACCCTTTTCTTCTCTGTTGGTTTGTTTGAATCTGTGATGTCCTGTCGCTGTCATAACCATCATCTTTTCATAATCTAGTGAGATACAAGTGGTTGTTTTTTGCTACAAACTACCACAACAGTTTATTTTAAGGATTGTAGTAGGGCTGAATGATTAATTGCATTTGCGATAAAATCGCGATATGATAAAACGAGATTTAATGCGATCACACTGTGATTTACTGCGTAAACTTTAGTGTCAAACAGGGAATTTTTTGTTGAGAGATGGACTCTTGTGGAGATTTGAGGAATGGACTCGTTAATTGGTGGTTGAACTTTGGGTTTTGTATGAGCGCTTACTGTATAACAAACGGTGGTGAACTTGTCGTCTGTAGGTCGGCTGACCTGATTATTATATATATATATTCATATATATAACATATATATTATCATATTATTTTATGCCATGACTTAACTAATTATGATACTTCTTCTCCACCATTGCTCATAATAATTATTTATGCAATTCATGCATTCCCTAATTTCTTCATAACTATAGGCCTGGCCCTTTATGTTTATGTAATGCTGAGTTGGTTATACTATACAGTGATTTATTGCTTGTCTGTTTTGAATAATACAGAAGATAAAGAGCTAAAAAATAATGGCATTTTAAATTGCAGTCGCAATATTGGTTATTATTAATATTGTGTTTTCTTTCTATGGTTCAGTGTCGTCCTTTGGATTTTAACTCCTTTGTCTCCCTCTCTACTCTTCCGCTGTGTTTTGTGTTATATGAAACCCTGCTCTTTCTCTTTTTCAGACATTACCCCAAGACGTCGTTCACCATCGTGGCCGACACACCAGAGAACCTGAGACTGAGACAGCAGAGCGAGCTGCAGAGCCAGGTAAACGCACTGATGCACACTCTGCAGGCCTCAGGTGATGAATCATCCCTGAGCAGGTAGCTGTCCTCAAGCAGCGTCACCAAATGTTATTCCATTCACATGCCTTCATGTGCATTTTGAATATGCGTATGCGAGTGGAAATGCCAAAAACTGGAAAGAAGTATCCCAAAAACGTTTGAAGCGAGGTGGGAAACGCGACAGAGGCAACAGACTTAGTGAGTAAATGATGACGTAAATGCTCATTATACTGCTGAACTTGACGACCTTCTGATAAGTCCGCACGACCCCCTGAGCCACAGCCGCCCCTTGAAGCATGTGACTTAATAAACGTCCACTGAAGAGACGAAAGCATCAGATGTTTTTGGAGCGATGACGAGGCTCTAACCTTCCTCACATTAACACATGGAACTAACAGAAATGTCATTTTTTCCCACATTGTTTTCCATCATTTGAGCTTCGACTGCAGCTCTTTTAATGACGTCACGTCAATGCGTCTTTTTCCGCGATAGTTTAATGTCACCGACTGGAGAATTACCTCCACCAGCTGTTTGTCCCGTTGCATTCAACTCCTAATATTTGTGTAATGGATGGAAATTTAAATTCATTAGCATTTCATTATGCAGAATTTCTAGTTAAAGTTGTTATATTTGGATGGAAATCTGGCTTCTGAGATCCAGCAGATCTCCCTGTTCATCCCGATCTTCTTCAGCCGTCAGGTAAAGAAACTAGTTAATATTCTTGTCAACAGAAGTGGGGAAAGGAATTAGGACTCCACCACTGACTGCTACGTTATTGTGTCACGACCGAGAGATAGAACTTGTTGACAAAGGATATCCGGATATTGAATTGGAAAGCTACATTTTTCGCTTTACATTCAGATCCTCTCAGTTTTGTCGACACACAGTTCACGGTAACTGTCTGACTAACATCTGGTTTAAAGCAGCTCTCTGGCTCATATCTCCGTCCCTCTGGCACCACACGGAGATGAAAACAAACGGCCAGGTGTGTCAGTAGGAGCTGCTCTGACGGTTCTGCATCCTGAAGGCGAGATGAGTCACTGAGCTGATTTAGTGACACACAAAACTGATGCAAAGATCACGTTTGAGAAAATAAACCTGCTTTACTTCTGCGCCATATGTCCTCATCCTGTGTGAGAGAGTGTGTGTGTGTGTGCCCAGCACTGCAGTACAAAAGGACAGATGTCCACTCAGCAGTCAGCAGAAGGGACGTGCTGTTTGTCACGGGATGTGTGTTTGTGTTTGTTGTCCTGCTCTGCCCTCATAAAAATCCATTTATTAGCAGTTTGCCATTTACAGACCAGAGATTTACACATTCATTCATTCTGTCCTCGTCTCCCTCTGCATCTTAATCTCCATCAAGCTTCTCTCTTGTTCAACCGTTGTGCTCTTCTCCTACCTGAGAAAGTTCTTCAAATTTTAGCATCACGTTGGGTTTTATTTTAAAGTAGAACTGTCTAGTTTAGAAACGGGAAACAGGGGTTTTGGGCGTGATTGCCGACACGGGAGCGAGCAGCTAAATTATAAACATCTATTGGAACAAAAAGGTGAGACTTAACAGGAGACGTGGGGTTCATAGTTCAGAGACATGCAATGAAAACACATTAGTAGTCCATAAATCCACAGGCGACCAGAGGAAAAACGAGGAGTACAATTCAGAAACATAAGAGGAAGACAAGAAACTGGTAACCACAGCCATCAACAACAAAAATGAAGAAAAATTAACTCGCAACAAGTCAGACTAAACAACTAAATACACCAGTGGGGGTGAACATAATCACGAACAGGTGAAACCGTTAGACAATCAGTGAAACACATACACAGGAAGTAAAACAAGACGAGGACAGTAGAGCCAGACAAACTACACTGGGAACCAAGAAAAGAAACGACTTGCGTCTGTGATTAGACAGTTTCTTAAAGATGGGTCGGTCTTTGTCTCCTCCTCCTGTCATTTAAAAAGGCTTCCACATTTGGCTCCTGGTACCAGTTTCTAACCCAGCTGTGGTGGACACGAATCCAGTTTCAGATGCATCAGACCAGATCCGATTGGCTTAACGCCGCCGCGCGATGGATCAGTTGTTTTACAGTCCTCGTATCTCCTCGTCCTGTCCACACATCAAATCACGGGATACGGTTTTCTCTCTTCTCGTCTCTTTTTAGGGCAATTAATTTACAACCTCTCTGACTTAAACAAGACACAAAAAAGGCAAAACAAGCAGTGTCACACATGGCAGCAGCTACACGGTGCCGTAACAACAATGATGGATCACCTTAATGTTCAGGTGTTTGGCAGACTTTTATCCAAAGCTTACATTTGAGGAACAACATACTGTATAAGCATCACCAAAGCATCAATACAGCATCTCTAAGTGCCAATAAATACTAGTAAGAGCATCATTGGAGTAAATACCTAAGGAAAGTAGTAAGAGCGAAGGAAATAGTGCAATCAATACAAAATAATTGTAAGGGGATAGAAGAAGAAGAAGAAGAGCACAGGAAGTGCATGTTGGAGGTTTGAGGTGTTATCAGAGAAAGTGTTCTCTTAAGTAGTTAGCAGTCAAATGACAACACACAGATGCTTAAAGTCCCCAAAGGTGCAGACGAGGTGCCGCAGCCTCCGTCTGTGTGGATGTTATGGCTGTAGACTAGATTCATCTGAGCACAAACTCCTTTCAGCGCCTTTTAATATCTGGCCCGATCTCTCCTTTCTCCGCTGACACGCTGTTCAGCCACCTGACATAATGGATGAGGCAATTTAAAAAAAATAAAAAATAAAAAATCTATTTGGCACAATTTTATCTTTCCTTTTGTGGCGTGAAAATTGAAATGAGGACAGCGGGGACGTCTAAAAATTTGCATCACTGTAGATACTTTTGATGTGACAATTTCACCTGCAGTATGTGTCCTCTGTGTCAAAGGGACTTTCCTCCTCCTCCTCGTTATGTCTCCTCATTTCCCGTGTTACCTCCAGGAGAGAGATTTCTGTGAAACATACCCTCTTCCTCTTTTTACTTTCCTGCTCCCTCCTCGTCTTCTTCTACTTTTGTTCCCTGGAGGTGATGTTGAAATCACTTTAAATTAGCACTGAAGCGTTCACGGCCTGCTCCTGGAAACTGATTGTAACAGACAGTGACGGTGCACATAGTGAGTATACATAGTGGTTACGGTACAGCGGAGTGGAGGTGACCATGTGACCTGACTGACTCTTTATCAGATCCATCCTCCCTTAAGTCCGTCCCACATCAGATTCTTTGTCCAACAGACTCAACCTCCATCACAGACCCTTCTTCAATCCAACCCTCTTCTGTCAGACCCCGTTCTCCATCAGATCATTGTTTTATCAGATCCTCCTCCATTAGATCAGCACATTCTCACTCCCAACTTCTCACAAATGGACTGTTGGTCAAGACCCCTTGGTGTCGCTCGATAACGTTTTCCTCCCGCACCAGATGTCGCCCTGGTCGGCCAGCGTGCAAAGCGCAGGGAGAAATAAATACCGCTAAATGAACACGCTGTTCAAGTGAAAATTTAGAGGGAGAAAGTACAACCTGCAATATTTTGTCTCCTCATTATACTGACAAAAAGAAAGCGAGATTTTATTAACGATTTTACTTTATGGATTCCATTTTAGTGTCGTCACAGTCAGCGTTTAAGGATATTGTCATCGTCTCGTTTTAGTCGGGGGGGGAAAAAAGGTCTTTGACGGATATATTTCGTTTAAGTTCGTCTGACAAAAGTAACACTATTGACCATGCGTCCATACGTGACGACTTGGGAGAAAAAGCGTGTTGATGAGATCCGTCCTCCATCAGATTCCTCCTCCTGCACTAAGTTCACCAACAGTGCAGTGACTCTGGCTCACTGGAGAACTACCAAAACTAAAAGAGATTCCAGTTTTCATCCCTGAATGTTTGTTACTTTCACTCTCCATAGGTGTGAGTGTGTGTGACACAGTGTCAGTGCGTGTGTGCACGTGCGCGCGCGCGTGTGTGTGTGTGTGGGAGGTTTAGCTTGTTAGCTTGTCGTATTAGCTCTGCAGGGAGCTTACGATGATGAATGGGGATTTAATCTGCTTTTTATGGAGAATGGGAACAATCACTGTGAGAGCAGAATACCGTAACACACACACCCTAACTGTCTGAGTCATATTCCTGCAGTTTATAGGCTTACGTAACTCTGAGGGCTAATGGGCTGTTTCTGATGACTGATGGTTAAATGAGTTGCAGTGTTTCCTCTGAAGGTCGAACTGAAGTGCAGGAAGGGCCGGAGTATGAAATGACTGCCTGCTGCTCAGTTGCTGTTGTTGTTATCTGTGGGTATTAAATTGTCCACTCTGCCTGCTGTTGCCAGTAACACAGCAATCTTTTTTTTTTTGGAGGGGGTTTAAATTCAGTGTGATTCTTTGCTGAAGGCGATGAAGACGGCAGCTGTTTGGACCGTCCAGAGATCAACATTTTATATATATATATATATATATACTGACTTTAACTGATTCATTATAATTACGGTGTTAAAGCTGCCGAGCATGAACGCAGGAAACAAGGATGTGGACCAGAATGCAGACACTAAAGCTGGGCAGGTTCAGTTCAAGTGAGTGAAAACTGATGAAGCAGGCAGTCTGGGAAACGAACAAATCCAAGAAGAGCAGAAGATCCAAAAAACAAAACCTGAAATCCAAAAGTAATTTGAGATACAATAGAATAATCCCCCAAAACAGACAGAGACACTTGACAACATCTGCAAACCAATGATCCAGTTCTGGTGTCAAAACTTTACAACCATAGTGGTTTTTACCCCCAAAACCTCTCTTTGAGGAATCAGGCTGGTAATATTCAGTATTTTGTTTGTTGTCAGCAAATCCCATGAAACATCAAAAAAAACCATTTGTCAGTCCGTCCTATACTTCCTGTCTGTGTCTCTCAGCTCCAAGCCCATTGGTTCCTAGTGAAGACATAAATATTTTTACATTTCCTCTATTTTCATCAAGCAGACAGGAGAAAATAGTGCATTTGTTAAACTACAGTAAAAAGTGTGTCAATCATAATGAAGGAACATGTCACTCACTGATGTGTTTATAATCATTTCTGGACAACGATCTCCGTGACTCAGAGGACGAAGAGACATCAGGCTGCGAGACACACAGGACTTGTTAGCAGATACATTCAGTGTTAGTTTGAGTCTCCACTGGCTAAATTACTATTATTTAAATAGCAGAGACTACTGGCACAACCAATTTGAAGGTGCATGAAGAAGTACTAAACTCCGGCACCACTTGTGGCGTAAAGAGCAACTTTATTGTGAGACCAACACATTTTGGCTTGTTGCCCTCATCACATCTCTCAGGGTTAAACTTTTGATAAATGACATTTTTCAACATTTGATTCTGTGGAAACATTTTAGTCAGTACTCAAAGCGTTGAGGTTTAATTTCCAGCCCTACTTGTGAGGTTAACAAACTGGCTCATGGGATGTGACAAAGGATGGAGTCCATGCAAGATACTTACTTAAAAAAGTGAACTAAATAACACTGAGGCGTGTGTATGGGTGCAGCATATGTACTGTATAGGTGTTGCGGTGCAAAAGGGGTGCCGCATCACGGGTGTAAACTATAGGAAGACCGGACTGAAAATGTGTCACCTCAATCAGCTGACGATCTAGCACTTTAACTTTGATTAGAATGAATCATCGGCCAAAACTGCGTCTGAATCACTATGTTAAAGGTCTTTCCTTTTCAGTTCCTGCATAACACTGTTCCCCCTGTATGAGGAGCACTTATTGTATATTTAAAGTTCTTTTCACGCGGTGTGAAGTTGATCGTAGCTGCGTTCTGTCTGAAAGCTGAGGGGTGTAATTATTTCTGCTGTGTGGGCGCATTCAAAGGTAAAATCCACCTTCAGACCCTCTTCTGTATCATTACTGTTATGAGAGGTTTTGTTGCTTCCAGTGATCTGCTCATGAACAGAGTTATGATTGCAGCCTCTAACCCTTTTTTGTGTTGTAGCTCCAATGCTGCCTGGTCTATTCCCTCCTTCTGTGTGTGTAGGAACTGTTTGTCTTCTCTGTACGCTTGTTGAATTTTAACCCGACGTGGCAGCTCTACAAAGAAGCTCGGTCTTTAATTTGAGTTATTATTGAATGTTGCATCAGTATTGAAATATTTATGTTCGTCACTAATTGATGATTTCGAGGCTGAATGTTCCTTTAACATCAATCTTTTCTCTCCCTCTTTCTCTCCTGCAGGTGAAGTATAAGAAGGATTTTGAAGAGAGTAAAGGTCGAGGGTTCAGCATCGTGTCCGACACTCCAGAGATGCAAAGACTCAGAAGGACTCAGGAGCAGATCAGTATTGTATGTACACACACACACACACACTATCTCACTGGTTTTCCTGATATAAGTGAATGTGTGTTTCGTAAAGTGAAGCGTGCAGGTGAAATGTATGAGGAAAAAGTGAGGGGTGCACTTTGGTCAGTGAACGCAATCACACACACACACACATGCGCAAACACAAACTGCCTACATCATCGAGCCCTCCAGCGTTGACGACATCAGCTGTTTGAAGAGGAGCTTCTTCTGAAACCAGTGAGGGTAAGTGACCTTGATTTTTTTCAGTTATTTATTTTGAGGCAAGTCAAGCTTTCAGTTATTTGATTACAAAGGAGGCAGTGCTCAGTTTTGAAAGGCAACAGTCCTCCAGGGAAGCTACTCCAACAACTAGAAGCATAGAAGCTGAAGGTAGCAAGAGTACTAGAGCCACAGGAGCTGATCTGAGAGGTCGGAGTACATGCAGTGCAGTATATGATGGAGCAAGGCCATTCAGAGTTTTATAGAAAAGCAAAATGAAGATGAACCAGTATCTAAATAAGTAAGTAAGCAATGGTACATGACACTGTGTCCTTAAACAAGTAAATAATGAATGAGGTGGAGGTGAAGAATCCAATGATGTAAAGCAGAGTCATTATTATTTATATCAGATATATTATATATATATGGTACTTATAGCACGACCACGGAAGAAACAGAGGTTGTGTTAAATTGTTCCTCCATCTTTGGAAGTGTGTTTGTAGTAAGCTGAACTCATGTTTAAGTATTGTTGCAATAACCTGTAGTTGATTAAATCTTGAACACTGATGTAGGACACTGCTAAACTGTTGACCAAAGCCGTGTTTTTTTTATGTCCAACTGAAATTAAATGCATTTTTTTGGTCTGCTACAGTGCATATCTCCTCCTGTGTTCTCCTTAGAGAAAAAATAAATCAGAAACCAAAAGGAAGACTTTTCTAGTTTATATACATTTTTTTGTTTCACCATGTCTTTGCAATACTTAGATAGAGAACGTGTTTCCATACGGCCAATTAAATTGCTTTATTTTAAACATCAGTGTTATCTCATGTGCAGGCAGCCACGGTGACGTAGAGAGAGACAGCAGCGTGCTACGCAACACGAGTGCCACAGACTTTGAACAACAATCAACATTAGCCTTCACGTTAAAGTCCCCGTCTTATCTAACCTACAAAAATGAACATACATCTTTTCCTAGCTTCCAGAAAAGTGCACCGCTAACGCCGTTTTTTTAGGCTAGATAGCTGCTTTGCTGCTGCACATTAAACAGCACGTAAACGTAACGTCACTGTTCAGTTTAGACGCTGGTCCTGCTGACAACTCACTGTCTGCACATGGCTTCTGAGCTAGTGTGTTTACTTTTTCTCTCAGTCCCCTGTCAGGTCTCAGCTGCTGTCAGTCTCAGACTGATTTCCCGTAAGATTACCCCCCTTTTATTTTTTTTAAGTGATAAAAACCACACTTTCAAAAAAAAACATGTTGACTTTATTTTAATTGCAAAAATGAATGACAACATGTGATTTCAGTTTGACTTTAATAGGCACCTGCAAGGCAATCAAAACCGGTATTTTCCTTGGCTGCAGTATAAGACGATAATAAACGGAAGCAGAGCCGTTTATTTCAACAAGGAGTTAATTTTACGGTTTTATTGAGGCCATAGAGCTTCAAAACCTAAAAAGTTACAAGAGTGTTTGTTTCTGTGGTGTGAGTGTGTGTGTGTGCGTACAGATGCTCGGCCCATGTGTGTCCAGATGACCCAGTGACCCTCAGCAGATGATGCCAAGGTAATGTGTTTATCTTTCCCTGTTGTCCCTCCTGTAGATTTGATTGACTAAGTTTTAATTCTGTTATGTCATTTTTATTCTGCTGCCTTTTGTCTTTCCGCTCGTCATTTTGGTATTCCTCCTCTCTTCTCTCTCTTTTTCATTCCCATTGTTTTCTTTTCTTCTGCCAGTCCATCTTCTGCCCTCCCTCCCTCTCCCTCTCTCCCCTCTCTCCCCTCTCCCCTGTGTTTACCTGACCGAGTGATCGTATTATTCCGCCGTGTTAATACGCCACAGATTCTCCCTCGTTTGCGCCGCTTTAATTAACACACACATCGCCTCTCTTTCAAATGTTGTGACATTCACCAGCCCACATATTTTATTGTATTACTCAGCTCTTTCCAAGGCTGACCCGATGGTGAAAGAAGATGAGGCAGGGAGGTGGGAGGAAGAGGAGGAGGGTAGTAGGAGGAAGGCGGAAGAGGAGGACTGAGAGTTTTATGTGAGCTGTCTGCCAGTAGAAAACAATTGTTTCTGATCTCACGAAAAGCTCCAGATTTGGATTAATGTGTAGTGAAATACAGTGTTTCAGTCTGAGTAACACTTCTAAGTCCAAACGTCTGAAGAGAGGTGTGTTTTTTTTCTGCTGAGCTGTGGCTGGCAGTAAACCTGGTTCACATCAGGACGAGATCACACGGATTTCTCCCAGGAAAAGCTTTGTGTTTCTGAATTCATTAACAAGATCTGAGGGAGAGAGAGCTCCTGGTCAGCGAGGCAGCCTTCAGTTGTTGTTGTTTTTTTTTTTACCAGCTATGAAAACTGTGTCTCCCAATTTAGCTTCAAGAGGAGACAGATTTATAGCAAAGCCGTTATTCCCCAGAGAGCCTTGTTTACTGTGATTCTGGGTGAGACAGCGATGACTGCAGGCATGAGGGCAGCCAGGACTCCGCTGGCAGGACTCAGCTGTTATTCAGGCCACTAAACCGATGATGTGTTTAAAGACCTGATTAATTAGTTGTCAGCATTGGTCTCTGTTTTTATTGATCTATGCAGATTTTTGTAGCCTGGAAATCAAAAGAGGACGATGTATCACAAAAGACTGTCTCGGCACTTGACACTTAGCTGAGGTGGAAAAACTGGAGTACCAATAAAGAGAAAAGGCCTTTAAGACATCAGCAGTTAAGAAGAGCTCATTCTACCACTTCTGGGTTTGAGCACTGTTATTTAGTTGTTTTTTTTAATGTCTCTTTTATGCTTGTGTCACCTCGAGCCCGACCGATATTAGCCCATTGCAGATATTTTGGCATAGATATAGATGTCAGCCGATAAATCACAAGAAAAGTAACGCTAAAGATATGTTTTGGAATATTTTAATTGAAAGATGTCCTGCCCCGTACAATCATTGGTCACAATTGTTTTTAAAAAAGCATTATTTAAGGGAACCTTGTCAAAAATCTTTCTTTTGTAGTTTGTGTAAAGCAAATTGATATCGGCCGATATATCATTCTCAGATGTTTTTACACTCTCAAATAAATATCGGTAAAGGCCTCAGTACATATCCAGTCCTAAGAAACTCAAAGTCGTACCTGATGAATCTGTATTTACCAGACACAAGGTACAGAGTGATGAAAATGTATTGTTGTTATGGATAATAAAAAGCATCTCTGGCTGTCTGAAGTCTGCTGCACTCACCACACTGTCGGTCATCATTGGTCAACATCATTTACCATCCAATTGTTTTACTAACTAATTACTGCAACTTGAGTTAAAGATGCACCTGCACATGATAATGTATTTGTATGTCACAGTACCCTTTGTTTGTATTAGAGTACTTCAGTACTCAGCACTTCACTACAAACCTTATCATTACTTAGATACCCGAGTGGATGTAAACGCACTAAATGTTGATGCTGGTGGGCTGTGAGTGCGTTGTGGTCTGGACCCTTTGTCTAAAGGGATCTAACACACACAACACTTTTGTGTCTTACACACACATCAGCAGGCTCTTTATGTGGTTCAGCCTCTGGGTCATGTGCAGCTGTAGTAGTTTGGTTTCTCCCTGCAGGTTCTTGTCTGTCATCAGGTCTCATAAACCAGAAAAGGCTCTAATATTGACAGCAGCACGACATCCGACGAAAAGATCCCTGTAGCTGCTGTAGTTTCATATTGTTTGACTGTCACCTTCAGATTCTCATCCGCTGCATTTTGAAATGAAAACTGAGCGTTTTCTTGTTTTTCTGCCAAAACCATTAAATTATTTTTTCGTTTTTATTAATTATTTTATTTGTGCATTTATCTCTTTTTATAATTTAGATGTTTAACTACATTCTGCAGATGATGCAGTGATAGAGAAATGGAGATAAATGAGTCCTTGTTGTTGTGGAGATGGGGTTTGTGAGTGTTTGTGCAGCGTAGCAGCATATGCTCATTTGGCTGAGAGACAGTCAGATCTTCTGTGGTTGGGCTTCATCAGGTCGATGTCCTGTTTACCTCAAGAGCCATCTGACTCTCTGAACACACTGCCAGACTACCTGCTGCCTTTCAGTCTCATATTGGCAGATTATTCATCTTAACAGTGATTAAATACCTCAGTGATGAATCACACAGAGAAGGTAAAGGTAAAGAAATGTTCTTTTTCTTTCTTTTCTGATCCTCATCCTTTACCTTTGTCTTTTAAATTCACTCTGCCCCTCTCAGTGTGTTGCCTTAATATCTGAGGAAGAGGGCCAGGGCCTGACATGAATTTCATCTTTATAACTACAAACACTGCCTTCTCATTGTCAGTAGGTCAGAAAACACAGACAGACAAAGCACTCAGATGTTTATGTTTAAAGAATATCTAAATTATTAAATATTGAATTATTAATTAACCAAAACGCAAATTTTAGTCTGTAAACTAGACTTTTAGAAGACAATAAAACAGGTTGTGGATTCTGTTGGGGGACACTTTAAATGTCCCCGAGGGGTCGGCAATAAAAAAAGAAAAATTATATACATAAAGTCATAGAAACATAGGTATTAATACAAGTATCAGAGCTTGACTGATGAATTGACATGCCGAAATTATCGGCTGATAAAGAAAATTGCAGATAAATCAGAATCTATGTTTATAACAGCGATAAATGAGAATTTACAAAATGGTGAGATGAAAGACAGACCTTCAATCATGTTATGAGTGTTGTAGTTACATAGTTTGTCCACCAGAGGGCGCCCTGCAGCTCCCCTGTTGGCAATCACAAATCCACCACAAAACAAAATGAACAGCTGTGCTTTAGTACAAAGTACTATTTATTACAATAAAGTGTATTTTTAAACTGCATTATGTCATGTTATCTACACATGACTAATTATGGCTTATAATTTTTGTTTATGTTTTGTGTTTCCGAAAAGAAGGGAAAGTAAACAATATTGGCCAATTTTTAAATTTGCAAATATCAATATCTTTCTTAAAAATCCTATATCAGTCAGGCTTTAATATTTATCGGATTTGTGGGAGTTTATGTGCTTGTTTTTACTTATAAATTGCATTTGGTGATTTAATAATGTTTGGGAGTTTGAGAGTGGATTGAAAAAGGTTGGAAAGCTACGACTCAGAGTTAGTAGGGTTCAAAAACATAAAAATCCACTAAATTGGAGCCGGAGTCTGAATTTGCACCTTACTTTCAGTTGAAATTTGAAAAACTAGTTATATATTTTACAAGCAAAACCATCTTTACATTAGCTAAAGAAAACAATGTCAATAACTGATACAGTAAATGGTATGAACAGAATAAGACTACAAATTCCATCATCCTCATATTAATCTTTGTATCATTGACTAAAAGAGTTTATGTATTCTTTTGCCCTGCAGCTGGTTGCATCATTGTTTATTTACCTTGAACAGTTCATCTGTGTGTCAGCAGTCAGTCCGTGTATCACAGTGTCCAAACAAACACACTCTGACCAAATGACGTTGTTACTTCCACCTAAATACACAAGCATGCAGGCAGATATAAACCTGTACAGACACATGACATCATTCTGTCTTTGACTCCAAACGAAACTATTCCTGACTGTTAACTAACCTCTTAAAGATATGAAGGTATCCAAAATGATGTTAGCCAGCAAGAAGCTTCTGCAATGAAAACAGATCAAAGACACTCTCACAGCTTCCCACACAGTGGAACGATGCCTACAAATCAAGGAGAAGCTTTGACCTAATTTTGATATGTTTTGTTTCATTTACATCAAGCATCATCAACAATAAGCTTTGAACACCTATTTAAAAGATACAGCAAACACAATATTTCAAGGTGAAAATGTGCAACAGCTTGTCTGAATGTGGCTTTTTTTTTTTTTACTCTTCAGCTGAAATTGAACTCGTGTCCTTAAAGCCTACATTTACACACAACATACAACTACATACACACAACTTGGTAAAAGTCGTGTTTTTTTATTGTGAATGACGTTAATATTTCATAATGTGATTCAGGGGCAGGAGAAGAGTTTCATATAGGGTTGTTATTATAAAAACAGTGGAGAGAGTCTGTGTAATTGTGGAGCTTTGGGGCAGGTTGAAGAACTCTCCAGCTGGAACAAAACACTAAAACTTCAAGCTGAAGGGTAAATGGACTGTAACTAAAGTGTGTGGATATGTGTGTGTGTGGATGGAAACGGTAGATTCCTTATCCAAGAAAGGTTCAAATCAAGGGCAACTGGATTTGGTTGAAGATACTAGAAGAGGTTTCACCTCATCCAAGAGGCTTCTTCAGTGTGGGGTTGTTGTCAAGAGGGTTGATACCTTTTACTTTATTAGTACTTCTACGTCGTTACGATCGTTGGAGACTCCTGAGGCCAAGTCTGAACGACCATTGTTAGCATTCTCACATGAGGCCAGATGTGAGCGTTTAGTCAGTTTCCTGGGATGAAAGGACAACATTGTAAATGGTGTTGCAAACCTCCTCCCCTGTTAAGAGATGTAAATTAAACAGGTGAAAAGGCTGTTGCAATAATCCAGCCGTGATGATTGGTTGATTGATTGACTAGATTGGTTCTTGTTCTTGTGTTTGCGTGTGCGGTCTTTGGGGTGGATCAGTATCTGTGTGGTCCACAGAGATGTGGTGTTTGTTGAGTTTCTCTGATACTCCAGACACGTACAGAATCACAATGTTGTTGTATTTTCTTTTCTTTTTCTCAGCAGCCGTACTATTGTTCTTGGATCTTTTGGCTGTTTTCATAAAGGTTCAGTTTGGATATCCACAAGCTGTAAGTGCCTTCTTCAGGGGTTTATGTTCCTTTAATCGGGGCTTGGTGGTGCAGGGTTCTGATGAGCTTATGCTCCACTGGGTGGGAATAAATAAATAAATAAAAAGTAGGTATTGCTCTGTGTGTGTGTGGGTTTCCTGTATACACTGAAGTGCAGGCTCCTGTCCTCTTCAGTGTGTACGGTACATTCCTTCCAGCTTACGATATTTCTGAACTCACCTTCATCCCCTTAACCTACATACACTTAAACAAACACACAGACAGTGACACATTCATACAGGATGTACCCACAGTCTTTGTTTTAGTGCACCTAAACACACAGACACACTGTACCCAGCTCTGGCACTGTGATTGAGATGAAGGGCACGGTGGCGATAAGGTCTTGAGTAGAGGGCTAAATGTGGAAGTTAAAAGTGATAAGAAGTACCCAACGAACTGACACCCAGAAGACAGTCTGCCAACACAGGAGGCAGTTGAGACTAGACAAGGCAGTTCAGTCGCACACAGGTTTATGCTTTGAGTTAGAGGCAATAATAATGAGACGCTAAAAGTTGACGAAGAAGTTGAAAGGGCGAAAACAAAATCAAAGAAACTGAAAGAGTGTCCAAGACATCCAGAAGCTGAAGGAGGGATCACAACGCTGAGAACGCCTTGAAGAACCTGAAAGGAACGCATGAGAAGATCCTGAGAAAACAAAGAGTTTCACGTCAAGAGAAGGCAAAATAAACTGACTGCAGTGTTTGGAAAGCTAAAAGACTAGCCCAAACACCCAGGAAGCCAAAGGAAAACTTATTAAGAGACAATAAATTCGACAAGGTGAGTGCCTTAGAAGAAGATTCGGGGAAGGTCGGTAAAAGCTGAAAAGTATGAAGACGCTTCGACATCCAGAGGCGATTACTAGTGATACTGATAGGGTGACCAAGAATCTGAAAGAAAGGCCACGACGTTAAGTAATTTAACACGGTGACTTTGATGAAGCTGAAAAGGTGACCTTGACACGTAGAGCAGGAAATGGTGACCATGACTTTGAAGAAGTCGCTAGCAGACGAAAGTATAGACAGCCATGATATGGGTTGTCTATACTGGGTCGTCAGTGAGTTGTAGTTTGCAGTTTTAGTAATGAGTGGTATTTTCAGTGTTTAGTTGCTTTCATTCCTTTTATAACCTTACTAGAACCGTGGTTGAGAGACCTCGGTTTTTGAGCTAATTGAGTCAGTTTGGTAGCAACATCTCTGGGGTAACGAATGGAAGAGATGCTGTCATACATGAGAAGGGAGATATACTTTTCTAATAAGGCCGTACACAACTTTGAGAACGTGGAACAAGAGTTTCAATGCAAGTTTTAAAACGCATCGCAAATCTCTCCAGTACTGGAACAGAACACTCTCTTTAAGAGAGTCTATAACGTCACATTGCATCACATTCATTTGACAGACTCTTTGCCCAAAGCGACTTACAAAAAGCAACCGTCTCTTTGCTGTCTTTGTTGTCCTTTTATAATTTGTTAATGGGTTGTAAATGTCTTCATTGGCTGCCAAAGCACCATCCGCCTCCAGCCTTTCCGGCAGAGACACTAAGGCCGACTTTAACTTAATGAAAAAACGTAGGCCTCTCATTTATTTTGGTAACGCAGTGACCCTGGGAGTGCAGAGACTCCTGCTAAATAACACAGGGTAGTTCTGCAAAAAGTTGAGACTGGCCCCAACATTGGCCAACGCAAGGTGCTGCATTGGCCATTCGAATAAATGCCAGAGCATATTCCTGGTAGATTACTTTGTAACACGAACGGTATATTTCTATGGTTTACCTCATGATTGTTGCGATGAAAGATCAAAATAAATGTCTATGCTATGGTCGGTCTGTGCTGCTCCCACCCCCACACCTCTCTACGTCATCACACAATATGTAACCACAAAGCTACACCTCACACAGACATTTTCCTCCCCACCTCTGTCGTATAAGAACGATTCATCGTGGCAGAAATCGAGGGTGGACTTACCCTCGAAGGAGTTATCGTTTTCTGTGGTGTTGCTCGTTTTTCTGTTCACTTTCTGCTACATAAATAAAAAAATTGCATTATAAGCTGAACCTAAAACTTAACTGTCCGCTGTCCTCAGAGGTGAATCACATGGATGAAGAGGCCCCAGCTGCTCCGGTGTTTGTTGAAGAGATGAAAGAGGTTATGACAGTGGAGGGAGAGGAGGAAGAGGTGGTAACAACGCTGAAGATGCTGACCACGGTTGTTGACACGGTGAAGCAGACGGACGTGGGGGAGGAGGAGGAGGTTGACACTGAGAAAATAACAGAGGAGGACAAGGAGGAAAATCAAGCAGAGATGGAGGGAGGAGACGAGAATAAAGAGGAAGAGGAGGGTCGAGCAAAGAAGTTGTTGGGAACTTGGGAATCCGAGGTGAGAACTTCCTGCAACTTTTAAAACTCAACATAAACAACCCAAAATATTCAGCTCAGTTAAAGCCTAAAAATGATCAGATAACTTGGAACTTTGACAAGAAAGAACTCAAAGAAAGGAAAATGAATATGACCAAATCCTCAAGCGTGCACACCTGCGAATCTTAAATATGTTCAGTGTGGAATTCAGTCCTCCCATTTGTGAAGGAACCAGGTAATTAATTTGTTATCTTTTAGATTAGACTCCATGCTCGTATTTTAACAATGCAGAGATCTCTGTCTCAGCTGGTTTAGTTAATCTTATTTCAGATCAGAACCTGAGACTTTTAAAAAAGTTTTTTTTTTCCTCACCATTTTCTATTGTTAAAGAGCCGTCAGGTCTTTTCAGCCAAATCGTTTTTTGATCCTACCTTTAACCCATTTAAGCTGTCAGTCTACTTAAAACAAATATGACTTCATATCATATAGGTGATCTTCATTTCATGTGAGAACTGCTTCTTTAAAACCAGAACACCAGGGTCTCAGAGAAGGCTAATAAAGTTTTCTATTATTTACTTTTGGTTTTCTGATTTTGAAATTTTCAAATTTGCAGTTAGACCTCTTGGTCTTTTAAGGAGGTTGTTCTTTCTATTAAATGATTTCCGTGTTCAATACGCCAATACACACAGTGTTCCCGAACTGTAGCTAAGTCCTGTGTACTGCTAAACGTCTTTAAGGATTTTGCTTTTCTTTGATGAAGTCTGCTGAGAGGCAGATTTGGTTCCTCTGCAGAGAAAGCCCCCTCTCAGCTCTGACTGGGAGTCTTTGTATTGACCTTGGCGTGGGGCATCGCCTGGCACTGCAGGTTTTTATACGGGCTTAGAGAGGATTAGTGGAACTACAAATGAAAATGTGCCATTATTAGCCTTTGATAGTGGGATTTTTAGGACTCAGTTGGGCCTGTTAAGAGCGGCGAGGGATTAGTGGTGCATAGAAGAGTTTCCTATGGTTGACTCACAGGTTTCTCTCTCTCAGTATTATTAGTATGGATAATTCAGTTTGCCGATATTGTACTTTAATTACCAATATTACTAAGACATTGTTTACAACTGACTTTTGTCTAAATATTGTCCGTGTAATTATTGACCTCAAATTCTTACGTGCACTTGTGTGTTTTCAGGCCTCCTCTGATGTCAAGCCTCCAGTACCAGACCCAGCCTTTAACAGGAGATGCAGCTTACTCGCCAGTGATGTAAGTTCGTTCAATGTCGGTTCAGTTTACTATTTTATTCACATCTGTAGGTGGTTTCATTTAGTCCAGGTTAAAGGGGGGAAAAAACACATGGTTGTTATGGTGCGGTCCGTGGACAAACAGGACAAACACAGCGCTGTGAACATAAAGTACCAACAGGTAACTTTCTGTTTTGGCGACTGTCATTCTGTAATATCAGCCGTGCTGCGTGGAGCCATGTCGGGGAAATGAAATTCCAGTGAATGACTGCAACTAATAGTGCACTTTACCGAGCCTTACAGTCGGATGTGTGTGTATTTATCGTCTCCGGTGTCACATAGAGCTCACAGAGTAGTTGGCAGTGCAACTGGACCTGATATTTTCAGGAACTGCTGAGTGACAGACAGTTTTGGGCCCAAGCGAAAGACACAAGAGAGCGGAGTACAGTCTGAGGAGAAATTTATTAACTCTCACAGAACTCAGGGCGTACACATATACATATATATCCAAACAGGGTGAGCCCATGCAGTGATAAACACAATCCACAACTGACAGATACTTAAGTCCACGGCGGAAAACACATACAGGAAAAGGACACTCGACATACGACGCAAGACAGAGCACAACAAGCTACAGTGATCCAGCAGTGACCAAACACAACGGCAGTTGAGATATATATAGATATATCTATACAGTATATCTATAGATATAGATATAGATATATAGATATATAGATATAGGGCTGACGAGCATGGAGGGAATAAACAGGGGAGACATATCAGGGGCGTGTTCAATCTCAAAATGGTTTGCAACGTTTTCGGATTGAACGACATGTTTCGTTGAAACGTTGTGCAACACTCAAGGTAGTTTTCTCCCGTTTGGTGGGCGTGTCACAGGTGTTATCAGCTGCAACAAGTTTGTAAAAACAAAGGTGTTAAAAAGGCAAGAAAATGCAGAGCGCTTGCGTACACAGCAGGTATTCAAGGCACCACCGTTTTGCTACGTTTTGTCGGCGCTGAAGTCGCTGACAAAATTTAATTAAGACAAAACAGGAAACAAGCAGGATGCCAACAACAGACACAGACAACTGCAAACTAAAACAGGAAACCGGACAAGATGCTGAGACACGACTGACAGGAACTGAACGGGGCGACTGCAGACTGACAGAACCAACAGACTGAACTCAAGAATGAACAAGAACAAGTACAAACAAACCCGGCATGATCTGTAACCATAAGAAACCAGATTCAGACAAGCAGACAGACAAACCAAACCAAAACACCAAAACAAGCACGCGGACATCTGACACAGACCATTTCAACATCAG
Source organism: Micropterus salmoides (assembly GCF_014851395.1). Classification (NCBI taxonomy): domain Eukaryota; kingdom Metazoa; phylum Chordata; class Actinopteri; order Centrarchiformes; family Centrarchidae; genus Micropterus; species Micropterus salmoides. Next base: position 51,602,755 of record NW_024040040.1, on the reverse strand, counting down.
ACAGGAACAGGAGTAGAACGCTGATTCAAAACCAAAACCTCAGAACAGAGACCATAACTATGTAAACAGAGCGAAACAACAATTAATAAACAGAACACAGAGAAGATAAGGCCAAAAGTAATAGTAAAGAATCTTTTAGCATTATATCAAAGAGGATAGTTGTAGTTGTGGTTGTAGATAGTTGTGAACTGTGAGGGAACTGATCTTAAAAGCAGTCTGTTTAAGCAACAGACATTAAAAATGCTCATCATCAGTTCTTCGTGACGCCAGGGAACATCACCAAAAACCAGCCAAGAGAAGACGTTGATCTGACCCAGTGTTAGTGTTATATTTTATGTAACTACTGTGTTATTTACCCAAATCTGCAGACTGTTCCAGTGTAGCTCTTTTTACATTTCACTTATATGTTTCTGTTAATAAAACATTTTTGACAGTTTAGGGTTAAACCTGAGCTTGTTGTGTCAAACACTGTCTCAAAACCATTTTGGTAAATAATCCAACAGTAAAAACACTTAACGCAGTACTGCATCTGATCTTTATTTATTTATTTTTATTTTTTATCTTTTATTTTTAGCATCTGTGCTTTGTTGACCCAAAGTCATATTTCACTGTGTAATATCTCCTGCTTGATTTTCAATGAATACAAATGCTTCTGGATGTGAACTCTTACACACGTGTAAAGGAAGCGAGGCGTCGTCCTCTTCCTCCTCCACATCCTCACAAATGACCTAAACGCAGGGTTGCCATTGGTAACCATCCCTCCAACGATCGAATGACTGGCCTTTATTCAACACAGAGGAGGTCACGTATACTGAAATGGGAAAAAGAAAAAAAAACGCCATTTGGCTTCTGCAGCAGCAGTTTGAAGCCTGTATTTCACAGTAAAACGGTGAATGAGGGTGAATGCTGTTGTAAGATGTGGGAGGGTGAGATATTGATTCCCTGGTGTGAGTCTAACTTGACAGCTTGGCTGTTTGCAGAATGACTCATCAGCTACAGTGGAAGCAAGTCAACCCACTTTAAAAAATCATCTTCATTTATTCCTCCAGCTGCTGTCGCTCCGCTGTCTCTCTGTATATCTCTCTGCCAGTGAAAACCTGCCTTCAAACGTCATTATTAATCATCACACGCAGTAGGAGAGTTCAGTTCATCACAAGTTTAACACAAACATCTCAAGACTTTGCACTCGGCTGTAGAGGCAGAATCTTTATCTCAGCAGGTGGGATGAGACACGCTCTTCACATTTTTTGTTTCCCTCGCCTGTGTGAATCCTAAAATTCCTCGTGCAGCTCTGCATTAAGCACAGTCCTGCAGCCAGTGTAGAGATTTTGCTATTGTAGCTTAGAGTATATAACAGCACATAGAGAAGAAATTATACAATAATAAACGCTACATAATATACAAGAGGACATTTATAAATACACAGAGCCTCACTGAGTGTTACGTTTCCGAAAATGTTTATATATTCATTTCTAATATATCATAAAACTTGTGTGTTTATTTGCGTTGACGCTGAACTTGGCCACTTCCTGGACTATCACATGCTTGCCGGTTAGAAGCCGTTTATTTAGTGCCATTAAGCACCTTTTGTTTTGTTCCCCACTCTAGTTTCCTCTCACAGATTTGGGCGAACAGCTTGTCTGTGGATTAATTCCATTTTTCTCCTGGGTCTTTCCAGAAAATCTGCCCGTCTGTTGTTGGACCAAACGTCCAGTCAGACTCAGGCAAACGCCAAAACTGTGGCACATGTTTGAAATGAAGTTCAGTCCATCGGCACTGTGGTTGTTTTCCTGTGAAGTTCTGCACTGAATGAAAAAAACATGTTGAGCTAGCAAACAAAATGTGACAGAAGTTACATAAACAGTCATCCTGAGACGGACCAATTAGACTTTTGATATGCTTATAACACCTCATATTTTACTGTGAATATGGACCAGCTGTAGCTCCAATGCTAGAGAAGGTACTGTACACAGATTTGAGGTAATATTTATTGCACTTTGGATTTCTTCTTTATATCCTTCTAAGTAATAAATTACCACGGAGCAGCTGATCATGGCTTCATTTAAAATCTTTTTGACAAACCTGACATGATTTCAAACCTGAAGTTAACTGATATTAGGCACACTAATTTATGAACATGTCAAACAAAAACTAAAAAAATTAAATATTACCAGTACATTATTATTCAATATTACAGTAATGTTATCATGTTCTCCCCTTTAAGTAAAAAAAACATAAAAAAATAATGAAAAAACAAATCTCTTCTTCAGATCTTCTCTTTAACGAGAGAAATGTATTACTTTATATATTATTAATTATTAATATCTTTTTTTTCCCAGTTTGTTTTCCAGGCATAGCTTTAGTTCAGAGTGTTGCTGCAAAGATCAACTCTTAACACAGTGAATATTAAAATATATTGTGTGCTGCAGCCTGGCATGATTAGAGGGATACATCACCAGGACAGTTAGTGTAAAGGGGTCCACTTATGCAATTATTGTTACCAGGATAACACCACGTAATGTCTTTATGCTTAAATGCTTTGGAGATTAAATAGCAGTAGTTTTGTTTATGCTGCACACAGCCAACAAGACGACTCCTCTGTGAGCTTGAAGATTAAAACTCTGCAAAACAACTAACACAACATTCCTCCTGGGCACGGAGCACAAGTGCAGCAGGAGTTCAGGTTGCATGAAATATAAAGTCATATAACACAAACACACACTCAAACACACTTTAATATCTCCTCCTCCCTGCAGGTGAAGTATAAGGAAGACTTTGAGAAGATGAGGGGGCAAAGTCTGTTTGTTCCCGGAGCTGAACTCATCCACGCCAAGAACATCAGCGCTGTGATATCTGAGGTCTGCACACACAACATGCATGGTTGTTTTTCTTCACTTTTCTTCAAATCTAATCCTGATTCTAACCGTAAACCCAGACTGCTGGTTTAAGAAGCGAGGACTGGGCCAAATATTGTCACTTTTAAAAAAAACTAGTCACTAGTCCTCACAAAGTACAACAGCACACTCTCTCTCATATCCATCCACCAATATGATCAGTTTTGCTGTTTCAGTCAAAGTACAAAGAGGAGGGAAAGAAGGAAGCGTCGATGTCTCTGTACTCCATCCTGCCACAGACTCCTGAGACGCAACACGCCAGAGAGGCTTCAGAGCTGCAAAGTGAGGTTGTTACAAGATTTGGTTCAACTTGTGTACCTGTGAAGTACAGACAGTGTTGATGGCAGTAGACAAACAAGAAACAAGTTTTTATACGCTAGCAAGAATAAGTAATATATTTACTTAGCCTCTAAATATTGTACCTATAAGGGTCCGATGATTTTAAATTGGTTTTGGAGTTGGTATTTGTGATCATAAAACCTGATTCTAACAAAGGTTTGTTTGTTTGTTTGTTTCCCAGATTAAATACAAAGGAAATGTGAAGAGCTCCTCCTCTCTTTATTCTCTGCTGCCAGAAACCACAGAGACCCAGTTTGTCAAAGAGCTGACTGAGATACTGAGTGAGGTCAGACATGATGGATGATGGATGGAAAAATTGATAAATAGATGGATGGATGGATGGATGGAAAGATGGATGGATGGATGGATGGATGATGGATGGAAAAATTGATAAATAGATAAATGGGGGATGGATGGATGGATGGATGGATGGAAGGATGGATGGAAGGATGGATGGATGGAAAAATTTATAAATAGATGGATGGAGGATGGATGGATGGATGGAAAGATGGATGGATGGATGGAAAAATTGATAAATAGATGGATGGAGGATGGATGAATGGATGGATGGAAAGATGGATAAATGGATGGATGGAAGGATGGATGGAAAGATGGATGGATGGAAGGATGGATGGAAAGATGGATGGATGGATGGAAAGATGGATAAATGGATGGATGGAAAGATGGATGGATGGATAAATGGATGGAAAGATGGATGGATGGATGGATGGATGGATAAATGGATGGATGGAAAGATGGATGAATGGATGGATGGATGGATAAATGGAATGATGGATGGAAAGATGGATGAATGGATGGATAAATAGATGGAATGATGGATGGAAAGATGGATGAATGGATGGACGGATGAATAGATGGATGGCTGGAAAGATTGATAAATGGATGGATGGATAAATAGATGGATGAATGGATGGATGGATGGATGGATAAATAGATGGATGAATGGATGGATGGAAAGATGGATGGATGGACGGATGAATAGATGGATGGCTGGAAAGATTGATAAATGGATGGATGGATAAATAGATGGATGAATGGATGGATGGATGGATGGATGGACGGATGAATAGATGGATGGCTGGAAAGATTGATAAATGGATGGATGGATAAATAGATGGATGGCTGGAAAGATTGATAAATGGATGGATGGATAAATAGATGGATGGATAGAAAGATGGATGAATGGATGGATGGATAAATAGATGGAATGATGGATGGATGGATGGATGGACGGATGAATAGATGGATGGCTGGAAAGATTGATAAATGGATGGATGGATAAATAGATGGATGGATGGAAAGTTTGATAAATGGATGGATGGATAAATAGATGGATGGATAGAAAGATGGATGAATGGATGGATGGATAAATAGATGGAATGATGGATGAAAAGATGGATGAATGGATGGATAAATAGATGGATGGATGGAAAGATTGATGAATGGATGGATGGATAAATAGATGGATGAATGGATGGATGGATGGATGGACAGATGAATAGATGGATGGCTGGAAAGATTGATAAATGGATGGATGGATAAATAGATGGATGGCTGGAAAGATTGATAAATGGATGGATGGATAAATAGATGGATGGATAGAAAGATGGATGAATGGATGGATTGATAAATAGATGGAATGATGGATGAAAAGATGGATGAATGGATGGATAAATAGATGGATGGATGGAAAGATTGATGAATGGATGGATAAAGAGATGGATAGATGGAAAGATGGATGAATGGATGGATAAATAGATGGATGGATGGAAAGATGGATGAATGGATGGATGGGTTGTGATGGTGGAGGGGTGGATAGATAGAAGGATGTAACATGACAAGCGTCCAAAGTTTGGCTGGGCAGATGTATGGCTGGATGTGACAACAAGGAAAAACAGCTGTTACCAGTCCAGACCTTATTGACATGTTGTTTTCCTGAGACTCACGACCACTCGTCACAGTGAAACTCTCTCTGCTCCTCAGAACAAGTACAAGGAGGAAGGAAAGAAGGAGATGAGCAGCAGTTTGTACTCTCAGCTTCCCGAAACAAGTGAGACACAGCTGGCCAAGGCCGTCCACGAGTTTCAGAGCGAGGTACTCAAACACGATGCTAATTCTGAGTCATACAGCAGCTGTGTTTCAACATATTTCATCAGTTAACTTAAGGATTCAACACGGGGTTTGTTTCATGCAGCAGTTGCAGGTTTAATTAAGCTGCAGGTTTGACTGAGAGGCATCCCACTGCAAATTAAGTAAATACACAAAACAAACACAGAAACTTTATTTAAAGTTTAGCTATCAGGAGAAATCAAAGCTACACCAGCACCACTAACATGTACTGCACAGCAAAGTTATGTACCAACAGTAATTTCAAGCCATCGTTCCCTGTCATTACTCTTGTTGCTTATGCTTATTCATTATCCTTTTACAAGCTTCTGTTGAAAACGTCTTGAACTGACCTGAAAGAGATGATCTGTTCTGTTTCAGAAAAAATACAAAGAAGAAGGGAAGAGAAAAGCCTCCATCTCCCTCTACTCCCAACTCGCCGACACTCCAGAGATACAACACGCTCTGGAGGTGTCACAGCTGCAGAGTGAGGTACACACACACACAGAAAAGACACTGATGATATCGCTCTGAAACAGGTAACAAGCTGTCTTGGCAGCAGTGACATTGTTGTCTTTCTCTCTCTCTCTCTCTCTGTTTGTCTGTCTGTCTGACTGTCTCTCTCTCTCTCTGTCTGTCTGACTGTCTCTCTCTCTCTTACACTCTTATCCTCCCTCTCTCAGGTGAATTATCGGCCCAAGTTGCTGGTTAGAGGAGCTCCCTCCTCGCTTTACTCTCAGCTCCCCGACACCACAGACATCCAGTTTGCCAGAGAGATGACTGAGATGCAGAGTGAGGTAGAGCACACTGTGTACCAAGAGCTTGAAATCTTTGCAACCAATTTTGGTCTTTGTTTAAAGGTCATTCCGTCCTATTTACTTGGAGAGTCTTCTAATTTAGTCAGAAACCGCTGCATGTTTGTGTTTTGATTAAGCAATTCATAATTCAGGCCTTAAAATGGCTGCATAATGACAGTCTTCATAGCTAATTCTCATTGACAAACAGAAAACGCCATAAAGGTATTCAGTTTGTAATGAGACTGTAGTGAAAAAAGAGGCGATCTAGAAGGTGTAAACCAGCACTTGATTGAGATTTTAATTGATTGATTGCAGTCAGTCAACCAATCTCATCTGCAGCCCTCCAAACTGAAATTTAAATCTGCTTTCTCCACCTCTGATTTGGTCGTGTACGCACATGAACATCATGTTCGGGTTGGTTGGAATGCCTGCACATTTGATTGAAAAAGAAACTCACTTGGTCCGGCCAAACTTTCACAAAGATCAATGAACTACATCTCTTGTCTTGCACAATATACGTCACCAACATGTTAACGCAGTAATGCTAAGCTAATGTTCATTGCCTGCTTGATTCTAGCTAGCTAACGTGGCTATGTTCCAGGCACAGATGTATCTCACCTGATGAGTTTAATCCAACAACTCCTGTTTTGTTGTGGTCTTTCTAATTACATATTTACAGTTTTACAACAAACAGCGACTTTCTTGACTTTCAAAATTATATTTTAAACAGACAAACATCATGTGTGTAATTCAGATCACGCTTCAAACTGGATAATAAAATCTGTTGTCTCTTGCCGTGGAAGGAAATTCATTTACCCCGCGACCCTGTACGCAGGATAAACGGTTGGCGATGGATGGAAATTCATTTAAACAAAGCATTGCCATAAATAACACACAGTGTTTTCACTTTGTGCTAACAGCAGAGGTTCAGTGCTGACAGGTTGTTTTATCCTCTCAGAGTAAGTACAAGGAGGGCGGCAGGAGGAGCCTCTCCCAGAGCTTCTACTCTCAGCTCCCTGAGACCGCCGAGACTCAGTTTGCTAAAACTGTTGCTGAGCTGCAGAGTGAGGTGAGACAGTCTTTATCATTATCGCTCAATTGTGAATCGCTGTTTTAAAAAGCTACAGTACATTAAAATGTGTTTTTATGTTCAGATGCGGTACAAGGAAGCGGGAAAGAAGGGCGTGAACTCGTGTTTGTACTCTCTTCTCCCGGAGACTTTAGACACGGCTCATGCCAAGGAAGTCTCTGAGCTACTCAGTGAGGTAGGATAACTATAACTAATATTATTAGATAAATAAATCTGCTTCCTGTGATGACGGCCATTGGTATACTTTCCCTATTCGAGACCTTTTTAACCTCCGACCAGGCCGTCACTGAAAATAAGAATTGATTGACTGACCTGCCTTGTTAAAAAAAGGGGGGGATAATAATTCAAATAAGGTAGAGAGATAAGGTGTTGCCATTGCAGCTCCCCTGGCTCAGACAGGAAGTGAATTAGGTAAAACAATCCTTACCAATCTTCATGCAGAAATGAGAGAGGGGAGACTTTTATTGACATGAGACCATAAATTCTACATTTTATTCTGATGTATTATGGCCTTGTATTACTGCAGGTGAAGTATAAAGAGGACGGTAAGAAGGAGATGAGCATCAACCTGTACTCTCTGCTGCCTGAGACCATCGACACCCAACACGCTAAAGAGGTGTCAAACCTGCAGAGTGAGGTATATATATTACGTTTTGTATATTAATATATAGAAATGCTGTCGTTATCTCTGCTGGCCCGTTTTCACTCGATAAGTTAAGTATTTTAAATCAATGAAATAACAACTGCTTTAGCATTCATTTCCAGTGCATGGCTCCTCTCCTGTCTCCTGCAGGTGAAGTATAAAGAAGGTCTGAAGCAGAAGATTCAGAGCAGTTTGTACCATCAGCTCCCAGAGACCACAGAGACACAGCTGGCCAAACAGCTGTCTGAACTGCAGAGCCAGGTACGGTACACGACGCCACAGTTCTTCTCTATAAAACGTGGCTGAACAACATGTTCAAGGTCAGAAACAAGACCAATAACAGAAACAAGAAAACCATGGAGTCTTTTTACACTTTTAAACGTAGATTTCTGTTCTTCTGTAATGACGGTGGCAGCACTCGGGGGAGAACAGCAGCGAGTTGGAAGATAATGTCACCAAAGAAGAAGAGTTCTTCTTATCCAGACTCAGAAAATGATGGATTTTAATAATTATTTTTAGTTTAAATAATTAATATTTTCTCTTGAGAGCTAACTGGTGCTGGAGAGAATCAACGTGGCAGAAACAACCTTTATGGTAAAAACAACTCAGGCTCTTATTTAGCTTTATGTCAGAGCATTGAGACAGTAATATGTACGTGTAAAATACGTTTAATATACCTGCCAATAACATCTCAACAGAAACAGAAAATCCCAACAGCAGTGAAGCAGCATGAAATAAAATTTAGACATTTGCAAAATCTGTTGAAGATGAAAAGGGTTGTGCTAAATTTGCTGCTCTGTAGAGCTGCTCTCAGGCGGCGCTTTGAGCTACTCCAACTATCTGAAGCGTCACTTCTCACTCATCCAAAGCTTTCATTGAAAGTCAGACCTGTGAAACCCAATTTTATTAACTTTATTACTTTATTATATTCATGTTACATGTTGTTACCAACCCTTCAGTTTGTGCAGTTTTTTTAAATTCTATGGAAACACTCATTGAATCACAGTGACATAATTCAGGTTTAAGATTTCCTCTCTCCAGAGGTGGAGTTTGACACATCAACACCAGCAAACAAGACTAATTTAATCTGAATTTACTCCCTAAAAATACCAAAGAGACCTTAGTATAAATCATGGTATTTTAAGGTCACTTAATTAAGTTCTCCTTTAATATGTAAGAGTCCTTAACCGTTAATTAAAGTAGATTTCCTTTAATCACACATGAAATATTTCACATCTGTTTGTTATCTATTTAAGCATTTACAGTATTAATGGGTAAAAAGGTTTTAAATATAAATCAAAACTCAATTATCTAAATCTCAGGAGTTTCATGTTACGTTACTCTGAAATGCATTTAACAACAGCACATCTCTGTTCAAAAGTCTTGAGCACTGAATTTAGTTTCGGTCTGAGAAGGTTTTAAAAAGTCTTCAATTTAATTTCCTCTCATCATGTTAGATGTAGTATCAGTCAGTGGCATCAGACCTGTAGCAAACACCGTCACTGCTGCAGCTACAGCAGCTCAGAAGAGCTGATTTTATCTTAAACTTTAATTGATTAATAATGTTTCATTGGTTAATACATCCATTCATTTTCTGCTGCTAATCCAGGTCACAAATTTGATTTACCAGGTCATTAGGAATTATTGTCAGTGCTGAGAAGTACTGAAAAAAAGGGTAAATTAACAAATAATTCTAGAGTTTATCTTCGCTTCTGATTTTACATAATTGTTTGGCCGCTGTGAGTGTGTGCCATGTATTAAATGTCATGCTATGTGGTATTAAAAAGTCTTTAATTTACTGCAGAAACCCTGAAAAAAAACAAAGAAAAGACACGTCATTTATAGACTGTATAATGTATACATAAAGACAAGAGACTTGCAGCAGGAATTGACTGAGAGGTAACATGTAAATAGCAAGAAACGTTGTTCTTTGTGACGTCTGCAGGCAAAATATAAAGAAGCCGGAAAGAAAGAAGTGAATAGCTGCCTGTACTCTCTTCTGCCTGAAACTCTGGAGACACAACACGCTAAAGAGTCCACAGAGCTGCTCAGTGAGGTACAGTACAGACATGACTCTTCACTCTCACTTCTTTACTGCTTAAATACTGTCAACATGGAGGGTAAATTAAACTACAGCTGCCTTATTGAAGACTCTGTATGTGTCTCTTTATACATTTTCACAGATTAAGTACAAGGAGAGCGGGAGGAAGGAGATGTCCAGCTCCCTCTACTCCACTCTGCCTGATACTTCGGAAACCAGCTTCGCCAGAGAGATGACTGACATGCTGAGCGAGGTGCATTTATTACAACAAAATTTATTTTATTCCAGTCATGATAGATATCTGACAGAGCCCTCTAATCCAGTGTCCAAAGTACCAACAACACATCTCAGGTGGATCGATATCACAGAATTTAATGAGAAGACGAGTCATCCTGTAATCACACGTCATGCTCAGTGCAGTATGGGAGATGGCTCTTGCATATAATCCTCTCAAATGTGTTTCAGTTAATGTGTTAAATAGCTTTAGATGCAGTGTTAAGTGTGTTTATGTAAAACAATAATGAGAAAATAAATCTTTTACACAAAGTGAACGAAAATATATAAGTAGTAACTTTTAACAAGTTTTTTCCCCCAGTGAACTATAACTAAAATATCGTTTGAAAAAAAGACAAATGTACACTTGAACTAATTTGTTTTGCTAATTAACTTCTTGACCGGTTCGCTTATAAGCAGCCTCTTGTGTTTCAGTAATGTTATGCATCTGACTAAATTCAGCTACAACCAAACTGAAAATTAGACAAGCAGCAACAAAACAGCTCACAGCATGCTTTCAGTTTTTCTTTATTACATCTAATAATAATCTAAATGTTATAAATTAATAGAAATAATAAGAAACTACATTAAATTAGATATAAATGTGATGTGGTTGACGCAACATTGAACACTCACCACTATCCTCAGATACACCGACAGGGTCCAGAACAGGAAGGCGTCTCCTGCAGAAAGCTGCAGTGTTATCAGCTCATCATGAATTGGCCATCATCAAGTGTGATTATCATCAGAAAAGGTTCAAAGAGGTTATCTACGCTGCAGCCTTTAATTTGCATTTTAAACAATGCTGTACAGCGACGGTCCAGACTAATGAGGCTTGGCTCACCGTCAGCGTTGATGTGCGAGGACACAAAGACGTGTTCATCAAACACAGACGACGAAAGGAAAATTATTAAAAAGACACAAAGAAGAAAAGGAAAATATAAAAGCCACAATAATGGCTTTGCTATTTATAGGAGTTAATTGTTGATATGTAGATACTGAGAAACACTCAGTTTTTATTATTTAACCCCAAACCAACAGTTTAAAGAAACATTCCTGTTCGACTTGTATGATACTGAAAAATAAGTTCAGAGAATCTCAATAATCGTGATTTTCTGTCTTTTACAGACTAAGTACAAGGAGAATGGGATAAAGAGCCTTTCACAGAGTGTCTACAGTCAGCTGCCTGAGACCACTGAGACTCAGTTCGCTAAAACAGTTTCTGAGCTGCAGAGCGAGGTGAGAAATTAACATTCTTACCTCAAAACACTTTTCATACTGAAGATGCTGCTTTCTCCGTCGAGGCAGAGAAAGTGAAGACAACAAAAATGAGCACAGAATCTGACCTTCAATTCCATGTTCAATGTATTACAACATCAGGAGTAAAAAGTGCAGCTGAATCAGTAACACTGATGACACATGCTGCATCATTTCCTGTCAGTCCCTCATACGTGTGAAGGCAATTTGTATCCAGCCACTAACAATGAAAATGAATATACTGTATAAATATGAATACCTGTTGTTGAAAAAATTGCCGGCCATAAATAGTTAAAAAACGGTTTGATTTCATGAAAATGTTATAACTTTAAACTTTATATAAAAGCGATATGTTTGAGACTTTAAACTGTTAAATCTAAATTTTATATGCTGCACACAATACATTACGGATTACAATGACGTGCATCCCTTTTGATAGATTTTAATTTATAAATCAAGCTGTAATTAATTTTCTTACCGTACTCAGGTGACAAGTTCAGAAATACAATATCTCACAAAAGTGAGTTCACATGTTTGTAAATGTTTGATTATATCTTTTCATGTGACAACACTGAAGAAATGACACATGTAAATTAGTGAGTGTTCAGCTTGTATAACAGTGTAAAATTGCTGTCCCCTCAAAATAACACATCACACAGCCATTAATGTCTAAACCGCTGGCAACAAAAATGAGTACACCACTAAGTGAAAATGTCCAAATTGGGCCCCAAGTGTGAATATTCTGTGTGGCCGCCATTATTTTCCAGCACTACCTTATTTGCCATGTTGAACTTCCACTGACCAGTATGAGGAAGTATGAGAGCGATAACACCAAATTAAACACACCTGCTCCCCATTCACACCTGAGACCTTGTAACACTAACAAGTCACATGACACCAGGGAGGGAAAAAAGGCTAATTTGGCCAATTTGGACATTTTCACTTTGGGGTGTACTCACTTTTCTTTAGACATTAATGGCTGTGTGATGTGTTATTTTGAGGGGACAGCAAATTTACAAGCTGCACACTCATTACTTTACATTATAGCAAAGTGTCATTTCTTCAGTGTTGTCACATGGAAAGTTATAATAAAATATTTTCTAACATGTGAGGGGTGTACTCACTTTTGTGAGATACTGTATGTCTGAATTTACAGCAGCTGCAAATCTGAAAGCCACGTTGTGTTGAATGAATTATCACCATGTTCTGTCCCTTGAAATGTCAGGGTAAATAATAATTTTTTTAATGAATTTTAGATGTTGTACAAAAAGGGAAAGAAAGAAGTGTCCAGCTCTCTGTATTCGACTCTGCCTGAGACTCTGGAGACGCTGCACGCCAAGGAGGCTTCTGAACTGCAGAGTGAGGTAGAAACACACCTCTACCTGCGGCACATCTGGTCTGCACACGGAAACAAACATGCGCTCATCGCTCCTGTGTCTTTTCATGGAGGGATAAACTGTCTCTGCTCCTGTTTGTGTCCAGCTGAAGTACAAGGCGGCTCTGAAGAAAGGTCGTTCCTCCAGCCTGTTCCATGTGCTGCCCGAGACCTTAGAGACAGCCCACGCTAAGGAAGTATCCGAGCTTCTCAGCGAGGTAACAACAGGAAGGAGAAAAAAATCTGAATTTACTTTACACGTGCAGCAGCTTGATAAACACAGACATTTTCTGTTGCGTTTTTTCAGGTGAAGTATAAAGAGGACGGCAAGAAGGAGATGAGCATCAACCTGTACTCTCTGCTACCTGAGACCATCGACACCCAACACGCTAAAGAGGTGTCAAACCTGCAGAGTGAGGTATTCAAACGTGTCATTTATTTAGTGGTTCGTTTGTTATTTGTTTCCCCTTTCATGAGAACCTCTATGAGTGTCTTTTTTCCACAAGCTCTGTAGGAAGAGAATGATAAGAAAATTATGATGTGACATATTTATCTCATCACATGTTTGGGCGTCATTAGCCCACCTAAAAGCCTAAAATAGGCTACAATAGATTACTTAAAGTTGTCTAATTAATAGTTGACTTTGTTAACATTTAAATGTTATTGAATCTCCTTTAAAGGAGTGTCCTACCATAGTCCAACTCCAAAAACTCTTCCAGTGTGAGCTGATGCCATATGAGTTCATATGTGGAGTGGCCAGGTGCTCACTTTGTTCAATTGTATTTAGACTTTTCCACTGCAAAATGTGAGGCGTTTATATCTGATGTTGGACTAGTGTATTTTTCCCAAGGATTGGATGAACGCACCATGTGATGTTTCTTCCTGCCTCCTGCAGGTAAAGTATAAAGAAGGTCTGAAGCAGAAGATTCAAAGCAGTTTGTACCATCAGCTCCCAGAGACCACAGAGACACAGCTGGCCAAACAGCTGTCTGAACTGCAGAGTGAGGTACAAGAACGCATTTTAAATATTATTTAATTAGAAACAGGGAGAATGAGAACGAGATAGAGCTAAGTATCAGTCAGACCTGAAGGTTAAACTTGGGAGAAAATTAAAATATAATTAGAAGATTTGCTGTTCTTTGGTTGTGCCAACAAGGTGCTCAGAGGACGAAAAAAATAAAAAATAATAAAACATATTTCCATTGAGGTCTGTTCTGAAAACTGGTTTAGTACAGGGTGATGAGGGCTAGCAGGCTACAAACCACCACGTCATGTAAACTGACTGTGTTCATTTCAATCTGCAGCTCAAGTACAAGGAGGCGGGTAAGAAAGAGGTGAATACAAGTCTGTACTCCCTCCTGCCTGTCACCATGGAGACGCAACACGCTAAAGAAGCTGCAGAGCTGCTCAGTGAGGTAGTTTTTCCAGAGATGGGAACTAAGAATAGCCTCCTAACTGTTTCTGATAGTTGCGTAAGTCTGACTATACAACCATTATGCAAAGCAATGGTTAGAAAAACACTTGAAGTGACGGTTTCAGCCACAGTGACCATCTAAGTAAACACAAATTCATAACTTTCCTCATCAGCAGTCCATCCTCCTTTGCTTGTTGATGCTGTTATTTCCCAGGTCAAATACAAGGAAGGCGGGAAGAAGGAGATGTCCACCTCCCTCTACTCCACTCTGTCCGACACGTCAGAGACCAGCTTCGCCAGAGAGATGACTGACATGCAGAGCCAGGTGAATTAAAAACTGCCATTGGTCACACAACTTTCTTGACATTTTTAGATTTTAACACAGTCGAACTCCTCCTCATATTACATGTAGAGGTTCAGATGGGGTTACATGAGGTGAAATGAAACTGAAAGAATTAATACAGACAATATTTTACCCCCCTTCCTAGCTTTTGTTATGGTGCCTAATGATGTCCACAGATGTCCTCACAGTGTGCTAAATCCTGTACATACAAAAGTTCTACTTGATTGCTGAAATGGGAATGCTTAAAAAGTCTGTTTACTTGTTGAAAACTACATTTTATTTGTTTTTTGTTTTTGAAAATACCCATCAGTACTGTTTCTATGGTTACGTGCAGCTTAATTTACCTTGTGTGTTTTAGAGTCATGGTTATATTAGAGGTTTCTCCATATACAGTTTTAAGAGAAGCGTGTCAGACAGCGCTGACTAAAAAAATGTGAAACCAAGTAAAATAAAGTTATTCTAATGTGGGCACCCGTGTATTTTTTCTTCACCCTCAAAACATTTTGGAGTGAGATTAAATGAACATGCAGGAGGGATGTTCTTCAGGTGAGAGCTGATGTCTCCTCAAAATAACTGAAGTGCAGAGAGAGCTGACATAAGAATGATGTTTGATTAGTTATAAATAATCACTACCTCATTATCCAATGCTCTCTGATGTTTTTATACCATAGACACTCATCACAGGCCAGATTAGCATCAGAAACAGGATCAAAGGGGAATCTGTTTGTATTGTGCATCGGAGAAGAGTCATTAACAATATCTGCTCTGTGGCCAGGGAAAGATGGGATACCAGATTTGTACCACTTTTTTTGGAGCCACAGGAAAAAAAAACCTTTTTGGGGGTCTGATAGTGGAGCTGCTTAATATTCAGACCCCTGCTCAGAAAAAAATATGTTCCCCTCTCCATCTGTGTCTGTATATAAAAATCCTACCCTGTTTGTAAATCAGACTCATCTCTTTTCTTCATCTTTTTGCAGAACAAGTACAAGGAAGATGGAAGAAGAAGCCTCTCTCAGAGTTTCTACTCTCAGCTACCAGAAACAAATGAGACTCAGTTTGCTAAAACTGCCTCCGAGCTGCAGAGTGAGGTGAGGGGGAGAATTACTCCATGAACAAAGCGCTGCTCTTTTTACCTTTCACCATGTCTCTGACTGCAAAGTATTTTGTACTTGGTTTGGAAACATCTGAGTGCCCTGTAATTTTAATGCAGTTAGTCTTTTTGATGTATAATGTTTAGTAAGTATTATGAACATTTCACAGAAATATATGTCTCCTAAATTTAGTTCTGATGCTCACTGATGGCCCCTAATGTCCTTGCAGTATGCAGTATACAAAACTTGTACATCACTTTTTAACAACTCATTACTGTCGTTTTATCTCATTTCACAGCTGGTTCCAGCTATGCAGATGACACACAGCTCTATATTGCAGTGTATTTCTTGGAATGAGCACTTCATGTATAACATGAGAAATGATAAAAATCTCTGCAGGCTTCAAAAGTTGAAGTTCAGCTGAACAGGGAAAGAACAGAAATTCTAGCATTTGTGCCCAAATCCCAGGGTTATTATCGATGCTCATGATGAATTTGAACAAAATTGATTCAACAAACTAGATTTGAGGTGACAGCTTGAAACCAGTTCGAAGCAATAAGTTCATTTTTGATTTGCGTTCTGTTTTAGATGAAGTACAAAGAAGCAGGAAAGAAGGGAGTGACGAGCTCTCTGTACTCGACTCTACCCGAGACTCTGGAAACACAGCACGCTAAAGAGGCTTCACAGCTGCAGAGTCAGGTACAGGCATTCAAACACCACAACATCTGTCCAGCTGTCTTTGGCAGACATTTTTGTTTAGACTGATCCTGATGTACGTGTCTTCATTAGCCTATTCACAAATCTAACTGCAATTTCCAGCAATGTGCAAATCATAGTAAGCTCCACTCCAGTCCAGTGGGTGGTGGTTCATGCTCCTGAAGCTCTTTGGTGACTTGCAAAAATATCAAACATGAAGTATCTGTGCGCTTTAGTCGTTTAGTTACAACAATATGAGTTTAGGTAGGTAGCAACAACTATGCATCAACTAATAGAAAGACATGGATGACTTTTTCGTTCTGTCTCAAATGCTTCTTTGCTGCTTATACACATTTAAATTTTTATTTTTATTGATTAACTAATCAGCCAAGATGGATGAGTGTATATTTGGTTAACTTTAAGACAGATTTTAAACTTTGCAGCTTTGTACAACAAGGAAAGTTATTTTACAGGCTTATAAAAATATACCTGAACAAAAGTCAGACCTTAAACTGTCTCACATGAACCTGAACAAGGACCCAAATTCAGACCTGAACTTGATGGGATCCATGTTTAGAAAAAGGAAGTACGGTAGTAAACACCAAAAGAAGCACCTTTCCTTAGCTGTCGACGTGTTGTATTCTTTCTTTTTCCTTCCTCATGTTCTCTCAATATTCTTTCTATACATTTAAAGATTTATTTGAACTGACTAAAGTGTTTTGACCATGTGTTCACCAGCTTAAGTACAAGCAGAGTTTAAAGAAAGACGCCTCCAGTCTGTACCACCTGATGCCGGAAACCATCGACACTCAGTTTGTCAGACAGCAGACGGAGATGCTCAGCGAGGTACGACTGTTCTCTAGCTGTTCTTCCCTTTAGAACAAATCATGATCTTCGTCAGCTTGGTGTGGGAACCTGGGTAGTTTGTTTCATCCCAACGTTCAAAATTGACTTTGTTCTTTGTTCTCTGACTTTGTTGTTGGTTCTCAGTATGATCTGTGTAGAAAATATTTCCCAGACTCTTTTCTCTTTCTGCTGTAACATTTGATAACTCATTTGTGAGTGACTGCTGCAGCAGATTTGTGCTCATCCTTCTGGCTGTATTTTGTTTCATCTCAAGGTCAAGTACAAAGAAGATGGTAAGAAAGAGATGAGCGTCAGCCTGTACTCTCTGCTCCCCAACACCATCGACACCCAGCATGCCAAAGAGCTGACAGAGATGCAGAGTGAGGTGGGTTCAGGCTGCTGTCCGTGGACTGAATATCCATTGCACTCATCCCTCATCAGTTCACACTTACAGAGAATTACCTGCAGACTGCTTATGATTTAAGAATTCAGGATAAAGCCTGTCAGTTATCAGATTTACTAAACACATCTTAATGATTACTATTTTTTACCCCAAATGCTTCCCATCTTTCCAGATTTCTTTTCTTTCTGTGACTGGGTCTCCATGTAGAGTAGGTAGAAGAAGCTGTTGTTGCTCCCAAAATCCACCCATCATGCTGTTTCTTAATGCAATGAAGAAAAAGGCACATAAATTCTAACTGCTGTCTCTGTCTGTATTTCCCCTCTATCTCTCTACTCTACTGCAAATTTCCTGAACAAAAAACTATACATTGAAATGCAGATTCACACAGGATTCATTGTGTCCTGTGAGCTCAGAGTTTGTTGAAGTATCGTCTGTGATTTAATCTAAAAGTCTTCCTGGGAGCACGAATGTTTGAACCAAACTCAATGGCAAATAGTTGGATATTTAACTCCGAATGAAACTATTGGATCGACCACTAGTTTTGCTAATATAACTACCGCAGAGGCCCCAAAAATGCACTGCAAGATGTGAACAGTCATAACGAGTTTTTTTCAAGCATGAAACCTGAATCGTATTCCTATTTTTGTCCCCCAGGCAAAATACAAAGAGGCCGGTAAGAAGCAGACATCAGCGTCTCTGTATCAGCAGCTACCTGAAACTCTGGAGACACAACACGCTAAAGAGGCTTCACAGCTACAGAGTCAGGTACACACAAAGATCATGCACCTTTGACTTCCATAATGTATGTAACAGAAAGAAAAAATACTCTTCATTGTTGGTACAATCAAAGACGGTAAAACACCTGATATTTGAGAGTCAGCTGCTGAGCTGCAATTTTTAAACAAAGAAAACGGCTAAATTCCCCAGATTTTTGCAGGATTTAAGTTGTCTCTGCAAGTTGATTCTCGCAGCATAGACATTACTGTGTAAATTAAAAGTATGCTTTAGATAATGGTGTAGTAAGCATGTGTAAAGTGTTTGTAGTCTGAGCTATCACATGCAAACCTGCCCTCTCCCTGTGTTTTTGGATGTTTTAGCACTTTCACAATCTTGTTGGATTATTTTAAATGTCTTATTCTTCCTCCTCAGTCAGCGTCCACATGTTGTCCCCTCTTTTCTCTTTTAGATTTTGTATAAAGAGGCTGTTAAGAAGGAGTTATCGTGCCCAGTTTACCACCAGCTGCCCGACACTCTGGAGACCCAGTTTGCCCGAGAGCTCACCGACATGCAGAGCCAAGTAAGAGCAAAATAAATCTTTGCAGTGAAGGGACACAGTGAACAAGTTTTAAATACATTGAAGCAAGCTGTATTCAAAATGTTGTGGCGTACGGAAGCCGTCTGGGGCAAATGAGAAAAAAGAGATTCCCGTGAGCCATTTATCTAAATAGTTTTCTCCTGTGTTTGACTTAAGAACTGTTGAAAAAAAAGGTTTATAATCTTTGGAGTTAAAAAAAACAACTTTATGCAAGTGAAAAGTTTTTTATTTGTCAGGATCAGATTTTGTTGTTGGAATACTCATTTTGGCACAAGAGGCAGAAGTGCACCAGTTTCCCGTGTCCTCAACAGGACTGAAAGCATTAGGTGAGGTATCCCATGCACTCTTAACAAAAGGTGCATATATTGTATGTTAGCAAGTTATGTAACATTACAGCCATGTCTTTCTTTTGGCTAGAACTGAATTTAAATTGGCTAGGGGTTAAGGGTCTTACTCAGGGACATGTTGATGTGTCACAGTGGGGAATTGAACCCGGGTCTCTTGCACCAAAGGCATGTGTCTTATCCACTTCTCCATCACCACCCCATGAATGATTTCACTCACTTGCAAAAACTCTTTTGTCACCTGTTCTTAAGTCATGAACACAAGAGAGAAAATCATTTAGATAATAAAAAAAATGGATCACAAGAATTTCTTACTTGTGTCTCAGGGCTACAATCTGCAAAAAAGATCCTCAAGCAGATTATCCTGATGAGAAAACACTGAGACAAGCAGGAAGACTGCCATGTCAATAGAGGAATGTAGTTTTTAGAAAATTATAGATATCTGTGGCAGCTCGATGCAACTTTAGTCACAGAAAATGAAGCAGTGTCTCTTCTTCACATCCTGTTTGTGAGGAGAACATGGGAGTCTACTCAGGACGCCATGATGCGATGGATTTCTGTTGTGATGCACCGGAGAACAGGCTGCTGTGTTTAGTTATGAATGAATGAATCCATTATGAATGAGTGACTTTTCTTGTCAGTTTTGAGTCCATCTGTTTCTGGGGAGTTCTCTGTTCTTCTGACAACACTGGCAGCTATTATTAAACATGTATCAGACTTTGGCATAAACTCTATTTGCATTCAATAAAAAAATCACTCAAGTTGTATTTTGTTAATGTTATAACTAATTATAATGTGGCTGTTTTCTGTCTCTGACTGTAGAACAAGTATAAGGAGGACGGGATGAAGAGCCTCTCTCAGAGCTTCTACTCTCAGCTGCCAGAAACCGCTGAGACTCGGTTTGCTAAAACCGTTTCTGGGCTGCAGAGCGAGGTGAGATGAGAGAAAAGAGGATCGTTGGTAAAGCATTACAAACTGACATATTCATGCACAAATAGATAAACTACAGATATAAGACAACTCGGCACTGTTTGTTTGAATGAATGTAAAGAGAAGTGAGGTTAAAGCTGACGTAGCTCTGCACATCGCCGGCTTTAGGTTTAAATAAAGTGAAAATAATTTGAGTTCTAAAATCGAGCAACTGGAAACAGGAGGATGTTGGTGCTTTATAGAAAAGGAAAGTCAAGAAACAAAGAGACAAATCTTTAGTTAGATGAGAGTCTAAAAGAAACCTTTGCTAAGCTGTTGTCCTCTGTCTCATTAAAGATTTTTAGTTTTAGCTATTTTTACACATAGCCAACTATCAAATACAAGGTGCACCGAGCTGCTGTAGCCTTTATCTGATCCCTGATCAGTTCATTAATCTGTACTGAGAGAGCAGCATGACTGGGATAAAAAAGACTGCTTGCAATAGGATTTGTGGTCTGAGATGTATAAATGAGACCAAGTGTCATAAATTTCATCTGGATTTCATCCAGATTTCAGACACTTGAAATGTGTAAATTGGGCCTATAAATCGTGGGCGGTTCAGTTAAAGACTTTTCTCTTCATAGTTGGGTTTTTTTTGGATGATTTTCCAATCCCTAGAGCGGTAAAACTACAAAGTATTCCACAAAGGAGAAGCAAAGATTAGAGAAAATTTAGGAACATCGACTGAACTTTACCTGGGCAATCCTGTCAGGACCCACTACTTCCATTTCGTGACCCAATCCCAGCCTGGGAACCCCTGGATTAGGAGACTTTAGATGTAAAGTTTTGTTTTCATTGTCATAATAAGGTTTTCATGAACTTTACTGACACTAGAATTTAATCTAAACAAACAGGATGAATTAATCAGCAGTGTTATAGAGACTCGTCCCATTGCGTCACTTTTCATAAAAACACACGCACATCTTTTTTGCTGCTAACTCAAACCAAAAAGAGATGTATAAATGTCTGTCAGTGTTATCCAAGGATGGTTAAAATCAAGGGCAACTGGACTTGGTTGAAGATACTGTATGACGTATCGCCTCTCTTGCAAGGGGCTTTTTCACTTCTGACTGACTGGCAGGGAATCAGAGCCATTTAACCTCTGTGGGTTCGAGTGACTCCAGCGACCACTAAAGACCCAAGCGGTATCCACCACCTTAATAACGACCCCACAGAGGTTAAACCGCTGGGATTCCCTACCAGTCAGTCAGAAGTGAAGAATCCCCTTCGGAATTAAGGTCGAACATCTTCAAGTATCTTCAACCGATTCCAGTTACCCCTGACTTTCTTTAGTTAACTATGACCTGGATGACTGAAAATCTTCAGACATTTATAAATACATATTTTCTTTTTTCAGAGAACGTACAAGAAGTCAGGGAGGCGGCAGGCCGGCAGCTGTCTGTACTCTGTGATGGCAGAAACTCTGGACACCCAACACGCCAAGCAGGCCTCACAGATTCAGAGCCAGGTACTGCATCACACACATCCATGTCCTTCACTAAACATTAAGCTTAAACCGAAGATCTTCTTCTAGTTTTTCATATCCTTTTACAAAGATAATATTGTCAGAAAAATTAGGGAAAAGATGAGGCTAGAAACAGTGAAAGAAAAGTCAAAAAGAAAAGAAAGGTAACTTACAGTGTGTTCAAAAACTAAAGATACTGTTCAGGACACACATCAAACATTTCCTGACCCTCAAACAAACTGTGTCGTCCCTGCAGGTGAAGTACAAAGACGACGTGCAGAAGGAGTCCAGTCTGTTTTCCAGCCTTCCTCAAACCCTCCAGACGGAGTTGGCCAAGGAGGTGACGGAGCTCCAGAGCCAGGTGACAAACTCTTTACTTCAGCAGCTGCCCGTTCATTAAACACAGCGGCACTAATCAGTCCCTCGTGAGCCGAGTGCTGGTGGTCGGCGGAGGTTTAAAAGTATTAAAAACTATTTGAGAATCAGTCCAGAATCATAGCGAAGCACTCTCACAGGAAAATAGTTGATGGATTTAAAGCCTGTGGTAATAATACAAGCCTTGTTCATAGCATTAACGCCAGTGCAAACTTGGTTTCAGCTATCAAGAATTTCTCCATAATTTTAAATATTCCTAAATTAACAAGCGAAGTGATCATCCATCAGGATTATTATTAGGGTCTAACAATAAAAGCTCACAATCGCCAAGACTGTCCAAGTGTGGTCGTATCATATTTGACTGTGACTAAACAACCAATCAAGTGTAACGTGATGCATTTTGATTCAGGGCACAGACAAAAACACAGAAATCTGTCTTGTGAAGAAACAAAAACTGCGTCAGTGTAAGTTCTGTTATTTCTAGTTAGAAGTTGGTGGACAAAATTAGTTTTCAGACCCTTTAAATACATAATGCTCATGTATGTGGACCATGATGCAAAGCTTTTTCAGTTTTCCCTGTTTCTCCCGGACTACAGCCTACATATCAGGACAAGAAGGATGCCCAAAAAATAAGATGTAACTTACGTTGGTACGAATAAATTCTGCTGTGTGTGAAGCTGCAGTTCCTTTAACAACTTTTATCACGCTGAAATTCATTTCAAAAAACCCTATCTAGAAATAAAAAAAATCTAAATTTGTCCAAAGCTCATGAATTGAAGTGAGACATCTTTAGGATGCAAAATTGCCGTCGAGAACAAAACCCATCACTTTTCATTCAGTCTTGCACATTAACACAGCTGATCTCATGTTGAAATACATCTTTTATAAATAATAATTTAATTTAAAGAGGTGGTATTCTGCTTTTTGGCTTTTTCCTTCTCCTTTATTGAGTTATATACCTTTTTTGTGCATGTAATAGGTTTGCAAAGTGAAAAAGCCCAAAGGGAGTTCCCATCTCCCACAGAAAACTCTGCTCTGAACTGCCTGAAAACAGCTCATTTGTAGTCCAGCTGCTTTCCTTTCATCCCTGTCACGTCACAGGATAAAGTTGTTCCTGTGATGTAGAGACAGAGCTCAGTTAAAACTTTATGGATGAAAGATACTTTTGTTACAGATTAATAACTCACTGCTCTGAAACTCTTGCTCCAGTCCATGTTGCCAAGCTGGTCGGCAACATGTACAGCTGAACCGAAGCTGTGGCTTCTCGCTGACCCGCCCTTCTCTGCTTCTGATTGGCTAGTAGTCCTTACCTGGGAACTGCGCATGTGCAACTCCCAACAAAGGTTTTGTACAAGTAAGATGCATCACTCTGTAGCTCAAGAGCAGAGCGTACAACACACAGGGTGAAAAGAGGAGCTGCAGCAACGTGCAGTGTGACACAAAATATGGTGTTTTTTGATAATTAAACCATGTAAACCTGTTCTGGTACAACCCCTAAATAAGATTATGAACCTGAAAATGAGCATAATACCACCTCTTTAATAAATAAATATTTGTTTGTTTGTAATTGAAGCTTTGCAGTGAAAAAACAACTTCATCCTTTGTTTAGGCATCACAGACTGGGAGCGTTTGTTTTGCTAGAAAAAGCTAAATCCTTAATAAATAACTTGAATTACTGTCCTGTATGTAAGATACAGAGAAAGATCATCTTGAAAACTTTGGGCCTGCTGAGTGTGTTCTGTATGCAGACCGGTGTCATGGCTTTGTTTTGTGATGCAGGTGAAATACAGGGAGGGCTGCAAGAAAGCAGCGTCCTCGTCACTCTACCACCTCCTCCCTGAGACAGCAGAGATGCTTTTCGCCAAACAGATGTCAGAGATCCAGAGCGAGGTGAAGCTCCCGAAACGCTGAAATCCTTTCCTTTAAGTTAAATATTTTAAATGTTAAATGTTTACATTTTTTGTTCTTTTTTTTTTCTCCTCTCAAGGCAAAGTACAAGAAGGACAAAGAGGATCTGCCCGACACTTTATACTCTCTGCTGCCTGAAACTCTGGAGACTCAGTTTGTCAAAGAGATGGCTGAGACACACAGCGAGGTGAGAACTCGGTGTACTCATGAACGCTGATCAAGAAAATCCCCCCTATCTTATTGAGTCCCTCATCGAATCTGTATTGAGCTCAGGATATAATGTTACTGTCCTTTGGGCCACACTTCTTTGTCTTGAATGAAGATGGTCAATCACGGTGAAACAAACAAACATCGGGGCGTGAGAACCAGGATGACTGTACAGTACAGTAGCTACTCGTTGCAGCCATTAGTGAGGTGGCCAGTACATTTCTTGACCGCAGCTATGTTTTGCTACAGTTTCAAAAACTTTTTATTGTTTTTGTTTTTGGCCAACATTTTATTTCAATTGACATATGTTTATATATTATTTAATATAATTAATATATATTTAATAATATTTAAGACTTTGAAAATGAGCAACCAAACAGACATCAAGGTCTGAAAACACAGTGGATTAAACATTTTCTACTCTACTGTCTTGAAGTCTTGTTATACTATTATATATTATTATACTTATCTTTGAGGGAGACAGCTTCGTTTAGATGAAATTCAGGCATCAGTTGGTAAAGTAATTAAACCATTTGAGGGGCCCTGCTGCATATAAACCTCATCTAACTTCAGCTGAACCACATTTTATGGTTGTGCTCTTTCTCCTGCAGTGTCTATATACAGAAGTTTCTAATGTGACCCTCAGTGTAGTCACACCAAGAGGTGAAGTCGTGCAGAGAATTAAAAACAAAAGACTAAATTAAACTGAATCACTACAGCAGGTTTTGTAGGATTTTTAGGTTGTCAGTAGAGTTGCTGTGTGAAAACATGTGTCGCTGTTGAAATGGATGGAGGTGCAGAGGCGGACAGCTCTGAGATGGAGGTCTGGATTTAGCTCTGCTGTAGACTCTGGACCTCTTTTATTTTTCAGCTAATAAACACGAGCAGCACAAGAGTAGAAACACAAACTACAAAACAAAGAAGATGAATCCAGCAGTCTCACCACTAAACTAACGATGTCTTTCATTTGAGAGCAAGGTCACAAAGTTCACAAGAAGTCTAAAATAACACCATACATGTAGTAATAATAATAATAATAATAAAATTTATAATCTTTCTTTTCAAAAACAAGTTACAAAGTGCTTTAACAAGTGTAAAGACAATAATACCCAAAAAACAACAATACAAAAACAATACAAGATAAAAGCAAGAAAACATTGAAAAGACTAAAATACACGTTTAAGATAAATATAAAATTAGTAAAATACAATAAAATAAAAGGGATAAAATAAAGTCAAATAAGATCGGGAAAAGCTCTCCTATAAAAGTATGTTTTAAGAAGGGACTTAAAAGAGTTCACTGACTCAGCCGACCTGATTTCCTCGGGCAGGCTGTTCCAGAGCCTCGGGGCCCTGACAGCAAACGCTCTGTCCCCTTTAGTTTTCAGTCGAGACTCTGGAACAGACAACAGACCTCTGCCCGAGGATCTCAAGGTACGTGCTGGTGCGTATGGGACTAAAAGGTCAGAAATATAACAAGGCGAGAGGCCATGAAGAGCTTTAAAAGTGATCAATAGAATTTTAAAGTCAATTCTAAAACATACTGGGAGCCAGTGTAATGAAGCTAAAATAGTAGTAATGTGGTCATATTTCTTTGTTCTGGTTAAAAGCCTGGCAGCTGAGTTCTGGACAGTCTGGAGTCGATCAATAGATTTTTGGGTTAAACAGGTGAAATTCCATTCCAGGGTCTGTGGATCTGACGGGCAAGTATATTTGTGTGTCATCAGCATAAATATGAAAAGAAATGCCATGTTTATGGATAATATGTCCAAGGGGAAGCAGATACAAGGAAAACAAAATGGGTCCTAAGACCGACCCCTGAGGCACACCATATTTAACTGGACAGAATGAGGAGACATAGTTGTTTACAGACACGCAAAACTTCCTATTTGACAGGTAGGATGAAAACCATTCTAGGGCAGTACTAGAGATCCCCACCCAGTGCCTCAGTCTGTCTAACATGATGTTGTGATCAATGGTGTCAAAAGCAGCGCTAAGGTCCAGGAATACCAGGACTGAGCACATTCCTTCATCAGCAGACATTAAAAGGTCATTGGTGACTTTAAGCAGGGCAGTCTCAGTGCTTTGGTACTTCCTGAAACCAGACTGAAACTTTTCAAATAATTTGTTATTTTCCAGTACAGTGAGCAGCTGTTTGGACACAATTCTTTCTAGAATCTTTGCAATAAAAGGCAGTTTTGAAATTGGTCTAAAATTTTGTGGGAGGGAGGGATCTAAACCAGGTTTCTTTAAAAGTGTGTGTGTGTGTGTGTCAGGTGAAATACAAGCAGGCTGGGAAGCAGCAGAAGGCGTCGTCTCTGTTCTCCAAACTGCCCGAAACTATGGAGACCAAACACGCCAAAGAAGTGACTGAGCTGCAGAGTGAAGTGAGTGTTTCTCTCTTCCCTTTATCTGTCTCTTTCTCCCTTCAGTCAAATTCAGATAAATAAAAGCTGTTTAAACTAAGTAAAGCAAGTCTATACATCTGTTCTTCCGCTCTTTGCAAGAAAACAAAACTTACACTCACTATTTGGTTGCTGAACCTTCACAGAGCGTGATTTCTCGCTTGCCTCTAGGGGTGCCACAATATGCAGATAGTTTTGGTTCTCTTCAGGTTCTGAGATTTCTGCCTCTAACTGGAATTTTTAAAAACTTTTCTTTATTGCATCAGTTCAACAACAACAGAACAACTCCAAAACACAACGGAGATGATCTTGTCGAAAAGTAGAAATAAATAATACAACACATTTTTACTCTGCATTAATATTTCTCTATCCAATAGAAGCTTTGTCGTGAAAACAACAACTTCATCTGGGTTTTTTTGTTTCAGCCAGGAGAACTGTGAGCGTTCGTGTTGCTATAAAAACCAAAATTCTTTTTATTATTAAATTATTGTCTGGTATGTAGGATACAGAGAATTAAAAGTGTTCGATTCAGATTCACTGCAGAGCACCATGACAGGAAAGGCAGAGATTTCAACTCTGTCAGGCGCCCGCAATGATGACGCAGTGAATAGTGACGATTCTCTCTGACCAATCAGCAGTCTGCTGTGTTTTCACGTCACATTTTAGTATTGCCTCAGCTCGCTTGGAACCTCGACGGAGGTGATACGAAAACAAAGTACCTGGAAACAGGTGCAGGTACAACTTTTCCCCAATGGAAAACCAAACAAAGCCGAGCCGAGCCAAGCTGGTACTGTGCAGTGGAAATACACACAACCTTTAATATGAGGAGATAGTTTTTTATCGAAAGCACCTCTTTGGTAGACAGAAGTTTAAAAAATGTAAATGTAATGTAAATGTCACTGATGAAGTACAATTTTTCACAAACTAAATTCCATTCACTTCATTGTATTGGAGGCAGAAATCTTAGATCATATCATGAACGGGTTGGTTGTGTAAAACTGAGACAGATTTTACTGGAGATGAATCACATTCAGAGTTTTTTTTCGTTTGCGTTGTCTCTGTGTTTCCAAAAGAAAAAGTACAAAGATGAAGGGAGGAAGGAGATGACGTCGTCTCTGTACTCTCAGCTCCCTGAAACCTCAGAGACCCACTTCGCTCGAGAGATGACTGAGATACAGAGTGAGGTACGGCACACACAATCATACTGACCTATCTCCTGATGTTCTTTAAATCAGCTGAAATTTCTGCTTCTGTTTCTCATCACCAGAACAAGTATAAGGAGAGTGGGAAGAAGAGCCAAACCATCAGTGTTTACTCCCAGCTCCCAGAGACCAACGAAATCCAGTTTGCCAAAGCTGTATCTGAAATGCAGAGTGAGGTACGGCAAGAGAGTAGTTCATTTAATTACATTTAACTACAGCATGTTATTATGATCACACAATGACTCTGAAGGACTCAATGATTTCCTGTAAGAAGGTTGGAGAACTTCTGTCCTTATTAGTTTGCTGATGATTCTTCTTCTTTAATCTTTAATTTCTGTTTTTAGAACAAAACAATCTGATGCAACCAAAGTTTAAAAGAAGTGTTTCACTCTCTCCCCTAAAACCAAACGTCAGAGTAAAATGTGGCTTTTTAACTGCAGCCATGTTTCCTTTGTTCTTTTCAGACCAAATATAAAGAAGCAGGGAAGAAAGACGCGTCCAGCTCTCTGTACTCGAAGCTGCCTGAGACTCTGGACACTCTGCACGCTAAAGAGGTTTCACAGCTGCAGAGTCAGGTGTGTACAGAGACAGCATGGTGTGTTCAGGTCCAGGCTTTCCACTGGACCTTTGGCCATGAGCTAATGGGAGTCGACAATTAATAAGAAAGTGTTGCTCTGTCCAGTGAGCTGCATAAACTGCATAATTTGGGGAATTGTTAATCTTCAGCTTTCTCTAGAAAAGCAGATAGAAACAATAATGATTTCTTTTAAACCATTAAATCCTGATTTGTTTATTTTAGAGTGGGAAATTTAAATTTGAAACCTCGTGAAAAAGCTTACTTCTGTGTGTTTTCGCTCTGTCCGGCCATCTTTATGTAGGTGAAATACAAGCAGGATGGCAGGAAGGAGGCGAGCGGTTCTCTGTATCACCAGCTGCCTGAAACCACAGAGACACAGCTGGCTAAAGAGCTGAGAGACATTTACAGCGAGGTGAGGAACACCCCGACACAAAGGCATCACCGCAGGGTATCTGTACGGTAGAGTAAGCTCTGTGTGCTCTTTCTCAGGTGAAGTATAAAGAAGGGGGGAAGAAGGACGTCAGAACGAACTTGTACTCGCTCCTCCCTGAGACGGCAGAGACCCAGTTTGCCAAGCATATGTCAGAGATACAGAGCGAGGTGAGGACCCTGAACGCCTCATACAGGTGGTCTGCAGGTGGATAGGTCCATCAGAAGTGTGTGTTTTTCTAATTATTAAAGCCAGAAATTATAGTTGAGAGTTCACAATTAATCATAAAAACTGCAATTACACCAACAAAGGAACTCACCCTCTTAAATTGTTGAATGTTGAAATCAATTTCAAGTCTCAGATTTTTGAACAAATGAATAAAGAGCTTTTTAGATCAAAGTCATTCTCCTTGTTAGATATTAATATTTGTTCACTTTTTATGAAACATAATCTAAATACACACACAGCTGGGTGAATTTCACACCATGACTCTGGTTCAAAAGAAGTAAGTGAAGGACGTAAAATGTTTTCATCAACGTTTCTTTATTTGTTTTGTTATTTCAAGGCAAAGTACAAGAAGGACAAAGAGGATCTGCCCGACACGTTATACTCTCTGCTGCCTGAAACTCTGGAGACTCAGTTTGTCAAAGAGATGGCTGAGACACACAGCGAGGTGAGAACTCGGTGTACTCATAGTTAATTCTCATTGACAGACATATTTATTCAGAGTTTCCATTGACCAAATTACCAGTAGGCTCAGCACCAAATGGAAATAATTGGACCAATGTTTGATTTCCATGGACATGTTTTATGTCTGTTAAACTATTATTTTATTAATTACTTACAAGGATTTAATAAAAAAGAAATTACAAAAGAAAAGGAGCAAACAAACATCGAGGTGAGAACCAGGATGACAGTACAGTAGCGAGTCGTTGCAGCCATTAGTGTGGCAGCCAGTACATTTATTGACCGCAGCTATATTTTGCTTTATTTTATTGTTTTTTAGCCAAAATTTTGATTTCCATGGACATTATGTTTTATGTGTGTTAAACTATATGTTTAATAAGATTTAAGAATTTAATAAAAATATTTTACGAAAGAAAATGAGCAACCGAACAAACATCAAGGTATGAAAACAGTGGATTGTACATTTCTACTCTACTGTCTTGAAGTCTTGTTATACTTATATATTTTTTTAATTATCTTTCAAGGATTGTTTAGATGAAATTCAGCCATCAGTCGGTAATTAAATTAAACCATATGAGAGGCCCTGCTGCATTATAATCCTCATCCGCTACATTTTTTGGTTGTGCTCTTTCTGCTGCTGTGTCCATCAAACAAGTTTCTAATGTGACTCTGAGTCTAGTGAGCCACACCGAGAGGTGAAGTAGCACATTAAATACTGAAGAACTGAATCACTTCAGCAGGTTTATAAGGATGTTATCAGTAGTGGAACAAAGACCCCGTTCTGATCCTGTCACAGCAGCAGGCAGAGTCGCTGTATATTTCTGCCACATGTGACTGTGTGTGAAAACGTGTCGCTGTTGAAATGGATGGAGGTGCAGAGGCGGACAGCTCTGAGATGAGGAGGTCTGGATTTAGCTCTGCTGTAGACTCTGGACCTCTTTTATTTTTCAGCTAATAAACAGGAGCAGCACACAAGTAGAAACACAAACTAGAAAACAAAGAAACTGACTCCAGCGGTCTCACCACTAACAATGTCTTTCATTTATCCCAAATATAAACGTGTGCTGTGTAGGTAGGGTAAGCTTATTTGGTGTAGCACCTTTCACAGAGGAAGGTCACAGAGTTCACAAGAAGTCAAAAATAACATCATACATGTAGGGTCAAATAGGGTCTGAATCCTATTGGTCTACAGCTGATAAATTGGATGATGTCACAGAATGGTTGCTATATCAGCTACCAATAGGATCCAGAGCTGATAACGATGGT
Organism: Micropterus salmoides; assembly: GCF_014851395.1. Taxonomy (NCBI): domain Eukaryota; kingdom Metazoa; phylum Chordata; class Actinopteri; order Centrarchiformes; family Centrarchidae; genus Micropterus; species Micropterus salmoides. The sequence goes on along the minus strand of NW_024040040.1, from coordinate 51,571,977 downwards.
CAAAAGAAGGAAGTTGTTTGTACATTTTTAGTTGTTGGTAGTGAAAGATTCAAGAAGGACGGTGGTGGGTTTGGTACTTCAGAGCACACAGTGGTCATTTAGTGTGTGTGTGTGTGTGTGTGTGTGTGTGTGTGTGTGTGTGTGTGTGTGTGTGTCAGGTGAAATACAAGCAGGCTGGGAAGCAGCAGACGGCGTCGTCTCTTTACTCCAAACTGGCCGAAACTCTGGAGACCAAGCACGCCAAAGAAGTGACTGAGCTGCAGAGTGAAGTGAGTGTCTCTCTCTCTCTTCCCTTTATCTGTCTCTTTCTCCCTTCAGTCAAATTCTAGTGCTCTGACTTTAAACTAAGGAAGTCGCTCTGCATATTATCTCACTTACCTCTAGTGATGCCAGGACATGCAGATAGTTTTATTTGTTCAGGTTCTGAGCTTTATTTTATTGCATCAGTTCAACAGCAACAGAACAACTCCCAAACACAACGGAGACGATCTTGTTGACAAGTAGAAATAAATAAACCAACATGTTTTCACTCTACTTAAATATTTCTGTTTCCAATTGAAGATTTGCTGTGAGAAAAAACAACAGCTTCATCCTTTGTTTTGGCTTCAGCATTTGTTTAATTAATAACTTATTTTGAACTTATAATTATTGTCTGGTATGTAGGATACAGATAATAAAAGTCACATTAAAATCCAACACCAACACCAACTCTTCTCTTATTTTCATATTTTGCCAATATGCTGGGAGTTTTGGGCAGCCTGTAATATACATTTAAAGCCCGTTACCCCCACAACATAAGTTATATATGATTCATAGGCTGAATATGTAACAACTGCCCAGGGACTACAGAGAAAAAATAGTCTTTTATCTAACTCTGTCGCATTTACTTCAATGTTTTATTAACGTGTACTGACCCTGCTGAATTAAACTGATTAAATTAAATTATATTTTGACTTAATATGAGGATATGTTGGTGTTGAAGTATAACTTTTCACAAACGAACCATTCTCCTCCTTGAATTGTGTTGGAGGCAGAAATCTTAGCGACAGATCAGATCACAACACCTGGACAAATAAAACAAAAACCATGGCGAGACATCAGTAGGGGTGAATGTGAAAGTGGCCCTTTAAATCATAAAGCGGTTATGAAATAGATGCTTGTGTAAAACTGCATCCGGTTTTTACTGGAGATTAATCAGAGGTTTTTTATGTTCTCTTTGTTTCCGACAGAAAAAGTACAAAGATGAAGGGAGGAAGGAGATGACGTCGTCTCTGTACTCTCAGCTCCCTGAAACCTCAGAGACCCACTTCGCTCGAGAGATGACTGAGATACAGAGTGAGGTATGGCACACACACACACAGTGTTTCTTATGAAACATATATCTACGTATCTAGTTTGATTGGCCTGCGTGATGGAGAGAACAGAAAACACTCTCTAAGCTAAACATCAGAGACAAGCACAACTCTTTTTATAGTTCACACGTGAGAAAAACACATTTTGAGCTTGTTCAGTTTGATGATGAATCTGGACTCTGGAGATGTTTTGCTCAATACACAGTGTGGAAATACTAAATGTAAAGGTCCTGCATTCAAACTCTTAATTTAAATAAATGTACATAAGTATGGGCTTAACAATGAATGTAAATTAGAAGTAAAGTACTCATCATGCAGAATGGCCCGTTGCAGAGTAATATATAATATATAAGAGGTTTATAATCAGTGATCCATTAATGAGCTAATTTAAACTGCTTTATAAACTGCTGGGGAGCTCATTTATTAGTTGATCTGCAAAAATACCAGTATATATAAGCTATCAAATACTTGTGGTGGAGTAAAAAGTACAATATTGTAGCAATAATTGGAAATACTTAACTTAAAATGCAAGTATCTCAAAACTGTACTTAAGTGCAGTACTCACCCTGTATTTACTAGTAAGTAAATACAGGGTGAGGTACAGCACACACAGACTCACACTGACCTTTGAAAACTTTGAGAATGAAACTGAAAAGAAAGAATTTGGCGTTTGTTGCGTTTTCTGTAGATGGCGAGCCGATTCTGAATCCAATCATCTTGACTTGCACTTTTGTAGCTGCAAAAACAAGCGAGTATTTAAGCGTGTAAAAATACACGTAGAGTTTGAAGAAGACATGCATCTACTGCAAACAAGGGCTTGATAAAATGTCCCTCTGAATATGTCCTGTTGTCTTCTCATCTCCAGAACAAGTATAAGGAGAGTGGGAAGAAGAGCCAAACCATCAGTGTTTACTCCCAGCTCCCAGAGACCAACGAAATCCAGTTTGCCAAAGCTGTATCTGAAATGCAGAGTGAGGTACGGCAAGAGAGTAGTTCATTTAATTACATTTAACTACAGCGTGCTATTATGATTAAAGTTAAAGCAATGTGCTGAATCTGAAGGACTCAATGATTTCCTGTAAGAAGGTTGGAGAACTTCTGTCCTTATTAGTTTGCTGATGATTTATTTTAGACCAAAACAATCTGATACAACCAAAGTTTAAAAGAAGTGTTTCACTCTCTCCCCTAAAACCAAACGTCAGAGTAAAATGTGGCTTTTTAACTGCAGCCATGTTTCCTTTGTTCTTTTCAGACCAAATATAAAGAAGCAGGGAAGAAAGACGCGTCCAGCTCTCTGTACTCGAAGCTGCCTGAGACTCTGGACACTCTGCACGCTAAAGAGGTTTCACAGCTGCAGAGTCAGGTGTGTACAGAGACAGCATGGTGTGTTCAGGTCCAGGCTTTCCACTGGACCTTTGGCCATGAGCTAATGGGAGTCGACAATTAATAAGAAAGTGTTGCTGTGTCCAGTGAGCTGCATAAACTGCATAATTTGGGAATTGTTAATCTTCAGCTTTCTCTAGAAAAGCAGAAGAAACAATAAATTTTTTTTAAATATAAAATTGATTTGTTTATTTTAGAGTGGGAAATTTAAATTTGAAACCTCGTGAAAAAGCTTACTTCTGTGTGTTTTCGCTCTGTCCGGCCGTCTTTATGCAGGTGAAATACAAGCAGGACGGCAGGAAGGAGGCGAGCGGTTCTCTGTATCACCAGCTGCCTGAAACCACAGAGACACAGCTGGCTAAAGAGCTGAGAGACATTTACAGCGAGGTGAGGAACACCCCGACACAAAGGCATCACCGCAGGGTATCTGTACGGTAGAGTAAGCTCTGTGTGCTCTTTCTCAGGTGAAGTATAAAGAAGGGGGGAAGAAGGACGTCAGAACGAACTTGTACTCGCTCCTCCCTGAGACGGCAGAGACCCAGTTTGCCAAGCATATGTCAGAGATACAGAGCGAGGTGAGGACCCTGAACGCCTCATACAGGTGGTCTGCAGGTGGATAGGTCCATCAGAAGCCTTTTCTCAGTATTTTATACAGAAATTTAATTTGAAGAACCTTTTTTTGACTATTTTGATTTCACTAAATTTCCACAGTACAATATATTGTTTTAGATCAAGGTCCTTTTCCTAGTTAGGTTATAATATAGTAAACCTTTTATGAAATACTCTGAACATAATCTAAACAGCTGGGTGAATTTCACACCATGACTCTGGTTCAAAAAGTGGAAGATGTCACAGAATTTTTCATCAACTTTTATTTCATTTTCTTTCAAGGCAAAGTACAAGAAGGACAAAGAGGATCTGCCCGACACGTTATACTCTCTGCTGCCTGAAACTCTGGAGACTCAGTTTGTCAAAGAGATGGCTGAGACACACAGCGAGGTGGGAAACTCATCATGTTGTGACACCATAAATCTGTTCACGCTGTCAGATTGTGGGGACTTAAGCTGCTCTTTACAGAGGAAACCAGTAATTCATAACACTGCTAATATTCTTTTTTTTTTTTTTGGCAGTAAACCTCATATGTAGACTCAGACCAACAATGAATGTATCTCCTCACAAGTCCTGAATATGTCTCACAGCCTGATGTCTCCTCTTCCTCCATTGTTGTCCAGACACTATTAAAACATCAGTGAGCCTCAATGCTGCACCGGCTGACATGTTCCTTTATCACCATGAACACACACTCTGTAGTTTATTCTGACTCAGACCCACATATATAAATAATAATAATTATCTTTGTTTATAGAGCAGTTTTAAAAAAGTGCTTTTACAAGTGGGGAAAATAAGATTTATAGATAAGATTTCCTCGGGCAGGCTGTTTCAGAGCCTCGGGGCCATGACTGCAAACGCTCTGTTCCCTTTAGTTTTAAGTCAGGCCAGACAACAGACCTCTGTCCAAGGATCTCAAGGTACGTGCCGGTGCATACGGTACTAAAAAGATCAGAGATATAGCCGGGGTAAAGGCTATGAAGAGCCTTAAAAGTAATCAGTAACATTTTAAAATATCTTATCAAACATACTCGGAGCCAGTGTAATGAAGTTTAAAAAGGAGTGATGTGATCACATGCACTGTCCTGCTGTCCCAAACACTCACTGGAGCACCACATGTGGATTCATCCGCCGCCGGAAATAGTCCCCAGCAAATGCAGTCTTTTTGAACATGAAACTTTATAATTGTGAGGTGTTAAAGATATGCATTTTTAGTAGGAAGCAGTGTGCTTCGGACGGCCAACAGACCACGGACAGGTAGGGAAGACAGAAAGTACTGATAATAAGACATTGTTGGTTTTTATCATGAGATGTGTTCACTAACAGAAAACCACCTTTCATATGTTAGGGAAAGTCTTCAGGGAATGTGTGGGCGTCAGTCCTAAGAGACAAAATGAGGTGTGTGTGCTCCGTCTCAGGCGCTCCAGCATGTTAACACGTTGTAGATAAACTGACCACTGTTGTCTATTCTGGTCTCGTTATCAGAAACCGTTTCAGAGCTGCTGGATACCTCTCTCCTCCTCCTCCTCCTGTGCTGCTGAAACACATTCAGAGTGGATTTACTCTCTTCTGAAAAGCTCTATTATGTTATCTGTGTTTAATGTGTTTTCCTCTGGTGCCTCTTCACCTGTAGCTCCTGCCTTTTGGTTTTTAAGTGAATCTGACATCTGCAGACAAAACGGCAAAAATGTTCATTTTAGTTCTTTTCAAATCAAGTGGTGCTGAGAATTTAAACAGTTCTGAATAAAAGCCAGCAAAACCACAATAGTCAGCCACAACAAAGAGAGGTGGACATGTATTAAAATATTTGCTGCAGGCGCCTCTCATAATGTGATATTTGTTGTGAAGGAGGAGAAGCCGTAAAAATGTATGTGATCATGAAACAAACAGAAATTTGACCTGTTCTTCCTCCTGCAGGTCAAGTACAAGGAAGCAGGGAAGAAAGAAGCCAGCAGTTCTCTGTACCACCAGCTGCCTGAGACTCTGGAGACGCAGCGTGTTAAGGAGGTTACTGAGCTGCAGAGCGAGGTACACCCATCCATTATTCACTCATCTGCATGCTCAGTTTGTTCGGCAGTGAACAGTCAACTGTCATGAAGCAGCTGATTGTCCTGATGTAATTCAATGACAGATTTGAGATTTGCATTCTGCACACTCACTGTCGTGCATTATTCAGACAGCGAGAAGCTCAAACTGAGTGCAATCGTCACTCTTCAAAGAAGTAATGAATGAGCCAGTTATTTTGTGCTTTGAAGACACTGGGCTAAATGTGGTGGATATTTTCAATGCTGTTGTAGCTGGTACAGCAATATTTTGTCAGCATTATCTCGCTGAGGAACGGAAATTTTTATGTAAAGTAACTGAAATATTCAGGAGAAATACAACAGAAACTACTCATGCAGTCTCCTGAAATGAACAATGCTCTCTCTGGTCTTCTGCAAATCAAAAGTGGTGGTTTGAGGTTTGGACCAGGAGATTAGTTTTCTTTTAGCTCATTAATTGCAGGCTCAAATTTAGTCTGCACGAGGTGGCCATTAGGACTGAACCAAAGTGATTCAGAGCTTCTTGTCAGTTTAAATGTATTTCATCTGATTGCTTACTTTGTTTGACCAACAGGCGAAACACAAATCACACTAGTTAAACATAAAAAAACAGTAAATCCTTAAAAAAGAATCAATATAAAGTTTTCACTTGGTTGAACGTAAACCCTGTGGGATGATGCTGATCATGTGTAATTTTAGTTTTTGCTCCTTAAAATGACCAAATCAAAGAAACACACAGTGATTTCAAGCTGAATTAAAACAGTCTGTCTGAATTAATTTTCCACCTGCTGCCGTTTCCTTCAGAACAAATACAAGCAAAGCGGGAAGAAGTCGATGTCGTCCAGTTTGTACGCTCAGCTGCCGCAAACGGCTGAGACGCAGCTCGCCGCCAAGATGTCCGACCTGCAGAGCGAAGTAAAGTACACACGTTTGGGGATGGGCGATACAGAGATGTTTTCCCATTTTACGATACATTTTTCAAAGTAATGGCTATTTTCAGAAAAAAAAAAATCCTTACTCTTAAATTGGAATCACATGACACAATCAATAGCACATTTATCACCAAAGCAAAAGTACTGAGTGTGTAAGCAATGACCAGATGTTACAGAAATACTATGATTAAATAATAATTGATACCAAAGCTTGTGAGTATTGAAATACCGATCCTGCAGTAACGATTCATAATTTACACACACTTGTAATAATATGTACACATGAGGATGTTAACAGATGTCACTCCGCCTATCCCTCAGACTGTTTTAGTCCTGATGTCAGAATGAGTTGGATGTCGTCTTCAGTGTCTTCTGCCTCTCTTTGTCCAGAGCAAATACAAGGAGGACGGGATGAAGAGCCGCTCTCAGAGTTTATACTCTCAGCTACCAGAAACTGCTGAGACTCAGTTAGCAAAAACTGTCTCAGAGCTGCAGAGCGAGGTGAGCTGCCCCTGTTTCTTTATCTTTTTCACTGGATTCAAGCTCAGGACCTACTTACCACTGAGACGCTGTACCACCGAAAACACAATCACTGTCAAATTTAGCACAGTTAAAGGTCAGGGTCTTTTCACATTAATAACATATTTATTTTAGAAACAGGTTTATGGCCAGGTTATCACATATAAAGGAATGCTTTGGTGTTGTGGTGCGTAACGATCAAAATATACAAGTTAAAGAGGTGGTATTATGCTTTTAGGCTTTTTTTTCCTTTATTGAGTTGTATATCTTTTTTGTGCATGTAATAGGTTTGCAAAGAAGTCCAGCCCAAAGGGAGTTCCCATCTCCCACAGAAAACTCTGCTCTGAACTGCCTGAAAACAGCTCGTTTGTAGTCCAGTTTGTCTGTGACGTCACAGGGATGAAAGCTAAATGCGCCTCATATAACGCTCGCCAAGCGGCTACTCCGACACGCCCTCAAAAACAGCGGTGGAAAAACAGCGAGCTGCAGCACACACCTCTCCTCTCCTTCCAAACACTAGCTACCCTCCAGGCAGTCAGTGGACATAAAGTTGTTCCTGTGATGTAGAGACAGAGCTCAGTTAAAACTTTATGGATGAAAGATCTTTTGTTACAGATTAATAACTCACCACTCTGAACTCTTGCTCCAGTCCATGTTGCCAAGCTGGTCGGCAACATGTACAGCTGAAATAAAGCCGTGTTGGCTTCTCACTGACCCGCCCTTCTCTGCTTCTGATTGGCTAGTAGTCCTTAAATAGGAACTGCGCATGTGCAACTCCCAACAAAGATCCTGTAGAGGTAAGATGCATCACTCCATAGCTAAAACGAAGCCTTCAACACACAGGGTGAAAAGAGGAGCTGCAACAATGTGTGAAAATTAAACCATGTAAACCTCTTCTGGTACAACCCCTAAATAACATTTTGATCCTGAAAATGAGCACAATACCACCTCTTTAAGATAAAAACAAATATATTCTGTATTGAAAAGATATGAACACATCAGATAACCTGTTACTCAGGCACAAATGCATAAAGAAGTCCCTGAATTTGTAGAACCTCCATTAGTAAAACCATGAATTAATAAATGAAGCAGTGGTCTGTCTGGAGAGAGCCACCTGAATCAATAAAGAAAGTCCACCCATAGGGTTTTATTGACAGGTCATTGCTGTGAAGAGCAGAGCAAAACAACACAGCAAACCTTTTTTTGTTCACCTAAAGCCAAACATACTCCCTAAAATGGTTTCAGTGCAGACGCAAACAGCAGCACTGGCTCACATTTCTGACTGCGAGCTAAAGCAGAGGTGTGTGGTGGAAACGGCGTCTAACTGGTGATGTTTTTCTTTCAGGCCAAGTACAAGGAGGCGAGCAGGAAGGAGGCGAGCAGTTGTCTGTACCACCAGTTGCCTGAAACCCTGGAGACGCTCCATGCTAAAGAGGCTACTGAGCTGCAGAGTCAGGTACACAAACACTTACATGCAGAGGACAGATTGGTAAATAGAGCACAAAAAGATGAACACCTCCAGGCCTGCTGGTTCTTTGTGGACCTTCAAATGTGGGAGTTTCCAAAACAGTCCAGGACTTTCTTTTGAATCATCAGGGGCCCTGGTCTACAAATGTTCTGCAGCTTGGGATCCCTGGACTGGATGAAGACACTATCTTATTCTCTGTGAACAACAAACAGCTTGTTTATAACATGTGAAGACAGAATTCAGTCAGCATAGCATGGTGTCAGCTGAGTATCTGACTTTGACTTGTCCTGTCCTTCACTTTCCTTTCCTGTCCTGTCTGATCCTTTACTTTGCTTCCTTGTACTGTCCTTTCCTTACTTGTACTTTCGTTTCCTTTCTTGTCCTGTTCTGCCCTGTCCTTACTTGTACTGTACTTTTCTTTCCTGTCCTTTCCTTTCCTTCACATTTCTGTCTTTTCCTTTTCTTTTCTTTCCTTTCCTTTCCTTTCTTTTCCTGTCCTGTCCTGTCCTGTCTGTCTTCTCCAGATGAAGTACAAGGAAGCAGGTAAGAAAGAGCTGAGCACCAACCTGTACTCACTGCTGCCTGAGACAGAACAGATGAAGTTTGCTAAAGCCGCCATGGAGCTTCAGAGTGAGGTGGGTGGACTTTTTACAAGGCATGATCACACCCTTTGGTTTATTTTCTCTGCTACATACCTTAGTGGATGGGTTGAATGTTACTTATAAAAAGAAAAATTGGGCTCAAGATGTCATGAAATGTTCCCTTGATACACATAAACTCTATACTTAATCCTAACAGACTGTTTCCTGTAGGAGGGAGACTGGGGTTTAATATGATTGTTTAGTTTAGGCTAAAAGAAAAGAAACATCAAGATTAAATAACAGGACAAACAGCCCGTTTTTGTTGTATATACATCTTGGTGTGTGTGCGTGTGTGTGTTGCAGAATAAATACAAGCAGAAAGGCAGACAGGAGATCAGCAGCAGTGTTTTCCACCACATGCCGGAGACCAAAGAGACCGAGTTCGCCAAGCAGATCTCTGATCTTCAGAGTGAGGTTAGAGGCCAGAGCAGTGTGTGTGTTTCTTTAAGTTATCGTTGCATGCAGTGTATTTCTTCACATTGTTTCATACTCGCTTATGTTTTCAGGAGTGGAAATGACAACATGTTCTCTGAAAAAAGTATATATTCATATCTGCATATTTATTTTGGTTAGACAAAGTACAAGAAGGACAAAGAGGATCTGCCCAACACGTTATACTCTCTGCTGTCTGAAACCCTGGAGACTCAGTTTGCTAGAGAGATGGCTGAGACACACAGCGAGGTAGGAAACACTCACTCTCTGTGTTACTGTGCACATTTTAGTCTGTTTGCCTGAAAAAGACAGCTTGTGCGCTGGGTTGATAACTCACAGTGTGTGGTTGTGCTTCGCTTAAGGTTCTTAGTTGTTGCTTTGTTAGTCATGCATCACCACAAGGTGACTTTATCCATTCACCAGATTCTGTAAATAATATTTAAATTGTCACTGTTAATTAACTGATATTTCACAATGTGCCTGCAGGCCTTAAGTCTTACATTTGAATTTCAAAAATATTTGATCAGATTATATGTTTATTTTTGTCAAAATTAGTTTTATGGCATCAGCAAACAAGTTTATAGTCCTGTTCTTTCCCTTCCTTTTCCTTCCCTCTACTTTCTTGTCCTTTCATTTCATTTCCTACACCTCCCTTCCTTTTCCTTCCCTTTCCATCTTTTTTCTTTCCTTTCCTTTCCCTTCCTTCCCTTTCCTTAACTGTCCTGTCTGTCCCTTCCTTTTCCTGTCCTTTCCGTCCCTTTTCTTTCCTTTTCTTTCCTTTTCTTTCCTGTCCTTTCCTGTCTTGTCCATACCTTCCCTTTCTTTTCGTTTCCTTCTCTTTCCTTTTCTTTCCTTCTCTTCTTTCTTTTCCTGTCCTTTCCTATCCTTCCCTTCCTCTCCCTTCTCTTTTAATTTCTTTTCTTTTCCATTCCTGTCCCTTCCTTTCCATCAGCAAACATGTTAATATTCTATTAAATCATCATCCTTTATACTTCCCTGCTACGCTTGCCCGTTTGGAAATCATCTGAAATGTTCCTCCGTGATGCCCAAAATAAGCATCAATAAGCAAACAACCTAAACTGGCTCCTTTCGACGCAAAGGAGCAGCGACTCTACTCTGAGCTCCTCGCGGATAGCTGAGCTTCTCACCCTATCTCTAAGGGAGACACAAGTCACTCGCCTGAGGAAACCCATTTCAGCCGCTTGTACCCACAATCTCGTTCTTTCGGTCATGACCCAACCTTCATGACCATAGGTGAGGGTAGGAATGACAATTGACCGATAGATCGAGAGCTCAGTTCTCTTTTCGTCACAACGGTGCGGTAAAACGAGTGCAATACCGCCCCCGCTGCTCCGATTCTCCGGCCAACCACCTGCTCCAGTCTCCCCTCACTCGTGAACAAGACCCCGAGGTACTTGAACTCCTTCACTTGGGGTAAGGACTCATTCCCTACCTGGAGTTGGTACTCCACTGGTTTCATGTTGAGAACCATGGCCTCAGATTTAGAGGTGCTAATCCTCATCCCAACCACTTCACACACTGCTGCAAACCGATCCAGTGAGAGCTGAAGGTCACGGACCGATGATGCCATCAGGACCACATCATCCGCAAAAAGCAGTGACAAGATCCCAAGCTCACCGAACCGCATCCCCTCCCCACCACAACTATGCCTTGATATCCTGTCCATGAATATCACAAACAGTATTGGTGACAAAGCGCAACCCTGGCGAAGGCCAACCCTCACCTGGAAAGAGTCCGACTTACTGCTACTTGTACTCGGACACAGCTCTCGCTTTGGATGTACAGCGATTGGACAGCCCTGAGAAGGGACACCCTCACCCCAAACTCCCGCAGCACCTCCCGGGGGACCCGGTCATATGCCTTCTCCAGATCTACAAAACACATGTAGACTGGATGGACAAGCCCACTCCAGGATCCTTGTGAGAGTAAAGACCTGGTCCGTTGTTCCACAACCAGTACAAAAACCGCATTGTTCCTCTTCTATCCGAGGTTCGACTATTGGCCGAACCCTCCTTTCCAGCACCTTGGAGTAGACTTTACCGGGGAGCCTGAGAAGTGTGATAGCCCTGTAGTTGGCACACACTCTCTGGTCCCCCTTTTTGGACACTCCTGCCACTCCTTGGGCACTATACCCGACTTCCACGCAATGTTAAAGAGACGTGTCATCCAAGACAGCCCCTCCACACCCAAAGCTTTTAGCATTTCTGGGCGGATCTCATCAATCCCTGGGGCTTTGCCACTGTGGAGTTGTTTGACTACCTCAGTGACTTCCACCAGGAAAATTGATGAGAATCCCCCATCAACCTCCTGCTTTGCCTCTACTAGAGAGGCAGTCGGATTTAGGAGTTCCTCAAAGTGTTCCTTCCTCCTCCCAATTACCTCCTCAGTTGAGGTCAACAGATTCCCATCCTTACTGTACACAGCTTGGAGGTAGCGGAAAGTTCTCCAGAAGCACTTTGGTGCCGACCAAAAGTCCTTCTCCATGTCTTCTCCAAACTTCTCCTACACCCGCTGCTTTGCATGTGCCACAGCAGAGGCTGCAGCCCTTCGGGTGATGGAAACCAGCGAGGCTGCGCAGTGAGTAAACCTCACTTCTGACAACTAAGGAGACGTAATGAGAGAGTACGAGTTAAAACCACCTGCTCCCGTGCGATTTGTGTTGGGTCCCGCAAGACCCGTGGGATCAAGAAGGCCGAGTACTCTGAACTGCTGCTTGGTGCATATGCACAAACAACAGTCAGAGTTTTCACAACCCGAAGGTGTAGGGAGGCGACCCTCTCGTTTACCGGAGTAAACTCCAACATAGCAGCGCTCAGCTGGGGGCTTGTGAGTATCCCCACATCCGCCCGGTGCCTCACACCCTGGGCAACTCCAGAGAAAAATAGGGTCCATCCCCTATCAAGGAGTACGGTTCCAGAACCGAGACTGTGCGTGGAGGTTGGCCCCACCAGATCTAACTGGTAGTGTTCCACCTCCCGCATAAGTTCCGGCTCCTTCCTTTACAGAGAGGTGACGTTCCACGTCCCCAGAGCCAGGCTCTGCCGCCTGGGTCTGGTCCATTGAGGCCCCTGACCTTCACCGCCACCCATGTGGCAGCGCACCCAACCCTGTGGATCTTCCTATGGATGTCCAAAGTATGGAGAATGGGGTGTCACGTTGCTGTTTCAGGCTGTGTCTGGCCGGGCTCCATGGCAAACCCGACCACCTCCTCTTCCTCGATTTTTCATGAGGGTCTGTGTGAACCATTCTCAGTCTGGCCCCTCACCTAGAACCACGTTTCCATGGGAGACCCTACCAGGAGCACTAGGCTCTAGACAACAGACAGCCTCCAGGGGCACGCAAACCTCTCCACCACAGTAAGGTGATACTGAATGGTTCTCATTCATTTTAAAACAAAAATGGAAACTAGCGAACAGTAAAATATTAGCAAGTAACAGTAAACTTGAAGCAGAGTGAGGAAAATCTCCCTTTGTGCGCTGAAACTATTGAAACACGATGGAGATAAGAGACTCTACAAGAGACAAAAGAAATTTGTTGTGTTGCTCATTTCTGTAGCAGGATTGTACACTGTTTCACTGTGCAGTTATTGATCTGATGTTGTTGTTGTTTTCTATCCCCAGAGCAAATACAAGGAGGCGGGTAGGAAGGAGCTGGTTAACAGTCTGTATTCTCTGCTGCCTGAGACCAAAGACACTCAGCATGCCAAGGAGCAAACTCAGCTGCACAGCGAGGTACAAAACTTTAGTCACAGTCTGCAAACATGTTTTCATCATTGATATTTAAACTATCATCTTCTCTGGGTACCAAGTATGAGATTCTGTTTGCTCAGTAACATGTAGCAAAAGCTTCCAACACATAAATCTACTTTGGTAACTATATAAGAACATCCTGCTGCCAGGGAGACGAGGACAAAACCCTTTAATGTTCAGATGCAGAGATATCTTTAAAGCCTATCTTTAAAGTTTCTTCATGGTCCACAGTTTGGATGAGCTGTGAGTAGAATCTCCTTCATCTCAGTCGTGTGTTAATTAGTGGAACAACGGTGTCCATCAACATCACGACGAACGATCGAGTGATTAAAGCCTGTAAACTGGCATTTTTAATTATGTCTTATTAAACTCATAACTCATTCTCCAGTATGAATACATCACACACCCATCAGTTCACAGCTTCTACAGCTAATTTGGAAATCATTTGATAGAGAGGAACAATAGGGGCTATGGGAAATGTGGTCTGCCGTGAGATAGAGGTCGCCATCATTTTGATCCCTTTTAGTAAGGTTAATTACACCAAAGGATCTAATTACAGACGCATCGATCCAATCTTCACCCCAAATCCTGATACCGATCCCCGGGATCAAATTGGTGTATTTCTAATCCTAATTAAAATGATATTGATATAATAATATTTAAAACTGGTACTTGTGCCTTTGTATTACACTTTGTATTCAAACTAGCACATTGGTGAGGCAGCGAAACCACTTGAGGCATAATTTGATCGGTGCTTTTAATATTTTGCACAGTAAAATGTCAAATGTTTTGTTTTGCAGAAAGCTTACAGGAAGGAGGGGAGGAAGGAAGCCGGCTGCAGTCTGTACGCCCAGATGCCCCAAACCATCGAGACCGTCTTCGCTAAAGAGCTGACCAAGACGCAGAGCGACGTGAGTCTAACGTAGCTCTGTGACCTTCACAGTGTGAGATAGAAAATGACTCTTTGCAATGATTTTAATAGCTTCAAACTGTGACTTTCAATGCAGGAAGAGAAACTTTGAGCGCTCTCACTGCTGTAATAAACTTTGGGTATAAAGTAAATGTCAATCAAATGGCATAATGGCTTTCCTGTAGTTCCACTTATCAAGATCTCTCAGTCCCCGTACACACTGCTGCTTTTTCATTTTAAAACTGAGGCCCAATCCCAATGTCCCCCCTCAGCCCTGAACCCTCACAGACTTTACAGACGAGTTTAAGAGGCTGCAAGGGCTCAAAATGCTGTAAACAGGAACGGGACAGCACTTTGCCACTTTATCACGTTACCTTGACGACGCTGAATCACGTTGCACACTTTTTATTTTATGTTTTTCCTTATTTTTAAGTGGAGGAGAGGTAATATGAGGTATAAATCAATATATTTGTAATTAATCAATACACTGTTAAAGGGTAAATATAAAATAAATAAGGGCCTAGTTGAATAAACTAAGTGTGTAATAAGGTGATTGCATTCTTCTGACTTCATGTGTTCCATGCAGCATCTTAAGTTAAGAAAACTCTTATAACGCGGATTTGCCGTGATATTTCTCTCGCTTCCGGGCTTCCCCTGCTAACCCCCGTGTTTCACATCATACCGCTATGAACTGTGGGCTATTCCCTCAGTCAAAGTCTGCAGAAACTTACGAAAAGGGTCCATAAGCCCTCACGGACTTCCTGGGAACGCGCCTCAATGTCTGAGAGTCTGTGAGGGTGGCACATTGGGCCTGAGAACTTTTTCAACATTTGCATCTACTGTCCAGACTAAAATGGTGAAAACGAAACCTAAAACGGAGAAGTTTGAAAACACTGCCAAACCCGTTTTTGGTTTTAAAACTCTGGGTAGCGTTTTAGTGCATACGGGCAAAAACGGAGGACTTTAGAAAGAATGACACAGACGCTCACATTTGGCTCTCTGATTGGATCTCTGATTGGATCTCTTAAGTCATGCAAAGTAGAAACTACTGACAGAGTTTGGTTTTGGTATTTCTATTAAAATATTTTATACCGTGCAAATAACACTTATAGCCTCCACTTGTACTGTGCATGTCGCTGTATTTACTTTGCGATAACTCCGAGTTTTTTTCCCGCCGCCACAGACGCTTTTACGTCCCGTGTTACATTCAGTAACAGTCCCAGCTTGTTATTGGTCCATGCAAAATAAAATCTGGTGCTGTTCTTTGTCTGCAGTACTTTATTCTTTCGCCAATCTTCTGTAACTACCTGCGTTATGTTTATGCGCATGCCAAGTATACGTTAAAGGCCACTTGAAGTGCGTTTTCAGTCGTTTTAATGTAGACGGAGATCAACTCTGATATGCAGCTAAAATGCTGGTGTGGACGGAGAGCACATTCGTTTTAAAACTCTAATGCGAAAGTGTTGTAGATGGGCCTTAGAGCAGACTGTCATCATGGCTGTTGTTTTACAGTTACAGTAAAGTAAAGAGCAGCCTTTTGGGCGTTTATAGCTTGTAATTAAGAGCTCAGTTTGCAGCAGGTCAGGAGAGACTCACAGCAAATGTGAGGCCTTTAAACAGCAACATCCCAAGATGCTTAACACACACATATAGAGGGAGAGGGTTGGTATCATTTTGTTTGCTGAGGCATGAACACGGAGAGCAGCTGTGTTGTGCTCTACCGCCTGAGGACACAGACACTGACCTACTGCCTACACACACACACACACACACACACACACAGTGAAGACAAACAGCAGTGGCAGGTTGAAGCTGATAAACTGGGGCAGACACACATTTCACCGGATCGCTTCTGAAAACTGACACCTCTCAAAATACCACGGATGTAAATCTACTTTAAACTATCTTAACTTTTTGATGCTGCCGTTTTCAGGCAAGGCCACTCAGAAAGAGTTAAAACCTGGAGCAGGTGGAGTACTCTTATGTCAACTTAAAAGGGATTCAAACTTTATGAACCTTTCACCAAGAAGGACCAGATTGGATGATAACGGTTTGCCTCAGATGACCTTCACTGTCTCCAGCAGCTGGAGGTTTTTCCAACATGACATTGATTTCATTATTTACAAAAATGTGTCAGTAAATGTGCTCAAACTGAGATTTGTATGCAGCAGAACAATTTCATTTTGGTGCATTTGAGTGACAGTAATAGGACCAGAACACATCTATACTGCTTTAAATAATGCAGGAGATCATAAACTCTAAACTGATCACAGAGCCCAGAAATAAGCAGAGTCAGGTGTGAGGAAAATCTGGCCTGATGGATTCAGTTTAATACAAAAATACAAAAGTGCCACCAGGAATCTGAAGGAGTGGAGCTGCAGTGTGATGAAGATGAGTGTAGACTTGGACTGCTTGATTCACAGATGAGGTTCATTGCTTGGTGCCTATCGGGCCCAGAGGGCAGAACATCACAGCTCCGGGTAAACTGGGGCACAGGGCCTGATGCTTTCTGGTTTCACGTCTGTTGACCGAGCAATGTTGACGCTAACTGGAGCGTATAACGTACACCACCTAGACAACAGCAGCCCAGACTGCCCTGCTTCTCCAAAACGCTGTTACAATAAAACTGATCCACGGGCTGAAGGAGCACGGGAGACATATTTTGTGTTACCAGCCCGGTTAATTTGATCATTATCTGAGAGTTTTACTGCATTCTTTTAGACATCACAGTACATTTTCTATTGAATGATGTGTGCCCTCGTTGGTTTACTGTATATTATGCATTGTCTCCTCATCCCAGATGCTCTTTGACATCTGAGTTTTACCTGATAAAAGTCTACCTACTGAACGGCACCATCTTTTCATAGATTGAGAAAGAAACTGTTTGGTTTTACATTGTACTCTCGTTAGCAAATAACTGGTTTTGAAACATGAAATCCTTAAAGGTAAAGCTGAACGCAAAGGGCAGCGGGTTTGTTCTGCAGGCCTGTTAATCTTCACTCAGTTTAATATTCATTTCTGCGTCCTGCTGTGAATTTCTCATTTTCACAGTTGGAAGCTGCTGGTCTTATTTTTAGGCAAATGAACGAATGTGTTTTCGCTCGTTATTCAGCAGCAGGCTGAATTAGTCATCAGATGTTTTCTCCCTCTATCCATCATGTTAATTTTTTCTGTTTTCTTTATTTAACTGCCTCCTTTTCTTCCTTTTTTTCTGACCATCTCTTTCCTTCTTGCCTCCCTTTTATCCTTTCATACCTTGTCTCTCTTTCTCTCTGTGTCTCTGTAGAAGCTCTATAAGGAGAAGTATAATCGTGAGAAAGGGAAGTGCAGCTACACCAACATGAAAGCGCTGCCGGAGGTGGAGCACGCCATGGAGGTCAACAAGAACCAGAGTGATGTAAATACACACACACTTGCATGTTTGTACTTCTTAGTGTAATATATATATATATATAAACAAGTGGTTATGTAACTCTCTGTGACTGTGTGGGCTACAAACAAGCGAGAAACTGAGCACCAGCTCATCTGTGTGGAGTTTGGTGTTAACAGCACAAAATCTTTTTGTGCCATTGTTTTACACTGTACTGTCAGCAGGCTCGTACAAAGTGGGTGCATTAATCCAAAGGGCATGACAAATTTTAATCTCTGTGTAACTAAGCTAGTTCAGTCTTGTTTTCATCAACTCAGGAACATTGCAGACATGCCTTCACATCATCACATGTTAATTATTGTGATTCAAGATTCAAAAAACTGTATTGTTTATCACATCATGAGTAGTGCGGGGCAACAGTTCGCGCATTGTTACGCGCAAAATTGAATAATGAATTCTAAAGTAGTTTATTGTACACTTTTAATTTAAATGTACTGCTATATACACAAAAGTGTAATAACGTGTGGTTTGCAAACACTTTAAACAAATAAGGTGCTTTTTACCAGCAGCATTCCTTTTACACAGTAGCAATAAAATAGTTCTTGTAAATCTCATCTTAAACATTAATGTTATCAAATCACTTATAAAACCAAAGCTATTTGCACTTCCAGGGCTTCACCTTTTATCTAGCTTGTTAAAACAAGTTATCATCAGAGTGCAGTTTTCTTGTTGGTTTTTTTATGAACAGGTATCTGCAGAAACGTTTTTCTTTTATCAGGGAGCAGCAGAAACAGTATATGTTCAGTAGCAAGTGTCCCTGTTAGAGTGAGGAGAAGTGCTCACCTCACGCATACGCCCGTCTGCTGCCGAAGTTGAATTGTCTTCAACTTTTCAAACTTCAGTTTCCAGAAACTATTACTGTTTAAACAAATGGGACATCAACAGGAGAGAATTCACACGGCAGAGCATCCCTGCAAAACTAGATGAAGGCCTATCAGGTAAAGTTACGTAATGTTAGCTTTAATTTTAACTTAAGTTAAACAGGCTACAGCTGTGTAGCGCACAGAAGCCGTTGTCATGGTTACTCTCAATAGAGCGCCTTCCGTTTACCCACGCTGCACTCTGCCGAAGCCTCCCTCCACTGCTTGTTTGGGTGGGTGGTTTGCAGGCTGATCAATATCCCCTCCTGTGACCCATGGTTTGACTGTAGCATGTGTGCAAAGCGCCATTAAAAAGTGAGTCTATTTGGCCTTGTTGGATCTTGCTATGGGAAGTTTTAATGAGTTCTCTTTTTGGCCAGAGAAAGTTAGAGGCGACTAAATGTTATCTTCTCAACTTGACTGCTGTACAGCACCTGACCCT
Organism: Micropterus salmoides; assembly: GCF_014851395.1. Lineage (NCBI taxonomy): Eukaryota > Metazoa > Chordata > Actinopteri > Centrarchiformes > Centrarchidae > Micropterus > Micropterus salmoides. The sequence goes on along the minus strand of NW_024040040.1, from coordinate 51,553,187 downwards.
CTCTGGGCAGCTGATGTCACGGGTTTGAAAAAAATCTCTGTGTGGGAGGAAGTTTTGGAAAAGCTCCATCATAGGAGGAGAAGAAGTTTGGAAGAACGGCGAAATGGACAGAGAGAGATTTTTGTGTGATGTAAAAATTTAACCGGCTTAGTGTGGACATACTTGTAGTTCACAAGACTGATTAGCGCAGTGGGCCGGTGGAAAGCACAGTGGAGTTTGCATGTTCTCCCCGTGTCTGCGTGGGTTTCCTCCACCATAAAAAACATGTTAGGTTCTCCAGTCAGTGCCTTACACTTGGAGTTGGTCCCCGGGCGCTGCACAGCGGCGGCCCACTGCTCCCAATACGTGGGATGGGTTAGTGCAGAGATGAAATTTCACTATGTGATAATAAAGTACCTTACATGATGTGGCCAAAGAAAACCGCTTAAATAATTTCTCAAATTACACTTTTATCGTATAGCTTACCCTAAATGTAGTGACTTCATCTCCTTCTTCTGTTTCTAACCCCTGTGTGCTCTCAGGTCGGCTACAGAAAAGGCAGAGAGGAGCTTCATCACTACAGCACGATGGCAGACAGACCTGACATCATCAACGCCACCAATGCTGCTAAACTGGCCAGCGACGTGAGTCTGTGTGTGTGTGTGTGTGTGTGTGTGTACTTGAGTGAGTGTACATGTTTCACCAGCTTTTCACCAGCTGTTCTCTAAGTGGAGCCACTGATTAATTATAGAAAACCTTCTGCTGTTAACGCTGAACAGTCATTATGTAAGAGAGTCCTGCAAGATTCATCTTCATGGGAAGTGTGTGTGCGCGCATGTGTGTGTGTTTGGGAGAGAGAGCACGGGAGCTAAATATCTCCAACAACTATAATCTCTCCTTAATTTTTCAAGATACCAAAGTGTGTGCGTGTACGCATTGTGTGTGTTTTTGTTATTATTTATGTGTGTGTCCTTAGATGTTGACTCTGTAGAGAGCGTGTGTTGCGCTGTCTTCACATGTTGGCGTTTGTGCATCTTTTAAACATTTGTGTTTTACTTTTTTTTTATTGTGTGTGTGTGTTATTTCCACAGATCGCCTATAGGAGCAGCACCAAGCTGCCAATTTACAGCGACGGCTCTCTTTTGGCCAGAACCGACATCCAGCACGCCAAGGAGGTTTCCAAACTGGCCAGCCAGGTAAACCACACACACACACACACAGTTTACCCAGCATGCATTGGGCAGATGACAGTAACATTAGGGATGGATCACCGGCTCTTTCTCTCCTTCCTGCAGGTGAAGTATAAGGAGAGTTTCGACAGACTCTTAAAGGGCCAGAGGCCTCGTTACAACCCACTGGACTGTCTCTCCTTCAAACACACTCAAGCTGCTGCTGCTCTGGCCAGTCAGGTGAGTCAATCTCGCGGTCACATGATCTTTTCAGCTCTATGATGAACAGCTTACTATAGCTTATGGCATCACAGCTTTATTTTTTTTATCATCACGTCGTAATGCAGCTGTCAGGTGGACCACTCAAGATCTGAGCAGCTCACTAATCCAGTTATTAATGCAAGAAATTTTCAAATCACGTCCATTTTTGTTCAGGATTTGATTTTTCCAACAGCGTACTAGATCTTGAGTTTGATTTTTTTGCGTTGGATGTGGGAGTGTAACCTAATTTCACCACACAGGAGACTTTTGAAAACAGTAAATGCTTCACCACAGAAAATAAATGTGATGTAGCAGAAATATATCTTTAATAGTTCAGTATTTCAAGCAACGATGCAAATTGATCCTTGTGGAAATGATGGTATAGTTTCACAAACAGTCCACCGTAATCTCCAGTGTACATGAGATGTAGTTAATTTTCTTGAACACACAGTTTTTTTTGTTGTTCTTTGGTCTTTTTAGGACGATGTTCCCTATTTGTAATACATGGGTCTGGTTTCTGGATGAGGGAAGAAGGGAAAGTAACACAAAGAAGGAAAAAAGACTAAAACTGAGACTACCTTGATTTAGTTAACACCTACTGTACATCTCTAAAGCACTTTTAGACGCCATTTTCACACAGAACAAGAACTTTTTATATATTTTAGTGGTATAAAGGGATCACTTCTCAGACAGTATGGACGCTTTTATCCAAAGCGACTTCCACTTGAGGAACACACAAGCTTCAATAAAATAAAAGATCTGCAAGTAACAACAGAAACTAGTAAGAGCTAATAAGGTATACTGCATCAATTAAATAAATACCAAGGGGAAGAAATGACAGTTAACAAATGGACAAGAGAATTTTAAGGGGATAGAAGAGCACAGGAAGTCTTTGGATGCACATTTGGGCACCGGACTAGTTGTTTTTAGACAGACAGCTAGTCAGTCTAAAGTGTTTACTGTCTCAGGGTCTTTACTTCTGAGGATTTATCAGTAAAAACTAAACTTCTTCTTGGAGCTGGAAGTTCAGATCATGTTGTTCTGATGCTCAGGGGACAGTTTGGTTTCACCTTTAGCTTTTGATTTGTCGTGTTCAGTCGGAGCAGGCGAGTCCTCAGCCGACAGAACGCGCAGACAAACAGGACGAAGTTTCTGTGGTGAAGCAGCAACACAACAGATCAAAGTGAAAATCACTGTGGTTTTAATCATCACTTTCACTTCCAGATTTCTTATTAAGATACAACAGAAAAGAATATTCAGATTTTGTCTCCTCCAGTTCACCTGAAGACATTTATGTTGTGTTTTTTTCAAGCGTCGGGATAAACGAGTCCAAGGGGAACAAACTGTTTCTGTGTGTCTCATTCACTTTGACTCTAAAGCTCTCGTCTGTTGTGTGGGCGTAACCATGGCAACCTTTTGTAAGGCAAACGGAGAGGGATTGTAGGATGAGAGCTGGAGAAGTTGAAGAGGTTGCACACACACAATGGACACCCACGTACACACAGACATACACTACATGCAGTCACACACATGCAGAGATACTGAGCAAACATACACACACGTGTAAAAATGCACGTAAAGATGGACCCAGCAACTGATGTACCCTGCAAACACACACACAGATGAAGCCATGGTTCAGTTTTAGTCCGCTTGCTGCCCACACAGCCACAGAAAAGAGCCTGTCCACTTCACAACGTTACGTAACGGCTTGTTGTGCTGAACGCTGCTCGTTCACTCAGAGCTGCTTTTTTCGGAAAAGCCTCTTACCGAACAAGAGACCCTCCGCATCACGATGCACAGGCAGGTTTCTGAATGCAGGTTCTCAGTAAGAGAATTTGGCAAAAAAAAAAAAAAGTGGCTTCATGTGAAATGGATTCTGGCACCAAATCAGCGAAGAAAAACTTCAAAGAGATGCGGATGTGTGCGGAAACTGAATGAAGAGGGAAGGGACATTTGTTGAGCTGTGTCCGCAGACTGCAAAGGAAAACGGCCCTGAAGGGGTTTGTGATGTTTTTTTAGCCTGTAGGACTGCTCGCCGCCGTAATTAACTGGAGCCAGGAAATCCTAATTTTAGCAAAGATGGAGGAGGAAGCTAGAGGCAGCTACCATGCCTGAGTGTGATAGGCTGTCAAGTAAACATGCACCACAACATAAAGTACTAAAGAATATCTCTGCCAAAGAAGCTGATTTGTTAACACTTCTTCTGTCCTCCAGGTGAAATACAAGACCAACCAGAACCAGAAACCAGAAGGTTCTTCAGACCTGCCGAACCTCCTGCAGCTGGAACACGTTCTGCACGCCAGCAAGCTGCAGAGTAATGTACGACACCATCATTCACCTGTTTAACATGTACTGGACTTCTACAGCTGTACAAGTCCAGGTTAGGCAGATAAAGTGTGTGATCAAGCTGTTAATGTAGTGTGTGTGTGTGTGTGTCTTCAGGTGGAGTATAAGAAGAAGTACGAGCAGACGAAGGCTCAGTACCACGTCCCTCTGGACACGGCTGAACAGCTCCACCACAAGGAGAACGCGGTGCTGCACAGCCAGGTTACCCTCACTGCTGCTGCCTTTTCTTTTTCCTTCTGACGTTCTCTTTTTTCAATCAGTAAACAAATGTCAACAAATGTGTTTGTGGTTTCAGGTGAAGTACAGAGAGGAGTATGAGAAGAACAAAGGTCGCTCTCAGATGGAGTTTGGAGACACTCAGACGTACAAAGTGTCTAAAGAAGCGCAGAAGATGCAAAGCGAGGTGAAACACTCTCTCAGCGCAGAGTATCTCGGCCCTCTGATGCAAACTAGTGAAATATGGGCGTCTAGGAGATTATAATAGTCAAAGAGTGTGTTTCTATACCTTTACACTTGTTCAGCATGTTTTGCTTCTCTGTTTGTGCTCCAGCCATGTTCAGCGGGGCTTTTCTTCAGTTAGAGGCGACTAAAGTGCTTTTGTTTTCTTATTTCTTAACTGGAAAGACATGAAGGCTGTTCTGAAAACTGCTTTGGGAAAGAAACATGCAACACAAATACAAAGATCATGTATCATCAGCTTACCTAAACTCAATTATTTAAGGAGGCTCCATAATCCATTTTCTTTATTATAACTTGTTTATTTACATAGAAGTAAAGAATATATGCTGATTAAGATGTTAACACAAACATCCAAAGCTAAAACACATTTGTGTTTCTTCCTGGCAGGTTGTATTATTGCAGAGATAATTCACACTACATTTTACTCTCTCTCTCTCTCTCTCTCTCTCTCTCTCTCTCTCTGCTGTTTGTCTGCATGTCTCTCTTTCTCAGAAAGAGTATCGGAGGGACTACGAGGAGCAGATGAAGGGCAAAGCAATGACTGATGTAGACCAAACACCTGGATACCTGACAGCCTGCCATGCTAGCAGCCTGCTGAGCGAGGTAACACACACACACGCATTTTAAATTATGTTTTTCTCCAACCCGTTCAAACAGCAATAAGAATATTCAGTATTAAATGATATGTGAATATCAAGTACCTCCACTGCTCTATGATGTCTTAATGCATTAAATAAAGTCAAAATGATGAAAACCTTTACCATTCATTCATTCTCTAAGCATCTGTCTCTCTGTAGAAGACGTACAGGAAGGACCTGGAGCAGGAGGTGAAGGGGCGGGGCTTATCCGGCATTGGGCTGGAGGAAACACCTGAGCTGCTGAGGGTTAAAAATGCCAATCAGATACTGAACGAGGTAAAACTCACACCAGACATAAAAACACACAAGTGATGTGGCTTTAACCTGAGTGTTGATGTGTAATGTCGGTGGTGTGTGTGTCTGCCATCTACAGAAGGAGTACCGCAGGGATTTAGAGAGGGAGATCGTGGGTAAAGGCATGGAGCTGAGCGCAGACGTCCTCGAGATACAAAGAGCCACGAGAGCCTCAGAGATCCAGAGCCAGGTAACTGTGTGTGTCTGTGTGTGTGCTGTATATCACTACAAAAGTTGTAAATTTCAATCAGTGGCATTAATTTTCAATCAAATCATATTTTTTGCGAGCTGTTTTCTGTGTGAAAGGCAACTTGTTTAGCTGATCTTTTAGTTATATGTTTACCCTTGACAATAATACCATTCTAGTCTGGAGGGCCTGGAAATATAATTTAAAAGATTTTGTTTATCAAATTAGCACAAATGTGTCTGGAGAATTCTTTAATGTTGGTTGTTCCACAGTCGTTGACTCAAACTCCACATATCCTGCTAAGAGTTTGTTTTTAATGGGTACAATGCAGATGTTTTAGTAATAGAGTGAAAATACATCAGTGCATGCTGGATGACATAAAAAGTAAATAAAGGATGTAATTATTGCTGTATGAAAGAAAGTTGTCATAAAGCAACAGCAGTGATGGCAGCTCCAGTTGTCTTCAGATCATCCATCACACTCATTACAAATCAGCTGATGGCGTGTGTCTGTGTGTCACAGAGGTCCTACAAGAAGCAGGTCAGGGAAAACTCATACGGGACGGTTACAGATACTCCTGAACTGCTGCACGCCTCCTACCTCAAAGACGTCTACAGCCAGGTGCGTGAGCCGGCAGGGCGAACCTGGGTGGGAAGTGAAAAAGAGAGCGTTACTCTCAGCGGAGCTCCCCTTCTTCTAACTCCTTCCCTTTCTACTCACAGAAGAAGTACAAGGACGAAGCCAAGCGTCTGAAGGGAAGCTACAGTCAGGTTTCAGAAACCCCAGAGATGGAGAGAGTCAAAGCCAACCAGAGACACATCAGCTCTGTGAGCACACACACTTTCAGAGACAACTCTAGTCCCGTCCAAATACAGCTTGATAATCTTCTGTTCCGGGTTTAAAAAGTCCCGCGTTGCCCTTTGATGCGTACGAACTCCGTGTTTTCAAAGCAGCTCTCTGTCGCCCTCTAGCTGCGGTACTGCTGGGACTCCAAGCTGATGAGAGGCCTGATGTCTTCAGTCACAGAGACGCCAGAGATCGTGCTCGCCAGAGAGAACGCCAAGAAGATCAGCAATGTACGTATACGTTAGTCCTGCAGGACGTGGTGGTAGATATAGTCAGTAGTATTTTCTTCAAAACCTTTGAGTGGCAAAAGGATCAGGAGAGTCTTGAGAAGTTCTGAAAGCTCAACAGCCGACGAAGACATCATGAAGTTACTGATGAACAGATGTAAAACGCTGCTGTGCTGCTTCTTTAAAAGCTGTAACCAGCAGCTGGTCCTTCGCTCTGTTCAGGTCCAGTACAGAGAGGAAGTGGGTCGTGGCACCGCTGTCATGGACACACCTGAGATGGAGCGAGTCCGACGCAACCAGGAGAACATCAGCTCAGTAAGGACGCACACACACACAGTAATGATCCTGAAACAGATGAGGGGTAAAGAGCAGCGTAATAATGTGCGGTGGTTCTGAGTTCAGTTTATCTGGTGGTTGTGTGAACGAGGGGAGTGTGTGTTCGTACTAATGGGTGGGTGCTGTCAAGAGGAAGTGATGGAGTTGGGATTGGCAAAGTGCGTGTGGATACAGAAGCAGTTCAGTGAATGAATAAAACGATAAATGAGCAAGGACTTTGTGTGTGTGTGCGTGTTTTGCAATGTCATTAGCAACTGTTAGCTGACTGTGCAGAACAATTGTCCATTCACACACGCGGTCCAGCTCTGGTGCCACGGTGACCAGGCCAGGTCACTGTTGGCAGCTTTTCCACCACTCGATCTCTAATGAGTTCATGGCAGTATTGTTTTCTCTGTGGTGTGTGTGTGTTGGGGGGGGGGGGGGCAATAGGTCTTTTCACAGCAGACATTTTGTCTTGTCGTAGCAGGAATAGCACAGCTGTAGATTACACCATTTAAAAACAAATGCTTCCTATTTAGGTTTAGAGCATGCTGCGTCACTGTCATGGCTTTACTGGGTCAGTGGGAATGGTTCTACTTGTGCTTTTCCTGCTATTACAAAGTGAAAATGTCAGCTGTGAAAAGGGACATATGTAGCACTGGCATAGTGGGATCATCAGTGAGTATCCAGGACACCAATAACACCAACAACAACAAGACTTACAGACTAGGCTGGATTCCTAAACGGGCAGGCAACTGTCAGAGGCCCAGACCCTTTTTATAATAAATTCATTAATCGAAATGCTACATTACTGTGAAAAAATACAGCTCCTACAGGAGTAATAATAATAAACTTTATTTACAGAACACTTATTGAAACAAACAAGCACCGTGAGAGATTACATGACATACCACAGTGAATAATAAAATACTGCACATGAGGGGCAATAATAATAACAGTAAAATAATAACTAAATTAAATAAACTAAATAACTAAATAAAATATAACATTAAAATAGGCAGGATTAAAAAAATAAAAGAATAAAAACTGTAAAATAAGCAGGTGGTTCAGATAAAATCAGGATATGCTTGCAGATGAAAGTGCATTTTTAGACGAGACTTAAAATAAGACACTCACTCAGACTAATTTCCAGCCTCACAGCCTCGGGGCCCTGACAGGAAAAAGCTAGGTCCCCAGCTGTGATGTGATCATACCTCTGGTGGTAGAGTGTCACAGAGACAGATAACTGATGCATGTAAGAACCGTGAACACGAAGAAGAGAAATAGGAACACTTTGTTATTTCCTTTCAGTGAACCTGAATCATTTCACTATCACTCTTATGTCAGGAGCATTAAACGATTCCCACCTGTGGGTCTGATGTCACCCTCTTCACGCATATGCTGCGTTCCAGTCGCAGTCGGAGGTCAGAATTTCCCAGTTGAAATTTCCGTGAACAAAAAACATGGCTGACAGTGACAAACTGATTTTTCTTTGTCAAGTGTGCGCACAAGTGAACCCTCAGCAGTACCCTTGGTGTTAATTAAAAAGATGTTTTAATAAAAAACAAGTCATACAAACATGCGATACTTGTTAACTGTGTTCCCGTCGAGCTACATCGGTTTGTGAACTCCAAAGTCAATGAAAGTTGTATATTTCCTGATGTTTTTTTAACATTTTCCTGAATAACTTTTGTGCAGAGAAGATGAGTTTGAGAGATTGTTTACTGTAACCAGCTACCTAATAACATTGGTGACATATGTTGATCATTTTACATACAGAACAGATTTTACTAAATGAAAAGCATGTAATATTTTAATTAAATGCAGCCAAACGTTGCCTTTCAGTTGATGGTTTATCTTTAACAATGTGATCTTCCATGGGTGCTGCCATTCATGAAGTCAGGGAAGATGGATCTGTCCCAAGTTTAAAAGTAGGAACTCTTGACCTTGAGTGACCTTCAGTTATGTTTTTATTAGTTGGAGGTCGGAAATTTGTGAGCAAGCAATTCACAGCAACATGTGTGCAGCTCACACTCTTTCTACTGGCTCAAGGAGAAGGAACAGACATAATAATTTTAATAATATCTGTCTTCCCACCAGGTCAAGTACAAGCAGAGCGCAGTGAAGGCCTCCAGTGTCGGAGTGACTCCAGAACTGGAGAGAGTCAGACAGAACCAGGAGAACATCAGCTCGGCAAGACACACACACACACACACACACACACACACACACACGTTTCTCAGTGTAATATCATGTGTAACATCACGTGTGTGTGTGTGTGTGTGTGTAAACAGGTGAGGTACCAGCGCGGGCTGCAGGAGATGAGGGGGCGGAGCTGCTGCGAGCTGGACACACCTGAGTACAGGCGTGTCAGGAAGTCACAGGACTCGGTCTCCATGGTAGCGGCCTGGTTGCAGTGGCTCCTGCCTTTGCTGATAACATGAGTGGCGTGGCACCATGGGTGGGACTGACGCACCGCTACTAACAGCAACCAGCAGACAGCTCGGAGGACGGCTGTGTGCGCGTGTGTGTGTGTGTGTGTGTGTGTGTGTGTGTGTGTGTGTGTTGGAGGTCCTCAGGTGGACCTGAATCCAGAGACTTTTGGGGACTCAAAGCTGCTTTCTGTCAGGTTCATTGGTTTTGTTTTGTAATATTTAGCGTGGATGTAGTCAACAGAAATAGAAAGTTAAACCTGAAAGTGTGTGGTCCAGCCAGCATAAACCGAACGCTCTGCTGAACAGCAGTGTTGTGCTGGTTAAACTCTATTTGACCTCTGACTGTTGGATGTGGTCATGCGTGTGCTTAATAGCACCTGTAACCACATCCAATCATCCTGGTCCCAGTCCACTGGAGCCTTTAAGACGAGGGGGTGGGAGTGATGACTCAGCAGCAGAGGAGGAGAGATGCCTCTTGGTTGCAGTGAGTAAGTCTGATCAGAAGCTGTATAACTCAGATTGTTTTCGCCTGCAGTTTATACTGTCAGTACATTCATACCCACACTGTTTACCAGTAACAAAATCCATGTCCGCCTGTGCTTGCTGTTTTAAATGAAATTTGGAATCTGCAGCAAAACAAGTTTTCAGACCAGAAGACCTGGAGGGGTACAAAGGCCTAAGAGCGTATGCACTTGTGTGTGTGTGTGTGTGTGTGTGTGTGTGTGTGTGTGTGTGTTAATAATAAAAGATTTAAAAAACATTTCCTTTGTGTGTTTTATTTGCTCACTGACCATGTGCACCCTGACCTGTGTGAGTGTGTGTGTGTGTGTGATATCTAACATGTGTATTAACTCTTTAAATGCATCATTTCCATTATATTGAGCTGTGTGTGTGTGTGTGTGTGTGTGTGTGTGTGTGTGTGTGTTTATCCCCTCCAACAGGCGAAGTACCATGAGGACTTTGAACGGGCGCGCGGCCGAGGCTGTACGCCAGGTATGGACGATCCCAGCATGGAGCGCTACCAGAGGGCCAATCAGATGATAGCAGAGGCGGGATACAGCAAAGGGATCCACCCCCAGGGGATGGAGCTGGACAGACGACCAGGAGGCATCATCGTAGGTCAGTGACCTCGACCTCGAACTGGGGTTAATTTACTCTTTATCAAACTCAGCACTTCCTGCAAACAGGATGTTTCACAGTTTTTTGGGTGCACGCAAGTAAATGTAGGAAATGGAAATCTTATTGTTTCCACCCAAAATGCTGCCACAAAAACGATTTAAAAGTGACGGGCAGTGGTGGACAAAGTACATTTACTCAAATACTGGACTAATACAAATTAGGGGTATTTGTAATTTACTTAAATGTTTTCTTTTCATGCCACTTTCTATTTCTACTCCACATCTCAGAGGGAAATATTGTACGTTTTGCTTCACTACATTTATCTTACAACTTCAGGTACTCGTTACTTTACAAAGTAAGATGTTTACGCACAAAACTTACGAATAGTTAAAAAACTATGACGTTTTGTTAAATTTATCTACCCAACAGTTTATACAAAACAAGTACAGCTGAAACAAGTAGTTGATTGACAGAAATGTAATTGGCAACTATTTTGATGATTGTTTTTAAATTTTGTTTGTCATGTCAGCAACGCCTGAAAAACATAATCATACTAATGTTTTTTACTTTGAGTCAAGTAGAATTTTTAGTGGAGTATTATCAAGGTTATCTGTACTTTTGCTCAAGTACAGGGTTTGTGAGCTTCGTCCACTCCGTCATGCTGATATCTAGAGACAGCTTTTCACTTTGACGAGAGATAATATCACAAACTGCCTTTTGGCTGTTAACACTTTATCTGTTCTTGTTGCAGGTTGTCTTTATTTTATTATGTTTCTGTTTTGAGTTGGGGGTTTTTTTGCTGACCTGCTGCAAAATAATTTCCTCATGTGTGACAGTAAGAGAGGAGGGAATATACCACCTGAACAACTGGAAGGAAACTTATGGGATTAAATCATATTTAAAAACATTAGCCTAATTAATCTGAAAGTAAGACGGACGTAACAATCAAATCACTAATAACTTTTCTCTCTGCGCTGCTCTCTGGATTTTCAGGTTGTTTTTGATGTGATGTTTTTTTTACCTTTTACTGTTTGTAGTCAACAGATCCAGGCTCCAGCTCTTGTGGTTTTAGCTCTTGTTCTTTGATAATTAACAGCTCACAAACTGCAAAATACTGCCTGACATTTGCTCAGGTGACACAAATCAGTGTTTTCTGATTGCCCTGATATGAAGAGCTGCACGTGTTTTTTAGTTGTGACAGGTTATCACAGTCCATGTAGACATAGTCAGTGTTCTTCAAATGAGCTTTCCCTCCTCTCTGAAGACCTGAAGGTGTGGAGGACAGACCCCGGCTCCATCTTTGACTTTGACCCTCTGGAGGACAACATCCAGTCCAAGAGCCTGCGCAGGATGTCTGGTAGTTCACCTGACTCCCCTCTTTCTACTAAAATAGCACGTCTGCCAGTTGCTGCTGGAGGAAAAAACACATTTTGAGGCCATAATTTCCCACAACGAAGGCAGAAGATGTTGTCGTGTTTGCATGAAACTGATCTTGTGCCACCTGTTTTAATCAACACCAGTGTGGAAGCTCCTTCGTCTCTCGTTGTTCACATGTTTCCTACAAGTGTGTGCTTCTGCAATAATAAGTTGTATTTCCAAACACAAATCCCACGTGCAGAGTCAAACCAGCAGTGAATGGATCTCCTAACAAGTCCTGTATGTGTCTCACAGCCTGATGTCTCCTCTTCCTCCATTGTTGTCCAGAAACTATTAAAACCCATCAGTGAGCCTCGCTGCTGCACTGGGTCACATGTTTTTTCAGCACCGTGAACACACACACTGTAGTTTATTTTGACTCAGTCCCACACACACCGTCCTGCTGCCTGCACACTCACTAGAGCGCCACATGTGGATTCATCCACCACTGAAAATAGTCCCCAACAAATGCACCACCTGTTTGAGTAACATTTGTTACAGTGAGCAGCTGTTTAAGCAATTTAAACTGAGCCTTTTACTTTTTAATGAATCTATATATTTGTGAGTTGTTTTTAAAGATTTATATATTTCATAGTAACCAGTGGGCTTGGAGCTAAACGCCACAGACAGGAAGTCAGGAAGTGTTGAGAGACGCACTAACACATTTTTGAGTTTGGTCTTTTAATTAACAGCAACATACACGTATCTGTGTTTGCTCTCGTTCTCTCTCTTCGTTGACTCACTTTTTTGTCTTGTTTTTTTTCTTCCTCTCCTTGTTTTCTGTCTGTGCTGTCATTATTTCTGTCCTGTGCCGCCTCCTGGTGGTGGCTGCCTGTCAGAGCGGGCCGACAGCAGACTGAGCAGGCAGTCTCTCACCCACAGCCAGGCTCAGTCTGTCAGCTCGCTGACCTCTGACCTCTGGGATCGCAGCAGCACCGACACTCCTGGTATCTTTACTCATGTTGTCTTTCTCACTTAGACACACACTAGCAGGATGAAGCCTCTGACGGAGACGAACACTCGCATGTGTTTGTGTTTTCCATGTTGATTGAAGTGCTGAAGAAACACTGACTAACTCACCGTCTTCTTACAGGTTGTGTTGTTTGAATCACATACTTGTCTTTTCCCTAACATTCACGGTGTGGTCACAGCAGAGGAGGCTCTTCAGGTGTCAAACTATTCTATCAAGGCTTTTTAAACTCAGTCATTCTCTCTTCCTCCGTCTGTCTGTTTTTTTCTTTGCCTCTCGCTCAGCTCCTGTCCTTCCTGGAGCGTATCATCAGGGCGTCCAGATGCAGCCGCAGCAGCAGTATCACGGCTACATGCACCAGACCAGCATGTCGTCCGTCAGATCTGTCACCTCCCCGCCGCACTCAGCCTCGATGGTACGTCCCTGCTCAAAACGATTTTCATGTAGCCGTCTTTGGCTGAATTGGCTGAACATTTTATTTTCGGATCCCGTCACCAGTTTCACCCTGATTAGTTGTTTACTGGTGCATTTTGCTGATCGCTGCTTTCATTCACCATATCAGGAGCTGTATTTTGCAAAGATGCACTGGCATTGCTGAAACAAAATCTCCACTCTACGTCTGAAAGCCCTCTGATCATGTAGCTTTTCTATTAAGTGACCACAAAGACATTTTAATAAACCACACTGTCACCCTGCAACATATCTCATTTGAAAGGACTGACCGCTACCAAGCTCCTCACCGAAATGTTTTACAACGTTAAACAAGACCTATTTGTCGGGTAGCATTGATCACAGAGCCTTCCTGTAACACACTTACCGCTGCCATAAACATTTGCTGAGCTCCTTTTCTTCGCTCGCCTTCCTCTGCAGAAAAGCATCAACCACCACTAAAATCTGTGTGTGGTATTCATCCCTCACAATTTTATTAGCCAGTACTTTAAAACTTGACTGCATTAGAAAAAAGTATGCGCACATATAAGGACATAGGACAGCTGATTCACCCCCACTGTCTTTTTTTTGTGAAAATCACAAAGACCGTCGGCTCATGGTTGGTGCCACCAGGGACCAGACCAGACCTCACACAGGAAAGTTGGTACTTACTCTGCAAACACAAACCCAATCTTGCTGACAGTCAGCGTTCCAGCTCATCCTTAAGGTGTTGGATGGGGTTGAGATCATGATCTGTGCAGGACGGTCAAGTTCTTCCACACCAAACTAGGAAACCATGTCTTTATGGAGCTGGCTTTGTACGCGGGGGCATCGTTATATTGAAGGAGACAAACTGTTGACACAAAGTTGCAAGCGTAGTATTGTCTAATATATGTTTGTTTGCTGCAGCGTTAAGATTTCCTCTCATTGCAAAGTACGTGGACGGGTTCATGACAAAATAAAAGTGGGATCACAGTCCACAAATGACCACATGTCACAGTCTAACCTCTCACTGTCCCTTCGTGTTGTTTGCAGCGTGTTTACCGGGCGTTGTATGACTATGCGGCTCAGGACCACGACGAGGTCTCGTTCAGGGACGGCGATGTCATCGTCAACGCTCAGCCCATCGACGAGGGATGGATGTACGGCACCGTGCAGCGAACCGGCAAGTCTGGCATGCTGCCGGCAAATTACGTGGAGTGTTGCAACTAAAGGAAAGAGGGAGGTAGAGAGAGGAGACGGAGGTCAGGAGGTGGTAAAATGTAAAGAATAAAATCACTGTTATAACATCAGCGGTTGGTGATGTTCTTTGCATTTCAGGGATCATTTACATGTTTAATGTTTCTCCTTCCTGTGGAAAACAAATGTAGACAAAGTGACAAAGATGTCAGTCATTGAGTATCAAAAACATCATCTTTTAAAAACAGCATGCAACAAATAAAAGTGAGCAGTTTCCACTTCCACAGGAGCAGGAAGTAGACCAGAATGCATTGCAGAGTGTGTTATGATTAAGGGAGATGGTCTAGACATTTATTTTTCCGTCCATTTTCCCACCTTTAATCAAAAACCAGTTCCTGCTTCTTCTCTGGGTAATATTGAAATGTTTTCTGGGAAACGTAGGCAATCCCTCACTAAAGCGGTAGATAAGGCTTTCTGAGGGGAAGTGGATTCACTCCATAAAAGGACAATTAAAATGATAAATTACAGAAAATCTACTGGAATACACAGGACATCACACGCTGCTGATAACCAGGTGAGATTTTCTAATGTTAAAGAGGAAAGGAAAGAAGGTATAAATCTAGCATGCTGTCGATAAGTTAGTCAAATTTTACAATTGGAGGAAGGACACATGAAGAAAGAAGGTATGAGAGATTGGAAGCATCTGTAATTTATATGAATGACCTGCAACAAGTTAGACTTAGACCACTCAGATTTCAGCAATTTGACCAGAAGATTAACAGCTGAAATAAGTAAGTGAACAAAACAAAAACATTTCAGTCTGATTATTATCAGACTAGGCTTCATACTAGTTTGAAATATAAGTCTGGTGATATTCTAAATTTTTCCTCTTGTCATTAAGCCTGACAAATTAAAAGACAAAACCAGCAATGAATGGATCTTCTAAAAAGTCCTGTGTGAACTACTGATTTCTCTTTTGCCCCAAATACTCACTAGAGCACCACATGTGGATTCATCCACCGCTGAAAATAGTTCCCAACAAATGCTCTATTTCCTCTTGTTTGTTTGTGAGCAGCTGTTTTAGGAAATTACTAAACCTGAGACTATATATTACATCTTCAGTAGGAACCAGTGGACACATTGTTGGCTTTGTTTTTTTGATTTTTTGACAATAAGAAAATATTGAATAACACTGGAATAATCCTTTAAAGATGGCGGAGGAAACGGAGAAAAGCAGAAAGAAAGAAAGAAATGAGTTTGAGAACAAGGAAGTGGGAGAGAGAGAAGTTCCTTTTTTGTAGGGGGGGGGGACGATGCAACCAAAGGAAAGAGGGAGGACAGAGGAGAAGAAGTTCATTTTTAGAAGTCTCTCTAGTTTAATCTTTTATTTATCCAGAGTTTTACTTCATGTTCAGGTGAGTGTAGTTTAGTTTTTGACTTCTGCTATAATCTATGGAAAGACAGAAAGACCACGCCGCACAGCTTCAGTTACAAACAGCAACACTAACGTCTGTGTTTTGTAAAGGACTTAACTAACACACTGTGTCTTTATGTTCCTCCTATCAAAATGATTTGTTTTTATTTTTAACTCTGTGCTGTCCAGATAATTTAACCTCCACGCGCAGTTTATATGGACAGAAATCTGAACAGACTGTGTGAGTACGTTTGTCGCAGACTATTTTGATACACGGGCTCCATGTCTATGTTTTTGGAAAGCTATATTTTACTCTTCCACCTGTATGTATCCAGTGAGTTGTGTGTTTTTAAGGTTTGTTGTCTTGCTGTGTGGATTGCATCCCGATCATGTGTTGAATAAAAACTTGGAGAGCATTTTGTATTCTGTATGGTTGATTTCATAAATACTAGATGCAATAGAATATAATTTACTGAGTATTCATATGTTAACTTGTGTTGATTCTTGGAAGAAGCACTTGTTTATTTTCACGCATTGAATATGTTTTTTTGTTGCTTCTAATGTCACCATTGTAAAGTTTTGAGTTAGTTTGTATGTCATCACAGGTTATACTAAGTTTATTTACATATTTTTTGGAATTATATATCACTCAATCAGTTATGTTTTTTTTCCATATGACAATTGCAATTGTTACATGTGGTAGAAATAAAAAATTGTCAACAGATATGTGGTTCTCCTTTTAATCAAAATGCATATACAATTATATTACATATTAAGCTTACAATTGCACTAATATATTCATATATAAACAAGATTTACTTGAGAAATTAAATCAATTACGGACATTTAATTAAAAAAAATAAATTATGAGGCCTGATCTGTTATATTTACAAACATATACATATGTAGATAGACCTTTAAAAGCAACAGAAATAATATCTGAGATATATATTATATAATTTGTGTTTTAATTCATGTACTAGATCTCTCAATTAGTTAGTTCCAGTCCTCTCTTTTGAAATTTGATGCAGGAACCCAACTTTGTTTTATGTCTGAAACATATTTCTTACATATATCAATCTGTTTTAGAGTAAAAGGGGAAATTTAAATGATAGGCTACATGTTGGCGACAGTCTTTGAGCAGTTGTCATGAAATATAATAAAGGTATTTTTAAAATTCTGCTTTTCCAGGCAGTCTACATTTCTGGTGTTTTGTGTTCATATAAAATCGTCCTTTTCTTTCATTAACAACAATAGAATAAAGGTTTCAAAAATCTGAAACTGTGTTTAAAATAAACCTTTGCCTCTCTGGGACAATTAAGTCTTAGTATTTTATCTGGATCTAGTTTAATTTGGTCTACATTTTAAAACAAACAAACAAACATATCAATTGCCCTTTTATTAAATTACAACTAGAATAAAGGTTTCACAAGTCTGAAATTGTGTTTTAAAGAGACTTTGGCCCCTCCGGTATAATCTCACCAGATCTGATAGCTGTAGGTAGTAGTTATTGATCTGGATCTAGTTTAATGTGGTCTACATGTAAAAAAAACAAAAGAGAATAGAAAACAGTGAAATCGTCTTTGTTTTTGCATTTTCACAAATAGAATAAACGTGTCACAAATCAGAAACTGTGTTTAAATAAACCTTAGCCTCTGTGGGACAACTTAGTCCAAATTTAAAAGCTCTAGGCATTTATTTCTAGTTTAATGTGGTCTACATGTAAACCCCCCCCCCCAAAAAAACAGGGAAATCACCCATTTTTGCATTTTCACAAATAGAAGAAATGTGTCACAAATCAGAAACTGTGTTTAAATAAACCTTAGCCTCTGTGGGACAACTTAGTCCATATTTAAAAGCTCTAGGCATTTATTTCTAGTTTAATGTGGTCTACATGTAAAAAAAAACAACCCAAAACAAAGCAGGGAAATCGCCCATTTGTGCATTTTCACCAATAGAATAAAGTTTTCACAAATCTTAAACTGTGTTTTAAAGAGACATACTGGTTTTTGATCTGGACCTCATAGACTGTTTATAAAAGGTTTACCTTAACTTCTCCTTAAGCTTCTCCTTAACTTCCTCCTTAAGCTTCTCCTTAACTTTCTCCTTAAGCTTCTCCTTAACTTCCTCCTTAAGCTTCTCCTTAACTTTCTCCTTAAGCTTCTCCTTAACTTTCTCCTTAAGCTTCTCCTTAACTCCTCCTTAAGCTTCTCCTTAACTTCCTCCTTAAGCTTCTCCTTAACTTTGCCGAATCGGAGCGTCGTCAACGCCTACTAGTGAGCGTATTTTGCGCATGCGCAGCTGTAATTGTAACGGAAGCGGCACTGCGGCGCTCACGGCTCGGCTCTCTGACCGACACTTGAATGAAAACGCACTGATTTCGATTTAAAAAAATGATGAAGTTTCTACCTAAACTGCTGCTGCTACTGCTGTTAGCCTTCCCGGCGACTATCCTTATCAAAGGTAAGGCTCTGATACGGCTGCTCAACAGGAGGGACAGTGTTTAATCAACGTTAGCAACTAATGCTACTAGTGTTAGCTGTAAGAAAAGAGGAAGGCCGATCTCCATGACATGTGCTAACTGAGAGTGTAACTGTGCTTAAAACAATGACTCGTCACTCTTTAGAGGCATGTCTGAAGTATTTGCCTGTAACGTTTATTTATATGAATGTTTAATTGGCATTGTGTGATCAATAGTTAGCTACATGCACGCAGTTAATCCGCCTGCCTAAACTGACGTGTCCTTACTGTCTGTTAGCCGTTAGCCCGGGAGCTACGTGGCTCTGCTAACGTGCTAACTGCCACTCAACAGCTTCCTGCAAACGTTTAAAACTTAAACACATTTGTATAAAGTCTGAACTCGTCAGTAACTCTATATAAATCGACAGTAATCAATACACACTGACAAAAGTTGGATTAGTTTGGCTAATTCCACATGTTAGTTGGCTAGCTAGCTGTAACAGCTAACGGCTCAGCTCAATATCACTGTTAATTTTTTAAATGGCAACTAACTTCATACAAGTCAATTTATACAGCCAGTGCATTTATAATTTAATTATGTCCTTAAAACGTGTTATTTGTAAATTTGTTTTTGATAGCGCCCTGGTACCAGATGGGCTTTAACATCAAAATGTTGGGAAGTATCAGTGAGTTTAGTTTATTCACAAAACATTAACATACAAATACAATCATAAGTAGGAATGCAGATTTGTGAAAAGGGACACCTCGGTAAGCTAGAAGCTTGTATATAGGAGCCCAGACACTAAGCAAAGAGTAGACATGTATTTGAAGTACAAACATATTGTCTAGATAAATACTACACATAAATAATGCAGTAGTAAACAGTATGATTTCTAACCTTTTATACAGAAAACTGTAAGAGCTAAACTACCCAGTGGTCCCATGAAACACCAGTCTAGCACTGGTTTAATAGGTAAAATACAATAGAGACTAGATGGGCTTTCACATAAAAGCGTTGAGATTTATCAGTATATAGATTTAGTATGAATTTATTAAAGGATAGGTTCTTGAGATGCATCATCTCATTTTCAAGAGGATCCTATTTAAAATATGTGCCAGAGGGGCAGTTGTAGCCTACATGATTAATACTCTTATTGGAGCTGTAGGTTATCTGGTATTTCCTGCAGATGTTGTGTGAAAAATTTTTTTTTAAAGCTACATGGCTGAAACGTTTCTAAAGAAAAAACATATTCAGCCAAATATTTGAGCAAATGTGTAAAAAATAAAAATGATGCACAGGACTTCTATTTTTTATTGTAATTGTGCAGTAGGAGTGGGCAATATGGATGAAACTCTCTGTCATGGTATATCTAATTGTGTACAACTATTTATGTATTACCTCATCATGGATGTCAGTGTTTTGCTGACGCAGTGAATTAAATGCTTGAGAAATCAAGGCACTTTCTCACAGCGTTAAAGCGTTGCTGCTCACTGAAGTGCAGCGTTGCCCGCATTGATCTTATTCACTGAGATATTAAAGAGAAAGCTACCAGAGTAAAACAGTGGGGGAAGATCTGAAGTATAACAATGTATATTGTCACTGAACCCTAAATGGGAGTGTAGATAAAAACTCATATTTAAAGCGACCTTTCATCTTTTACTGTGTGCAAAAGCTTTATGGGCGAGCATTTTTCACACATTTAATGCTCAACGTTATTTCAAATGTAGTTTATGTATAGTCTCAAGTTTATTAAGTACACCTGGCTAAAACTAAAGCAGTCTGATAAAACTGTCCTACAATAAATCCTCCCTTTCTAATGAAGTGCATAAAGTTCAGTTTTAACTGTTTCAGAGAGGTGTTGTTTCAACTACAGGGTCTGTTTAGAGGCTGGGGTTTGTGCTGTAGCTAGGTTTACCTGACACTTTGGCTCCTGTGAGTATGTCGGGCTACATTTAGTCAAAATGTGTAAAACAAGAAATCTACGTTTCTAATTGTTGTAACTGTGCGACAGTAAAAAAAGACACATTTTATACAAAGACATGTAGTGGACAGAAATCACATCCAGAAAATGTGAATCTGAGCTCAGCAGCTAACCGGGGGTTAAGTCCAGTCTTGGGCCTTTACAGCATGTCATCCCCTCTCTGTAATGTACATCAAAATAATAAAAATAAAATAAAGCTTATATATTAGGGGTGGGCGATATGGCCACAGTTTTCTATCACGGTAATATACAACTCGACATAATGGTAACGGTAGATATCACATATATATAGCAGCAGTGTTTCCCCGGGGTCGACTGCTTGACTTCTTGTGTGTGTATATAGACATATGTGGGTGAAAAAATAATGTACAGTTTTAAACCTGAAGCCCAAGATGAAGAAAGATCTGTACTCTGTCCTCCCCTCTAAAACGTGCAGATGAATGATGGGAATAATGCTTGTGTCTTTGTCTCTGTAATAAGGACCTTTCAGTCAAACCTCTCATCGTCTCTGAAGTCCCACCCAAACATCCTTTATCATGTGGAATCATGTTGAACCACAGAAGAAAATTACAGTCTTACAGACACTTTTTGTGATTTTTTTTTTTTTCCAGCTGCTGCTTGTGGCAAAAAAAATTAAAGAGCCAACAAATTGTTTTACCTTTAACTTTCCGTCTATCGTCGAATAAATTACATGAAAAGTCATTTTAATGAAGGTCGTGTTATAACGATGTTCTTCGTTTCTTGTCCATCAGGCCCAGAGGTGAGCGCCCAGGATCTGACTGAGGATGAGGAGGCTGAGGCTGTGGATGAAGATGTCGTGGATGATGTGACGGCAGAGGACGAGGACGACGAGGCGGAAGTAGAAGATGACGAGAATGCGGAGCTGGTGAGTGACGTGAGTGATCCCACCAATTTATCAATACACCAGTGTACTATAATACTTCCTGACATTACTGAAGCCTTATCACACGGAACAGAGTACTGAAGTTAGAGCATGTGTGAGCTTTTCCTGAGGGACATATGTGAGCTTCTATCTGTTAAAGATTAGTCAACAGACTTTTTGTTGAAGCAAAACTATTTGCTCATTTCCAGCTCGTCTAAAATGATGATTTTCTGCATTTTATAGGTTTTTAAATAAAACAAAGTTGTGTTTTGACCAAACAAGATAATTAAAGATGTGATCTTGAACTTGGGGAGATAATTATGACGCGTGTTATTTACTAAATAAACTAAATAATAAACCAAAAGTTCACAACCGATAAATTGTTAATGAAGGTAATCGTTACCACTTTTTCATTGGAGCATTAAACCCCCACTGCCAACTAGTGTTTCAGCGGTGCAATTGCAGAGTGACGCCGACAACAACACACAAGTATAAAAGCTCACGACTGCGTGGCTACGTGTGCAGCCTGTGCTGAAGTGTACGGCATAGACTCGACGCAGAAGTATAAATCGGCCTTTATCGATCAGCTTATTTGAAGTACTTTTATAAAATTGAGTGAAGTTAAAAACAACTGAATGAAAATGAACAAGTGAGGCTAACGCTGAGTGTTAGAATCTTATATACAACCCTAAGATGAGGCTCATATATATAAATATACTGAGCTTTAACTGAAACTTGTGTGTGTTTCTAGACGGAAGAAAAAGATGAAGAAGAAGAAGCTTTGGTTGGAGAGGTGAAGGCTTCCCCCAACGCTGACACCACCATCCTGTTTGTCAAAGGAGAAGGTAGCTTTCTCTAAAGACCTCGGTAAAAGGTTGTTGGCTGATATTTTAGACGTTGCTTTGTGTGAACTCTCCACGTTTCTCTCCAGACTTCCCTGCAAACAACATCGTCAAGTTCCTGCTCGGCTTCACCAACAAGGGATCCGAGAACTTCGTTGTGGAGTCTCTGGACGCCTCTTTCCGTTACCCACAGGTACGAAAACACACGGGACACTTCCCTCCCACAAGAACCCTGTCTGACTTCTCAGCTCCAACTGGCAAAGTGTGTCTGAGCAGCTCTTTCTGACTTGGTTCTGTTGGTCCCTGTCAGGATTACCAGTTCTACATCCAGAACTTCACTGCTCTCCAGCTCGGCATTGTGGTTCCTGCCGGCAGACAGGCCACCTTTGAGTACTCCTTCATCCCAGCAGAGCCAATGGGAGGGCGGCCGTTCGGACTCGTCATCAACCTCAACTATAAGGACGGCAATGTAAGGAGAACGGGCTGAAAACAACTCGTCTGTTGAGTTCTTCTGCTTGTTTTTGAGAACATTTGAAGGCTTCTTTTATAATTAAATAAAGAAAAAAGGTTTTGTATAAAAACATGTTTGTATTCCTCAAAGTGAGATGTTGGATAGCGAAGTACCGAACATATTGTGTGATGACTTTAAAATTGTCAAACATAGAAATAAACCACCCATGTCTGCGACGGAGCACGACCGCCAACATCGTACTCTTAATATCCTGGTTTCCTCTTTAATTCTGCTTGTTAAACTCTTCAGTTTCTCTAATCAGAACCTGATGCATGCAAGTTTGTCAAAGAAGACGATAAGGAGGGCAGAGTTCACCACTGATTATAGAAGGAAGAATAACCGATAACTCCGTTTGTCTGTCGTCTTGTTTTTCTTACTTCTCTTCTTCTCTGCAGGGAAACATTTTCCAGGATGCCGTGTTCAACCAGACAGTCACCATCACTGAGAGAGAGGATGGACTCGATGGAGAGACGTGCGTTTGTTTTTATTAACTTCACTGATGTTCTGCTTATTTATAGTGCTTTTCTTTGAGATTTTTCTTCTGCCTTCCTTTTATTCCATCTGTTCCTCTTCCCTCCTCCCAGGATCTTCTTGTACGTCTTCCTGTCAGGCCTCGGGCTGCTGGTCGTGTGGGCCTTCACCAGCTGATTGAGTCCAGAAAGGTACAAAAAAACAAACACAGTAATGAGCGCTGTAAAAAAGAAATCAGATGTTTAGAACAATGAACCAGCTGTATTTTTACAGTTTGTCCAGGAACAATGCTAAACATTTAATGGCTGACGTGATGGAATTGTTTAAACTACAACAAAGAAAGTTTTTTTTTTTTTTTTTTAATCTGCAGGTAAACATGGAGGAAGTGTTGAGTTTGCATCAGAACACGTGAACGTACACGGCAGGTTTCTTACTCTCTCTGTGTGTTTGTGCCCGCAGAGGAGGCGTCCAGCTCCAAAGGTGGAAATGGGAACTTCGAGCCACAACGACGTCGACCTGAGCTGGATCCCCCAGGAAACGCTCAACCAGATCAGTACGTATGCTTCACTCCCTGAACTACAAACGTCCCGTGGACTCGTCAGCTCAAACACCTGCTTCTGTTTTCTGCACCTTCGTACACCCAGACCAGATGCTCCACCTCTGTGCAATCTTTAGCTTTCAGTTTCAGTCAATGTGAAAATAAACTTTATTGTCAAATAAACGCAAATAGTCAAATTAAAAGACTTAAAAGGTTAGGTGGATCTTTTTTTCAGTAACTACCGAACTGTCTTTATTGGATAAGCTGGTATTGAACACCTGCTCAGATTCTCAGCCTCGTTGATTTAGATCAGATATTTTTGGACCAAAGTACTGAAAGATAAAATAAACATTTCCGATCAATCGTTTTTTAGCTTCAGACTAGATATAAACTGATTAATCAGGCTGGTATCTGTTCTTTTAAGGTCATCGGCTGATACCTCCGCTCACGAGGTCGATAAACGTATAAAGTCTGTGGACACATCTGCAGCAGCCTCGTCAGTGAGCTGCTGGTGAACGATGCTAGTTTGGAGCCCGAGAGGTCCTCACTCATCATTGTTCTAAATATTAACACGTTTATCCTAAATGACAGCAGCTCTAATCTAACAGCGTTACCTGCTAGCATGAAATATATCTAGTCATAGAGAATAATGCAGCTGAATGACGTCACTTCAGACAAAATGTACCTCACTGTTCCTTAAACACCACGTTCTGAAATCACAATAGTTCAGTTGTACAACCAAGATTTGAGTGTCTGCAGCCAAAAAGCTCCTTAATCGCAAACACAACTGAGTAACCAGAGAATCAAAACAAACGATATGAACGTGTATATTTGAATTAGTTGCATTAAAAATATTACAGGTTTCAACAACTGTTTAAAGCACAAGACATAAGATGACTGTTTATATTTTGCTTTCTGCTTACAGAACTACTTAATGATTAAAATGTTCAGTGATGAAACAGACCTGTTGAGAATAACGAGGTGTTGATGTCGTGTCCCGACACTGAAACGTGTCTCGTGGCCCTCGACGTGTCTTTCCTCTCAGAGACAGCCGATGAGTCTCTGTTCTCTTCCTGCTTCGCCTGTTTCTGAATGAATTTAACCTCCACTGTGCATGAGGGTCACTCACTCTCTTCTTTTCTCTCTCTGCCTTCCTCGCTGTCACGTTTTCCTTCGTCTTCAGTGCAGAGTCGCAGAGGTGAGGTCTGCTTTGCGCCGTGTGGGTGATGTGTTTAAGTTTGCAGTGCTGCTGATGTAGGAGTGATGATTCTTTAGGACATTAGCCACCTTCCCTGTAACGGTGCAGATGCTCTGATCGAAGTGTTTCGACAGGTGAACAGTTCTCTCCCATCCCAGTGCAGAACGCATCATTATATATTTATTCAAGTGTGTTTATAGACATGAAATCTGTCTATTAACAACAGGATATGTTCAGTATTTGACTTAACACAAAAATAATTTTCTCCTGTTTGAGAATCAGAGCATCTCCACCTCAAATCACTAAAAAACAATAATGTGTTTTTAATATTTGATTTTGTCTTTTAGCCTGATACATGTAGACGTATTGACCCCTCCCCCGCTCTTCTTGATGTCCTCTTTGTCTGTCTCGTGGTCCGGCCACAGCAGTGAAATCATCTGCATGTGTTTGTGAAATATTTGGTAACCGGGCGAGCTAACGGCTAACACGTTAGCTACGGTGGATTTTTGAATGAAGGCTGACTCAGGCGGCTGAAGCCTCAAATTGGCTACAGATAAACTTTAGAATATGTGAACAGGAGGAATTATTTTAGCAAGTAAAACCTGTTTGAAAGCTCTTGAGAGACTTTGAGAAGTTACTCTTCACCTCAGGCCCTGTCCACATGTACACAGGTATTTTTTTTGGACCTATGTCCGCACGTAAACCTCCGTGAGGTTACTGAAAACCAACCTTTTTTTAAAACTACTGCAGACTCTGCTCGTTGTAACGTTTTTGTTTTGCTAACTTTATATTATATTAAAATTCACACTCAGTGTTTCTCCTTCTTCTCCAGACAAAGCGTCTCCCAGAAGATCTCCTCGCAAAAGGAATCAGAAGCGCTCGGTCGGCTCAGATGAGTGACAGGCGCCTAACTTCACCTGCCCGTCTACACGGGAGGAGGAGGAGGAGGAGGTGGTGGTGGTGAAGGAGCGCTCTCTGCCCTCTCTGACGAACTTTAACCAGTGCCAAGCACAGCGTTGGCTGGCTCTACTTTCAGCTTAAAAACTGTTGAACACACACTCACACACACACACGGCCTGTTTAGTTTAACGATTACAGTTTTCTGACGCCGTCACAGGGGAGAAGTGAAAACAGGCGTGTTGGGATTAAAAGGCACGTACGGACGTTTTTCTCTAAAGGTTGTTGGTTTTCTTTATGATTATATTTGTTTGTTAAAGCCTTAGTGAGATAACTGCTGATCATTGTGAGACAGTTTGATGGTATTTCTTTTTTTTTACCTCTCACTCTGGTGTAGGGCTGAAACCAAGAGAGGGTCGATCAAATAGTCGGCCGACAAAATTCATCAGCAACAGTTTTGTTAGTCAAAGACAGATGGCCATTAATAGTTGGTTCTGACCTCTCAGATATGTCTCGTGACAGAGAACTGAGTTTCTTTGGCTTTAGAAATAATCTGAAGACTCGGGATGGCGGGACTTGTGATGGACATTTTTCACTATTTTCTACATTTTAGATGAAATGATTACAGTGTTTAGCAGCTTACTTGATGATGGAAATAATGGTTTAGGTGCAGCCCTACTCCGGTGTGTAACGGAGCCACGATAACGGCAACAAGTACAGTTTTTGTTTTGTTTTTCAGTGTAGTTTTCTCATTTTGTTTATACTGCACACCTATTGGGATTTTTGTAGCGTGTCTGTTGTGATCCAGTACCTCTGTCTCTGCTTTCCTGCTTTTCCTTTTGCTACCTTCTAACCGCACAGATCCTGAGGAAAGTCAGATATCTGCTGTCACAGATTCACACACTACTGACACTCCTTCTCTAAAGGACTCAGTGCCGTCCTCCTGTTCATGTGTAGCAGAGTCGAGCCTCTTAAGGACTTCTGTGAGCCCCTTTGTGCAGGTACACAATCCTGCAGACGGCACGAGGGAACATTTCATATTTTCGTTGTTAAATTTGGGTGTGACACAGGCAGCCAAAATAAACTGTCAAAAACAAAATTAATGGTGCGTTAACATAAACACTGCAGAAAACACTGTTTTCTGTTCTCTGACGACGGTTTCATTAGTTTAACTGCGAGGCTTCAGTTCACCTCTGAGCTTTGTCCATTAATGCTGTCTTCAAACACACAGGAGGTTCAGCGTTTCAGTCATGTGCCGGACATTGTTTTGCTCCTGGTTGGAGATTCTGTGATTGTTTTGAACATTTGAACATCACATTTGCGACTAAGAAGAACAGCTGAAATGATGAGCTGATTAGTTGATTGACATTAACGTAATCGTTCAGGTGAAAGTTTTAAAAATTCCGATGTCTTAAATGTGAGTATTTACTGGTCTGTGATAGTAAATTGAAAGTCTCTGGGAAACTGTGATGGGATTTTCTACCATTTTGTAAAAGATGAATAAGAAAACATTTTGCAGATTAATCAATGACCGTAATAATTAGGAAGTCCATGAACAAGCTCAGCGGTTTGGTTTCTCCACCTGAAGAGCAGCAAGAATTTTATTTCAAACCCTCGACGTGTGCCTGTTTTCTACTTTTCTGTTTGTACATTTGTTTACTTCTGGCTTCTCTCTCAAGCAGATTTTTTTTTCAAAAAACTATTCACCAAATTATGATATTTTTGTTTGTTTTCTTTGGATTGTAAAAATGTTGAACTGGCTGAAGCACTGGTGTAAATACTGGCTGATGGATGATGACCTGAGGGCAGAATTATCGAGCTAATTTATTTGAGCGACGGAGATGGAGGGGTGGAGGTTGTGCACTGTTTATTTTACCACTAGGGGGCGACACTGACTCCCTCTGCAGGACTCTGGCTGTAGTTCCTGTACTGCAGAGTGGTGTCATTTAAAGCTTTGTGGTTCTGAGCGTAACTTAGCTCAGTGTTTAAACCGTTGAAATTTACAGAAGGAGACGCGTGCTCCAAACATTAACAAGCTTGTTGCTACTCGTACGTCCACACTGAACTGATTTTTGGGTTGTTTTTTTTTTCTAAGATGATGGGGCTGTCATTCAGAGATAAAAGCTTATACTTTTATTTGCTTTTAAAATGTGCAGGAAATAAACTTTGATTTGCTATAGGCCTGGCGAGTGTTTCTTTATTTGATAATTGTTTTAAGTTACTTTTCAAGCAAAAATACTAAACATTCAAACATGATAACAGCTTCTCAAAGGTGATGTGCTGCTTTTCCTTGACACATTTCATGGTAATTTAATGTGTTTTAATTGTTGGTCGGACAAAACAAGGAATCTGAAGATGACACTTAGCAAACATTGCGTCACCAAAACTGACATTTTCAGATATAAAATTAAAGGGGCTATATGTACATTTTTCAATGAAATTGCTTATTAATAAATCAAATTTTCATTGCTTTGTTGTCAGTGGACTCAAAAGTCACTTAGAAATTAAGCACGCGTCTGTTCTCTCTGTTGCTTGCATCAGCCACTATTCAGCTATAAATGTGAGGACACCGGTTCCGATTCAGCCCTGAGCGTCTCTCAGACTACAGCGACAACACGGCAGCTAACGACATGCAGTCCACTAACACCACAAAACAACCGTCTCACAGCAAAACACGGCTCCACGTAAGGATTCAAAACAACAGTAAAGGTTTATGTGCTGAAGCCTATCAGACCAAACGGGTTCAGATGATGTCGAGTAAAAACAAAGTGAGCATTAGTAAAGCTGGAGAAACACAGAGAAAGTCACGTCGTTACTATCCTGTGTACCACTGTTGATTTAGCCTGCAAGAATGGATGTAACGGTAAAAAGCAAATGTGGAGCGATTTGATTTCCTATAGTGAAACAGCCACAAGCAGCCAGCTAACACTACTTTAGCTCGGACCCGCCGCTGTTTCCTTCATAACGTTCAATTTAGATTTATTGTGGTTTTACCAATACTCAGGTACACTTTTCGCCTCCTCTCAGTCGCTGTAACTAACGTTACCCACAAACTATACAAAACTGCAACAAAACGGGGAAGAGCCAACAAGTAACACTACAGTAAAGTTACATACTGCAGTTCAACTGTTATAAAGTGTGACATATAATAATTATAATTACTAATAATATTCAGTCCAGCTCCCTGCTGTTGTGTTTTCCAGATTTTGAGAAAGGAGAGGCTTGATCCAATAAAAATTAACAAAAGGTTTAATTACAAAATTGCTGAATTTCATTTTTCCCCTCACATGGCTTAGGACCATAGTCATTGGTCGTTCGGTAGGTTTCTTCTTCTGTCACCCAATTAGGAAGGGTGTACCATTATTGAGTTACTTTTAATCAGAGAAAAGAGCGTTGATCTCAGACGTGAAACCCCCCTTCAATCTACAGGAACAAACAGTCTTTGCTCTAAACTAATCATACAGAACAACGGGGGTTGTCGCCACAATGGTCGATACCCAATCTAATGAAACAGTTAAAACAAAAGAATCCTTCTGGCACTAATCAAAGAGGTGTCAGTTTTCTTCAAATCACAAAGAGGAGACAAACAATGGTTTAATCAACATTCTGATGCAATCGTCTGGCCTAAAATCCAGCAGTTTACATTTTAAGAAAGATAGAAAACACTGAAATACAAAATTTCAGCAACTTTTCAAACTCAACACTACCCGTGTCGTTATTATCCAATACATTTAGCTCTTATTGCTGAGCCTCAGGTGAAAGATACACAGATAGTAAAGATAGTTACTGAAAAGCAGCAGGCGAGCTAACGATGTAGCACGTCGGCTAAATGCAGTAAATTTAACGTTATCATGTAACAAGCATGGATTAGTTCAACCTCAAGCTGATGAAAATATTACTGTAATGTTGCAGTGGGAGTTTACCTGAGTTTCCAGCATGTTGTGTGAAGCTGTCTCCCTGTCTGTCTATAGCCCAATAGAGAGCATATGGTGATGGGGCAGTGGATAAGACACATTCCTTTGGTGTGAGAGACCTGGGTTCAAATGCACTGAGAGACACCATTGTGTCCCTGGGCAAGACACTTAACCCCTAGTTGCTCCAGAGGCGTGTGACCTTTGACATATATAGCAATTGTAAGTCGCTTTGGATAAAAGTGTCCGCTAAATAAATAAATGTTAATGTAATGTAAGTCACTCGCCTTCCGGTGGACCACCATGGGACCTTATTTCGAAAAAATATTGTACGTTAGTCAATGGCGAGGGACAACAACTATTTTGATCCCATTTGAATTGTGCTCTGAATTACTGTCAATTTAAAAGATAAATTCAGTCAAGAAAGTCGCAGTTTGATGTAAAACTGTTGAGGTATAAGACTGTAAAAATACATAATTACAAAGACCACAAACCCAAAAGTCACGTATGTGACTTCGTAACTGTCTCAATGACTGAAGCTAACGTCAAAAAGCTTACATGAGAGGATGATGTGATATATGAACCAAGAGTCGTCGGATTAAACACATCAGGTGATATTTCTGTGTGGAACATAACTAAGTAATCCAGCTAGTAGCAACCAAGCAACGAACGTTAGCTAACGTTACCGCGCTAACATGTTGGTGATGTATATTATGCGAGACGAGAGTTGTAGTTCACTGAACGGTTTTCTCACAAAACATGTAACTTCACCGTTTTACGACAAACTGCGACTTTCTTGACTTGCAAAATTATATTTAAAATTGACCAACATCATGTGTGTAATTCAGGGCTCAATTCTAATGGGATAAAAGATAAGTTGTCTCTCGCCATTGACTACTACCGTAGATAGCAGAGGCTCCTCTGGGCAGAACAGCTTTGGCCTGGAAGGACAGGTGTGCTAGAGCCCAATAGTCAGGGCCTGATACAGTTTTTTGTGTTGTTTAATATCAGTTTGTAATGATAATTTGAATAGTTTGTACTTAAGTTTCCTTGTTGTTTGTATATTTAAATTTTTTATATATTTTTGCAATAATTCACACTTGCAGTACTGCACTTTTCACTTGTCTGGTGAAGAAATAAATTGAAGCACCAGGTGAAGAACTCCTGAGTCCATGTCTCCTCCTTCCACCATGGGGCTAAACATTACAAACAGAGCCTGAACATGCCGGTGTTTCTGCGTTTATTGCAGGATTTATGTATGAAAACGTTGTGTTTTGGATTATGCTTGCTCACGAGTTCAAGCGAGCACACATACGAGCACACACCTGGTTGCAATCTTAAAACTGCTGAAAACTCCATAATGCCCCTTTAATAGTGTCATTCAACGTTCAATATATTGCATGATCCAGTATTATTACTGTATATGTCAGACATGAAAAGGAGGGAGGTTAGAAAAGCACAGAGTTGCTTTATGAGCAACGGTGGAGAAGAAGCAATATAATATCATCAGGTACGCCTACCTACAGAGAACAAGAAAAACAAAGTTCACCACAGTGTATTAGCCTATAACAGAGGTCACTAATAGGCGGACCGCGGTCTGGATCTGGACCCAGCCGCCTTGCTCTGCGGACAGCCGACCTACAGCCGATTTATTATTGAGAATAACTTCCTCATGACGGAGAGTTTCTGTTTTAACCAGTGTAGCTTTCGTAGCATTTACTGTACTGCAGGGGTCGGCAAATTAGTCTGGCATCGGGGCATTTTTTTCAAGCCGTTAGGCCTAGCCTACATAACGGGCCAGAACTGGCAAACTCGTGTACACATTTAGCTCAGTCGGTAGTGTGTGTGCTTCCTGTTGGGTTGAATGATCGATCCTAACATACTACGGATTTCTTTCTCCCTTGTTAAACAAATTGATTATAAGGACACATTTGTACATGCTCACAATAAAGCCCGTGCTGCAGTGTGTGTGTCCCGGCGTTTTATCTGTATTAATAAACCTACGGATGCTTATTTTCATTTCACTGAGGATGATAAGGGGAATCCAATCACATGTTTACTAATGGCTTTTTCAAAGGTGTGTCAAGCAGGCCAGAGACTCTTCTGAATGTCCTTCACAACTTTGCAAATTAAAAGTTCTCAGTAAACTCAACATGAAGCATTGCTGCAAAAAAACGTTCTCTCACTTTTATTTTTGAGGCCCAATCACTTAAGAGGAAGATATTCTGTGAGTAATTGTAGCTGTCATTTTATTTTTTATTTATTCTGCTACCAAAGCAGTCTGGCCACGAGCCAGATGTTATTGCTGGCGGGCCGCCTATGGCTGTAGGCTTCTGGTTTAGCGGTCCAGGAAACTCAGACCAATTTCCTGTGTTCTCATGTCTCATGATGCTGATCAGCCAATCAAATCTAAGAAAGAGAAAAAAGATTTTACATGGGTTTTAAACAAGAATGTACAGATTTTTACATGTACATTCCTCCCACGGGCAGTTCAGAACCAGGATATCTCATAGATCTCCAATCCTAGCTGGCAGGACAAACTAGAGCTCACGTTTCCCACTGGACAAGAGAAAGTAGGAGTGGTAGCGAAGAGGAGGCATTACAGCTGTTCATTTGTTAAGATGTGTTGAGTGTTTATTATAAAATTAGTTAAGACTACACTTCATCACTTCAAGCTACTTTTTTACATTTTTCAAAAAATTTGGCACTTTATTTTAGTTTACTTAAATTTACAATTTATTATTACAGTAGTTATTATTTATTATCCGTCCAGTTTGATGTGAAAACTGACTGAACATTTTCTTGAAATATTATTTGATTTGACATTCTGTTGTTGACTTAAAACATATGTTGATACAACTATACGTTATGGCACTGAATGATAACGCAAGTTAGTCGTTATGATGTTCCGGACCTTTGCTTTCGGGAAATTTTTAATATCCCTGGCCTATAACATTACAGTAAGCGCTCAATACAAAACCCACAATTCAACCACCAATTCTGCTCATGAGTCCTTATCTCAGTTTAAGTCTAACAAAGTCCATCTCTCAACAAAACCTATCTATATCCCAGCAAACTAACAAAAAAATAATGTTACTCAGTTTGAGGTTCAATGCAAAAGTTGGCCAACAAAAATAAAGCCAAGTGACACCTCCCGCATCTAATAGACAACCTAAGTAATTCTCAGACAACACCCACAGAATGAATTCAGGTGTTCCAATCACTTCCATGGCCACAGATGTATAAAATCAAGCACATAGGCATGCAGACTGCTTCTACAAATATTTTTGAAAGAATGGGTCGCTCTCAGGAGCTCAGTGAATTTAAGCGTGCTATCGTGATAGGTTGCCACCTGTGCAATAAGTCCATTTGTGAAATTTCCTCACTACTAAATATTCCACGGTCAACTGTTAGTAGTATTATAATAAAGTGGAAGCGATTGTGAACAACAGAAACTCCGCTACGAAGTGGTAGGCCACATAAAATCACAGAGCGGGGTAAGCGCATGCAGAGGCGCACAGTGGCCAGAACTCCACAACTTCCTGCAGAAGGAAGAATAGCTAAAGGCCCAAACGTCGTGTGGGCCTTCGGATTAGCTCAAGAACAGTGCCGAACATCTGCGCCTGACCTCACAAGTGCACTTCTAGAAGAAGTGTCTAAATTCCCATGAACACACGCCTAAACCTTGTAGACAGCCTTCCCAGAAGAGGGCGGGCCAACTCCATATTAAACCCTACGGATTAAGAATAGGATGTCATTAACCTTCATGTGCATGTACAGGCACTCCACTCAAAACTTTTGGCAATATAGTGCATGTTGTTTTGGAAGTCATTAAACATATAGGTCGTTTTGGAGACATCAACTATCAACCTATTCAGTTGTTTTTATGAGAAGATGTTTATAATTAAAACAATCAAAATATGCAAGACAAACTAAATCCCAGCACACAATAATAAACTAAACCTCCTTTGAACTAAAAATCATGATTTAGGCCTATTTGTTTTTCAAGAAAGTCCAAAAAATATGAATAAAGTGTTTTTTTTTAATTTTAACGGACGCATGTAACATGTTATACTTCCTGTGAATATAATCGCAGTTCTAAATGAAACAGTCGGTCATTCATACAAATAAAGATGGAAGACATGTGTGACAGTGTTGTTGTCAAATACAGCTTTTTTATCTTTATTAGTTGAAAGGTAATATCAATACAGCATATAACAAGAATCATAACAATAACGTGCAAAAGACACATACAGCACATAATGGATACAAATATACATATAATGAGGGGATACAGCAAGAAAACAAACAAAACAAAAAAAGTAGGGGGGCAAAGATATATCACAGAAAGACCTCCAAAGGAGTACACACATTAAGTATAGAGTTGATAAACGCAATAAACGCAGTTCACTGATCTCTGTTGTGACTGTGGGGAGCAAGGCTTGTAGAGTCGACCTATGCAGTCCGACGTTAAACAACAAATAATCGAGAAGTTGGACCCTTGAGACACAGCCCCTCTCATTTGCATAATGATGCAGAAATGCATACAAAAATGTAAGAGAGAAAGAAACCAGAATGGGCATTTACCAAAGTAAATGCGTGTGAGAGCTGTCAGCTGTTAGCTGTGAATGCTACCGCTGCAAAGTACTGCTCCATCAGCAATTTAAAATCCTTTAGTGCTACCTACAGGTAAAAGAATCACATGCCACAGATTAATTCAGTTAAATATTAAAGCAGCAATCAGCGTTGGATGGGCACTCGCAAGTGAAGTGCGTCAGATATTGTTGCTCTAAATTGTCACGCACTTTGGAAGCTGCGCAAAATACATAAAAGTCACTTCCTGTGCGCAAAGGAGCACCCAGTAATTATACGTTACGCCCCAGTACATCATGTGTGAAACACATTGAGAAAATGTCTTAATCGCATGATGCGTGTCACACAGGGCTTACTTCCTGTTGCCAGTAGGTGGCACTATAACTATAACTGAATTTTGTGGATGTGTTGGGAGCAGGACCATTATCAATCACATAAAGTTTGGTACTGATTTAAACATGTGAAGCAATGTTATAACAACTTCCTGTTTCATGGCGAAGCATGGTACTTGACTGCCAAGCATACACCGTTGAAGGAAAACTCAGAAGCTGTACAACATAACATCATCAATGTGTGACTTTTCTGAGATAGTTTTGAAGTAGAGATGACCAACCTGTAATATGTGGTTCATCACAGCACAGAAGTAACAACAGCATGAAGCATTATGCTATGACTGAGTGAATGTTGGCATATTGATGTGTTCAAGGTGGGACTGTAAAGCATGTGTAAATCGCCAATGAGAGCCACAGCTCTCACACTAATAATTCTCTAGCAGGAGAACATTAAAGTGCAGTGTGTGTAAATCGCAAAATATATTAATAAATACCTCTAGGGAAATAAATAAGTTAGCATGTTAAAGTGCGGAGTGAGTAAATCACCAAATATATTAATAAATACCTCTAGGGAAATAAATAGCGTAGCATGTACACTTAAGTTACAACAACTTCCTGTTTTGTGACTCGACCAAAACTCACCATTTGTCCAACATGTAATCATCAATGGGAAAGGAGGAGTACATTAAAGTGCAGAGTGTGTAAATAGCCAAATATTAGTGTGAGAGCAACAGCTCTCACTGCAAGATTATAAGACTGCAAAATATTACAGATGTAAGGCAGTTGCCTGTATGAGCCACTAGGTGTCACTATTGCTAAATGTATGTCTCAGTTAAACCAGCAGTTCCTGGTCTTTGTACCTTGCAGGCACCGTAGTTATGTTCCATTTTGAGAAAATTGATTCTTTTCAGAGCTGCATTTAATTTGACTTTACATTAACCCTTATTGTTCCTTATTATTGTTCTATTTTTCATACTAGAATTTTGTTTGAGGTAGAAATAATTATTTTCTCTAAGAAAATAAATAAAATTAAAGCTGCAAGCAGCGTTGGGCGGGCCCTCGCACTTATAAGCGCGTCCGCGTGTGAGCCGGCCGAGTTGCATATTCTGGAGCTCTGCCGGTGCGGCTGTGAATTTGCTACGCGGTTATGACGCCGCATGAAGGTGTTATATGTCACTTCCTGTGTCCCCTATGTGGAG
The DNA here is from genome assembly GCF_014851395.1 of Micropterus salmoides. NCBI lineage: Eukaryota > Metazoa > Chordata > Actinopteri > Centrarchiformes > Centrarchidae > Micropterus > Micropterus salmoides. The sequence goes on along the minus strand of NW_024040040.1, from coordinate 51,517,687 downwards.
CTACATAGCACTTGCCGCTATGAATATAAATCGGTGTTGGCATGTAGATGTCTGCGGGGTGGGAGAGTTATCAAGCACGTAAAGTTTGTTTCAGATGTGAGCATGTACACTGAACAATAATGTACCCAAACAATAAAATAAATTCCTTTTATATTTCCCTGCCTTGTTGTTTATGTGTACATACAGAGGAAGAATGTGAGAACAGCACACATTTCATCGTTACTGTGTGCTGTACCGCAGTTCTGTGTCCATGCATGCAGCAAACTGAAAGCACTGTCTGTCGGAGCGTCTACGTGAAAAGAGAAGGAAGACATTGCTGGTAGTATTGTCTTCAGAGTTGTTAAACACCTCAGCGCACTGAAGGAAGCCATCTGTCTGTGTGAGGGGCAAGATCGTTGATGTCTGCAGGCAGAGTAGGAGCTCTCCTGTCTGACTGGTCCACCAATAGCAGAGAAGATGACCCCTTGAGACACAGCCCCTCCTCATTTGCATAATGAGGCAGAAATGCATACAAAAATTTAAAAAAGACAGGCAGAAATAAATACCATGGGTGAAAATAAATAAGGTAAATAAATACAAAGGAAGAATAAAACAGACAAAAATATTAAAACACACACATAAATAAATACATTAAAAAAATTAGTAATAAATAAAGTTGAATAAACAAATAAGGTAATTATAACAAAGGTGAATAAGTAAAGGCACTAATTAAAATATATACATTTATGTCTCCTTGTATAATTTAATTACTACCTACATTTATTTACTTTATTTTTTTGTGTATTTAATTGGATGCTTATTTATTTATTGAGCATTTATTTATTTCTGTATTTATTTCTGACTGTGTCAGGATCGGTCCTCCATAACGGGGTGGGAGAGTTATCAAGCACGTAAAGTTTGGTTCAGATGTGAGCATGTACACTGAAGTTACAACAACTTCCTGTGTCATGGCGAAGACTTGATCTCTGACGCCACGCCACGGACACACCCATTGACGAAAACTCGCAAATAGCACAACTTTTCATCTTCAATGCCTTTAGAAGGCACAGCACAAATTTGAAGTCGGTCGGACTAAATCCCTAGGAGGAGTTCGTTAAAGTACGAAGTGTGTAAATCATCCAAAATTTGACGTAAAATTCAAAATGGCCTACTTCCTGTTGATTTTAGGGCATCGCTCCAAGAGGCTTTTTTGTGCGTCTGGACAAGATACACGTACCACAGAAAATTCGTGCACGTAGGTAAAACGTGCGGCGGGGGCTGCTTCGTTAAAAGTCACTTCCTGTTGCCAGCAGGTGGTGCTATTACTGTCTGTGAATGTCAGCATGTACATGTGTTCAGGGCGGGACTCTCATCCTACATGTACAGTTTGGTCCAGATGTGAGCATGTACACTGAAGTTACGACAACTTCCGTGTCATGGCGAAGAGTTGATCTTTGACGCCACGCCACGGACACGCCCATTGACGAAAACTTGCAAATAGCACAACTTTTCATCTTCAATGCCTTTAGAAGGCACAGCACAAATTTGAGGTCGGTCGGACTAAATCCCTAGGAGGAGTTCGTTAAAGTACGAGGTGTGTAAATCATCCAAAATTTGACGTAAAATTCAAAATGGCCGACTTCCTGTTGGGTTTAGGCTATGGCTCCAAGAGACTTTTTTGTGCGTCTGGACAAGATACACGTACCACAGAAAATTCGTGCATGTAGGTAAAACGTGCGGCGGGGGCTGCTTCGTTAAAAGTCACTTCCTGTTGCCAGCAGGTGGCGCTATGACTGTGGGTGAATGTCAGCATGTACATGTGTTCAGGGCGGGACTCTCATCCTACATGTACAGTTTGGTCCAGATGTGAGCATGTACACTGAAGTTACGACAACTTCCGTGTCATGGCGAAGAGCTGATCTTTGACGCCACGCCACGGACACGCCCATTGACGAAAACTTGCAAATAGCACAACTTTTCATCTTCAATGCCTTTAGAAGGCACAGCACAAATTTGAGGTCGGTTGGACTAAATCCCTAGGAGGAGTTCGTTAAAGTACGAAGTGTGTAAATCATCCAAAATTTGACGTAAAATTCAAAATGGCCGACTTCCTGTTGGGTTTAGGCTATGGCTCCAAGAGACTTTTTTGTGCGTCTGGACAAGATACACGTACCACAGAAAATTCGTGCATGTAGGTGAAACGTGCGGCGGGGGCTGCTTCGTTAAAGGTCACTTTCTGTTGCCAGCAGGTGGCGCTATGACTGTGGGTGAATGTCGGCATGTACATGTGTTCAGGGCGGGACTCTCATCCTACATGTACAGTTTGGTCCGGATGTGAGCATGTACACTGAAGTTACAACAACTTCCTGTTTCATTGCGAATCATCGACGCCACGGACACGCCCATTGACGAAAACGCGCAAATAGCACAACTTTTCATCGTCAATGCCTTTAGAAGGCACAGCAGAAATTTGACGTCGATCCGACTAAATCCCTAGGAGGAGTTCGTTAAAGTACGAAGTGTGTAAATCATCCAAAAATGGCCGTAAAATTCAAAATGGCCGACTTCCTGTTGACTTTAGACTATGGGTTCTTGAGGCTTTTTTGTGCGTCTTGATACGATACATGTCCCCAGAAAATTTCGTACATGTAGGTTGAACGTGAACGAGGGGCTAATCATTTCCAATTTTCTAGGTGGCGCTAGCGAGTCATTTTGCCACGCCCATGTGCGAAACTTGTAGAATACGAAATTTTTCACCGGTTCTGACATGTTTGCAAATTTTGGTGAGTTTTCGAGTATGTTTAGGCCATGTCATTTGGGCCTACTTTGCAGAAAAAAAAAAAAAAAAAAATATATATATAATCCGAGCAAATTCAATAGGGACCTCGCACGGTCGTGCTCGGGCCCTAAATACACCAGATACACTGATGATACTCTGTCACATCCAGAGGAATACACAGGGATGATGGTGGACTTGACTTTGTGTCTGACAGTGGACTTCAGACTGCAGCACTGTTGTGATTCCTCTGTCAGTCACTGCTGGATGAAGCTCTCCTCTCCACTCTACCTCCCAGTAACATGGCCCAGTCAGAGCCTCTCCACACACAAGCTGATGCTGCTGCTTCAACCTCTCTGGATCATCAGGACACAGCTGATCCTCTCTCAACACCACCTTTCTGATCACTTACACTCTGACAGAGATCACCTCCATCTGATGAGAGAAGAAGACAGACAGCAGAAGTCATAAATCAGAGTCAAAGACAACAATATTGCCAAAGCTTAAGATAATACAAAAGAACAATTCAATTCACACAGTTCATTAAATAAATGAAATAGTTAAAACAATAAATGTGTGTGTGTTTTAATAACAATAAATAAATACATATACAATACTAAGTGTGTGTGTTGTGAATTTTATTCATATAGTTATCAAATAAATAAAATAAATAAATAAATAAAATACAAAAATCTCTCTCACTCAGTTGTTCTATGATGGTGACTTCCTTGTCCATGGAGGCAAGGTAAGGACACGGCTGCTAAAAGCTCAGCCCTGACCAGGGGGCTCATTTATAAAGGGTGCGTACCCACAAAACAGGGCTGGAAACGTGCACACACCACTTCCCACGCAAAGGTTGTCAGAATGCAGAAGGATGAAATGGTTTCATATGACTACTGCAGTGTAAAAAAAAACTAAATATTACTTCCAATAAAACCTCATATAATTTATTATATGGAGTTAATTAGCAAAACAGAAGAAAGCCTTTCCGAATAAACAAACACCAGTTTGATTGAATTTACTCCCCCAAAAAAACATAATTTAAGATCATTTGCAGCGCACAGAAAAAGAACCATGATTTAGGAAAAACACAAACTGAGGTATCTCCTGTTGCAAAAGAACGCCTCATGTTGTACAGTTTAATCGGGAATCATACTTAATACTTGCATACAGTACAATTTATTCTCATAAATAAGGTGAACAGCAGGACAAGTTACATTTAAATTGGTGCCGTTTTCAGTGCGTCAGTCGAGCAAATACGAGTGCATAGTTTCATATTGTTATCATATGTTCTTTGCCTTATGTTACTTGAGTCAAATGCTGTGTGCCAGCGTGTGGATGTGATACGTTGCTTGTAAAAACAGTATGGAAACACTATTTATTAAGTAAATCTTTCAGTGTGAGCTCACGTCACATTAAACAAATCATTTCTTTTAACTCATCGGCAGCCTCAAAGTGAGTGGAGTGTTTTTGTAGATACATGGAGATACATCTTTATGAAATGTTGAAATTACAGATGGCGTCTTAAAATATCTCAGTTTTATTTTTCAATCAAACTCCTTCAATAAATTACTGCTGATACCGTTATGACAGTTCATGCACACGTCTTCTCACGTCCGGTCCTCAATGACCACATTTAGTTCTACCTCCCAATTGTTTCTCACATTTACAGATGTTATCAGCCATGTCGGCTGTTAACATCTGTAAATGTGTGAAATGTGATTCCTAGTTGGCAAACGTTTTTCAGTTACCATAATGATGTATTGTTCAATACCTGTTGGGTCTCTTTTAATCTTATTCCATTTTATATGGTTTTGGATGTAGTGCCTTATTTGTAGGTATTGAAACATATCTTTCAAGGGAAAGGCAAATTGGTTCTATAATTGATAAAAAGATTTCAATTCACTGCCCTCAGAGAGTTTTTTGATTGTGCTAAGGCCATCACGTTCCCACTGTCTGAATCCACTGTCCCACATTGATGGGAGGAAGTCTATGTTAACAGCAACCGGCATAGCTTGTGAAAGAAAAAGCTCTCCCTCCACTCCCTTTCTGACTGTCAAGTACTCGCAAAGTTTAAACTTTCAGATTACCAACTGGTTGTAACTTGATCAGTCCCAGACAACAACAGGGGCGGAGATGTGTGATGAGACACACATCAACTCCATGGACAATAACATCAAATTCACATGAGAAGATGTCAACAACAACAGCAGTTTGGCCTTCCTGGACTGTGCTGTACACATTGAAGAGAACAGGAGTCTGCACATTGGTGTATTGGTGTATACTGGAAACCCACAGACAAAGACCACTACCCATTTTTGATTCCCACCACCAACTGGAGCATAAGCCAGGAGTTCTCAGAACCCTGCACCACCGAGCTGAGAACAAGTGTCCAAGCCAAAGAAAAGGACCACCTGAAGGGGGCAGTTAAAGCCTGTGGATAACCTAAATGGACCTTTGGGAAAACAGCCACAAGATCCAGTAAGAACAATACTAAGGGGGATGAGGAGAAGAAGGTCAAACGCAACAACATTGTGATTCCATACATGTCTGGAGTATCAGAGAAACTCAGCGTATTCTTGGGTTTAAAAAACACAGAGATGTTGTGTTTGTTGAAAATCGTCCTAATACAGATACTGGTCCACACCAAAGACCGCACACCCAAACACAAGAAAGTAATCTAGCGTATGCGGTCCAATGCAGTGAGGAATGCACAGACCTGTACATTGGGGAAAACGAAAAAACCACTACACAAATGATTGGCTCAACACAGAAGGGCCAACTCCTCAGGTCAAGACTCAGTTTAGCTACACCTTTTTTGAGGACCACCAGGTGCACATTTTAGACAGAAAGGACAAATGGATGGATGGATGGACAAATTGTTTGAAAGGGGTGTCAAGGAATCCATTTACACCCGGGTCAAGAAACCGTCACTTTACAGGGGAGAAGGTCTGCGACACAACTTATCCTCCACTTATAATGTTGTCCTTTCATCTCTTCCCAGGAAACTTAAAACGCCAACGACTGTTGTTACAACAGCCAGGAGCACTAAGGAATCAATGACATTGATCATCTTGACAATGACCCCACAGAGGTTAAGTTTCCCTACCAGCTGAGTTTTCCTATCAGTCAAGTTGCCGTTGATTTTAACCTCCCTTAGAAAGACCACATGGTTACTAAATGTAATGATGGTTCTCTGAAATAAGGGCCAATGATTTGCAGGCTTCAGTCAGACTGATCTCAGAGCTGTGACAAAGATGAACTGATCAGTAGTTTAGTGTTGAAATGAGAGAACAAACACTTTGAGATCAGATTTGATGGTACGACAGTTTGATGAATGAAGACCACTGTCTCTATACATCTTGTGATGCTGTCAGCTTTATTTCCTGTAGACATGAACACAACAACAACAGTTGTCTTCACATCAACTCATGATCAGGCTTCTGGCTGATCTGATTGGCTGACTGTTCTCTCTCTCCCTCTGTGTTTCTGTCAAATCCTGAAGCCTGTCACCATTCTCATCTCACAGTTTTACTGAGGAAAGCAGCCGCTGAGAATGTTGGGGTTTACTAGATCTTTGCTTTGATATTAACTGTGTTTAGTACAATACTGCTGAAACCAGCATGGACTGACTCCAACCCTCTACTGACCTCAGAGTCTCCAGTCCACATTGTGGACTCTCCACAAGATCAGACAGCAGCTTCACATCTGAATCCTGCAGGTTGTTGTCACTCAGCTCCAGCTCTCTCAGATTGGAGGGGTTGGACTTCAGAGCTGAGGCCAGAGAAGCACAGCTGATCTCTGACAAACTGCAGCCCCACAATCTGAATAAATAAAAAATAATGTAACTTTAGAAGACAATGTTCCTGCTTGAAATCATTCAGTGTTAAATAATCTGTTCAGAACTGAAGAAGGTTTAGAATACACCTGAACCCAACAGGATGCAGGTTCAAACGGTAAAATACAAAACGGTAAAAAGGGCTCTCATTAATATTAATGACAACGTGCTGCTACTTCAGTACATAGTAGACATAGTGACTTCACCTCTTAAACTCCGCAGCTCCACCAGTGGCTCCATCTATACAAACTCATGTTGTGCAGCCAAATACAAATAAAAACCCACAGAAACTGAATTAAGATTCGAATTAAGATCCCAAAGTTTCCAAAGATGCCAAATATGTCAGGATGGATTTGGGGGAAATGTGAAGAAAATGATGCACAGGATATCTCCAGTATTTTAACTTAATGAAACTATGCAGCCATTAAAAAAATCATGGCATCTTGTGTTTGAATATTTCAGTTAGTATAAACACTGGGGAGCCTCTTAAAGGTGTTGGAACAATGATATCCTTAATATTAATGTATATGACTGTCTGACAGGGTGTCTTCAATATAAAGAAGGAAATTTAGGGAGAAGACAAAATTTACGTCTAAATCAGGAGTTTAAGAGGTTCAGAGTGAAGTTATCCAGTTTAGATTTTTCTTGTTATATTAGATTTTATATGTGGAGCTCAACATCGCTCTGCCACAATCAATGGACTAAATCATAGAAGAAAATAGACTTTAGCATTAAGGTACTCCGTGAGAATCAGTATAATATCAGTCTAATGTCTGCAGTTTAGTGTAACCACAACTTTCACATCATATTAATCTTAGCAGAGAAGTAAAAAATGGTGTCTGACCTCAGAGTCTCCAGTCTACAGTGTGGACTCTCCAGAAAACCACACAGCAGCTTCACTCCTGAATCCTGCAGCTTGTTGTTACTCAGCTGCAGCTCTCTCAGATGGGAGGGGTTGGACTTAAAAGCTGAGGCCAGAGAAGCACAGCTGATCTCTGACAAACTGCAGCCCCACAATCTGAATAAAGAATAAATGATGTAACTGTAAAGACAATGTTCCTGCTTGAAATCATTCCGTGTTTAACAATCTGTTCAGAGCTGAAGAAGGTTTAGAATGTATAAGTTTAGAAAATGGAAACTTCAAACACCTGAACCCAACAGGATGCAGGTTCAAACTGTAAAATACAAAAAGGTAAAAAGTGCTCTCATTAATATTAATGAGAATGTGTTGCTACTTCAATAAAGACGTAGTGACTTCACCTCTTACAGTCTGCAGCTCCACCAGTGACTCCATCTATACAAACTCATGTTGTGCAGCCAAACACAAATAAAAACCCACAAAAACGGATTTAAAATTTGGCTCAAGATCCCAAAGATGCGAAAAATGTCAGGATGAACTTTGGGGAAATGGGGGAAAAATGATGCACAGAATATTGACAATATCTCATCTTAATGGAGTGGTGCGGCAATAAAATATCATACCATCTTGTGTTTGAATATTTCAGTCAGTAACACTGCATAGCTTGATAAAAGGTGTTGGACCAAACCGATTCTCAATATGTTTATTACTGTCTGACAGAGTGTGTTTAATGTATTGAAGGACATTTAGGGGGAAGACAAAATGTTAAATATAAACTGCGGCTGGCCAATAGAGGGCGCTGCCCTCCCTGGTTGAAAGTTTTTTTGGATTTTTCTTTTTATAATACTTTTAAAAAATAATAATAATAATAATAATATAATAATAATCCCCACAAAACTAGATGAAGGCCTATCAGGTAAAGTTATGTAGCCAATAATTTAACTTAAGTTAAATAAGCTAAGGCTGTGTAGCGCACAGAAGCCGTTGCCATGGTTACTCTCTATAGAGCGCCTGCCGTTTACTTTCAGAGTGCTTGTCTCCCTTTCTGTACACCTGAGGAAAGAGCAACCCCGTGGGGCAACGTGACTACGTTGTGATTTTAAGAACGTTTCTAAGACCGACATCTTTCCCAATACTAATCAGCATGCAGTGTATAGCTATGCACTTCGCTATGGCATTTGATCGCTTGTCTTGCTTTTGTTTATCTACTTCTCCCACACGCTGCATCCAGCATGGTCTGCTGAAGCCTCCCTCTACTGCTTGTTTGGGTGGGTGATTTGCAGGCTGATTAACATCACAACCCTCCAGTGACCCATGGTTTGACTGTATATGCATTCAAAGACAGTGAGCAATGGACTTTTAAAATAATAGGAGAAAAAACTGCGTTAACATGCCATAAAATAATTGTCGTCGTTAATTAATTAATGCATTAAGGCAATAATAACACTTTAACATGCCCAACCCTAATAATTACTTATTGTAAGTATATGTGTGTTTAAAATACACAGTAACGTGTAATATATAAAATATAAATAATTATGTTAGGGGGGGAAATTAGCTTCCTGCCTATCCACTGGGCGATAGAGACATCGCCCAGGCAGTACAGCAGAGCAGCCAATAGCTGACACAAGATGTGCACATATCACCATAAATTTAGCCAATCGGCGTCCTCTGCTCACACTATGTCCACTGCTATGCACATTAGTTGAACCTCATCATGAAGCAGGCAACTTCACACATCCCCAGCATCAGTACATTTTTTTCAGACCTTGGTGGATTTGCAGCATTCTTCTCCCAGTCAATCAAGCGGACAACTGTGCTTGATCAAGTGGTGGCACACAGACTTCCAGGAACTTCGACGACAAGGTGGAACTTCCAAAGTCATGCTGGTAACACTGTATGAGCACAAGGATGACCTATGATGTTTCCAGACCAGCAGAGACTCTGGTAACTTTGATCGTCCAACAGTCACTTAAACATAATTTACACTTCATTAAAGGCTTGTATTTTATATTGCAGAGTTTCTATATGATCTATAATTACCTTGTTTTATTTTACTCATTATATTATGCATATAGGGGGTCAAGGGGTGGGGGAAGACTCTGGACAGACCTGGTAAGTCCAAACGGGTAGCGCGGGTGAACCGCGAATGTCTGGAGGAGGCCCCTGTCCGCTAGATCTTATACACACTCCGGCATCCCTGTGAAGGTTGGGGACATTGAACCTGAGTGGGCAATGTTCAAAGCTTCTATTGCTGTAGCCGCAGTGGGAGGCTGTAGTCTAAAGGTCTTAGGTGCCTCAAGGGGTGGTAACCCTTGAACACCGTGTTGGACACGGTGGTCAGGGAAGCCGTCCGACTGAAGGAGGAGGCTTTCCGGGATTTCTTGTCTTGGAGGACTCCGGAGGCGGTTGCAAGAACCGACAGGCCGAAGGGCTGCAGCCTCTGCTGTGGCAGATGCAAAGCAGCGGGTGTGGGAGAAGTTCGGAGAAGACATGGAGAAGGACTTTCGGTCGGCACCAAAGTGCTTCTGGAGAACTGTCCGCCACCTCAGGACGGGGAGGCGGGGAACTATCCATGCTGTGTACAGTAAGGATGGGACTGACCTCAACTGAGGAGGTAATTGGGCGGAGGAACACTTTGAGGAACTCCTAAATCCGACTGACACGCCCTCTCTAGTAGAGGCAGAGCTGGTGGCTGATGGGGATTCTCGTCAATTTCCCTGGGGGAAGTCACTGAGGTAGTCAAACAACTCCACAGTGGCAAAGCCCCAGGGATTGATGAGATCCGCCCAGAAATGCTAAAAGCTTTCGGTGTGGAGGGGCTGTCTTGGATCACACGTCTCTTTAACATTGCGTGGAACAGTACAGAGCCCAAGGAGTGGGAGACTGGGGTGGTGGTTCCCCTGTTCAAAAAGGGGGACCAGAGAGTGTATGCCAATTACAGGGGTATCACATTTCTCAGCCTCCCTGGTCTACTCCAAGGTGCTGGAAAGGAGGGTTCGGCCGATAGTCGAACCTTGGATTGAAGAGGAACAAAGCTTGTTTTTGTCCTGGTCGTGGAGATACTGTGGGAGGTGCTGCGGGAGTATGGGGTGAGGGGGTCCCTTCTTGGGGCTAACCAATCCCTGTAGATCCAAAGCAAGAGCTGTGTCCGAGTACTCGGCAGTAAGTCGGACTCTTTCCAGGTGAGGGTTCATGTCACAGTCCAGATTGAAACTGCTGATTGTTATCAGCATGGTCAGTTCAGACTCACGTTAAGTTACAAAAATGCACTGCCATGTTGAGGCTGCTCACATAACTCACTAACAGTATACTAATAAAGCAAAACATTTGGCACAACTCCTACATTTATGCAGATTAGTACTGTAGCTCCTGTTTTCAACAGCTGCATGTTGTCATGTTACAGGCTTTACAAACACAATTTCTTATATGTACCGCCACAAGATCTTAATGTCATTGGCAACAGTTAACTTAATTTAGCTTAGCTTCTAGGTTAACATAGCTAACAACAACAACAACTTCACTCGTGCCAAAACATGCTCAGTGGAACTTAACGGCCTACCTGAACGGTCTACCATGACTATTTAGTCTACTTACATGCGTACGTTCCTTTCATATTTTATGTCTGCTTACCTGCAACATGCAGAAACAGATCGGTACATTGTTATCAGCACGGTCTGGTCAGACTCACGTTACAACAATGCACTGCCTTGTTGAGGCTGCTCCTAACATAACTCACTATACTCCCTCTTGTGGTAAAAGTGGGATCTAATGCTTACTTTTTAACAATGCCCTGCTTGTGTACAGGAAACTGGAGCACAATACATTAATAAACAATACCAAGGAGCAAAAGTATCACAAAACTACATGAAGACACAAAAAACCCCAAACCCCATTGCTACACCCTAAACAATATGTAAGGGTGTGCCTGTGTTATGAACTTATGAACCCATTAACCTCACATAATACAGAGTTGGTGCCACCCAGTGAGTGCATGTGTGTAGATGCAGCTGAGCGGGAGCCAGGAGACTAAGTATGGGGCAATAACAAACATAGGGACAGACGGGAACACTCGAAACACAGTGAAGTGAAAGAACAAAAGGAGACACTAGGAAAACACTGATGACAATCACATTAATCACCATTCACTCCCTGCTAAAATGACATCGGCAGTGATGCAGGTAGTGTCCTCTGTTTCTGATTAGCGGATGTCTATTTGGCCTAAATGTTACATCCATATGTGTATGTAGTAATAATGCCATGCTAGGTCCGCTGGCTGAGGCTTTATAGCTGCGATGTTTTTCAGAGCATACAAACACTGTAAACACACACCTGTCACCTGCCCAGCATGGTGCTGTTCACCAGAAACACAGCCTCTACACCTTATTTTTCAACACGTTCTCAATCCCAACTTGTCACATATTCAAAGTCCAGGTTCTGGCCCTCCATCCACCCCAACTACCACCTTACTCAGTCTCTTCTGTTTAATATCATATACCTGCCTATACCTACCTGTCAAAAACTGACGCTACAGGGCTTCCCCCAATACATCAAACTATGATGGCAAAGGGATCCCCAGTGCGTCACAAACTGATGTCTACAGCTCATTTAAAAACCTGCATGTACCGCCAGTAACGTAACTCATGCATGTCAGCAACCGTTAGCCTAATATTGCGAACTTGCTAATGTAAGCATATTTTACCTGCTGTATGCTGTCCGCTGCTTTCTCGTCAGATGGATGGCCCTCCTTTCACTGTTGACTTTGTGTGTGAGGCCACATGCACAAAAAAGCTGTGCGCTTTTAGTTATAGTATTATGATTATAGTCCTCCCTCTGCTTGCTTTCATTGCCGTGTGCTGGCAGTCAGAGCTCCCCCTGCAGTCCATAAAGTGCCTCTGCGCCTCAGCTGTTCCAGACCCTCCCTGCAGGCATTTGGCCACGCCTCCTCATTTGCATACACAACTAAATCCCCAATCCTAAATGGCTAAATGCCCAATCCTAAACACCAAATAAATTTTCAACCTCGACTAGTTTTCGATTTAGACTTTTAGTTTTAGACTTTTAGTTTTAAGTCTGACCCAATAATCACTCCATACACTACTGTTAAGATGTGGTTATTACCAGTGGTGGACAGGTGAACTAAGTACATTTACTCAAGTACTGTACTTGATAATTTTCTTTTCATGACACTTCCTACTTTTACTCCACTACATCTCAGAGAGAGATCTTGTACTTCATTTATCTGACAGTTTCAGTTACTTTACAAAGTACGCTTGTTCCACACAAAACATATGAAGTTTTAAAAATATAATGTTTTGTTATAAATTAAGCTACCCAACAGTTTATACAAGTAGATTAGTTAATTGACAATTTTATTCGGCAACTATTTGATAATTATTTAAGTCAATTTTCATGTAATCTAATGATATATAATAGTATAACAGTCACAGAAGACATTTTTCTGCTTTGAACACTTTGAGTAAATTTTCCTAGTTATACCTAGATTTACTTAAGAAATAATTTCAATGCAGCATATTACATTATACTGTTTACTATGTTTACTACCCTGTTTTTAATAAAATATGTATAATTTCATAGGTATGCGATACCGTTTTGAGTCATGCCAAGGTGCGGTTCTCTTTCACCAAGCACCTCATCTGTGCCACTCTGTTGCAAGGAGACTTGTTCCCGGAACACACCATAAAATTCCCAGATTCAGCATTGGAAACCACAGTGGAGGCCTACCCCGTGTTGAACAAGACCAAGCTAAAAACAGAACTATCCCTGATCTATGAGAACAATGAGTTCAAGGCTTGCAGTGGTTCTGCTCTGTTCCAGTTTTTCATGGAGAACAACCTGGAGACTGTCAGTCTTCTCAAGATCCTGTTAACCACACCCATGACTACAGCAGAATCTGAGAGCTGCTTCTCTACTTTAAAGAGGATCAAGACCTTCCTGAGGAAAACCACGACACAGGATCGCCTGAATGCTCTGGCTATGCTCTCCTTGGAGAAAAAACTTTTCAGAAACATTCCTGAATTCAATAATAGGGTCATTGAGAGGTTTGCCACAGAAGGACAGACGGGAAACATTCCTGTACAAATAAGATGTAACACACACACACACACACACTCCACTGACCCCATTTTTCTTTGTATATAGTTGACCAGAGCATAAGACATAATCAAGCAATATCGGGCACTCTATAAATTCTTAATATTTTGTCTCAGTGATGTGTTTGCTTCAGTGGAGAACTGTACATTTACTCAAGTACTGTACTTCAGTACAAATTCAATTTCTTTTCATGCCACTTTCTACTTCTACTCCGCCACATCTCAGAGGGAGATATTGTACTTTTTTACTTCACTACATTTATCTGACAGCTTTAGTTACTAGCGACTTTACAGTAAGTAACATTTTTACACACAAAAAAAGAAGTTCATAAAATATGTTTTGCTAAAAATTAAACTACCCAACTGTTTATACAAGTAATTTAGTTAATTGACAGAATTTTAATCAGCATATTTATGCATAATGAAAATAATCATTAATTACAGTCTCTTACAAAAGAGTTCAACCTCAAGCAACTACATTAAAACATGAGTAATAATAATCTAATGATATAGTATAAAAGTCACAGGAGACATTTTTCTTTCTGCTTTGAATACTTTTACTTTTAATACTTGAGATACATTTTCCTGAATATTCTTACATACTTAAGTAATATTTTAAATGCATTACTTTTACTTGTAACAGCATTTTTACAGTGAGATAATTGTACATTTACTTAAGTAAAGGATCTGAATATTATGAATACTCCATTGCTAATGTTACTGTTTGTGCAATATGGTGTTTATGGTTTTGTGTAAGAATGCCTCAACTTTTTAATATGGGCATTAAATAATTTCTGACTATTTCAAAGAGAAATTGTATTAAATTGTATTGGGATGGTTACTGAAATGGACTGAATATGGCACAGCCCCACCAAAAAAAACTTTCACCAGCCGCTACTGAGTTTCAGATGTTCACAGTGAATTATCCAGTGTAGATTTTTCATGTGCTATCAAGCTTTTAAATGTGGAGCTCAACATTGCTCTGCCACAGTAAATGGACTAAAACACTGAAGAAGAAAATAGACTTTAGCATTAAGATACTTAGTGTGGATCAGTATAATATCAGACTTATGTCTGCAGTTGTTTGTGTCACCACAACTTTCACATCATATTAATCTCAGCACAGAAGTAAAAAATGGTGTCTTACCTCAGAGTCTCCAGTCTACAGTCTGGACTCTCCAGACCCTTACACAGCAGCTTCACTCCTGAATCCTGCAGCTTGTTGTCACTCAGGTCCAGCTCACTCAGATGGGAGGGGTTGGACTTCAGAGATGAGGCCAGAGAAGCACAGCTGATCTCTGACAAAGTGCAGTCCCACAATCTGAATAAAGAATAAATACATTTGTTTCAAAGTTATTTAAATCAAATGTCACAAAGGATGTACATCTCAAAAGAATGTACATGCTCCCACTGAATGACCATAAAAGGAAGAAACACCACAAACTCAAAAGCTTAGTGAAAAACAAAATATTGGTGTACTTAAAGATTTTCCAACTCAAAATTCCACTTTGGGTTTTCTGCACACTTAAACCAAACAATCTCAAAAACACAAATTAGTTGCAGTCCATTTCATTAAAAACAAAAATAAATTCAGTCCAGTGCTAATAGCAGGCAAAATAAAGCTGGTTCAGTTTCTCAGGCACAAAACAAAACGTCATAGAAAAGAAAAAGAGTTTGATAGTCCAGTCAGTCAGTCAAAAATCCAGTCGGGTTTTTGCTGCTTGGTTACGAATGTTTCACCGGCTTCCACAAACAACTTTGCACAGCAAATGTAATAGAATGATGATCCGAAGGTGAAGTGTACAGGATTTGGCTGAAAGTCACGGATGAAAAACGCAAGGGCTTTAACTACCTTAATTTTTGCAGTCTGTTTAATTGTGGCGCCATCCGTTAACGAATCAGTGTGTGTGTCGAATTGCCATTTCTGGGGTTTTACACCGGTGATGAAACCTATTGCTGATAGAAGGTTGTCACAATATAAAGGCTTGGGTGCACAGTCATGGACTATAATCATTAAGCAGCTGCAAAAATGTATTAAGTTCTCCTAATGTTACTAAAACTTGTGAGCGGTCTGTGATATTTCCATTACATGTGTCTCACTTGGCCCCGATTCTCCCCCGTTCTGTGGTCCCTTCATCTCACATAAAAGCAACAAATGTTTGTGAACACAGAAGTAGTATGTGAATTTTAGTATTTAGTTTGTCTAGTATCCATACAACTTACAAGCTCATCCTGCTAAGTTTTTTCTACTCCTACTCCTGTGACCTCTGTCCTCTTCCTCTTAAAAAGAGTGTGCACAGGGGGATTAGCTGGGTGAACCAGATTGGAAACAGCCAATGGAGCATAGCGATTGGAGAGGTTCAAGAATGGGAGGGAGTCAGACCTTTCTGCGCTTTTCTTGCGGCCCCTGATTACCACCTCAGCCCACTTTGACCCTTGGTTTGGGGTTGAGCAGGAGGGCTGATGACCGGTGGATGGATCCCATAGGACAGCAATCACTGGATACATAAACTTAGTAACATGTCTATGAAGATTCTCAGTTATCCAGGTCATAGTTATCCAACGAAGTTTAAAATGAAGGGCAACTGGACTTGGTAGAAGCTACTGGAAGACGTTTCGTCCCTTATCCAAAGGACTTCTTCAGTTCTCCAGAACTGGAAGAATCTTTTTTTCAGTCCCTTTTCCCCTCAAAAAAATAAATATCTTAATAGGAAAATTAAGTGCTGATTTGTTTATGATTCAAATAAAACATTTATTAAACATTTGTTATATTGTTACTGAAGAAAATTTTATTAGAGATTAGCAGACTGGCGAGAATGGGAACAGATGACTGCTGCATTAAGCCCACTGGTACGCAAGAAAAGTCCCAGGACACGAAAGAGTAAAATGTAGAATTAACCGATGGCCCACTTCAAGCAATGCCTATTATCAAAATTGACACCACTTATCTGTGAAGCCGTAGTCCACTGGTGGATTACATTCAGACGAAAATGGCCTTGTTACGTTGGCAAAGGTCCAGACGATCCAATCCAGTAAAATATTTAGACCAAAACGCATTATTATATCAATAAATACACACAGACTGCTGTTGCGTCATTCACTACAGTTAGCATGTAAACACAAAACTACACGTTGACCTTTTGAGTGACATATTAATTGACCCAATAGAAACTTCAATGCCCCATTCACAGCCTACAATAGCCAATGAGAGTCCACGTAGCCAGGAAGCACCAGTCCCCTTTCTTTTGTGTATACACCGACAGAGACACCGAGCCACCAATTGTGCAGAGGAACACATACACAGATATCACGCGACAGTTAAAAAATTACGCAAGAATATTTTCCACAGACATATATATTGTCAAAAACGCCCCATACCGGAATTCCGGCACAGCGTCTGAGAACTTTAAGCCCTGTGTTCTGCTTGCCCAGTTGACAGAGTTTCAAATTCTATCGCTGACGTTTTTTAGATAGTTCAAGTGAAGGAGAAGCGGCATAAGTTCTATCAATTTCCAATATTTCATCCTGTAAAACATTCATTCACTGCATTTTGCGTTTTCGAGTGTAGGCAGAGTAAGTCTCATAAAGGCTTTCAACATCTTCCATAGAGTTGCTATGGATATGTCTGGGGTTCGGTTCATTTCAAGGAAGGAAACAATATGACCAGACAGATACTCAATGAATGCTTCGTCCGAGAGTAAGAGGGAGTTAAAGCGCCACGGTCGATAGGATATGGGTCAATTTGGTAAAATTAGTTTTAAAGAAAGTGGGGCGTGGTCTGAAATTACAATAGCCTGATAGCTGCAACTTTGAACTGAGGAGAGTAACCTGGTAAATGGGAGAAAAAGTCCTTAATGAAGC
The DNA here is from genome assembly GCF_014851395.1 of Micropterus salmoides. Taxonomy (NCBI): domain Eukaryota; kingdom Metazoa; phylum Chordata; class Actinopteri; order Centrarchiformes; family Centrarchidae; genus Micropterus; species Micropterus salmoides. The sequence goes on along the minus strand of NW_024040040.1, from coordinate 51,500,261 downwards.
ATCCATTGTCTGTACTTGGGGCATAAATGTTGGCTAAAATAACCAGACAATGGTGTAACCGTCCTGTGACTATTACATAACGATTGTGTCTGCATCCACATTAGAGACTGCGAATGGAAGGTTCTTACTGACAAGAATAGAGCTGGCCCACCCACCCACAGTGAAGTCTAGCCTGGTCTAAGTCGCAGAGGTGCGTTTCCTGGAGGAACGCAATCTGAGTGTTGAGCTGCTTCAGGTGAGTGAGTACCTTCTTCCTCTTAATTGGAAAGTTTAGGCCGTTCACATTCCAGCTGATGCAATTAATTGACCCACTCACATAGCCTACTGTCATGTCACGTACATCTATTGACAACATGAAAGAGAAGCACATTAGTTAGGGACAGGGTGGCCATCAGTGGAGAATAAAAATGGAAAGGCATATAGAAGGGTAAGGGGGGAAAAAAACAAAAAAACAACCAAGTCGTTTTGGTTTTAAAACAGAAAAACAAAAAAATATTGATTTTGATATTTAATGAGTCCGATTTGAGTAGCTTTGTGTGTTACACTTGATAAACCTGCAGCAGATACACTTGGGCGATGGCGGTGCCTGATTAAATGTAATTAAGATGAGCTTGAACATCAACATAAGTGGGTTTTTAGTTAGAAAAACAGGACCGGAGGCTGCTATTGGCTCAACGTTCAGTTTGTAACTCACTAGCAACTGGAACAGGAACGCTTTCCTGAAAATCCTCCGGTTTTTAAGATTTCTCTAATTTAGTGATAGTTGTTAGTACAGCTGTATATTAACGAATCATACAGGGATTAAAATACCTACACTGTTTCAATCCGACTTTTATTTTCTTTGTGAGATGGAAGAATTTAGTAAGTTGCACGGCGCTGCTGAGAGCCTCCAGTTGCAGTAACATGTATAAAATCAGGAACTCAGACTTCATCCACCCAGAGGGATCAACCACTGACCGTCCAGTGCGCTGTTTCCACTGGCAACACAACCCATAGTAGGGCTAACGGAGCAGGGGCGCTGGAGCGTACAGAGCGAAGGAGAGGAAGTTGTACCCTGGCCGTAAAAATATTTAGCCCAATGTTTACTTTTTGTTTCACAGGATACACGAACACAAGTCTCCTGATTCAAAGGTCCTGGCCCTCCTTTCACCCCAACCATGTTCTCATTTAGTCTTTTCTGTTAATCATATACCTGCTGTGCGGCGCGGTGGTGCGGTGGTTACCACTGTCGCCTCACAGCAAGAAGGTCGTGGATTCGGTCGTTCCAGGCCTTTCTGTGTGGAGTTTGCATGTTCTCCCCATGTCTGTGTGGGTTCTCTCCGGGTGCTCCGGCTTCCTCCCACCATCCAAAGATATGCAGGCTAGGTTAATAGGTGTCTCTAAAATTGTCCTGAGGTGTGAATGTCAGTGTGAGTGGTTGTCTGTCTATGTGTGGCCCTGCCTGCGATGGACAGGCGACCTGTCCAGGATGTACCCCGCCTTTAGTCCAATTTAAGATGGGATTATCTCCAGCCCCCCGTGACCCTGTACGCAAACTGACGCTACAGGGCTTCCCCCACTGCGTTGACCTATGACACTATAGGAATCCCCAGTGCGTTACAAACTCTGATAGGCCTTGATCATGCCATATGTTGGGGATTGAGAACGGGTTGTAGGTATACAACACTGGTCAAAGATAGAACAAAATGCAGCTTCTTTATTTTCCGTTATTGGTTTAAAACAGAAAAACAGAACAGATCGGATTTGGAATGAAATAATGGAAAAACTAACCATACACAGATTATTTTAGCATCCACCGAGGTACAAATTACGTTCTTCAGAGTCGCCATCTCGGAGCGAGGCAATAGTGCCAAGGATGCCGTTGTCCGAGGTGGTGGAGTTAGCTTGGTTGTTGTTAGCTCCCTTAGCTCGAGGTTGTTAAACAGATTTAAACTCAGAAAGGGACATATAAATATCCAAAGTATCGCCAGAGCAGTCGTGTGTCCTCAGCTAATAAAGAACACCAAAGCACCGGTATTGTTCAAATTAATGAACAGTTGATAGGGGGCTCCAAAATCTTCTGCTTTACCCACACATCTCAGCTGTTTTTTGAGTGCTCTATCATGAAGCTGGAAATGAGTGGCAGACAGGCCGAGAAGCTGGTCAGCAGCGAGGCCTTCCTCTGCAGTTCATCTGAGAGCCGACGGATCTCCTCCTTAAGGTCATGATGCGAAGTGTGTGGACACTTAGGCCCGTTTTCCACTGCACAGTACCACTCGCCTCGACTCGCCTTTGTTTGGTTTTCCATTGTGTAAAGGTTGTACTTGTACCTGCTTCCAGATACTTTTTTTCATATCACCTCAGTTGAGGTTCCAAGCGAGCTGAGGCAACACTAAAATGTGACGTGAAACACTGCAGACTACGGATTGGTCAGAGAGAATAGTCACTATTCACTGCATCATCATTGCGCGTGCCGGACAGAGGTGTTGTGTGCTGGTGTGTGTGTCGCATTGAACATTACGTCGCGGCAGTTGTGTGTGGCGTCGCTATGATGACCAGCTACATTGAGGGGTACTATCTCTGGAATGGAAAACGGAGGACAGCCAAACTGAGTCAAGTTGAGTCGAGGCGAGTTGAGCTGGTACTGGTAATGGAAAAATGCCATTACAGGCAGGGGCTCCAAACTGGAGCCCATTGTGCTGGTATGGCTTTGATAGGGGGTCAAGACAGAGACTCTGACCAGCGGCAACAGCGTGAGTGACAACAACGTGTATTTACAAACAAAATCACATTATGTGTATGTGTTGTATGTGTATAATAATGCTGTAAACAAACAATGTGTATTTTGTACTTTTCTGCTGACTTAGAGGGGAGATACACTGTGGAGTTCCTGGTGTGTGTGTGTGCGCGTGCGCATGTCCTAGGGGCGCACACTGCACATTAGAAGACGGTTACTGATTTCATCCATAAAGTATTAATTCTGAGTTTCTGTACAAACGGTTGGGCAAATTGTATTTTTGTTTGGATGTATTTTATGTTTTCTGGTAAATTTACGTATTTTACCTTGACTTTATGAACTTGTGCATTGTGTGGCTAAGTGAATGTATATGTTTTTTATTTTCTCTAATTAGAAAACGCCACTACTGTTGTCTAGATTTTGGAGTGTATAGACCGGCCTGTTTTCTAGACTTTGATGTTTTTTAGACTTGTTGTTTGTTGTCTACCAGAGTGTATGGTTTTTGGGTAATATAGTGTACTGTTAAATCAAATAGTTATGATCAGATGCAATAAGTAAATGACAAGTGATTAAGTGAGTAATTCCCGTGTTTTGTATAACCTCCAACTGCCTCAAAATCCTCGATTTTACAGTCCAGTCAGGGAATAAAAACCCATAAAATTTATTGTGTGTTTGACCTCTTCATTCCTGGCCTGGCCACACATTTTGGTGTCAGAAGTGGGATTGGGAATGTTAAATGTTGAGGTTTTAGTTGGTTAGGGATAGTATGTAGACAACATTAGTGGTGAATAAAGATCCAGATCTGGTACCAGAGGCAGAGACGACCGTCGTGGGAGGTTCCTGGAGCAACGTCTGAGGCTTCGGAGGAGAGGGGTTCTGCTTCGGACTAAGGAGGAGACCGCCGATGTTGGAGCGTTTAGACTGTTGGACGGAAGAGAATTGTATAGAGTGGTGACTGTTATTTTGCTGCAATAAAGACACTGTAAGAGACATTTCAGGATGTCTGATGAGGACGAGGGGGCAGCAGCTGCTCCCTGGGCCGGCACCAGGCGTGATGGAGACAACCCAGCTGCTTTTTACACGAAGATGGATGTAACCCTTTGGTGGCGCTGCAGTCACAGATTTTGGACCCGAGTAAAAAACATGATACAGTAATGTCCAACAGTCCCCTAATGCTGTATGACGCACAGTTAGCACTCAGAGACCAGTTCATTGAGGGGGTGAGTGACTCCACCCTTCACTGCGAGTTGAGCAGACTAATTAGAGAGAAGCCAAGCCAGACTTTAACCTGTTTGATGTAAGGGAAGAGGCCATAATGTGGACTCTTGAGGACTGTCCCCACAATTATAATGTTGCAAGAAACCAAAACCTAGTCAGTGATGAAGTTTCAGAAAAAGCTAATTTGACCGATAGCATACAGGCTGACTTGACAGTGATTCTGCAAGAAGTAGTGAAGATAATTACACAGCAAGGTAGACCTATTGGCGAACTAACCAATGCAGTCAGATAACTCACTATACAAAATGCCCGCTCAGACGGGGGTAGTAAGGCTGCTAGGCCTAAAATTCAACCTAAGTGAAGGGGAGGGACATATGGCTAGACAGTGCACTACATCACGCAAGCCAGGAAGTCAGTCTCCTGCCATGCCTAGGCTTCCGGTGCTACTGGAATTGATTAATATAAGATTAAACATACTAAAACTGCATGCAGACAACTATAGCTGGGTCTTATTAGCTGGAAAACACTGTAGGCCCATAGCATAAAGCCTTACATAGTCCAAGTTTAAATTTTATACCAATCCCATGAAAAAATTCTAAGGGTATGTCTTAGCGTATTTTTTCTAAAACAGCACCGCCCCTTAGCGGCAAGTGGCTGCTGCTGCATCGCTCCGTATTAGCCGGTAGCTTGACGCAGATGTGTTTTTTTGCTGGTAGATTATGAACCTCCTACTTAAAGCTGGATATCGTTATTTTCAGAATTTTTTCATTGCCATTATTACTTGCAATTGGCTCGGCCTACCCACGAAATAATAGGGGCTGGCCCTTCCTCCTCTCGTTGGCTATTGTAGACTGAAGGGGACATGTGAGCTCCTATTGGGTCGCATTTGGTGTCACTCGAAAGGTTAAGAGTTCAGCAGCTAATTTGAATACAAGAGATCGTAGTTCATTCAAATCAGAGTTATTACGGTTATGACGACATACAAGCCACGTCTGCCAGCAAATATGAAACGATGCCGCCGCAGTCCCTGGGGATTTATTGATGGAATAATGTGTTTTGGACTAAATGTTTACTGGATTGGATCATCTGGACCTTTGACAACATAACATAAAACCATTTTTGTTGGAATATAATCCATCAGTGGATTACAATGAGGCTTCACAGGTGAGTTGCGTCACTTTTTATTGTACTGGTTGGTCTGACAGAGGCGTTGATTATACCCGCTGTGGTGATTAGAACTACAGCAGCATGAAGCTTTAGCTTCTTGCAATATAGTGGGCGGTCACAGAAAAGTTCAGGAGTTACCTACTTGGGTCCAAGTTTACCATCATCACAGATAACCCCGTGTCACCTCTCTACTGCTAACTTAGGGGCTATTCAGCAGCGATGGGTCGTGCAACTGGCTGTATCTGACCCTCTTGTATGGTGTGATTGAGGACACCACACTTCACTACAGGGTATTCCCCCAACTACCTGCTGTTCGGCGTTCATCCAAACCTCCCCACTGACGCAATCTTAATGCACACGCCACATGTACACCAGGAGTGCCTTCAGGATGCACACGCCAGAGCAAGGAGTGTGTGGAGTGGAAGGCGGTGGAAAGAGTAGCACTACAGATGGAGAAGGTTTACTGTCCGCCATTCGACGTGGGACAATTGGTGTACCTCCGCCATCGTTCACCAGGGAGGGATAAGAACCAGGATGCCTGGGCAGCTGCAGTGTATAAAGTTGTTGAGGTGCAGGGGACCATATACAGTGGTGCCACTGGAGGGAGGGCCGATGAAGAGAGTGCATAGGTCTAACACAGTTGGTGAATGAAGTGGTTAAGCCTACATATAAAGGGAAACCTGTGTGTCACGCATAAAGCTCAACAGGACTCTGTGATCCACCCATATTTACTCTCTTCCCACATATCTCAAAGAATATTGTTTCCTGAATAAATGAGTGAAAGCCAAGATCAATTTCACCACAACATGTGGTTTAATAAATTCACAGGGGGCAATGCTGAAAAATGACAACAACAAAACGAAAACAGTTAATTACTGTAAAATGACATTTCTATCCAGACAAGTGATTTTTTGTGCTTGGACAACTAAAAAGTAAATTTACTTGTCCAAAGGACAAGTGCCTAAAATAATTGATGTTGAGCCCTCAATGACAAAATGCTGCTACTTCAATAAAGACGTAGTGACTTCACCTCTTAAACTCTGCAGCTCCACCAGTGGCTCCATCTATACAAACTCATGTTGTGCAGCCAAATACAAATAAAACCCACAGAAACTGATTTAAGATTCGACTCAAGATCCCGAAGTTTCCAAAGATGCCAAATATGTCAGGATGAATTTTGCGGAAATGGGTTAGAAAAGGATGAACAGCAGCCATAAAAATCATTGTATTTTGTGTTTGATTATTTCATACCCTCATAAAGGTGTTGGAACAATCAGAATCTCGATATTATGTTTGTTACTGTCTCACAGAGTGTTTTTAATGAAGAGGAGAACATTTAAGGGAAGATGAAATTTAACATATACTGTACATCAGGAGTTTAAGAGGTGCAGAGTGAATTATCCAGTGTAGATTTTTCTTGTTATATTAAGGTTTTAAAGGTGGAGCTCAACATTGCTCTGCCGCAGTCAATGGACTTAACCACTGAAGAAGAAAATAGACTTTAGCATTAAGGTACTCCGTGAGAATCAGTATAATATCAGTCTAATGTCTGCAGTTTAGTGTAACCACAACTTTCACATCATATTAATCTTAGCAGAGAAGTAAAAAATGGTGTCTGACCTCAGAGTCTCCAGTCTACAGTGTGGACTCTCCAGAAATTCACACAGCAGCTTCACTCCTGAATCCTGCAGCTTGTTGAGACTCAGATCCACCTCTCTCAGAAGGGAGGGGTTGGACTTCAGAACTGAGGCCAGAGTAGCACAGCTGATCTCTGACAAACTGCAGCGCCACAATCTGAATAAAGAATAAATTATGGTGATAAAAATCAATTTAATGATCCAATCAGATGTGTTCAGGTTTTAAATGTGTAGCTCAACATTACTATGTCCTAATCAATGAGCTTTTCTCTAAAATGAGTAGAGTGACTTTGTGTTGTTGTGGATCATTACATTACATTTATTCTTTTAGCTCATGCTTTTATCCAAAGCGACTTACAATTGCTATACATGTCAGAGGTCGCACGCCACTGGAGCAACTAGGAGTTAAGTGTCTTGCTCAGGGACACAATGGTGGATGGCTCACAGTGGTGGATTGAACCTGGGTCTCTCACAACAAAGGCATGTGTCTTATCCATTGCGCCATCACCACCCCTTTCATCATAATGTCAGCCTTCTACAGACATCATCCAAATGTCAGCACAATATTCATACACCTATTCATGTCAACACAGATTAGTAAGATGCTGCTGATCTCAGGCCAGTCTGGAATTAGAGGAGGAAAAACTATATTGATCCTTCAAATAGCTGCATTTGGAAATATGTTTTGATCTGTGTGTCTGTGTGTGTGTGTTCTTGTGTGTTCTTAAGGATCAATATCAATGATCAGACATTTGTGAAAACACATTGAAATCGACAGAAACCAAACAAATATTTCTACTTCAGCAGAAAACTTGCTCAATTCATAACAAATATTAGTTCAGTTGATCTTCTGTATACAGATGTGACCATTTACCAAAAATAATAAACAATAATTTACTTTAACAACTAACAGCGTAAATCTTCTCCAGTTTCTTTAAGACACACAAGCCTTTTGTGACTGCAGACTAAATTTAGTACAAGAAACATAAATGGATGTAAGTTATGTATGAACATAACTTAAGTTCAATTGTTAATTAAACATATCAGATCTACAATAGTAACAGAGAGTCAGTGAACTGACCTCAGAGTCTCCAGTCTGCAGTGTGGACTCTCCAGAAAACCACACAGCAGCTTCACTCCTGAATCCTGCAGCTCATTTCCTCCCAGATCCAGCTCTCTCAGATGGGAGGGGTTGGACTTCAGAGCTGAGGCCAGAGAAGCACAGCTGATCTCTGACAAACTGCAGCGACTCAATCTGAATAAAGAATAAATTATGTAACTTTAGAAGACAATGTTCCTGCTTGAAATCTTTCAGTGTTTAATAATCTCTTCAGAGCTGAAAAAGGTTTAGACAGTAGTGGTTTAAAAAATGGAAACTCCAAACACATGAACCCAACAGGATGGAGGTTAAAAACTGTAAAATACAAAAAGTGAAAAAGAGCTCTCATTAATATTAATGACAACGTGCTGCTACTTCAATGAAGACGTTGTGACTTCACCTCTGAAGTCTTCCAGCTCCACCAGTGGCTCCATCTATACCGTCATGACCTGGCTCAAAGACCATGGCAAAAGTGGAAAAGACACAATGTTGATAAAATAAACACCTGGTATTAACACAAAATAATCTGAAATAACATAACATTTTAAGTAAGGGATGTGGCAGTCTGCAACATCAGTAATGTAGGTGTGGATGTGGGAAAGTGTTGTGGTGTAAAAGTAAAACAAAGCGTACCATTTGTATCCCGGAGAAGCCATTCCATGTTTCTATGGACTACCCAAGATACACAAAGATGGAGCCCCACTCAGGCCTATTATCAGCAGCATTAACTCGGTCACCTACAACATTGCCAAACACATATCTACCATCCTAGCACCCTTGGTTGCTAACACGCCTCAACACATACAAAACTCCATTGACTTTGTAAACAAGGTGACCAGATCTGTACTTGACCTCTGTCTAAACACCACCTATTTCCAGTACAATGGTGGACTCTACAGACAGAAGTATGGCTGTGCCATGGGCTCACCAGTATCCCCTATTGTGGCTAACATCTACATGGAAGAAGTGGAGAGCAAAGACCTCAATTTATTAAGAGGAAGAGCACTGAGTCACTGGTACAGGTACAGTATGTGGATGACACTTGGGTCAAAATTAAAAACCAGGAAGTGCAAGCCTTCACAGAAAACATCACAACACAAAATCCAGGAAGACCACCGATACCTACAGGGGATGAGGAGAAAAGGTCAAACAACATTGTGATTTCATACATGTCTGGAGTATCAGAGAAACTCAGGAGGATTTTCAACATACGCCACATCCTTGTGTTTTTTAAACCCAAGAATACGCTATGACAGATACTGGTGCACCCCAAAGACCACACACATAAAAACAAAAAAAGCAATCTAGTGTACGCGGTCCAATGCAGTGAGGAATGCACAGACCTGTATATTGGGGAAACTAAATCAGCTCCTCCAACAGAAAACCACAGAGGTGGGTTAATACTGCACTAGTCATGACACACACTCACCCTCAAGCCACACAGGGGCTGTAACATATACAAACTCATGTTGTGCAGCCACCCACAAATTAAAACCCACAGAAACTTATTTAAGATTCCACTCAAGATCCTAAAGTTTCCAAAGATGTCAAATATGTCAGGATGGATTTGGGGGAAATCGGAACAAAAGGATGCACAAAATATCTACAATATTTCAACTTAATGGAGTGGTGCAGGCATAAATAAAACAAAATCAATGCATCTTGTGTTTGAATGTTTCAGTCAGTAGCAACACTGTAAAGCTTCATAAAGGTGATGGTACAAACAGATTCTTGCTATTATGTGTGGTGACTGTGGCTTGGGGGTTAGAGTGGTTGTCCACTAACTGGAAGATCGGTGGTTTGATCCCCAGCTCCCCTGTGATTTTTTTTGTTGTTTTAATGTGTAGCTCAGAATTGATCTGCCACAGTCAATGAACTTAACCACTGAAGAAGAAAATAGACTTTCAGATTCTCAGTGTGGATCAGTATAATATCAGCCTCATGTCTGCAGTTTAGTATCATCACAACTTTCACATCATATTAATCTCAGCACAGCAGTAAAAAGTGGTGTCTTACCTCAGAGTCTCCAGTCTACAGTGTGGACTCTCCAGAAAACCACACAGTAGCTTCACTCCTGAACCCTGCAGCTTGTTTTCACTCAGGTCCAGCTCTCTCAGATGGTAGGGGTTGGACTTCAGAGCTGAGGCCAGAGTAGCACAGCTGATCGCTGACAAACTGCAGCCCTGCAATCTGAATAAGAAGACAATGTTCCTGCTTGAAATCATTCAGTGTTTAATAATCTGTTCAGAGCTGAAGAAGGTTTAGAATGTAGAAGTTAAGAAAATGGAAACTCTAAACACCTGAACCCAACAGGATGCAGGTTAAAAAAGAGCTGTCATTAATATTAATGACAACATGCTGCTACTTCAATAAAGAGGTAGTGACTTCACCTCTGAAACTCTGCAGGTCCACCAGTGGCTCCATCCATACAAACTCTTTTTGTGCAGCAAAACACAAATAAAACCCCACAGAATCCAATTTACGAATGGGTTCACACAAACCTTATTTACTCTGGTTGAACCGAACCCTAGAGCGTTTACCGCCTGGGTGCGGTTTGTTTGGGTTGATGTAAACACTGGACTACAACTATGGTGCGGACCAGACAACCGCTCTCCGGTCCGCCTCAAAGAGGTGGTCTTGGACCGCTGTCAAGTGAACTCTGGAGCAGTTCATTTCTGGTGTGAACCAATCACATATTACTGTACTATTAAATCTATTGTTGTTATTTATAATATTTCATGTCAGCATTCAAACAATGCAGGTGTCCTAAGGGAGGACCGAAATGTCCAGTGGAGCAGAAGGCAAATCCTTGCTTGACCTTGAATTTCAATATGAATATAAAGAACAGAAAAATTACAATCAAAACATGAAAGAGACAAAATCTCTCTCTCTCTCTGGCTAATTATTACAATATGTTATATTTCAGACTCGGTAATAGCCAGCCACGCTTCACAAGTCTGAGCTAGAGTTGTATGGTTCATACGTACTGAGGTAAGAATCAAGTCGGAAGAGGTAGATGGGTTGCGGCAGAACAGATTGGTTAGTTTCGCTGCGTTTGAGGTGATAAATGAGTGCGTCTGCGGATGGTTTGGAAATGTCAGGCCATGGTGGCGTATAGACTCGGATGGTAGTAGAGGCTGGAGGTGGTGAACTCTGAGCAGCGTGAAAAGCCAAAAATGCCAGTAGGAACATGGATTCTAGGACTCTGTCCGCATTCGGGGTCAAGTGACCCAATCTGAGTGAGAAAGAGAGTCAGCGATAGCGTTTTCGTGGCCTGGGATATGGGAGGCTCGGATGATGAATGGCGCTGTGATGAAAACCAAGGTGAGCCTCTGCATGAATTGCATTATATCTGGGCAATGGGACCGTCCTCTGTTAATTATGTCTACCACTGCACTGTATCTGAATATATTGTGATAGTTTTCTTGGACCGCTTAGACACCCAAGGAATAGTTGCCAAAAGTGTGTCGTAGATGGTAGTGGAAGGAGGGAGGGCTGAAAATTCAGGTGGCCAGTCCGCTGTGAATCAACTACCGCCGTAATTGCCGAAGACAACAGAAGAGGCAGCATCTGTGAAGAGTTGGATGATGTTGCTGGATGAAAGGAAATGTAACCGTGTTTGAGCTCCACTGCCTGCGGCGTCTAGTTTGATGTGGTCATGGAGAGATGGGACGGAAGCGGTTATGGAAAAGAAGTTGTGACGGGAAGGACCGACCTTGTGGGATGATCCGGGTGGTGTAGTTAAGTGGCTTAGTAGTGAGAGAAGACGGTGTAACGGTGGCCAGAAGGAAATTGGCAAGGAAATGTAATGGATTTTCTCGGGGGGGAAGGATGCCTGGAGTGACCCTGAGTCGAGGGTACTGCCCAGGAGCTGCAGTGATGTGTTGGGTCATTCTGTTTCCTCTGGGGAGAGAGGGACTCCGAGTTTGTGGAGTGCGGCAGTTGAGATGTTGAGGCCATAAGATGGTGGCGTAGAGGGTGGCAAAAAGGTGAGGAAGTCATCTATGACGTTAATGTGTGTTCATTAAATATTATTCAATATATGTTAATTAATTGAATTTATTTATTATTTTGGGCTGCTCTTATGTCTGAAGGTTAGACAAGCTGCAAAGTAGTAGCGCCCTTCCAGAGAACGCCGAAAAGGTGCCAGTAGTCGGGGTAAATGGGTAACACTGAGCTGGTGATATCTACCTTGGGGTGGCGATGGTGCAATGGATAAGACACATGCCTTTGGTGTGAGAGACCCGGGTTCAATCTCCTACTGTGACCCATCCACCATTGTGTCCCTGAGCAAGACACTTAACCCCTAGTTGCTCCAGAGGCGTGCGACCTCTGACATGTACAGCAATTGTATGTCGCTTTGGATAAAAGCGTCAGCTAAATGAATAAATGTAAATGGATGGCCGATGGCGTGATCGATGGTTGAGTATTGCATTGACTGAGTTGGCGGACGTGCGGGAATAGCACATGAAAATGTACGCTAAGTGTTAGATGGTACCAGAAGATGACACCGACAGAAACCCGAGCTTGTGGTGGAAAACTTGCAACAGAGGCGAACATGCCCTGGACTGCAGCCGAAGGAGTGCGGCTGTTAAAATCGTGCATGTACTCGGCGCGTGCAGGCCTTTGTTATACAGTTTATGGTGCAGGCACAGGAGGAGAAAAAGGCGTGCTCTTCTCTTTTTTTTGTTGCGTTACTTGCGTGTTTGGCTGCAAGCAAACCATTTTTATTTATTTATTTTTATTTATATTTTATCCATCTTCATCTGCTTATCCGGGGTCGGGTTGCGGGGGCAGCAGCTCCAACAGGTGTGGAGATATAATCTCTCCGCCTAGGCCTGGGTCTTCCCAAAGGCCTCCTCCCAGCTGGACATGCCTGGAACACCTCCTTAGTGAGGCGTAGTTAGTAACATCTTTTTATATTGAAATTAAGTTTCAAAAGGTTGTAGTTCCTTCATTGCTAAAATATAATGAATTCATGGAACAACAAAAGAAATAAAATAGACTAAACCAATATATTCCATTTTTTAAATACTAACTGTATATAATTTCATTAAATAAATAGTTTCAACTTTTGGATTTGTCTCTGTCCTTTTCTCCACGCATTTTAGACTATTGGCTTATTCTGAGGCACAGTATTTGAATGACACTTTGATTTGCTTTTATTATGTTTCCTTTCATCACAAGGCAGCTGACCCAGAAGAGCAGCAGACTAAAGAGCTTATTGTGGGCATCCTCACTGTGTTGGATGATGATTCAGCTTCTGCAAGTGTCGCAAACATTTGTGTTGTCATAGAAGAAGACATCATCATTCAAGATCTCCCTGACCTGCCAACAGCGTTTGCCTACCTCTTTGGACTGATCTATGCTTTAAACCTTAAAGGAACTGAGGTACGCATTTGAAACACTTCAGAGAACCAAATTCCATGCATGAATCCAGTGTGTTCAGTCGTGAGCTGGTAGCTGACTGTTGGATCCTGGATAGCTTTGAATTTCACAAATCTCTGTTGGCCGTTGTGTAATAATGTTTTAATGGTTCATATCTTTTTAATGAGATGGATCCTCCTCCACATCTTCTGATTTGCTCCCCCCCACCGTTTCTCTCTTCTTATTTTCAAATTCCCTCTCTCAACCCCTCTTCTCTAACCTTCCTCTCCCCTCTTTTTCTCCCTTAACTTTCATGATTAGAGAGGTTGCTGTCAGTCATTTTAAACGTTTCCATGGGCGCAGTAAAGTCACAGCAAACATGGTGAAGCATTTAAGCAGCAAAACAAAAAAACTGTAGTTATAAACGTGACAGGACAGAGGAAACCCTCCAGAGGAAACAGAATTAAAATTTTAGCTTCTGAAATAGTTTAGACGCTCTGATGGAGCTCATGATTGATCTGGCTGCTTTACTATTGACAGTTTCACTGTATAGACCTGGACTGTGTGTGAGACCTTTGGATGTGAAGAAGAACGCAGGGCATGAATTAACATTAGAGCCTGATCGATCCTGTTGGTGTGTCGGGAGATTTTAGTAAATCAATGAAGTTACGCTGCTGTGCCTTGTGCGCAAATGCACACAGCATCTCTTTTACCATTGGAGTAATGTGCCCCCCAAAAAACAAAAGAACAGTGAAATACTGTGCCATTGACTTTAGAACTGTTTTTTGTCAATAGCGCAATTGCTTTCTTCTGCCTCAAGAGTAATGCACCAACAATTTGCCTGACCACGCATTACATTTCAGTTCACAATCATTACATCAACACTCATTTAGCTGATGCTTTTATCCAAAGTGTCTAACAATTGCTATATATCAGATGTTGCACTCTGGAGCAACTAGGGGTTAAGTGTCTTACTCCGGGACAAATTGGTGGATGTATCACAGTGGGGAATTGAACCCGGGTCTCTCACATCATTGCGCCATCACCACCCCAACCACATAACCACACCTCATTTTAAGGCCAGTTCTCGCATGGGTGCACAGAATAGCGCAAGTGCATTTGCTATTTAAACAACGTGGGCGCTGGGCATGAAAATGACAACTGCATCAGTTGGAAAATAGCAATCACATTGGCATTGCACTTTGTACCGCTTTGCGCCAAGTGCAAGATAGGGCCCTAAGAGGTTCAGAGTGAATTATCCAATGTAGATGTTTTTTGTTATATTAAAAGGTTTTAAATGTGTAGCTCTACATTGCTCTGCCAGGTCAATGGACTAAACCACTTAAAAACAAAATAGACTTTAGCATTAAGATTATTAAATTAAGATAAGTGTGGCTCACTATTATATCAGCCTTATGTCTGTAGTTTAGTGTTACCACAACTTTCAAATCATATCAATCTCAGTACAGAAGTAAAAAATGGTTTCTGACCTCAGAGTCTCCAGTCTACAGTCTGGACTCTCCAGAAAACCACACAACAGCTTCACTACTGAATCCTGTAGCTTGTTTCCACTCAGCTGCAGCTCTCTCAGATGGGAGGGGTTGGACTTCAGAGCTGAGGCCACAGAAGCACAGCTGATCTCTGACAACCTGCAGGAACTCAATCTGAATAAAGAATAAATAGAGATAAAAATGTATTTATAATCAATCAGATGTGTTCAGGTTTTAAATGTGTAGCTCAACATTACTAAATCCTAATCAATGAGCTTTTCTCTAAAATAGGTAGAGTGACTTTGTCTTTGTGTTATTGTGGATCATTGTGATTGATCATGGAAACAACAACAACTCACGGTGGTAACTAATTTGTTTTGAGCACATTACATATAAAACGAAATATAAGACTGGACACACATTTTATTAGCTATTTGACATCATTTATCTATTTGGGTGCACAAATTAGTTAACTATCTTTGTCAATTTTGTTATTATTAAGTTCGTTTTACCCGAGTTATATTCTGTGAAATTTAATTAATTATTATTAAATTATTAATCTGGTTCCTGGGGAGCTGCTGCCAAATCATGTACTGAGAAAGTTAGCAGCACCAGTGCTACCAGTGGAAAAGTTAGTCTGGAGCCCTGGGCTTGCGGTCTTGCTGCCTACAAATGTTGCTGTTTTACCCGCAAAGTCCACTGAATCTGCCTGTGTCGCGTTACAGCTGCGATGCGGTTGCAGGAGCAAATTGCAGCCATTCTTGTCAATGCTTGTGAGTCTACCAGGCAGGGCCGCAGCGCGTCCCAGACGTGTCCCAGATGCGGCTCTCTGCTCTGCTCCACAGAAAATAGGTTGTCTATGTTTGACGGAAGCCGCGTCAAGCAGCACAGAGCAAATTGAAACAGGCAGGAAGTCAGACACAGAACAGCAAAAAGAATCCCATCAATTTTCTAAATAAAACAATCTGCGCAGATTCTTGATTGTAGAACAACAATAAACAATTAAAACAGACAAAAAAAGGAAACCATTTAACTACGTAGCTTATCTAATCATAGTAGAAGGACAAAAGCAAGCACTGATTACCAAATCAACAAAATCTTAACATGTCAGAAAAATCTGGCAGTAAAACGCTCCGATTCTGAAATGCTCCCTGTAGATATGCAGCCTGCAGACGACGAAACAAAACCGGGTCACAGAGAGCTGGAAAGAAGGTAGTAGAAGCACAAAAATGACAAATTAACAACAAGTCACTGATGCTTACAGTGGACGTTGACACCGGGCTAAGGACGGAACAAAACAATGGCATAGCCATAATGTGGCGCAAGTGGACTTTCGGAGTTAGTTATTGTGTATGTGTAATCTGCACATTGTGTCTGCTCCTTGCTGAGCCTTATGTTTACACTTGTTTGTTTACGGTCGTTTACGGTCATCCAAAGTCAAATTCCTAGTATGTGTACCCCTACCTGGCCATTAAAGCGGATTCTGATTAACTTGATAGCTATCAAATAAAACAATTTACACCTCAAGAACATGTGTGCCAAAAAACAACTTTGCAATAACTTTATTTATTGCAATAAACTAAATCTAACTTCATGTTGAATCATATCAGTTTTACCATAACATCCAACATGTAACATATTACATAGCTGTAGTTAAAACTGATTTCTTTACAGTTGGTGAGTATAATACTTATTTCATGTAAAGGCTGCACAACAGTCAAAAGCTGCTGTAATTTAATGCTGTAATATGTACATTTGCATTGTTAATACTGTTCATATATTTGTTAAATGTTTGTTTTATTATAATACAACTTATCAAATCTTTGAAAAATTTGAACAGATCTCACTCCACTGTTGCATGACGTCCAAATACGTGGACAGTTGGTTTTTGGTGTATAAAAACTACATTTTATTTTAAATTTAACATAAACCTGTTAATACTTTACTGTACATCAAAGCAACAAATATTTGGAAACCACTGTTACACTGTCCTCAAATGACTTGGGAGAACATAACCATGATATAGTAACTCAAACTGGAGTTAAAATAACTGTCCACAAATGTGGACACCATGCGTGAAAGGCTAAACTGATTTATAATCTTAGTCACAGTTTGACTTACATAGCCTTTCTGCAGTTCCTCACAGCTGGAATCAGTCTCTGTCGTCCCTGGTCTGATGTGTTGTACTTCATCAGGTCCAACTCATCCAGAACCTCCTCTGACATCTGCAGCATGTAGGCCAGAGCTGAGCAGTGGATCTCAGAGAGTTTCTTCTCTGATCTGTTCTCTGACTTCAGGAACTCTTGGATCTCCTGATGTACTGAGTGGTCGTTTATCTCCATCAGACAGTGGAAGATGTTGATGCTTCTGTCAGGAGAGATCTTATCACTGTTCGTCACCTTTAAGTTACTTATGACTCTCTGGATGATTTCTGGACTGTTGTCTGTCTGACCCAGCAGGCCTCCTAAGAGTCTTTGATTAGACTCCAAAGAGAGGCCATGAAGGAAGCGAACAAAGAGGTCAAGATGGCCATTTTTAGTTTCAAGGGATTTCATCATGGCTCCCATCAGAAAGACATCCAGGGATGGGCCAACTTCGTTTCGAAGATACTTAAAAATATTCTTGAGCAAAGACTTTGGTTTTGTATCCCTGTAGTTGTAGTCTTTTAGGAAGTCCTCCAGTACCTCTGTGTTCCTGTTGGTGTAACAGTGGAACATGTAGACTGCAGCCAGAAACTCCTGAACACTCAGATGAACAAAGCAGTAGACTGTTTTCTGGAAGATCACACTCTCTCTTTTGAAGATCTCTGTACAAACACCTGAATACACCAAGGCCTCTGCGACATCAAGACCACACTGATCCAGGTCTTCTTGGTAGAACATGATGTTTCCTTTCTCCAGATGTTCAAACGCCAGCCTCCCCAGCTTCAGAAGAACCCTCCTGTCAGCCTCCGTCAGCTCCAGTGGACTCGTCTCATGTCCCTCATCATACTTCTGCTTCTTCCTCTTTGTCTGAACCAGCAGGAAGTGTGAGTACAGGTCAGTCAGGGTCTTGGGCAGCTCTCCTCTCTGGTCTGTAGTCAACATGTGCTCCAGAACTGTAGCAGTGATCCAGCAGAAGACTGGGATTAGACACATGATGTGGAGGCTCCTGGAGGTCTTGATGTGTGAGATGATTCTGCTGGACAGCTCTTCATCACTGACTCTCCTCCTGAAGTACTCCTCCTTCTGGGCGTCAGTGAAGCCTCGTACTTCTGTTAACCTGTCAACACATGAAGGAGGGATCTGATTGGCTGCTGCAGGTCGGGAAGTTATCCAGACGAGAGCCGAGGGAAGCAGATTCCCCTTGATGAGGTTGTCAGCAGCAAGTTGACTGATGACTTCTGTGTGACATCAGACACAACCTCATTGTTGTGGAAATCCAATGAAAGTCTGCTTTCATCCAGGCCGTCAAAGATGAACAACAGTTTACAGACAGCGAGCTTCTCTGCTGGGACCTTCTGTAATGTTGGATGGAAAACATGGAGCAGCGTGAGAAGACTGTACTGCTCATATTTGATCAAGTTTAGCTCCCTGAATGAGAGCAGAACCAGCAGACTGACATCTTGGTTTTCCAAGCCCTCTGCCCAGTCCAGAGTGAACTTCTGCACTGAGAAGGTTTTTCCAACGCCAGCGACGCCGTTGGTCAGAACCACTCTGATGTGTCTCTGTTGGTCAGGTAAGGCTTTAAAGATGTCGTGGCACTTGATTGGAGTGTCATGGAGGGTCTCCATCTTTGAAGCAGTCTCAAGCTGCCTCACCTCATGTTGGGTATTAACCTCTTCACTCTGTCCCTCTGTGATGTAGAGCTCAGTGTAGATCCTGTTGAGGAGGGTTCCACTTCTTGTTTCATCACTTCCTTCAGTCACACGTTCACATCTCCTCCTCACATTGACCTTATGTGCATCTAAAACTTCCTGCAGACCACTATCTGCTGAAAGAGAAGAGAGAGACTAAACAGAGAGCAAGAATCCAGATAAATAAAAATGTTTTTGAATTCATGATAATATTCAAAAAACAAATGTCCCTGTTATTAAACAGAAATCCTGTTTTCAGACATGACGACATCATCTGACAGATGTCCACTCTTACTTTGCACAGAGCTGCTCTGACTGGCTGTCTGCAGTCCAGCTCTCTTTCTGGATCTTTCTCCACACTGGGGACAGGAGGAGTCTCCTGGTGAAGCAGACTGGTCCCAGTATGAGGTGATGCACGATCTGCAGAACCAGTGTTCACAGCTGGTAGAGACTGGATCCTTCAGGACGTCCTGACACAAAGCACAGCAGGATGGCTGCTCCTCCACAGAAACACTTATTCTGTTTTTCTTTCTGGGGAGATAGAGGGAGAATACTCAGTTTAGACATCATAGTTATTTCAATTTATATTAATAACTTTTAATAACTTTGCAGGATACACCTGTTGGGTGCTTCCTGCATCGTAATTCTACAGGGAACAGCCATGCCTGCCACCCCTTGGCTTTGCACTACTAGATTAGAGGCTGATACTTCAAGGCCTTCCTTTCATGTGCCTCCTCACAGACCTCTTCCCACGGCATGGTCAGCTTGATAAGTATGATTTTATGGTCTTTGGCTGACCACAGAACAAGGCAACAACAGGCAAAGAGCTGTGTGGACCACCTCGAGGTACTGCAGTTTCCTTCCAACATTGACTCTCATTTCCCAGGAGCTGGCAGCTTGCAGGAGGGTGGACTTCTCTGATGCCCTTGTTGCGTAGGGCCTGGCTCCCTCCTTGATGAAGGTGATAGTGTCACAGTTTGACGTGTGTGCTGGCGGGAACAGGTTTTAAGACCCAAACGCAGGACACAGAGGCAGAGCAGGTACAGTTTCTGGGTATTTCTTTAACTCAAAAGGAACTAAACTTACAGCAGAGTCCAAACTAAGGTTGTCTGCAGAGCAGCAAAAACACAGTCCATAACAAATGATCCAGGGGAAGACAGAACAAAAGGATAACCCAACAAACGAGGTTGCAGAGGCAGGCAAGCAAGACACACAGCAGTGGATGAACATACAATGAACCAGCAACAGCTGAACAGAAGTCATACACATTTAAACACTGGTTAACGAGGACGGCGGGAGCACAAACAGGTGATACTAATAATGACAGCACACAGACAGATACCAAACAGGCCCAAACTAACAGAACTACCAACAAGCCCGCAGACAAATACCAACCGAAATATGAATACATATAAACAGACATACAGGGTACAAAAGACCAAGGACATAAGACAAGAATCCAACAGGAACTCAAAACACAGAACCGACAAGCAGGCAGAGGAACATCTGACAGGCAGGCACATGTAACAAAATACCAGACAAGAAACTAACTCAGACAATAACAGAAACCCATGTAAACAGACAAACCCTAAACGAGAACACAGAACTAGAACACAGAGTACAGAGTAGACTAAACCAAAATGATGCAGAGAAAGACCTAGAAGCAAATACTATGACATGAACTAAGGCACAGGACAGGGAACAAAGACATGGAACCAAACCCGACTAAATTACAGATACTGAAATGACAAAACAATAATTCTAAACAAGAAACTCAAAACACAACAGACTATATAACTGATACTGGACACAGGACAGAACCCAAAACAATAAGACAGATACTAAACAGACTATAAATAACATGACTGACTGAAAACAATCAACTGAACAGACACGCCCACGGTGTGACAGATAGTCTTCCTTATAAATGTGCCACCTGTTCCCCTTCGAGGGAACTCGAACTGCGTCGGTGACGACACTATGGGAACGCCTCTGGGCGTGGCAGGGCTGAAATCATGAATGAAACTACTCCAATCCTATTGGCGTTGCTAGAACGGTAGCGTGTGACGGCGTAACTGGAGGCGTATATAAGCACACCAGCACACCGGACACATTATCTTTTTTCTATTCAGCAGGCACTCTGGCATGTTTGAGACTACTCAGAAGAAGCTACCACAAGACGAAATTACCTGGAAGGAGAAGCAGAAGAGATGGCTGGTGAGCAGTTCAGGCAGTGTGTCTTTCCATGCCGCGCTACATCACGGCTGGAGACACTCATGCCCTGTGTGTTTCCTGTCTGGGGATGGCGCATGCCCAGGCAGCTCTCGAGGGGGCTGCTTGCGGCCATTGCGAGGCCCTGCCCCTGAGGGTGCTGAGGTCCCGTACGGCTCTCTTTTCCGAAGATGGCCGGATGCGCTCTCCCCGTGGCTCGACGGCCGGCGGTCGCTGAGGCGGCGCAACGGCTTCAGTCATGGGGTGCCCAGCGTTAGGTCTCCAAGGACATCGGGACTGCCGAGGCTTTTTCCCGTTCCTCGTCTGCTGACTCCGCCTCCTCTCTTCCCCGTTCGGGAGTCTGCTTCTCGGCTTCTCGGATTCTCCCACCCGAGGTATGAGTTTGGAGAGACTTGCACAGTCTGATTCTGAGGAGCTAGATGTGCTAGACTTAGCATCATGGAGGATGACTTCCAGGAGCCGGGCCGACGTCATCAGACCACGCCCAGCTATGAGAGGCGGGGCAGGAGCCGCGGGCCGGCAGTAACCTCTATGAGCTTTTCTGCAGCCCGAGCGCCACCCCCGCGTTCTTTCCTGATTTGCACAACGAGTTATGTAAATAATGGAACAGACCAAATAAAAAAAATAAAAAAAGCTGCTCTGCACGGCTGACTATGTCCCCTCTGCTGGACTACAGCAGCGTGACAGAAACTAAGCAGCACGGCTACGGAACGATGCCTTGGGGGGAGGAAGCGCTCGCAAGCTATCTTTCTCCCACCGTCACTTCATTCTTACAGATGTCGGCGCTCCCCACCGAGCTGTGTAGGACGAAAACATCCGCTTTGGTGGGCAAGGCCTACATGGCAGCGGGTCGAGCTGGTGCAAGCATGCACACTATGGCCATCTTGCAAGCGTACCAGGCCGATCTTCTCAAGACTATGACCTAGGGGGAGGTCCCTCTGAGGAGGACTTGACTGAGCTACGGACTTAAATGCTCCGTGTTACCAAGCATTGGCTGCTCCATGGCAGCGGAGCACCATCTGTGGCTCAACCTCTCGGGCATCCAGGGGAAGGAGAAGGCTTTTCTCCTGGATGTGCCCCTCTATCCTACTGGCCTGTTTGGTGAGGCGGTGGATGCTGTCATCAGCAGGTTTCAGCACGCTGAAACGCAGGGAGAGGCGTCTGAGCAATATCTCCCCCGCCGGTCTGGGTCCAGGACGGCGACGGCTGAAGAGAGACGAGCTCAGCTCTCGTCTAGCTCCTACTGCCGAAGCCAGAAGCGAAGCGTCGCTTCCCGTAGTCCCCCTCAACCAAACCGGGACGCGAGGCAGCGCTCTCGCCCACAGCCCCCTGAGAGCCTGACCGAGGTCCCCTCCCTTGTGGCGGCTCAGGCAACAGGCGCTGTTTTCCCGCCGTCTTGGCGCTCGGGACACGCTAGTGTAACGAGTGAACGTAAGAGTCCAAGACTATTCACGCATGCGTGAAAATGAACGAATTACTCACTGAGACAACCCGTTCCTCCTGAGTCACATACAAGATTAGGTCAAATGAACGAAACGTTTTTTGAACAACACAACACTACTGATAAATAGGACTTACACCAGCTTAGAACGGTTCCTTTAATGCCAATGAAATGTTCCAGTCTCTGTAATAGGATCTGATGGTCAATGGTATCAAATGCAGCACTAAGATCTAATAAAAACCAGTATAGAGACAAGTCATTTGTCTGATGCAATAAGGAGGTCGTTAGTAATTTTCACCAGTGCTGTCTCTGTGCTATGATGAGCTCTAAATCCTGACTGAAAATCCTCAAATAAACTATTGCTATGTAGAAAGTCACACAGCTGTTTAGCAACTGCTTTCTCCAGAATCTTAGAGAGAAATGGAAGGTTAGATATAGGTCTATAGTTGGCTAAAACATCTGGATCAAGTTTGGGCTTTTTCAGAAGAGGTTTAATTACAGCTACTGTAAAGTACTGTGGTACATAGCCTGTTGATTGTCGGGATGAGGTCTAAGAGGCAGGTTGATGGTTTAGATGAAGAAATGATTGAAGTTAGTTGGTAAAGATTGAGGGAAGCAAAGCAGTCTAAACATATATCTCTAACACAAAATATTGGTTCCTCTATACCACGACCACAAGTCGCATTGACATAAAAGTTGAGCCGAATTGTTCAGGATGGTCCCCTGACTCCATGGACCATAGTTAACCCAAATATGACCATAGGTGGTGCTGTTATTGCAGAAAAAAAAAAACATTGACTTACATGCATTTTATACCATAACCAATCCATAACCACAAGTCCAATTGATACCAAATTGGGGTCAATTGTTCCCCATGGGCTCCTGATGACACCTGGAAAAGTGTTTGCAATTCGGCTTATAGGTGGCGCTACAATCAAAGCTGAAATACAGTGGGAAAATCCCATTCATTTCAATGGGATTCTGAATCAATGTACATTTTGCCTCATAACTACGCACCATTACATCGCACATTCATAAACCTTATGTCTACGTGTTTGGGGGATGGTATAGGAATCGCCTCTGTGCGATGACGTATTCGTTTAGCAAAATTGAGACAACTGAAACACCTATTTTAATTAACTCCTCCAAAGCGACACGTCCGATCGGCACCAAACTTTGCACGGAAGACCTCTGGACCAAGCTGACGCAGGCTCCCCAGATCGAAACGCCAAAAACTATTACAATTATAAGCTAACAAATCCTTGCGAGAAATGGTAAAAACACAATGTGATGTCATATCTTAGAATGGACGATCAATACCAAACTTGACAACCTTATGTGGTATGTCCCCCTGATGAGCTGTGCAAAATTTAGTGTCAATTGGCCTCTAGGTGGGGCTATTATATATCAAATAATGCTCCCATAGACATCCACTCATTTTATATCTCCATACCCGCAAGTCCCTTTAATTTCAAACTCTGGCCGTTTATTCTCCATGGGCCCCCCGAGCCACAGCAGGGCGCCTGGGTCGACTCGCGCACCCTCTGTGGGGCGAGAGGGCGGCTTGCGCTGGGAGGCTTGGACCCCGCTTACAACTGCTTGCAGTTCTAGTTGTTATTATTATCATTAACATTAAAATTTACATCACATCTCTTACTCTCGCCCTTTCTCACTCTCTCTCTCACCCCCAACCGGTCGAGGCAGATGGCCGCACACCCTGAGCCGTGGTTCTGCTCGAGGTTTCTGCCTCTTAAAAGAAAGTTTTTCCTTGCCTTGGGTTTCTGTAAATAATATCACAGAGTACGGTCTAGACCTGCTGTTTTATGAAAAGCGCTATGAGATAAATGATTGGCGCTATATAAATGATATTTAATTGAACTGAACTGAGATTCTCTGAGATAGTTAGTCTAAAAGACAGTCCTCATCAATGGAGCCTTTTCCTTCATAGATATACATGTACAATATGAAATACTTAAATTAAAGTAGAATATAAATCCCACATTTGTGTAGCTTATCTATCCGTAAAATAGAAAACAATGTCTTAGATTTTGGCCAATCCAATCATAACAGTAATTATATAAACCAAAGTTAGTAGCAGTTCTCTTACTTTGTGTGTGAGGGTCCAGGTTCATTACTGAACTGTGGTGGAGGATCCTTGGACTGGTCACTCTTTATAGACAGACAGCTGGATACTGCAGACTCTGCTTTCTGGGTGTGGTACCGACCTCTGCAAACACCAAGATGTTTTAATTAATTTCATGTGAATTACAGTAGATACAGTATACTGCCATTACTGATAATTTGGTGGTTAGAAAGTAACTGGCAGTTCCCTTACTGAGTGTCTGAGGGTCCAGGTTCATTACTGAACTGTGGTGGAGGATCCTTGGACTGGTCACTCTTTATAGACAGACAGCTGGATACTGCAGACTCTGCTTTCTCCTCCCCTTCCTCCACACAATCACTCATCTTATGCACTTCAGAGGGTGTTGAGGCAAATATGTTGTGCATACAAGCCGTATAACATAAAGACGAGGAAAACAAACTGGTGAAAAGAGATTAAGAGGAGGAGCTAGTTTAATAGTCAAGTCTAGGGATGGGGATCGAGACCTGGTTCTATAAGATCCAGGTTCCAAATTTTTCAAAACCCGAAAATCAATCAGGTCAATACTCAATAGATAGGCCTTCTGCGATCATTACTAGTGTAACTGTTGCTTTGGATAAAAGTGTATGTCAAATGAGTAAATGTAACCGGGCCCAATGGAGGACTCAGCCCAAATTGATAATTAAGAGATCAACAACGCCACCTTGGGACTTTCACCCAAAGAGTTTAAATGTGAAATTGATTACAGTTATTACCAACCCTGGGATTCCCACTAGCACAGGTAAGACCACATAAAAGATCAGAGACAAGGTTTTTCCAGAATAAGAGTCAGAATCAGCTTTATTGCCAGGTATGTGTACACATACGAGGAATTTGACTCAGGATTGTACATTGCTCACGATGTGCTTACTCATACAAAAATACAATAACACAATAATAAAATAAAATCAGACATAGACTACAGTATAGACAACACTAATATACACACTATGAACTAAGACAATATAGACATATTGACAAATAGCGCAGTGATCAGAGTACAAAGGATGCAGGAGTAAAATTATTATTAGAATTTTTATGTACATGTCGGAGGTGGATGTGATATACAGGTACACAATACATGTATACATGTACACATGTACACAGTGCGATGGAGCGTAGTGCAAAGGATGCTGGAATAAATAAGTATTTTGTGCAGGAGTTATGACTTGAGGTAGGTGAATTGGTATACAGTATATACAACATGACAATATAACAATGTGAACAGCACTGAAATAGAGAATGGTGACTAAGTAATAAGTGGTAACCAGTAGACAGGTTGCTGATTAAAGACAGAGTTACTGGGTTATTGAACAGGAGTTGTTCCTGACACTGTGAGTCAGAAATCAGCTGTTCATCAGAGTGATGGCTTGTGGGAAGAAACTGTTGTGTCTGTTGGTTTTGGCGGTTTTGGGTTTTTGCTCTGTTGTGCCTACCAGAGGGGAGAAGCTGGAACAGGTTGTGTCTGGGGTGAGATGGATCCTGTCCTAAATGGAGGGCAGGTTGGCACCGATGATTTTTTCTGCAATCCTGACTGTCGTTGTAGTCTGCTCCTGTCCTTTTTGGTGGCAGATCCAAACCAGACAGTGATGGACGTGCGGAGGACAGACTGGATGATGGCTTTGTAGAAGTGGATCAGCAGCTCTTTAGGCAGGTTGAGCTTCCTGAGCTGGCGCAGGAAGTGCATCCTCTGCTGGGCCTTCTTGATGATGGTGTCCATGTTGGGCTCCCACTTCAGGTCCTGGGATATAGTGGATCCCAGAAACCTGAAGAATTCCACAGCAGACACAGGGCTGTTTCTTGGAGTACATGGTCATCTCCACAGTTTTGAGCGTGTTAAGCTCCAGGTTGTTCTGGCCACACCAGTGAGCCAGCTGATCAACCTCCCGTCTGAAGGCCGACTCATCACCGTCCCAGATGAGGCAGATGACCGTTGTGTCTTCAGCAAACTTCAGGAGTTTGACAGATGGGTCTCCTGAGGTGCAGTTGTTGGTGTAGAGGGAGAAGAGCAGCCTCACCTGCTGACTCCTGTCAGTCAGGAAGATTGTGAACCACTGACAGGTGGAGGCTGGCACAGTGAGCTGGGTGAGTTTGGTGCTGAGGATGTCTGGAATGATGGTGTTGAACGCCAAGCTGAAGTCCATGAACAGGATCCTTGCATATGTCCCTGGAGAGTTGAGGTGTTGCAAGATGTAATGCAGTCCCAAGTTGACAGCATCATCTACTGACCTGTTAGCCCTGTAGGCAAACTGCAGGGGGTCCAGCAAGGGGCCTGTAATGTCCTTCAGGTGGGCCAACACCTGTCTTTCAAAGGATTTCATGACTACAAATGTCAGGGCGACAGGCCTGTAGTCATTTAGTCCAGAGATGGAGGGTTTCTTGGGGACCGGGATGATTGTGGAGCGTTTGAAGCAGGAGGGAACTTCACACAGCTCCAGTGATCTGTTGAAGATTGGGGCCAGATGGTCTGAACAGATTTACAGGCAGGATGGTGACACACCTTCAGGTCCAGGAGCCTTCCTGATCTTCTGCCTTTGAAAGAGGTGGCTCACATCCTTTACTGAGTGCAGAAGAGGGGTCAGAGAGTGGGGGTGGCAGCGTGTCAGAGGGGGAAAGTGGTTGTTTGAAGATGGTGTTGGAGCAGGGGAGTGGTGTGACTGTGGGCTTTTCAAACCTACAATAAAAGCCATTCAGCTTGTCTGCCAGTTGTTGAGTACCAGCAGTGTTGGGTGATGGTCTTGTGTATTTTGTGAGTGTCCGCAGGCCTCTCCACACTGATGCAGGATTGTTGGCTGTAAAGCTGTTACTTAGCTTTTCAGCGTAGCTCCTCTTTTTAGCTTTGATCTCTTTACTCAGAGTGTTCCTGGCCTGGTTGTACAGGACTCTATCCCCACTTCTGAAGCTATCCCCACTCCCTTTTGCGATCCGCACGGATGAGATTAAATCCCGGTAGGTAAAGTGCTCTGTCCGGGATGTGCGGGGCGAACCAGGATTAGGTGAAACAGAGGGCTGCAGATCTGCAGAAGTCTCCGGAGGATCCCAAACAGAGTGGCTGCTCATCCAACTAATAACTCCGGGAAAGTTCCGGGTTCATTAAGGAGCGGTGGAATGGTATGAGCAGTTGAAAGTCCAATGTTTAAGAGCTCTTCTCTGGTAAATGTTACCAGAGAGGGACGGCTGTGGCATCCCCCATCTTTCGGCTGCTGGGATGTCTGTCTCTTTGTATCATGTGTTGCAGATGTCAGAAGGCGTGGTTAAAATCATCAGTTGTTGGAGCCACCTGGGCCCGGTAGTTACAAGAGCGCGTCTTTTGTTCTGCACTTCGGGCTAGAGAGGAGGGAAACCCTGTTCCCTATGCTCCACGCTCCTCGTTAGATCGATCCTTTCAGCAACTTAAAATAGTACGACCAATAATACTTAAAACACAATGCGAGAGGAGAGTTTCGTTTATGAGTGGAAAACTATTGGTAAAGAGTGTCTGCCGTCTATAGTTCTACAGTGTGGATCTTATAAAAGGGGGTATAAATAAACACTTCAACACGCCAATATAACAAAATAAAACCCAAATAACACACTTAATAGTACATGTAATGTGATTAAAATGAGCCACCTATTATACGTCACCACCTCTGGATCAAAATAACCCAAACCACTATCAGGAAATCTCTATGGTTAGAATGTTATGTCAATAGTTTTCCTGAAATCAAAGCCAAATTAAAAATCCCTAAAACGAAACAACATTCAAAGAAATAAAATCTCCTCACACACTACTATAAAAAGTAATTTATGTGAATGGAATGTAAAGAATAGCAACATAGGGAGTGATCACTTTCCAATATTGTGTTCCATGAACTCTGATATGTATGTTCAGGATGGTTATGTAATACAGAGATGGTGTTTTCATAAAGGTAACTGGGGAAAAATTCAGAGAACTTTGTACTGAGTATACTGAAAGAATATCGATGGAGGGTGATGTAAAGAGCTGCGCAGTAGCAGTGACTTCCATGATTATTAGTGCTGCAACAACCTGCAAGAGCACCATGAATGAGAAAAAGAAAATAGTTCCATGGTGGAACGATGAATGTAAAAATGCCATAAAAGACAGAAATCACGCATTCTGAATTTTAAGAAAGCATTTGAGCCAAGATAACCTGGTTGACTATCAAAGAGGGCTATGGCACGGAAAATAATTAAGTCATCCGAGAAGAATGCATGGAGGCAATTCTGCTCCTCCATTGGTAGAGAAGTTAAATTGGGTGACATTTGTTGAGATGAGTGGGAAAATAAAATCTGTTAAAATCCCAGTGCTGATAGATGGAGAACACCTGTCAATTACAAATAAGGAGAAAGCTGAGCTATTAGGTAAGACGTTTGCAAATATACATAGTGGGAGCCATTTAGATGAAATACATAAACAACGGGAAAAGGATATTTTAAGAACAAATAGTGATGTAACTTAGAAAAAAGATAGTGATGAATCGGCACTTGACATGGACTTTTCATTACATGAGTTAAAAATGGTCCTAGAGGGAAGTGAAATACAGCTCCAGGACAAGATCAACTATGCTATGCTATGTTTAGACAATTACCAAAAGAAGTCTTGGAAATTATACTAAAACTGTTCAATAAGATATGGAGAGAAGGTGTAATACCTGATAGTTGGAAAAGTGCTCTGATAGTACCTTCTGGTAAACCTGGTAAAGACACAACTAATGCAGGAAACTACAGACCTAAAGCCTTAACATCACGCTTGTGTAAATGGATGGAAAAGATAATTGTCTGTAGATTGTAATATTATTTAGAGCAAAGAGGACTGCTAAACAAATACCAAAGTGGATTTCGTAAAGGAAGATCTACGGTAGACGCTTTAGTTAAAGTTAGCAATGAGGCAGAAAAGGCAGTTAGTATGAAAGGTCATGGCTATTGTATATTTTGATATTGAGAAAGCTTATGATTCAATGTGGAGAGAAGGACTACTGATAAAAATACATGAAGTGGGTACTGGCGGAAGACTTCCTGTCTAACCGAACTTTCCATGTTAAAGTTGGAGATGCTGTGTCGGAGGATTTTGAAATTGAAAATGGTATTCCTCAAGGGAGTGCTCTAAGCCCTATTTTATTTAACATCATGATAAATGACCTTTTTCTACATGTTGATATAGATATTGGGTCATCATTTTATGCAGATGATGGGGCTTTATGGAAAAGAGGGAAAAAAATTAGACATGTGACTAATAGCATACAGAGTGCTGTATTAAAAGTTGAAAATGGTCATATGATTTGGGATTTAAGATATATAGCCATATGTTCTTTACCAGAAACAGAAATATTAATAACACACAGCTTAAATTGTATGGACAAAATATGGAAAGAGTGAAAGAGTTCAAGTATCTAGGATTGTGGTTTGATGAGAAATGTGTATGGAGGAATCATGTTAAACTGGTTGAAACAAAATGTAAAAAAGGTACTGAATCTCATAAGGTCAGTTTCTGGTTACTAATGGGGAGCAGATAAACTACTAGATATTTATAGGGCCTTAATACGATCGTGTATTGATTATGGATGTATGGTATATGGAGCAGCAGATAAGAGTATTTTAGAAAAACTAGACAGACTACAGTTCAGAGCTCTAAGACTCAGTTTAGGTGCAGTGAATACAACCCCTACTAATGCACTGTTGGTAGAAGCTGATGAATTGCCATTATATTTGAGACGTTCTAAGTTGTCTTTAGCATATTGGGTCAAGTTATAAAGATCTGGAGAGGAAAAACCTGCAACAAAGGTTCTGTGTGACTGTTGGGAATATACACAACAACGGAAAGGTAAAGCATTTGGCTGGAATATTAATGCAGTAGCAGAAGAATACGGATTAAACAACATAGAATACGGACCAAATACTGAATGGGGTAATATTCCTCAGTGGATATTTCCTGTGCCCAATGTGGACTTGAAGCTTCTAGAGAAGACGAAAGAATGGTGTGAAAGTAATGTGGATAATATTGGATATTTGGTTCAAGATCATGTGAAGAGGAATTCTTATAATTAAATGCTATTATTTACTGACGGATCAAAAGATCCAGGGACTGAACATGCAGGATCAGGAGCATACATACCTGAGTTTGATGTAGTTATATGTAAAGGACTTAAAGATAAATTATCTGTATCTACAGCAGAAATGGTTGCTATTATTTTAGGGTTACAGTGGATAGAAGAGGTGAGGCCTGAGAGAGTTGTCATTTGTTCAGACTCCACTGCAGCCCTGTATAGTTTGAATTCCAAAAAGACAGTAAGAGATGATCTATTGATTGAAATATGTACAATAATGCTGAGAATACAAAGAGCTGGAGTTGATGTGCAATTTGTCTGGGTCCCGACACGTGGACAAGATCGGTCAGGATCTAATATTAATTCATGTTCTGTGTTCTTCTACACATCCAAACAGTCTGACACACAGTCCAGGTTTATACAGTGAAACTGTTTGAAGCAAAGCAGCCGTCCTCCTGATCAATCCTGAGCTCCATCAGAGCGTCTAAACATGGATTATAGAAGCTAAAATATTAATTATGTTTTTATCTGTCTGTGCTGTCTAGTTTATTACTGCAGTTTTTTTTTTTGTACCACAATATTTGCTGTCACTTTACTGAGCGAATGGAATCGTTTAAGAATTCACCTGGAAAGCTACAGTGACCAGTGAATGTCCATGCAGGTGCTGGTCTAAATAAAATAATTAGTTGTGTTGGTGGCCTATCACACCAATGCATCTGCTATAATCGTGACAAAAGGAGTGCAAACAGCTGCTGACATCAAATTATTAGGCTGTATTATCAACCAGAGCATTGTGTTTATTATATCTGCAGGTCATTCCAACAGTAGAATCCTGTGATGACAGTTGTAATTGGGACTATATGTTGCTGTCATTTTGTAAAGGGATTGATGATTTAAATCTCACCTCATCAGACTGAGGGCTGAAACCATCTCCTGTTTACAGACAAAAGCCGCACCGCCCAAAAGAAATTGGAGACCATACATGTCTGATATGCCAAACTACCTCAGCACATACAGTCCACAGTACTTAACAGAACAGGGAAAAATCAGGTGGATACGTCACACATTCACGGAGTTATATGAAAGAACAGAAAGTAAATTCACTCAAACGATCTTTTTTTTTTAATGACGAGTTGTGTTTATTGTTCCATGTGCCATGGTCGTGATCACATAAATGATTAGTTAGTACTTTCACATATCCTGAAGTTTTAAATGTCAACGTTTTACAGTTTAGAAGCTAGTGAAACGTCAGGCACGCAGCCATTCTACCTTATCTAGATATGGAGGGGGGCAGAGTCCACCAGGCTGCAGGCTGGACCAGGAAAACAAGCTGCAGATGTAGATAAAAAGAGCAGCCAATATCTGATCCAAATGTGCATTAGCTGTTGAATATTCTAGTTAGCTAGCTAAGTTATATTTATACTATTTTTTTATTACGAAAAAGGACATAATGAGTATGCAAAGAAGGGCAGTGTCAAGCTTTCTAAATAAAAACAAGAATAACTTAAACTATTTAATGGTTGTGTTTCTTCCGTCCCACCCAGTAACATTACATTTATCTGAAGCTTTTATCCAAAGCTGCTTACAATTGCTATACATGTCAGAGGTCGCACGCCTCGGGAGCAACTAAGGGTTAAGTGTCATGCTCAGGGACATATAGGCAGATCGGTCATAGTGAGGAATTGAACCCGAGTCTCTCGCACCAAAAGCACTTGTCTTATCCATTGTGCCATCCACCACCCTGCAGGGACGCATGAAACAACGCGCAACTTTCCTTCAAAGTGTAATTGTACTGAAGTCGTTCCACATTTTAACAAGATAACACCTGGGATTGATAGAACACACACGTGAGTTGTTGATGACAACAACAAATGATTTCGCGTTAAATTTTAAAATGATGTATATCTGAAAAGTGTTTCAATCGTCCCGGCTCTCCCCTAAAGCAATGAAATTCAAACTGTGTAAAGATTGAAATATCTTTCTTTAATGCCGTTGTTGCTTGTTCTGTTATACCCCATATATCTATTGTGTCATATTTTTTTTCTTTCGTTTTGCCTGAATCTTTCATATGAGATGAATATACGATTCAATAAGTGGAGCTAATTAGCTGAGTTTCAGGAGCAGGACCTCACGTACAATCACATTACTCCTGACACTTTCATAAATACCCCACTAACCCACCTCCTCTTCTTGCTCTGTCATGCTGCATTTTAGTTCCACCACCTCCTTCGCCATGTCCTCTCTTCGGCTGGTGTTCTGATCTATGCTGCCTTGTCGAAAAATGCTACCTTATGTGTTCCCTTTTCCAATCCCAT
The DNA here is from genome assembly GCF_014851395.1 of Micropterus salmoides. NCBI lineage: Eukaryota > Metazoa > Chordata > Actinopteri > Centrarchiformes > Centrarchidae > Micropterus > Micropterus salmoides. The sequence continues at coordinate 51,467,560 of NW_024040040.1, read as the reverse complement.
AAAGTTATAACTCTCACAGTATTATGACATGTTCTGTTTTTTAATTATATTATAACATAATTTCTGGGGTAGCGTATTCTGATCCCCTATCAAATAACGCTCCCATTACAGAATCATTTTATATTGCACCACTACTCACTCCATGTTTACTGTACGGATACATCTCGATAGGTAAACTGTTATTTCTTTCCTCTACAGTCCACAGGGAGAAAACTGACCCTTGATCATAAATAATAAAAATGTTGGATTAACACTCACCCTGACTCAGCCTTCACTTGTCCTCCTTCTGCTATGTCCAAACAACATGGAGTCTAAATGACTGAACTTCTCAGCTTTCTGAACCACCTGATCAGTGCTGCTCCTCCCCTCTCCCTTTAAAGGAAATCAAGAGAGATTGTATACGTGTGTGTGTGGGTGTGTGTGTGTGTGTGTGTGTGTTTATTGGCAGCAGTTGCAGCAGTACAGTAGGTTAGTCACAGTGATCCTCTTCCAAACACTGTCAGCAGTCTTTACATCTTGTCATGGTCACATTACAATTGTTTAATCCATAAAAATCTTTGGTCTATCACCTCCAGCAGTATCAGCAGCAACATCCTCTGCAAACTCCTCAAAAGCAACTGTTCCCTGTATGTCAGCCCACAATGTTTTAAATCAAGAGCTGGTTATTCCCTACAATCTCACAATAAGATATGTATCATCATGCAGAGGCCATGTTGATTTTGAATAATGATCTTGACAGCTATTCTTTATTATTCTCTATAACAGAGAAGGAAAAGCCATAAGAGTTGAACAATTTAAGTAATTTCACTGTCTAATTCCAGAGTTATGAATAGGTGCAATGAAAATATTCTTTAACGTTTAGTAGTAGTAGTAGTAGTATACTTTATTGTCCTCGAAAGGAAATTTGTTTTGGACTACATGGTTGCTGCATGTACATAGAAATATACAATATACAAGTATAAAAAGTATAAAAAGAGGAAAGACAATTAATTTACAAATTTAAAATTAATAAGATAGACTGTTATTCAACATACGTGTAGACACAGGAACAAAATAATTTTTATACCGGTTTAGTTTGCACAGTGGAACTCTATATCTTCTGCCGGAGGGGAGCAATTCATACTGAGAGAGCAGAAAGTGAGTTTGGTCCCCCACAATTTTCTGCACCTGATTTAAAGCGCTATTCTCAAATAACTGTTGGAGATTCAAAGATTCCTCATTTCCAACTGTTTTAAGTGCTGTCAACACCAGATGTGACAATTTGGATTTTAGCTGTATAGATAGGTTCCCAGACCATACTGTTACACCATACTTAACAATACTAAACAGCCTTGTAGAACAGCATCATAATTTTCTTATTCACCCCATAAAAACGTAATCTACGTAAAAAAAATATAGTCTCTTGCTATACCACTTGATGATGGTCCCCAATACCTTTTGGATCGAATATGATCTCCGCTGTTTTCTTTATATTTATTATTAAATCATTTTTATCACACCACTCAACAAACGGACTTATTTCTGGCAGGTATACATCTCTAATATTATCGTCTTCATCGAGAAGACTTAAGATGGCTGTGTCGTCTGAATATTTAAAAAAATATAGTTTTTTGAATGCTTACTTGAACATTCATTTGTAAATAAAGTAAAAAGAATTGGAGAACTGACACAGCCTTGTGGGACACCTGTGCTAGTCTTTCTTTGTTGTGAAAGACAATTGTTTACTTTAACGCAATGAATTCTGTCAGTTAAAAAAGATGAGTACCACTTTATGATAGCTTGGTTTACACTCAACTGCTCCATCTTTGAGATTAACAAGGGTGTTTGAATGGTGTTAAAGGCCGAACTAAAATCGATAAAAAGTAAACGAGCATAGGCTTTGTGATTCTCTAAATGCTTCAGAATTAGGTGCATAATGCTAATAATAGCATCCTCAGTTCCCCTCCCCTGCCTATAGGCAAACTGTAAAGGATCTGGGTTGGTAGCAACCTCTGCTTTTAACATTGACACAATACACTTTTCAAAACATTTCATAATCACAGACGTTAACGCGATCGGTCTAAAATCATTATTTACTACGGGCCTGGCTATCTTCGGGGCCGGTGTGATTACAGCCCTTTTCCAGAGGCTAGGAACAGTACCAGTGTCCAGAGATTGTTCCATCCGGGCCTGCCGATTTGTTAGGACAAATGTGTTTAAAGTAATGGTTGATCTGATTAGCATCAATCAGCAACCTTTCTCTAAGAACACCAGAAGTCTCTATATCGCTGAGGCTGGTTTAAAGGTTAAAGGTTTAAACTTAAAATGGTCTTTTATGTTCTGTTAATTTTTCAAAACTGCGACAGAGCATATGCTACTGTATTGATACAGAAGCATCTGTATATATTCACATTATGTAGAAAGAATACGTCATGATATAAATACAGCCCTATGTGCTCCTTTCATACTTTGAGCACTCCAAAGGTCTCTACATAGCCCTGTACCTGCCTACCTACCTGCATGCACTCTGCCTGTGCACTCACTGCACATCCACATGTGTTTTGGGGGAGCGGTTTTGAAAGGAGGGCCAAAAGGAGGGGTGAAACAATGTAGAATAAATGTGCCTGAAAATCCATCAAAATACCCAACTGTTCATAAATAGTAATTAAAACTAATATGCTGTTAATGCTCAAGTAGCCAGATCTGCAGGCTAACAAACCCTGAGTGGCATGTATAGCCGCATGTCGTCATTCCGTGGTGTCCAGCAAACGATGTGGGCTTTGTAGATCATTGGCAGACTTTCTGGGGAAGACCTGGTCTGATTCGGAGAGACGGCATCCATCCCACTTGGGATGGAGCAGCTCTCATGTCTAGAAACCTGGCCAAGTTTATTAGTGGGCCAAATCTATGACAACCCAGAGTTGAGCAGGTGGCAGAGTCACAGTCTAACGCACTTCTATGGAAAGCCCTTTCAGCATTTATTCGATATCCTACTAGTACTCATTTTTTCCCTTTTACTATTAAGACTTTTGTTCTTACTAGTATGCCATTTTGCCGTACTAGTAAGACAAAATGCCACACTAGTAAAGCTTTGCGCACTTTTGCCTTACTAGTAAAGCAAAATTGCGTACTAGTACTTATAGTAAGCACAAAAATGGCCACTAGTACTACTAGTAAGCACATTTTCATACATTTTGCCTTTAAATAAAGTTTAAAAATGTTTAAGAGTAGTACTAGTAGACATTTTTGCTCTTACTAGTTATACTAGTAAATGTCATTTTGTCCTTTACTAGTAAAGCTTTTTACCAAACTAGTAGGAAAGTTTTTGTACTAGTATGGCATTTTGGCATACTAGTCAAGGACTTGACCTTATTAGAATGATATGAAAAGCCCTTTGAGCATTTATTCGATATCCTATTAGTGCGCATTTATTTGCTCTTACTAGTAAGCCATTTTGCTGTACTAGTAAGACAAAATTGCCTACTAGTATTACTAGTAAGCGCCAAAATGTCTACTAGTAGTACTAGTAATCGCAAAAATGGTCACTAGTACTACTAGTAAACACATTTTGACATTACTAGTACTGCTAGTAAGCGCTAAAATGTTTACTAGTAGTACTAGTAGCACTAAATGCAAATCATGGAACCTTCCTATTGGCTGGCCAGTTCGAATTCCCTGCCGCCAAAATATAACCCCTTAAAGCCTGATTAACTTTCAGTGTTGTTAACTGCCAGCTCTGTGCTTAATATATATGCAGAATAAAGTGTGAAAATGCATATTTACATGAATGTTTTATCAAAAGAAATACTGGGAGAGGAAGTATCCACTCTGTGATTCAAAATAAAAGCCTGTTAAAGATGTAATTTCCAAACAGCCTTCTGAACAATGAGCAGGCCTTCAGCAGAAAAATAAACTACCAGGTTCAATTTAATCAACGTTTATTATGAAATAGCAACATTGGCACAATCAGTCATGCTGATGTTTATATAACTCCTTCAACCAACATGTGTATGGATCTGTTTTTAATGGCTCATCATTATGATTTACAGCATATAATGTTGACCCAGACTCCTCTAGCTGTCTACTGAAGCTAAATGACTAAGCTGTGTGTCCTATGTGCCCTTTCCGAATAGTCTGTGGCACATCGATGGCCATATGCGTCTCATTCTGTAATCAGGGGTCCACTGTTGTATTTCTGTGTACTGGTGGGAGCCATATTGGATGGGTTGTGCAGACTCAATTTCACTGTGCATGTGTTAAAATCAGTTGGTCATAAATCTATTCGTAGAAATGTAATAGAATAGTGTATATGGGGTTAACTGTAAAGAAGTAATCAATTATTCTTTATTATTTTGTTTTTCAGGTGGGGGTTTGTGACGCATGCTGGTATTGATGGGAACTCCAGACTAATACCTTACATCAACTGCAGCACGGACAACACAGCTTTGACAGTGTTGACTTCTTTTGTTCGAACCACCTGTCTGGACGGGTTACCCTCCAGAGTCAGATCGGACCACGGAGGGGAGAACACTCTAGTTGCTCTCTTAATGAACCTTCTGCAGGGACAAGGACATGCAAGGCACATTACAGGCCAGTCTGTACACAACCAACGTATCGAACGTCTTTGGAGAGATGTCTTCCCGCAGGTTGTGCACTACTTCTACATGCTGTTCTATTCCTTTGAAGATGAGCAAATCTTGAACCCTGAAGATAACACTCAGAAAATGGCACTACAAATAGTTTATAAGACAGAAATCCAAAAACGACTCGATTTATTCAGACGTACATGGAACAACCACAGAATCAGATCGGCTAACAACCGCACGCCGACACAACTTTGGATGGAGGGCATGCTAGACAACAGTGAGCAGGACTCAACAGCTCTCAACAACATCTTTGGAGATGACCCTTACAGCCAAGAAAATCTGGAAGCTGGCCTGGCACGACACGGCATCCAGCTCACCCAGTTACAAGCAAACAGTGAAGAACGAGCAGCGATTGTGTTACAAACACTCAACGACCTGAGCTCTGAACAACAGCAGCACCTTCAAAATGCAATGGCTGGAACAACAGAGTTAAAGGACAGGTACCTTGTGTGTGTGAGAGAGATTCAGAACATTCTTAAGAGAACATGATACACTTTATGTGCGAACACCAATGCATGATTTAAGTGTAAACAAACACACACAAACCTTAAGTCATGGGGAAAAGCCCATAAACTGGTTCAGGCGGTGCTAACTGACTGGGAGCCTCTGCTTATCAAAGCTTCTCGTGCTACTGCTCCAGTAAACCTGCCTGACATGGACTACACCTTTCCAAATCCCAAAGAGCCTCTTGTGGCCAGTAAAAGCATCTCATGCAGTTCCTCTTCTTGACTGACGCCTCTCGGCAGGCACATCATGCAGGTAGATGCGTAAGGCAAACGGCGCAGGCCTGCCTCCTGTTCATAGAAGTCGATGGAGGGCTTCCTGGGAAAGCCCAGGGGAGGAACCTCGTCTGCTCCAGTGATGAAAATCAGAAGGTCTTCGAATTTGAGGTCAGTCACTTTATCTGCCAGAAGAAAACGTAAGCATCTAAGTGACATTTGCATTTCTACAATCAAATGTCAAACTTTACAAGATCAGGTCTGTATTTCCTTTTATCACAAATGTAGAGAATATAAACCTGACTGGCTTCTGAGTACACTTCTGAGACAAAAGGTACTTTTGATCACGTCTAAATTTGTACGCATCCCTTGTTGTAATGGCTTTGGTACATTGGCGTAAGATCATTTTCATTTTCCTAAATTGGTAAAATAATAACACTTTGTATTTTCTTTGTGTCACAGTACATTCATGGATGTTTGTGTAGTGTGTAAGGTTTCATAATTAGTGCTCTAACATTTTCATAAAGGAATATAACGTACCTTCAATCATGTTAAGTACCATCTCCCAGCAGTAGATGGTGTCCTCTGCCTCGCGATGGTTGCTGCCTCTCCTGCTGTAGTTGTAACTGAAGAGGGCCTTGAAGGCTGCCTTTGACATGGGCTCCTGCATTTTGGTGAACAAAGGCAGGAAGGAAATCCAGTTCTTCCTCACCAGGTCCCACAGCTTCCCAAATGCATTCATTCCGTCTGTGAACTGGAGGATCATCTTGGCCGTTCTGTAAAGCAAGAGATAAAACATGTACATCACCATGTGGAACAAGTGTGGAATCACTTATATTTTTTGTCTTTTGGAAAGACTGAACAACCGCATCAAAATGATAATGACACTGTTTCTTAATTATACAGTGAGGAAAATAAGCATTTGAACACCCTGCTATTTTGCAAGTTCTCCCACTTAGAAATCATGGAGGGGTCTGAAATTGTCATTGTAGGTGCATGTCCACTGTGAGAGACATAATCTAAAAAAAAAAAAATCCAGAAATCACAATGTATGATTTTTTAACTATTTATTTGTATGATATAGCTGCAAATAAGTATTTGAACACCTCCAACCACAGTACCACAGTACTTTAAAGTAGCTGTAATTAAACCTATTCTGAAAAAGCCAAAACTTGATCCGGATGTTTTAGCCAACTATAGACCTATATCTAACCTTCCATTTCTCTCTAAGATCCTGGAGAAAGCAGTTGCTAAACAGCTGTGTGACTTTCTACAGAGCAATAGTTTATTTGAGGATTTTCAGTCAGGATTTAGAGCTCATCATAGCACAGAGACAGCACTGGTGAAAATTACTAATGACCTCCTTATTGCATCAGACAAAGGACTTGTCTCTGTACTGGTTTTACTAGATCTTAGTGCTGCATTTGATACCATTGACCATCAGATCTTATTACAGAGACTGGAACATTTCATTGGCATTAAAGGAACCGCTCTAAGCTGGTTTAAGTCCTATTTATCAGATTGATTTCAGTTTGTACATGTTAACGATGAGTCCTCCATGCATGCCAAAGTTAGTCATGGAGTTCCACAAGGATCTGTCCTCGGACCAATAAATTGAATTGAATTGAATTGAATTGAATTCAATCCTGTTCACTTTATATATTGCTTCTATTAGGCAATATTATCAGGAAACACTATGCAGATGATACTCAGTCATATCTATCGATCAAGCCAGATGAAACTAATCAGTTAGCTAAACTTCAAATGTGCCTTCAGGATGTTAAAACCTGGATGACCTGTAATTTTCTAAAGTTAAACTCAGATAAAACTGTAGTTATTGCTCTGGGGCCTAAGCACCTCTGTGATGCATTATCTAAAGATATAGTATAGCCCTGGCCTCCAGCACCACTGTGAGGAATCTTGGAGTTATCTTTGATCAGGACATGTCGTTTAAGTCTCACATTAAGCAAATTTCATGGACCGCCTTTTTTCACCTACGTAATATTGCGAAAATCAGGAACATCCTGTCTAAAAATGATGCAGAAAAACTAGTCCATGCATTTGTTACTTCTAGGCTGGATTACTGCAATTCTTTATTATCAGGCTGCTCGAAAAAGTCTGTTAAGACTCTTCAGCTGATTCAGAATGCTGCAGCACGTGTTCTGACAGGAACCAGGAAAAGAGATCATATTTCTCCTGTTTTAGCTTCTTTGCATTGGCTTCCAGTAAAATCCAGAGAATTTAAAATCCTTCTTCTTACACACAAAGCTCTTAATGGTCAGGTACCATCTTATGTTAAAGAGCTCATAGTACCTTACTATCCCACCAGAGCACTGCGCTCCCAGAATGCTGGGTTACTTGTGGTTCCTAGAGTCTCCAAAAGTAGACTAGGAGCCAGAGCGTTCAGCTATCAAGCTCCTCTCCTGTGGAACCAGGTTCCAGTTTGGGTTCAGGAGGCAGACACCATCTCCACATTTAAGAGTAGGCTTAAGACTTTCCTCTTTGATAAAGCTTATAGTTAGGGCTGGCTCAGGTGAGTCCTGAACCATCCCTTAGTTATGCTGCTATAGGCCTAGACTGCGGGGGGATTTCCCATGATGCACTGAGCTCCTCTCTCCTCTACTTTCTCTCCCTCTGTATGCAACCTCACCCCATTATTGCATATTACTAACAACTTCTCCCCTTTCTGGTAGTCTTGTGCTTTCTCGTCCCTCTCCTCTCTCCTCCTATCACTTCCTGCAGGTGTTTCTGGCTCTGGAGCTGTGGAGTCTGGATCTGTGGTTGCAGGTCACCTGCCGCCCCCGTGTTCCTGCTCGACACCCTCTGCTACAACTATTGTTACTACCAATTGTGATTATTACTGTTATTATTATAATTAACATTATAATTAGAACAAAATTTAAAAAATTTAAACAACTGCTGTTGTGATTTGAACTGAATGTATTAAATGTTATCATATTTTCATATAATCAGAACTGTAGAATTAAAAGGGTGTGTGTTCTAGATCTAGCTGTTTCCTAACCACAAGTCTGGTAAATGTGATGTCTGGAAGAACATTTTGAGTTCGGCGGTTGGACAGCCTACATTTATTTGGCTCTTCATTAGTGGTATGTAGGTGATTTTTGAATTTTCATAGAAGGCAAGGCAAGTTTTTTGTATAGCACATTTCAACAAAAACGCAATTCAGTGCTTTACATAAAACATAAAAGCAACATTGGAAAATATAAAAAAGACTTTGAAATACACACTTTTAAAAGACTTAAAATAGGAAGAAAACAGGACAGTAAAAGCTACAGTGCAGTGTAAGATATTAATCTACAGCCTTAAATTTGATTTAATTAAAGGCTGTGGTAAAAACAAGTCTTCAGTCTTGATTTAAAAGAACTGAGAGTTTCAGCAGTCTTGTTGTTTTCAGGGAGTTTTTTATAAAGCAGAAAAACTGAACGCTGATTGTACATGTTTAGTTTTGACTCTGGGGACAGAAAGCAGACCTGATCCCAGATGACCTGAGAGCACGGTTCATAATGAAGCAGAAGATCATAAATGTATTTTGGCCCTAAAAAATTCCGTGCTTTTTAAACCAACAGCAGTACTTTGAAATGAGACTGAAATGCCACTGTCTGATTAATCAATAATAACATTAATAATTAGGAAGTCATCCAACGAAGGTTAAAATCAAGGGCAACTGGACTTGGTTGAAGATACTGGAAGACGTTTCGTCCCTCATCCAAAGGACTTCTTCAGTTCTGACTGACTGGCAGGGAAACTCAGCTATTTAACCTCAGTGGGGTCGTTATCCCGGGTCATCGATACCGCTGGTTCGTTAGTGTTCCTTGTTGCTGTGACGACAGTCGTTACGGTCGTTAAGACTACCTGTGGCCGAGACTGAACGACCATCGTTGGTATCTTCACCTGAGGCCAATAGGTTACGTTTGTTGAGTTTCCTGGGAAGTGATGAAAGGACAGCATTGTAAGTGGGGGATAAGTGGTGGCGTAGACCCCCTCCCCTGTTCAATGACGGCTTCTCCACCCTGGTGTAGATGTTTTCCTTGACACCTCTTTCAAACCATCCATCTTCTCTGTCTAAAATGTGCACCTGGTGGTCCTCAAACGAGTGTCCTCTGTCCTTCAGATGTAAGTAGACTGCAGAGTCTTGACCTGAGGAGTTGGCCCTTCTGTGTTGAGGATGACTGAGAATCTTCATAGACAATTAGGAAGTCATGAACAAGCTGTTTGGTTTCTCCACCTGAAGAGCAGCAAGATTTTAATTTCACGCCTCAAATCCTCGACGTGTGCCTGTTTTCTACTTTTCTGTTTGTACATTTGTTTACTTCTGGCTTCTCTCCTCAAGCAGCTTTTTTTTCAAAATCAGAAAAATAATTCACCAAATTATAAAAATGAGTCTTTGTTTTCTTTGGATTGTAAAAATGTTGAACTGGCTGAAGCACTGGTGTAAATACTGGCTGATGGATGATGACCTGAGGGCAGAATTATCGAGCTATTTATATGAGTGACGGAGATGGGGTGGGGGGGTGTAGTGCACTGTTTTTATTTTACCAATAGGAGGCGACACAGACTCACTCTGCAGGCCTCAGGCTTCAGATCCTGTACAGCAGAGTGGTGTCATTTAAAGCTTTGTGCAGACTAATTTGTTTAGACAAACTTGTTTTGTTAAATTGAGGCATTAAATCTCACAACACGCAAAAAAAACATTTTTTAGGGATAAAAATGTGAAAATAACAAACTTTTGTGTGGAATAACTTCAAAAAACACTACAAAGCACTGTATAAAATGCAAAACACCAATAAAAGTATAGACGAGAGTAAAATAAAAAGTACTAGTTAAGTAAAAGACAAAAATTTAATTTTAACAACTGTAAAATGTTTAGGAGCCATTTAAACAAAGAACCAGCCTCCTGGCCTCCACTCGCTGGCAGTCGAGGGGCCGGGCTCCTCAGGTTCAGGAGGACTCTTTGGGGTCAGCGGGTCAGAAATATAATCCAAAGCAAATCCCACTAAGGTGATTCTTAAAATCTACACTACCAATCAAAAGTTTTATAAAAAACATATTTTTTCTACTTTTCCAGAATTTCAAGTCAAGTAAACAACCTTAAATGGTACAAAAGTTAAAAACAATGTTTGTCACCAACACTGAGACATTTTCAGATTAACAATTAAATGAAGGAGTTTTGTTCATTATTTCACTGTAGGATCGGCTGATGACCAGCTGATCTGTCTCCCTTCAGTAATTGCCTTTTTAGTAGCAATATTTTACAAATAAAGCTTCTGGGGGTTTATTAACAGGCTGTTCCAATAAGGACAGCTGAAGAAATTAGTTTTTCCATCGACTTTCAAGGCTCCATTTACTACTACTGCTGCAGAATAACCAGAGATGGTAAAGACAAAGTTTAGGTCAGCAAATCTGAGAAATAATGAACAAACTCCTTCATTTAATTGTTAATTTTATGTCTGAAATGTCTCAGTTTTGGTGATGTAAAAAGTGTTTTTAACTTTGGCTGCTTGCTTATGTTCTATTTAATGTTTTTCACCTCACTTGAACTACTACGCTAATGTATTTATAAACATTGATTCATTAATGCAGAGACACTAAAATGTGTAATCTGTGGGACCTTAAGAGGAGTGTTGCTGCTGCTTTCTTACAGGCTCTTATTTGTTTGGTCTTTACATTTTCTGACACAGTTAATGGTGTATTTGTAAAATAGCTGAGACTTTGTTCAGTGAGTGAACACGGCTGCACACAGACCCTCAGCAAAAGCCTCAAGTTGATGTTACGTAATTGTATTATGTGCTAGTTTGTTTTGGAGCCTGCACCACGGAAGTAGAATATCAGCTCAGGCTTGTTCTGCTTTATGTGTCAATAAAAGTTTATCTTGAGTTACAAACAGCAGCGGCTGAGAAAACAATCTCAAATTTGTAGCTGACAAGAACTCTTTAAAGTGTGTGTAAAGATTATATTTCACTCACATATGGCCCTGAAAATGTATTATGTTTATTTTCAAATCCCAATGTTGACAGCTATGTTAGCACAGGACACTCTTAAAAATCTTATTTACTTTGTGCTGATGTGTTCAGATACTTTATCATCCAGGGTTCGTTTACAGGTTTTACAGTTTATGGCCTTTAGTCATCATGTGCCATGTAATAACCAAGCACCCTCATTTTAGACTTTTAAACTTTATGCACAGTATTTTGTTTTTTAACACCCATATTTTTTTCTCAGAGGTGTTCTCACAGTTTCAGCAAATAAGACAACGGAGAGCATTAAAAACTCCTAAATGTTGTTTTGAAATGAAACAGTGTTTTACATGTAGACAAAGTCACTCAAATCAGATTTTAAAAACTTTATTACCTAACAGCAGAGAGCAGGAGCTTCAAGAAACACACTTCCTAAGAGACAAACATTTAAAACGTGTCGTAAAACGGAACAATGCTGTGATGCACGGTCAAAGTTTCAATCCCACTGGGAGCACCACCAATAAAACATTCATATAAGCATGCAAACGGCGTGTAAATGTAGCAGCCTGACTATAACGAGACAGCTATGATAATAAAATGAGAACAATACAGAAAAAAGAGAAAGCACTGATGCACACCATCCTTTCTTCTGTAGAAAATGAATTGAAGGAGCTGTATGAGACATTCACTGCAGCACTACAGCACCAGCATCTCAACAAAACACACGTCTGCTACAGCTCACCAGACTCCATTGAGGAAAACAGTAATTTTACCTCTCATCGTCATGAAACATTTCATTCAAACTAAACCCAAGTCTCTCAGTACTAACAATGTTTTTGTGGTTTCAAGTAACGTACTGGAGCAGTTTTGGGAAAAATATTTACGCTAGTCAACGGAGAGATAACACATTTCTTTTTATCCCATTTGAATTGTGCTCTGAATTACACACATGATGTTTATCAATTTAAAACATCAAGAAAGTTGCAGTTTGTCATAAAACAGTAATATTTAGATTTGGGTGAAATCCGCTCAATGAGCTCGTCTCTAACATGTTAGCGCTGTAATGCTAAGCTAATGTTCATTGCTTGCTTGCTACTAGCTAGGTAGCTTAGCTGTGTCCCACGCACAGATGTGTTTTATCCAACGACTCCTGGTCCTTTAATCACATCATCTACTGGCCCAGAGGACTTAGGCTCTCAAAGGGGTTAGGAGCAGTAGTGTACGGATAGTGACAGTTTCAGCAAATATGAGCAAAAGTTATTTTTACCGTTAGAGGACTTTCTTCTTATCTGATCAGAGAGTCAGTCAGAAGTCATAGCAGCTCTGAATGCATGCATTAAAGAGAAGTTCCAGTTGGGTCAAATCTCTGGTCTAATGGACAACTGATTAAACCACTTTAATGCAATTTATCCTGCACCTCCTCCAGCATAACTTTGTTCATCTTTTTATATCTGTCGGGGAAATTATATTCCTGGTGAGGGGCTGAGCAAATAATTGAGTTACAACAAACTGAATTTATTTAACAAAAGAGAATAAACAGAGTAGTTCTACAACACAAATCAGCTGGACCACAGGTTCTGTCTCCTAAGACAGTCACTAACGTCTGGCCCAGAGCAAAGGGATGCATCATCATTTACACAGTCTAGGTTTCTATGTTTTGGGGAACAGAGATCCTCTCTCGGCCTTGAAGAACATTCCAGGGGAGGAACAACAAGAGAGTTAAAGCACCAAAAACAATCTCACAGCTCTGACCTAAACCGTAGTAAATGTGGACAGACTAACATAGGTATAGTATAGAAGAGGAAAGGTTAAGGATAAAAACACAATACATAATAATAATAGTAAAAGAACATAAATAAAAGATTAAATGTAAGAGGACACAATTTTCTGCCATAACAATATCTTTGAAGTTCAACAACTCTTGCTAAGAGTGAGATAAGAAAACTGATCTCACTCTCTTGTCTGTGTGTTAAGTACAGAGCTGGAGTCAGAGGCTGTTAGCTTAGCTTAAAGCCTGGACGCAGTGGGAAACAGCAAATGTTCAAAGTTCAAAAATACACCTACCAACACATCTAAAGCTTAACATGTTGCGTCTTGTTGCTAGTGCGTCTACAGTCACACTAGCGACTCTGTGAGTCTGTACTGAGGCACAGCGATGCTTTGAGCTAAATGCTAAAATCAACAGGCGAACACAATGACAATACCAACATTTTTAGCAGGTAGATTGTTTACCATGTTCACCATCTTAGTTTAGCATGGTAGCATGCTAACATTTGCTAATTAGCATTAAACATAAAGTACCTGAGGCATCGTGTCATTGTTGTCAAACCAAGGATCACAGGACTAAACTAAAAAAGGAAGTTTTGCGTGTATGTAAACTATGTCTCTTTGTTCTGTCCAGTTAAGTTAAGTCTTTTAACCAGAACAAAGAAATATGACCACATTACTCCTATTTTAGCTTCATTACACTGGCTCCCAGTATGTTTTAGAATTGACTTTAAAATTCTATTGATCACTTTTAAAGCTCTTCATGGCCTCTCGCCTTGTTATATTTCTGACCTTTTAGGCCCATACGCACCAGCACGTACCTTGAGATCCTCGGGCAGAGGTCTGTTGTCTGTTCCAGAGTCTCGACTGAAAACTAAAGGGGACAGAGCGTTTGCTGTCAGGGCCCCGAGGCTCTGGAACAGCCTGCCCGAGGAAATCAGGTCAGCTGAGTCAGTGAACTCTTTTAAGTCCCTTCTTAAAACATACTTTTATAGGAGAGCCTTTCCCGATCTTATTTGACTTCATTTTATCCCTTTTATTTTATTCTATTTTACTCATTTTATATTTATTTTAAACGTGTATTTTAGTCTTTTCAATGTTTTCTTGCTATTATCTTGTATTGTTGTTTTTTGGGTATTATTGTCTTTACACTTGTTAAAGCACTTGTAACTTGTTTTTGAAAAGTGCTCGACAAATAAAGATTATTATTATTATATTATATTTTTAAAAAACGACTTCAGACCCGTCGCCCTGACCTCTGTGGTCTTTTGAGCGCCTTGTGTTGTCCCACCTTTAATCCATTACAGACCCATTCCCGCCTACAGAGCCAACAGGTCTGTAGACGATGCAGTAAACATGGCCCTTCACTACATCCTCCAGCACCTGGACTCCCCAGGAACCTACGCCAGGATCCTGTTTGTGGACTTCAGCTCAGCTTTTAACACCATCATCCCGGCCCTGCTGCAGGACAAGCTCTGCCAGCTGAGCGTGCCTGACTCCACCTGCAGGTGGATCACAGACTTCCTGACCGACAGGAAGCAGCAAGTGAAGCTGGGAAAACATGTCTCTGATTCCAGGACCATCAGTTCCCCTCAGGGCTGCGTTCTTTCCCCTCTGCTCTTCTTCCTGTACACCAGCAGCTTCACCTTCAGTCACCAGTCCGTCAACGTCCTGAAGTTTGCGGATGACACCACCTCACCTCATTGACACCTACAGGTGGAAGACTGACCATCTGGTGACCTGGTGCAGCCAGAACAGTCTGGAGCTCAACGCTCTGAAGACAGTGGAGATGGTTGTGGATTTTAGAAAGAGCCCAGCCCCACCCTCCCCCATCATCCTGTGTGACTCCCCGGTCACCACTGTGGACTCCTTCCGCTTCCTGGGCACCATCACCTCCCAGGACCTCGAGTGGGAGCTGAACATCACCTCCCTCACCAAGGAGGCCCAGCAGAGGATGTACTTCCTGCGGCAGCTGAAGAAGTTCAGCCTGCCAAAGACGATGATGATGCACTTCTACACCGCCATCATTGAGTCCATCCTCACCTCCTCCATCACCATCTGGTACGCTGCTGACACCGCCAGGGACAAGGGCAGGCTGCAGCGCATCATTCGCTCTGCAGTGAAGGTGATTGGCTGCAATCTTCCTTCTCTTCAGGACCTGCACGCCTCCAGGACTCTGAGGCGAGCAGGAAAGATTGCAGCTGATCCCTCCCACCCCGGACACAAACTGTTTCAGATTCTCCCCTCTGGCAGGAGGCTGCGGTCCATCAGGACCAAAACCTCTCGCCACCGTCTGCAGCCTCATCAACAAGGCCCGGGTCCCCCACTGATACTCCCCCCTTGCAAATAATACAAATGTCCCTGCACATGTAAATATTTCATTTCATATCATGCACAAACCTGGCACATTGCACATATTTGCTGTTAATTTTAAATCTTTGGTGTATATTTTAATGTTGTCAATTTAAATGCAATACTCTGTTATGTTGCAGCACATCTGCACAACACAAACCCGGAATAATGCAAGTGTAAATATCTGCGATGTTGTTCTTTCTCTGCAAATAGTTGCATTATTTTTCTCTGTTCTTTTTATTATTCTTATATAACTTGCATTGTCTAATCTTCTGTCTAAAATCTGTCTAATTTCTACATTTATTAATGTCAACTGTATGTTTGTCTACGTGTAGCACCTCATCACCAAAGCAAATTCCTTGTATGTGTAAAACACTATTTGGCAATAAAGCTCCTTCTGATTCTGCAGTTTTTTTGATCTTAAACCAAAGTATTTAACTGTTACGACCCAGCTCGTGGGGAAAGGGAAGCAACATGAACCAGTATGTTTTTGGTAAAGGTGTAAGTTGTTTATTGTTGACAGGGTTTACAAACAGAATGGAAAAGGGCTGGTGGATGCTGCTTAAATCAAAGAAACAAATATAACTTAGAGGTCTCTCCAGCTGAGAGAGAGCCACTTGCTACTCCAAAATCAAACTAAACAAAACTCTGACTTGTTCAGAAAACAAACATACAAAATACAAAGTGAGCAGCACCCTCTAAGCCTAGTGTGTCTAACAAACTTAACTGCAGGTGTCTGATTGATATCAGTAATCCCCCACTAAAGTACTTGCCCTGCTTCCTTAACACAATTCCCAGTAAAGGTAACACACTGACACTAAGAACTAACACTTATCACTTGAAATAACGCTTCTACAGCAGTTAACACAAATACTACTATAGAGCACAATACGAACAAGGCGAGTTGATCAAGTGGAAAATCACAACTGCCAAGTTCACACAGGTAGGCAGCTATTTACAGTGGGTACGGAAAGTATTCAGACCCCTTTAAATTTTTCACTCTTTGTTTCATTGCAGCCATTTTCCAAAAATCAAAAAAGTTCATTTTATTTCTCAGTAATGTACACTCAGCACCCCATCTTGACAGAAAAAACACAGAAATGTAGAAATTTTTGCAAATTTATTAAAAAAGAAAAACTGAAATATCACATGGTCATAAGTATTCAGACCCTTTGCTCAGTATTTAGTAGAAGCACCCTTTTGATCTAATACAGCCATGAGTCGTTTTGGGAAAGATGCAACAAGTTTTTCACATCTGGATTTGGGTATCCTCTGCCATTCCTCCTTGCAGATCCTCTCCAGTTCTGTCAGGTTGGATGGTGAACGTTGGTGGACAGCCATTTTCAGGTCTCTCCAGAGATGCTCAATTGGGTTTAAGTCAGGGCTCTGGCTGGGCCATTCAAGAACAGCCACGGAGTTGTTGTGAAGCCACTCCTTCGTTATTTTAGCTGTGTGCTTAGGGTCATTGTCTTGTTGGAAGGTAAACCTTCGGCCCAGTCTGAGGTCCAGAGCACTCTGGACGAGGTTTTCTTCAATTGCAACCAGTCGTCCTGTCCCTGCAGCTGAAAATCACCCCCACAGCATGATGCTGCCACCACCATGCTTCACTGTTGAGACTGTATTGGACAGGTGATGAGCAGTGCCTGGTTTTCTCCACACATACCGCTTAGAATTAAGGCCAAAAAGTTCTATCTTGGTCTCATCAGACCAGAGGATCTTATTTATCACCATCTTGGAGTCCTTCAGGTGTTTTTTAGCAAACTCCATGCGGGCTTTCATGTGTCTTGCACTGAGGAGAGGCTTCCGTCGGGCCACTCTGCCATAAAGCCCCGACTGGTGGATTGCTGCAGTGATGGTTGACTTACTACAACTTTCTCCCATCTCCCGACTGCATCTCTGGAGCTCAGCCACAGTGACCTTTGGGTTCTTCTTTACCTCTCTCACCAAGGCTCTTCTCCCCCGATAGCTCAGTTTGGCCGGACGGCCAGCTCTAGGAAGGGTTCTGGTCGTCCCAAACGTCTTCCATTTGAGGATTATGGAGGCCACTGTGCTCTTAGGAACCTTAAGTGCAGCAGAAATTTTTTTGTAACCTTGGCCAGATCTGTGCTTTGCCACAATTCTGTCTCTGAGCTCTTCAGGCAAGTTCCTTTGACCTCATGATTCTCATTTGCTCTGACATGCACTGTGAGCTGTAAGGTCTTATATAGACAGGTGTGTGGCTTTCCTAATCAAGTCCAATCAGTATAATCAAACACAGCTGGACTCAAATGAAGGTGTAGAACCATCTCAAGGATGATCAGAAGAAATAGACAGCACCTGAGTTAAATATGAGTGTCACGGCAAAGGGTCTGAATACTTATGACCATGTGATATTTCAGTTTTTCTTTTTTAATAAATTTGCAAAAATTTCTACATTTCTGTTTTTTTCTGTCAAGATGGGGTGCTGAGTGTACATTACTGAGAAATAAAATGAACTTTTTTGATTTTTGGAAAATGGCTGCAATGAAACAAAGAGTGAAAAATTTAAAGGGGTCTGAATACTTTCCGTACCCACTGTAAACAGGGGATGATCTGGAAGGCAGTAGATGGCTGGAGGAGGTTGCCAGACGCTGCACCAATCCTCGGCAAGGGTTTGCACATCCTGCGTAACATAACACACAGCTGCACGGCTGGTGGCCGTAACATTGACACATTAAAACATCCTGATGACAGACAGGCTTGCTATTTTCCCCGGCACCTTGTCTTTATGCTAAGCTAGGCTTACCATGTTCCGACTCCAGTTCTGACTCCGTCACTCAAGTCTCGGCATGAAAGCCAAAAAGTGTATTTTCCAAAATGTTTGAACAATTCCTTTAATTTATCAGGACGTCATTTTGACTTTCTGTTAAACAGATGCAGAACATCTGAACCAAAATGTATCAACAACTTTATGTTTAATTGATTTACAACTGCAGGAGCACAGAAGCCTTTATGAATGACCTGACAAAACATTTATAACAGCGGATATTATGGCTCATTAGGAAGAGATTGTTGGTTAGTAACTAATGAAGGTTTGTTGGCTCATGAAGCCTGCAGTTCATGTTAATGTTTTTTTTAGTAAATGGATTTTGATCCACAAAGTTCTGCAGTTGTTGTCCTATTGAACTTCAGACTTGTTGCAACACTGCAACCCAGAAATTGTTCTTACAAATGGTTTATTATCGGGAATCTTTATCATATACTTTACAGAGGTAAATCCTCTATATGTATATAAACTATGCCTTTTACGAAAGATGTGCCCAAAAAAATGTGTGACACATATTATTTCCCTCCTTTTGTTCCGACAGTATGATGCTGAAGTGAAAATATGAAAATCAGCCTTTATTTTTAACCCATGGCACAAATGATTTTTAACCAGAGGAGGAGACTTGGCTGTTCTCCAGTCAGACTGAAATTCTTCCACCTGCAGGTGTTGTGTAGGTGCAGCATAAAGGTGGAGCAGATATGGCAACCGATCAAAAAAATGTCAAGGAGCAAAGAACCAGTTTTTTCCCAGTCGAGCAGAAAAGAACAAAAGGCTGAGGCGTCGTCGCTCTCTGATTTCAGTGTGCGATAACTGAGGAGAAGCTGAAGTCCAGACTGCAGCAGAGGGTAAGTGTTGATGACACCTGTGTTGTTCTGTGTGTTCTGTGTGTGATCAGTTCACTCTGAGAGAGAAACATCACAGCTGTGTCTTTTGGAGTAAATGCATGTTGTTAGGACGGTACCAAGGCTGAGCAGGCAAACCGGCCAGATGCTCCAGATTCACTGCACGTCTGTTGGGTTTTAAAATTGTTATGAATTGCACATTTTTTAAGTCACTAAAGCACAATATCAGCTGAACCCAAGTCCAGTTGCCCTTGACTTTAACCTTCGTTGGATAACTATGACCTGGATGACTGAGAATCTTCATAGACAATATCAGCTGAAGCTTGCAGGGCAGTAGTCTTGCAGCAACCCTGTCTCCTTGAAATGACATTTATACAGCACTAATGTATGTTATGTCAATTCTGTTGAGGGACATCGCTGACTTTTTTACTTTACGTGGAGATGTTTGTTTCCTTAAAGAAAGTGCTGCATTACTGTAGATGGTTGGAGAGGATGGAGGGCACACAAACAGTCCTGCCACCAGAGGAAACGTCTTGTATTTTAAGGTTAAAAGCATTCATTCATCAACAATGTTTTAATTTTATTTTAATGATACTGTTTGACAGAATTCAGGCATGAATTGATTAGTTCATAAACATTTTCTGAGAAGCTGCTGCACCTGTTGCATACTTTTCTTTTTTTTTGCTAAACTAATTCATGCATGCAATAAAACTTCAGCATTACAGTTACACTCAGTTACAGATTTGTGCAAAACACTTTCATAATCCCATTACAGGAGTTTCTTTGCTACAAGCAGATATTGTGTCATGAAGATTGTAGGCAAAACAAGTTAAAAACAATTATTTGTCATTGAACATTTTACTGATACTCTTTTGCAAGTTAGTAGTATATAAGTGAGGAGATAGAGTTACTGGAGGGGTGGCGATCTGATTTAATCCAAGTTAAATACAATATAGAAAATATATTTAAAAGTACAATTTGATACCAAAGTTACACATCTTGTCTGATTTAAACCCTGCTCTAGTCTTCTGCCATGAAAGAGACGAAGAGACTTCTGTGATTCAGAGCGCCTGAGCTCCTGATGTTTTCTGTGCACACTGGAAAATATCTGGTGGGCACAAGATGTTTTGGAGTTGAAACTATCTGGTGTGCACTTGAAATGCTAGAGCAGGATAAACAGGAAGCTTTTGATTCAGATAAGATGATGGATGAATGACAGCAGAAGGAAGGAATGTGACTAAGGTTCATTTCTATTTCTCGTTGAATTCTTTGAGCATTAATCTTTGTTCCGTTAATGTGTTCTGTGTGCTGCGTTTATATGACGATATCCTGCGTCAGGAAATGAAATTCCTCTGACATTATTATTTTTAGATACTAGAGGCCAAGGTTCAACGTTTGGCAGTGAACAATCGTAGAACAAATGCTGCAGCCTTGAAGCAACAATTTGTAAAGGAGGATTAATCTACATGCATCTACTCTCAACTTCAATTTTTTTTAATCAACTACAAAAAAAAGGGCTGTTTTTAAAAACTGCATTGATTGACATTTTCCCTCCTGGAATAAAGGCTTAAATGTGAAATATATAAAAAAAATAACACATGAAATCACCTCCAAGTCTTTAAGATGTAGATATAGTGGCTGTTATATTGAAGACATTAACCCAGAGCTGCATTTTTGCTGCAACCTGCGCATGTTGTTGCTGCTGCGATTCTGCGGAGATGATCAAGAGTACTGATAAATACAACAAACTAAGTTTTTATGACCTGCTACTTGTTACTATGGCTGAAGATCGCACAAATAATCTGTTTGAACAAACTTAAATCAACCTGTAGGTAGTTTGTGTCCATAGATTTAATTTAATTTCATTAGAATTTATTTTCTCTAAGAAGAAACTCTGATTGTTACCTGTTTGCTTTGTATTTACCTGACGATATATTTGACTATAAAGCAGGAAACTTAAACTGTTTAACTTTGTTACAGGACCAGTATAGACACCAACAGGCTGTGTATGTGATGCTTACTCCTGTGTGTGATTACTGTGTTGTAGAGCTGCTGGCTGGTTGTCATTACATGAAGCACCATATAATGACTTGTGTCTAATGTGCTGCAGGGATCAAATGCAAATACATGTTTTGATGCTTTTTACAATCTGTTGATGGACGTGCAGAACAGATTTTTTGTGCTCTTTTTAAGAGTCTTTGGCATTGTTTGAAATGTGAGGTTATTAAATGTCAGGGCCTCCCTGTTTCTCCTCTTCAGCCTCTTTCCTGATTCCTCAGCCCCTTTCATTTTACATCCGTCCACCAGATAGCCTCAGACTTTCCCTCCTTTCCACATCACCTGTCATCCTGCTTCCCTGCTCTGCTCTCTCCCCTGTCCTGCAATAATCGGCCCTACCTGGATTTGGTCTTTTTGCGTTTTGGACTTTGGATGCCTGCCTGCTCCTTACTGCATTACTTTGCTTGTGTTGGATTGCTCTTGTTTGTTTAAATCACTGAGCAGAACCACCTCTGACGTCTGCATTTGTGTCCTACCCCTGTGTTCCTGCTACCCTGCTGGCACCATGTCAATTAAATATTCACTACAAATTTGAGGTAGAAGTTCTTGAAAACATGATAATCTCATAAAATATGAGGCCTTGTTATAGATTGAACTACCCAACATTAAATAAAATTGATAAAATTGGCTCCACTTTGACAAACTACAATAGTAACATACTGTTTTCACATAAATGCATCATAAATAATAATCCCATAACAGGATATATAATAGTACAACACTTAAAGGCCATTTTCTGCCTTATGGTACTTTTATTTTTGATACTTAATATTAATTTTTAGAGATGTATCATTTTCAATGCAGGGAGGATTTTCACACTGTAGTATCGCTACCTGTACTTAAATGAAGGCTCTGAATACTTCCTCCACCGCTGGACCACAGTACTGTCTGTATTTACTGACACACCTCTGTTTGTGTTGTGTCATTCAGGTGATTTGTTGGCGTGAGCCTCAAAATGAGGCTCTGTGACGAATCTGAGGACGCAAACACTGCAGTGGAGCAGACAGGAGGGTCTGCAGCCTCCAGCTGCTCCAGAAACAGCGAGCGGCTCGCTGTGCCACGTTTCGGCCGTCACCACCTGCCTGCATAGTGAGATTCATCATTTACATTTTACATCGAGACGAGGGGCTCGTTTTCCAAAACCTGGTCAGACACAGAGAGAAACATTTAGACTGAACTCAGTCCACTGAACATTCACCAACAATCACAGTAAATAGGTTTAAATAGGTGCAGAGTTGATGCATTAAGTCACCTGTTAACTGATTTCAGGTCACTTTTTTGAAGGCAGCTGCTTCATTCAGTCAGTTTTGTGCCATGTTCTGTGTTTTAGAATCAGCTCATTCATCCTCTTACAAATAATAAATTCCAGTAAAACATCCTGGATCAGTTCAGTCCTCTCAGGAGTTTTGTTGCTACAGCTCTGCTTGCTCTGTGACCAGCAGCTTCTGGTGCTATAACTGAGTCTGTATCCTGACTTCATGTCTCTTCTCTACTCGTGTCTCTGCTGCACTGCATTTCACTGTTTCAGAAAAACTTATGGTCACTTTAAACTGTCTTTCAGCTGGGTGGAGTTTCCAACAGCCATCTATCTGCTGATGAAACACAATCAATCCCAAGAGCTGCTCGATGTCGACTTCAACTTGGAGCCTTCAGTCACAAAGTAAGAGGATCGATATCTTTCTCAGCTAGAGTGGGAAGGTGATTAGCTTAGCTTAGCATTAAAGACTTGAAGCAGGGGGAAACAGCTAGCCTGGCTCTGTCCAAAGTAAAAAAAATACACCTCTAAAGGTCACAGATTAACATTAACATGTTGTATCTTGTTTGTTTAATCGGGTCGAAAACAATAACAATGTTACAACAAGAGTTAAATGATGGTGCTGTATTTCTTGACAAACAGTTTATCCAACCTCTCAGCAACACGACAACAAGCTTTTGAATTAAATGAGATGTGTTAATTAGTCAACCAGCTTTAGAGGCGCTGGTAGGCAGTGGTTGAATATAAATTTACTCAAATACTTTACTTACTTTAGGTGCAAATTAGAGTATAATAAGATACTTCAGTATTTATGAAACTTACTTACCTATGATACTTAATACTTCTACTTCACAATGTTCTATAGTGTAATATTATACATTTTACTCCACAACATTTACATGAATGTGACTTTGCCAAATTAAGTTTTTCAGTACACAACATATAATCATAAAATAATATGCTCTGGTTTACAGATTGTAATAAAAAAGAGCTCTTTCTCCACCTGTTACAACATTGAAATACTGTTTACATGTTCATGCATCAACAAAAAATAGCACATTATTATCATATATTATAATATAACTCTGACTGCTTCTCACCCTTTCCCCCTGTTTCCAGTCTTTACGCTAAGCTAACCAACAGTTGACATTGAAGCATATTTCCAAAAATGCTTGAATCATTTGCTGAAGTTGTTTAAGGAGTTTAAATGTCATCTTGTATTTTCAGATTGCGATGACATAATAAATCTGGAAGATGAGTCTGAACTGGTAGATTTATGTGTTTTTGTAGCCTCATGCAGAACTAGATATCACATGTGCTGAACTTTAAATGTAATTTCAGACCTGTGTGCGTGAGAAGAGGCAGTAAGGCATATCGTCTAGATTTCCAGGGTCCAGCCTGAACTGTGCAGTAAGTTCAGTTCTCATTGTTCATATTACACCCGGTGGTTCTGTTCTTCAATCACACATAAATTATGGAAATATTTTCCCAAGGTTATGATGCTGTCAGCATGAAGAGGAATGAATCCTTGAAAAGTGGCCACTGGATGGGAAACATCAGATTCAACGTGAGCTTCGTTATTCCAGTCGAGAGATGAGAAATCTCTTCTACAAGTTGAACATCAGCGCCGCTGTCAGGAGATCTGCTTGAAAAATAACTTTGCCAAATAATTTTATGAAACACACACCAGCAATTTTGTTTGTTAATAATTAACCTTAAAATCACAAATGTGACGTATACCGTTATATTTATAGATTTAATATTTGTATATGCTTCAGAACATCCGTATCTACAACAGAAATGTCATTCAGTAGTCTAATAGTGTGTGTATATGTATGTATTTATATTATAGATATAATTACAGTAAAAGAAAAAAGTCTCAGTCATCAGAAATGATGCATGTTGGAGCAGGTGAGCCCCTCGCTGTGAAGTTGTATGTTTCTTTTCTCATCTAACGACGTGAAATTAGGATTTATTTTAACCAAACCAGAGTTGGTAACTGTTGGAAAAGTGAAAAGACAAGAATTTTGTGAGTTTTATTTTGTTTCTGTTCAGTTCGAATGAAATGTGCTTCACGATGACGTGAGGTAAAATAGTTGTTTTTCATGAAGCAGCCATTTGTGCTGGTGCTGTAGTGCAACAGTGAAAGTTGCATACAGCTCCTTTCTTCCATCACAGTGCTTTCTCTTTTTTCTGTATTGTTCACATGTTTTTCTTTCTAATGCTTAATATTTTATGATGGTTGTGTCTATAGGCTGTTAAATACATGTATGTACATAGTTTTTGTGTTTATGAGTAAAACCTGGAGCACCTGGAAATCTTCAATGCTGATTTATTTTTAGAAAAGAAAAGTCCTACACAGGCTGCTACATTAACACTTTCATGATTATGTGAATGTTTTATTGGTGGTGCTCCCAGTGGGATTGAAACTGTAACCGTGCATCACAATGTTCAGTTTTTTATGACACGTTTTGAGATTTTTGTTTTTTAGAAGTGTTTCTCAAAGCTCCTGCCCTCTGCTGTGAAGTAATAAAGTTAGTTTTTTTAAAATCTGATTTGAATCATGGTCACTTTGTCTACATGTGAAACAGTGTTTAATTTCAAAACAAAGACAAAATTTACAGCATAAATAAAAGCTGTTACCACATAAATATGTGACTGAATAACTATTTGGGAATGTTTTAACACAACATTGAGAAGAATTTGAGGTGAGTAAAGCTGAAGATGTATTGCAAATATATATATATAAAGTCTAATTTACAATAACAACATTTCCCATAATGTATTAACTCACTCTGTTATCTGATAAGTTAATCAGTTCAAATGCTGATTATAGACTCAGTTATCAACATTTATAGCACCACAGATATTTTATTCTTTGGCAGTTTACACCAAGTACACAAAGTAATAGAAAACAAGTAGTAGATTATTGTCATTGACTGATTTTCTCCTAAAAGTATAAATAGTTTATGTTTAATCTAAATACAGTTTTAAACTACAGTCTTCCTAAAAATCAGAAAAGATGCCATTTTATTTTTAATTCTTTTTGAAGAAAGAATGAAGAGAGTCTGTGAACTTCAGTCAATTCATTTTTCGTTATAAACCAAAAATGGAAGTCACGTGGTCTATTCCTTTATATGGAAGTGAAAGCAACCGGTAAAACCTTCAACATAAAAGTAGCCCATGGACCATGTAGTTAAAGGGGTGATTTTAGACTAAAACTAAAGTAAAAGAACGTTTTTCGTAGGTTATAAAACTAAACTAAATCTGGGTGTGGAAATAAAACACTTTAATTAACTGAAATAAATAATAAAAAATAATAAATAACTCTGGCTGTTAGGGAGAATTGAACATTTGTAAGGCCATTGGTGACCTGTAACTTCAGATTAAGACAAGTGAACTAATGTTATATGTAGCTTAGGACAGAAGTTAGCCTATTTATTTAAGTTTATATTATTTAATACATATTTTAGTTTCCTAACATATTTATAGGCCTTCTGGCTATGTGAAAGCTCAACCAGCAGAGGTCACTCTGTTTTAATGCAGCCTGTAGTTCTCATTAGTTATGTAGGCATACTTATGTGTGAAACCTGGTGAGCATTACTGTCAGAAATCATCTCCTCTGGCTCTGGGGCTTTCAAGTCTTTTACTGCCTTTCTTGGGTTTAATTCTGTTTAATGAGCCACCAGGGAAAGCTATGCATTGTTCAAACCTGTTTAAAGTAAAATAAAAATGAAATTGAGTCCCTGTGAGCCTGGACAGGGTTTGAGGACTGATGATAGTATCAAGGCTGGTCCCATCACCTACCATCACTCTCTGTTTAAATAAATGCTGGACTGGCAGGACAAAGCAGAACACCTCTCTTTCCTCCAGCAGCAGAAAAGGGCCCTGTTGTCACTTTCAGATATTTATGGTAACCAACCACACCTTGTAATTGTGGCTCTGCTTTTGTGCATAAGGAAATTGAAATAAATGGGTGACCTGTACTAGACACAGCTCCAACCTGTCGACCCTACCCGGGTCACCCACCTTTAGTAGCACTGTCAATGTGGTTCTTTCTTTATCCCTGCAGACATGTTGCAACATTAAGACACTGTGAGGGACGTGTGTGGACGGATTGATTCAGCGCTGCGTGTTGCTTGTTTTGTGGGACATGCTTGATATGTTAAGAGGAAGAGAAGTCAGTCCTGCTCTGAGTTTGCCCATTTGTATCGGATGTGAGAAAATGTCATTAGAAGTTGCTGTTGGTGTTCTGTGACGTGACAGAGGGAATATCAGAAGGTTTTTCTTCTGAGGTGTTTGTGAATGAAAGGCTTAATGTCCAAATAAAGCTTGGTGTTCATCTGACTGATGACCCCTCAGATTGTTAACTGGCAGTAAAGGCTGCTCTGGAGAAGACTGAACAATGTGCTCAGACTTTCTCATCTGTTTAGGGGAGTTTGGCCCCGGTCCCTTTTAGTAAAAAGTGTTTGTGTATTGATAGCTGCTAACACAGATAAAACTAAATATTAACTGATGGTTCGAGTTTGATAACAAGGCGAGCTGTTTAAATGTAAGCTTGTATATCAGTGAATTAGTTAGCCTGTGTGGTTATCCATTTTCTTGTTGTGATGGCTTTTGGCCTATGAATGCCACAATCTACAGTATTTGATGGTTATTTAATAGTGTAATAAGAGTGTTTTAATTGTTGGTCGGACAAAACAAGAAATCTGAAGATGACACTTAAGTAAAAGATAAACATTAAATTTTAACAAGCAGTAAAAGTTCAACTGTAACTGTAAAATAATGTTTAGGAGCCATTTAAACATAAAGAACCAGCCTCCTGGTCTCCACTCGCTGGTCATTCCAGCTCCTCGGGTTCAGCAGGACTCTTTGGGGTCAGCAGGCCAGAAATATAATCCAAAGCAAATCCCACAAAGGCCATTCAAAACATTTTTCTACTTTTCCAGAATTTCAAGTCAAGTAAACAACTTTAAATGGTACAAAAGTTAAAAACAATGTTTGTCACCAAGACAAAGACATTTTCAGATTAACAATTAAATGAAGGGTTAGAGTTTATTAACAGGCTGTTCCAACAAGGACAGCTGAAGAAATTAGTTTTTCCATCAACATTCAAGGCTCCATTTACTACTACTGCTGCAGAATAACCAGAGATGGTAAAGACAAAGTTTAGGTCAGCAAATCTGAGAAATAATGAACAAACTCCTTCATTTAATTGTTAATTTTATGTCTGAAATGTCTCAGTTTTGGTGATGTAAAAAGAGTTTTTAACTTTGGCTGCTTGCTTATGTTCTATTTAATGTTTTTCACCTGACTTGAACTACTACGCTAATGTATTTAAAAACATTGATTCATTAATGCAGAGACACTAAAATGTGTAATCTGTGGGACCTTATGAGGAGTGTTGCTGCTGCTTTCTTACAGGCTCTTATTTGTTTGGTCTTTACATTTTCTGACACAGTTAATGGTGTATTTGTAAAATAGCTGAGACTTTGTTCAGTGAGTGAACACGGCTGCACACAGACCCTCAGCAAAAGCCTCAAGTTGATGTTGCGTAATTGTATTATGTGCTAGTTTGTTTTGGAGCCTGCACCACGGAAGTAGAATATCAGCTCAGGCTTGTTCTGCTTTATGTGTCAATAAAAGTTTATCTTGAGTTACAAAGAGCAGCGGCTGAGAAAACAATCTCAAATTTGTAGCTGACAAGAACTCTTTAAAGTGTGTGTAAAGATTATATTTCACTCACATATGGCCCTGAAAATGTATTATGTTTATTTTCAAATCCCAATGTTGACAGCTATGTTAGCACAGGACACTCTTAAAAATCTTATTTACTTTGTGCTGATGTGTTCAGATACTTTATCATCCAGGGTTCGTTTACAGGCTTTACAGTTTATGGCCTTTAGTCATCATGTGCCATGTAATAACCAAGCACCCTCATTTTAGACTTTTAAACTTTATGCACAGTATTTTGTTTTTTAACACCCATATTTTTTTCTCAGAGGTGTTCTCACAGTTTCAGCAAATAAGACAACGGAGAGCATTAAAAACTGCTAAATGTTGTTTTGAAATGAAACAGTGTTTTACATGTAGACAAAGTCACTCAAATCAGATTTTAAAAACTTTATTACCCAACAGCAGAGAGCAGGAGCTTCAAGAAACACACTTCCTAAGAGACAAACATTTAAAACGTGTCGTAAAACGGAACAATGCTGTGATGCACGGTCACAGTTTCAATCCCACTGGGAGCACCACCAATAAAACATTCATATAAGCATGCAAACGGCGTGTAAATGTAGACAGCTATCATAATAAAATGAAAACAATACAGAAAAAAGAGAAAGCTTCTTCTGTAAAATGAATTAAAGGAGACATTCACTGCAGCACTACAGCACCAGCATCTCAACAAAACAAACGTCTGCTACGGCTCACCAGACTCCATTGAGAAAAACAGTAAATTTAATTCTCATCGTTGTGATACATTTCATTCAAACTAAACCCAAACCCGTCATTGTTAGTGTTGTCAGTTTTTCAGTAATCACCAACTCTGGTTTGGTTGAAATAATTTTAATTCAGAGAAATATTCTGTTTCTAGAAACGGGCTGTAATAGTTGCAACGTGATCCCCGGGGACAAATGAGCCCGCCAAAGTACATCAACTAAAAGTGCTTGTTTTTGCCACTGACAGGTTTCAGAACTTTTTTAACACAATTTTGATTAACCAGAAAAGGTTAAAAATCACGTTTTAGCTTCTTATCAGCCACCAGACTCCATAAAACAATAATTTGACCTTACTTCATTCAAACTAGAAAGAAACAAAATAAAACTCACCAAACCCGTCATTGTTAGTGTTTCCAGTTTTTCAGTAATCACCAACTCTGGTTTGGTAGAAATAAATTCACAGATGAGAAAAGAACCAGCCCTGTAATTATACATACTACACACTATTAAACATTTCTTTTGTAGATATGTACGTTCTGTAGCCTATAAAAATATAATCTCTAAATGTAGTGGTACATGTCAAGGTTACTGTTGACGTTATAATAATTATTCACAAACCAAATTACTGGTATGTGTTTCACAAAGTTACGCTTCCCTCTGGCAGGAGGCTGCGGTCAATCAGGACAAAAGCTTCTTCCCATCTGCAGCTAGCTTCGTCAACAATGCCCGGGCCCCCCACTGACACAACAAAATGATTTAAAAGCAGACCTCCTGACAGCGAGCGCTGATGTTCAACTTGTAGAAGAGATTTCTCATCTCTCGACTGAAATAAAGAATCAGATATTTCCCATCCAGGGACCGCTCTTCAAGGATTCATTCCTCTTCAGGCTGACAGCATCATAACCTTTGGAAAATATAATTTATGTGTGATTGAAGAACAGAAGAACAGCCTGGTGTAATATGAAGAATGAGAAGTGAACTTACTGCACAGTTCAGGCTGGACTCTAGAAATATGGAGTATATGCCTTACTGCTCGTCCTCACGCACACAGGTCTGAAATTACATGTAAAGTTCAGCGCATGTGATATCTAGTCCCGCATGAGGCTACAGAAACACATTAATCTACCAGTTCAGACTCATCTTCCAGATTTAATGTGCCGTTCGTGGCTCCAGCTTTTGATATGGAGGATAATTTTACACATTCAAATTAAAAGAGAAAGTAAATTGTACCAGTGAAAATATTTAGCTATTTGAAAATGGAAGGCGAATTTAAACTCCTGAAACGAAAAATAAAACAACTAAGCAAATAGTTCAACATTTTGGGAAACACACTTTAATGCCAGCTGCTGGTTAGCTTAGCATAGACTGGAAACAGAGGGAAAGAGCCTAGCTCTACCCAAAGGTAACAAAATCTGCAGCAATACCAACATTTAAAACTACTGTACTTACAAGTAAAAGTCCTGAAACCAAAATATAATTAATATGTTCTTTTTTTGTTAATGCATGAACATGTAAACAGCATTTTAATGCTGTAGCAGGTGGAGAAAGAGCTCATTTTAACTTACAAACTGTGGGGTAAGAGAGCACATTATCCCCTATTCTACAGTGGAGTAGAATTAAATGAAAATATTGATTATCTGTTATTTTAGTAAATATACATTCGACCACTACCAACACCTCTAAAGCTGGTTGACTAATTAACACATTAAATCTCATTTGTTTTATTCAAATACTGTGAAAAAGTGTAAAAGTGTAAAATTAAATTAAAAGTAGTGGTTTTTATGAGGGTTATGTGCTTTGTTGCTGCTCCCAGCCAAGAAATAGTCTGGAGACAAACCTCCCGTAACGATCTGCTGTTTTTAAAACTTCTGTCTTGGTCAACACCCGGGAGGCTGCACAGAATTACTGGGCTGTTGAACAAACTTTTGTTTGTACGTTGAGATGTACAGTATCATCATGTAACTCTTGTTGTAATTGTTTTTACATTTTGGGTTTTTGTCCAAACAAGATATAACATGTTATTTAGTGTCAATCTGTGAGCTTTAGAGGTGTCAAAAGGTATATTTTTGAACTTTGGACAGAGCCAGGCTAACTGTTTCCCCTGCTTCCAGTCTTTATGCTAAGCTAAGCTAATCAACGCCTTCCTCTAGCTTTATATTTAGCACATCATGAGAAAGATATCGATCCTCTTACTTTGTGACTGAAGGCTCCAAGTCGACATCGATCAGCTCTTGGGATTGATTGTGTTTCATCAGCAGATAGATGGCCGTTGGAAACTCCACCCAGCTGAAAGACAGTTTAAAGTGACCATAAGTTTTTCTGAAACAGTGAAATGCAGTGCAGCAGAGACACGAGTAGAGCAGAGACATGAAGTCAGGATACAGACTCAGTTATAGCACCAGAAGCTGCTGGTCACAGAGCAAGCAGAGCTGTAGCAACAAAACTCCTGAGAGGACTGAACTGATCCAGGATGTTTTACTGGAATTTATTATTTGTAAGAGGATGAATGAGCTGATTCTAAAACACAGAACATGGCACAAAACTGACTGAATGAAGCAGCTGCCTTCAAAAAAATGACCTGAAATCAGTTAACAGGTGACTTAATGCATCAACTCTGCACCTATTTAAACCTATTTACTGTGATTGTTGGTGAATGTTCAGTGGACTGAGTTCGGTCTAAATGTTTCTCTCTGTGTCTGACCAGGTTTTGGAAAACGAGCCCCTCGTCTCGATGTAAAATGTAAATGATGAATCTCACTCTGCAGGCAGGTGGTGACGGCCGAAACGTGGCACAGCGAGCCGCTCGCTGTTTCTGGAGCAGCTGGAGGCTGCAGACCCTCCTGTCTGCTCCACTGCAGTGTTTCCGTCCTCAGATTCGTCACAGAGCCTCATTTTGAGCCTCACGCCAACAAATCACCTGAATGACACAACACAAACAGAGGTGTGTCAGTAAATACAGACAGTACTGTGGTCCAGCGGTGGAGGAAGTATTCAGAGCCTTCATTTAAGTACAGGTAATATAATAATCCTTATTTGTAGAGCACTTTTCAAAAACAAGTTACAAAGTGCTTTAACAAGTGTAAAGAATAATACAAAAAAAAGATAAGAGCATGAAAATTTAATATAAAATTAGTAAAATACAATAAAATAAAAGGGATAAAATAAAGTCAAATAAGATCGGGAAAGGCTCTCCTATAAAAGTATGTTTTAAGAAGGGACTTAAAAGAGTTCACTGACTCAGCCGACCTGATTTCCTCGGGCAGGCTGTTCCAGAGCCTCGGGGCCCTGACAGCAAACGCTCTGTCCCCTTTAGTTTTCAGTCGAGACTCTGGAACAGACAACAGACCTCTGCCCGAGGATCTCAAGGTACGTGCTGGTGCGTATGGGACTAAAAGGTCAGAAATATAACAAGGCGAGAGGCCATGAAGAGCTTTAAAAGTGATCAATAGAATTTTAAAGTCAGTTCTAAAACATACTGGGAGCCAGTGTAATGAAGCTAAAATAGGAGTAATGTGGTCATATTTCTTTGTTCTGGTTAAAAGCCTGGCAGCTGAGTTCTGGACAGTCTGGAGTCGATCAATAGATTTTTGGGTTAAACAGGTGAAAAGGCTGTTGCAATAATCCAGGCGTGATGAGATGAAGGCGTGTAAAATGGTCTCGGTGTCCTTAAAAGTTAACATAGATCGAATTTTAGCTATATTTCTAAGTTGATAAAAACATGATTGAACAAGCTTTGTGGTGTGCTGCTCGAAATTTAAATTACTATCAAACCAAACACCAAGGTTCTTTGCCACAGGCTTAATGTGATTTACTAGGGAACCAGCAGATGGCAGTATTTGATTTGCCATCTGCTGAGACCCGATGACCAGGATTTCTGTTTTGTCTGAGTTCAGCTGGAGGAAATTATTTGACATCCATTTTTTAACTTCACAAAGGCAGTTGTTAAGTGAACTCAGCATTCCAGGGTCTGTGGATCTGACGGGCAAGTATATTTGTGTGTCATCAGCATAAATATGAAAAGAAATGCCATGTTTATGGATAATATGTCCAAGGGGAAGCAGATACAAGGAAAACAAAATGGGTCCTAAGACCGACCCCTGAGGCACACCATATTTAACTGGACAGAACGAGGAGACATAGTTGTTTACAGACACGCAAAACTTCCTATTTGACAGGTAGGATGAAAACCATTCTAGGGCAGTACCAGAGATTCCCACCCAGTGCCTCAGTCTGTCTAACATGATGTTGTGATCAATGGTGTCAAAAGCAGCGCTAAGGTCCAGGAGTACAAGGACTGAGCACATGCCTTCATCAGCAGACATTAAAAGGTCATTGGTGACTTTAAGCAGGGCAGTCTCAGTGCTGTGGTACTTCCTAAAACCAGACTGAAACTTTTCAAATATTTTGTTATTTTCCAGCACAGTGAGCAGCTGTTTGGACACAATTCTTTCTAGAATCTTTGCAATAAAAGGCAGTTTTGAAATTGGTCTAAAATTTTGTGAGAGGGAGGGATCTAAACCAGGTTTCTTTAAAAGTGGGTTCACGCAAGCCGTTTTAAAATAATCAGGTACACAACCAGTAGATAGGGAGCTGTTGAAAACAGAGATCAAATGGGGCCCAACAGAATCTATTACTTTTAGTAAAAATGTTGTAGGTATTATATCAAGTGGGCCGGAGGACACTCTCATTTGTGATATTTGTTTTTAAAAGCTCAGACAAGTCGATGGGATAAAACTGGTTAAAACTCTGTTGATACTACAGTGTGAAAATCCTCCCTGCATTGAAAATGATACATCTTTAAAAGTTAATATTAAGTATCAAAAGTAAAAGTACCATAAGGCAGAAAATGGTCTTTAAGTGTTGTACTATTATATATCCTGTTATGGGATTATTATTTATGATGCATTTATGTGAAAACAGTATGTTACTATTGTAGTTTGTCAAAGTGGAGCCAGTTTTAGCCATTTAGCTTAATGTTGGGTAGTTCAATCTATAACAAGGCCTCATATTTTATGAGATTATCATGTTTTCAAGAACTTCTACCTCAAATTTGTAGTGAATATTTAATTGTCATGGTGCAAGCAGGGTAGCAGGAACACAGGGGTAGGACACATATGCAGACGTCAGAGGTGGTTCTGCTCAGTGATTTAAACAAACAAGAGCAATCCAACACAAGCAAAGTAATGCAGTAAGGAGCAGGCAGGCATCCAAAGTCCAAAACGCAAAAAGACCAAATCCAAGTAGGGCTGATGAAATACTGCAGGACAAGGGCGAGTGGAAACAGAGAAGGGAAGGCAGCTCCAGGGCTGATAAGAGAAGTGGGAACAGGTGTGTAGATGGGTGGAGCAGACAGGTGATGTGGAAAGGAGGGAAAATCTGAGGCTATCTGGTGGACGGATGTAAAATGAACAGAGAGGCCCTGACATTTAATAACCTCACATTTAAATCAATGCCAAAGACTCAGTGTCAAAACATGTATTTGCATTGACTCCCTGCAGCACATTAGAAACATTATTGATTCATATAATGACAGCAGGTCTACAACACAGTAATCACACACAGGAGTGAACATCACAGACACGACCCGTCTTTACAGGTCCAGTCACAAAGTCAAAACAGCTGAACTTTTCTGCTTTGTTGTCATTTATTGCAGTTTGTTCACTTAGTTTGTGCAATTTTCAGGTGAATACAAAGCAAACAGGTAACAGTCAGAGTTTCTCCTTACAGAAAATAAAGTGAATCTATGGGCACAAACTACCTACTAGTTGATTTAAGAGCATATGCGACATAAATACTGTAGTTCGGCAGTTTGTTGTATTTATCAGTACGCTTGACCGTCTCGGCAGAAACCTGCAGGTGCTGCTGCAGAAAAATACAGCTCCGTGCTAATGTCTTCAATACAACAGCCACTAAATACATATATACATATTAAAGACTTGGAGGTGACTTCATGTGTTATTCATTTTATTTATTTCACATTTAAGCCTTTATTCCAGGAGAGAAAATGTCATTACCTGTTTGTCTTTGCCTCCAAATACGGATCAGTAATCAATGATTAGATTAGCAATCGAGTTTTTCTTTGCAGATGACGATTTAAAAATTAAAGCTGAGAGTAGTTCCATGTAAATTAATCCTTCTTCACAAATAGTTGCTTCAACGCTGCAGATGAACACATCTGTTCTGCTCTTGTCCGCTGCTGAACCTTGGCATCTAGTATCTAAAAAAAAGTCAGAGGACTTTTATTTCCTCCTCGCAGGATGTCGTCACATAAACACACAAAGTAGCACACATTAACCCAGAGCAGTGAGATTAACACACAGTGAATTCAAGGATTCATATTACACGGGCGATTGTTTGGGAAATCTGAAGCTCCTAAAACATAAATGACACATTCAGGTTGAAACTGGAAGAAGCACTTTTCCTGTTTACTTAGCACATTTTGAACACCTGCCAGATCCAGAGAGTCTATGGCCCTTTAGAGGACATTTTAATGCTGGTTCACAGTTCAGCTGCCAGGCTTTTAATGGGAATAAAAAAAGAGGCACCTGTCCTGCCATCAGTGCAGCGGCTTCCTATAGGTTACACTGTAGAGTAGATTTTTAATTTTTGTTACTTACTTTTAAGGTAAATGTTCGAGTTGTAATTGCTTTCTGATGCACAGTGTGTTCTGTATGTTGTCCAGATCTTTGGTTTATCATCTCACCAATGTGATTCATGTGGTGGTAAAAAAAGCTCTGATGCAAGCAAAGTTAATCTGAATCTTTTGTTTTATTTCAATCGCCCGGGTTGTTAATGATTGATATAAATGAAAGGGGAGCTTGACAGAAAAAGTTGGAGAACCACTGCCCTAGATCAAAGCTTGGTGCATTTTTATTCATGAGAAAAATTTAAGTTAACATTGTGAAAGCTTTCTCCTGTTTCCAACAGGATGATGGATGATACAGCTGTTCTGAACAGCATTTTCACACTCTGCAGCCTGGACTTCATATCAGGCCGAAAACACATTCAACAGCATCTCTTTCCCCTCCCAGCCCTGTCTTTTGAATATGTTAACTGTTATTGTTTCTTGTAAAACAGATGACGTATCTCTAGAAGCTTCCTGGTTTAATAAACTTTAACTTTGAAACAAGAAATTGTAACAAACATTTAGAGGATTTCAGCTCAGAAACGGGTCTTTATATCTTTTTCAGGACGTGGAAGTATTTTTCTAAGTAGCATTTTAAAGGTGTGTTGTTTTCACAATGTGTCTTATCCAGTTACACAAGCTTCAGGTTTGAGGCAACTACACGTTTGACTGATGCACGTAAGAGGCCTCTCTAGCATGAGCAAAATGTGGTTCAGTCACTTAAAAGTACATTTCTGACAAAAAATCATGTGATGCTGTCAGGATGTGATTTAAAATGACATTTTGTAAGGTCCTCCAAAGACGCCCATCCATGTTGATGTCATACAAACAACATGGTTGATGGTTAGGAAGGTTTAAATAATTTTGGAAATCACGTATTGCATGTTAACTGTTAATTGCTAAGCTGTTAAGCTGTTTGTAATAGGGTATTAGGTTATAACGGTTAGTTTGCTGTCCGTGTAGAGTGAAGTATATTAATTAGGAATGTTATTTATTAGCAGTATTTGCAGTACAAGTAATATTTTTGTGGTTTCAAGTAATGTACTTGTGCAGTTTTGGGGAAAATATTTATGTTAGTCAATGGAGAGGAATAAAACATTTATTTTTATCCCATTTGAATTGTGCCCTGAATTACACACATGATGTAGCTTAGCTGTGTCCCATGCACAGATATATTTAATGTAACGACTCCTGGTCCTTTAATCACATCATCTACTGGTCCAGAGGGACAATAGGAGCAGTAGTGCACGGATAGTGACAGTTTCAGCAAATATGACCAAGTTTTTTTTTACCTTTGTGAATGTTTAAGTATAACATGAAAAGTTGTATTGGAATTTGTGCAATAACCCCCCACAAAAAAACAAATAACACAAATGCATGCGTTGAAGAGAAGTTCCAGGTGGGTCAAATGTGTCAGAAATGTGCTTCCTCACTCTCTTGATAAGAGTGAAATAAGAACATTGATAACATTGAAACAGCAAATGTTCGAAGTTCAAAAATAGGTCTAAAGCTTGCATATTTTTAAGTTGCATCTTGTTGCTAGCGAGTCTACAGTCATTCTAGCGACTCCTGCACGACGATTATTTGAGCTAAATGCTAAAATCAACATAAGAACATACAATGAAAACATGCTAATTTTTAGCAGGTAGATTGTTTACCATGTCCACAATCTTAGTTTAGCATAGTAGCATGCTATCATTTGCTAATTAGCATTGAACACAAAATACAGCTGAGTCATCGTGTCGTAACACAGTCTCACTCCCTACTCGTCAAATGTCTGACGCATGGTCAAGGCCCTTTGGCGTCGCTTTTTAAAGACTTGGGTAGCCCTTTTGCATCAATTATTGACATTTAGGGATCCACAGTCAAGTTAGCAACGCTTAGCAACAATAAATATGAAATATCCGGTTACACTTTCAAGATAAAACGTAACGTTTCGATACATTGCCATGTTGAAACGCGCATAATTAAAGTCGTGAAACGTTGCAGTTTCGTTAGGTTTAGGCACAGAAAGTACTTGGTTGGGTTTAGGCAACAAAACTACTTGGTTAAGGTTAGGAAAAGATCATGGTTTGGGTTAAAATAGCTATGTATGTCAATTAAGACTTAAGTTAACTAACGTTAATGTCAATTTACCTCACTCGCCTAAATAAAAACATTTAATGTTTTGTTTCGCACGGGACACAAACCCTGTTCTCCTGCTTCAACGTCCAGGTTCTGGCCCTCTATCCACCCCAATCACCTCCTTACTTCGTCTTTTCTCTTAAATATCATACTTGCCTTTACCACCAAAAACTGACACCACAGGGCTTCCCTCAATACGTCGAACTGTGACGTCAAAGGGATCCCTAGTGCGTC
Organism: Micropterus salmoides; assembly: GCF_014851395.1. Lineage (NCBI taxonomy): Eukaryota > Metazoa > Chordata > Actinopteri > Centrarchiformes > Centrarchidae > Micropterus > Micropterus salmoides. Next base: position 51,429,759 of record NW_024040040.1, on the reverse strand, counting down.
ACAAACTGACGATTATGACCAAGCGTCCATATGTGACGACTTGGGAGTGAGACCGGGTTTTGCAGGTTTTTGGTCCTAAACCAAAATGTATCAACAACATTATGTGTAGTTGATTTAAACATTTACAACTGCAGGAGCACAGAAGCTTTTATGAATGACCTGCCAATATTTATAACAGCGGATATTATGGCTCATTAGAAAAACATTCATAAACAGTTGGTTAGTTACTAACTAAGGTTTGTGTGCTCATGAAGCCTGCAGTTGTTCATGTTAGTACGTTTTTAGTAAATGGATTTTGAGCTAAGTTCTACAGTTGTTGTCCTGTTGAACTTAAGACCAGAAATTGTTCTTACAAATGGTTTATTATCTCGATCATATATATTATGGAGGTAAATCCTCTATAAACAAACTACGCCTTTTAAGAAAGGTGTGCCAAAAAAAATAAGTGTCACATTATTTCCCTCCTTTTGTTCTGACGAGTATGATACTGAAGTGGAAATATAAACTTCTTTTTCATAATCAGCCTTTATTCTTAACCCATGTCACAAATTATTTTTAACCAGAGGAGGAGACTTGGCTGTTCTCCAGTCAGCATAAAGGTGGAGCAGATATGGCAACTGATCAACAAAATGTCAAGGAGCAAAGAACCAGTTTTTTTCCAGTCAAGCTGAAAGAACAAAACGCTGAGGAGTCGTCGCTCTCTGATTTCAGTGTGCGATGACGGAGGAGAAGCTGAAGTCCAGACTGCAGCAGAGGGTAAGTGTTGATGAAACCTTTGTTGTTCTGTGTGTTCTGTGTGTGATCAGTTCACTCTGAGAGAGAAACATCACAGCTGTGTCTTTTGGAGTAAATGCATGTTGTTAGGACGGTACCAAGGCTGAGCAGGCAAACTGCCCAGAGGCTCCAGATTCACTGCACGTCTGTTTGGTTTTAAAATTGTTATGAATTGTACATTTTTTAAGTAATCTGAATCACTAAAGTATTTTGTGGCCATGTCTTTCTCCTAGAAATGACATTTATGCACCACCGCTAATGTGTTTTGTCAATTCTGTGTTGAGGAAAATCGCTGACTGGTTTATGTTACGTGGAGATGTTTGTTTCCTTAAAGAAAGTGCTGCATAACTGTAGATGGTTGGAGAGGATGGAGGGCACACAAACAGTCCTGCCACCAGAGAAAACGTCTTGTTTTTAAGGGTTAAAAGAGTTCATTCATCAGCAAGGTTTTTCATTTGATTTCAGCGATACTGTCTGACAGAATTGATTAGTTCATTAAAACTTTGTGATCATTCGATGGGATTTTCTTGCTAAACTAATTCATGCATCCAATAAAACTTCAGCATTACAGTTACACTCAGTTACAGATTTGTGCAAAACACTTTCATAATCCCATTACAGGAGTTTCTTTGCTACAAGCAGATATTGTGTCAAAGTTAAAAACAGTTATTTGTCAGTGAACATGTTACTGATACGCTGTTTCAAGTTAATAGTATATAAGGGAGGAGACAATGATTTAGTTACAGAGTTACTGGAGGGGTGACCATCTGATTGATCCAGCCCTGACCTATGCCTTGTAGCAGAGAGTCAGGTGAAAAACAATATAGAATACATATTTAAAAGTACAATTTGAAACCAAAGTTACACATCTGATCTTGTGAGGGCCAGAGAGTAAAGTACTGCTGATTGATTAAAAACCCTGCTCTAGTCAAATAGTTTAAATCTGCCATGAAAGAGACGAAGAGACTTCTGTGATCTTGTGATGTTTTCTGTGCACACTGGAATTTATCTGGTGGGAACATGATGTTTTGGAGTTGAAACTGGAAATGCTAGAGCAGTTTGAGCAGGAAGTTTTTGATTTAGATGTCGTGGTGAATGAATGACAGCAGAAGAAAGGAATGTGACTCGGGTTCATTTCTGTTTCTAAGAATGTCCAACAAGGTCATTCAAGTGCTTTACATAACATGGGAAGACATTAAGACAAGACACAAAAGAAACACAGGGCTCAACTCAAACATAGGATTAAAATGGAGTAAAAGAAAAAAATATATCAAAATAAGCTAAAAAAAAACTAAGTGAAAAAACAGTATTGCAGTTTTGTGAAATACAGAATCACTCAAAACACCCAGATCAGATACAAACACATGATGATAAAATTAACAAGACAAAGGATTAAAACACAGGTACATAACTCATACACACACATTCAAATAAAATAACAAACATCATAAAGTGCAACTCTACAAAAATGCAAACCTAAAAATTTGTCATTAAAAAACAATACTACAATGTACAGGAAGCTGATGCAATAACCGTTTATTATATTTACCTCTTTTTTATTCCCATTAAAAGCCTGGCAGCTGAACTGTGAACCAGCTGAAGGCATTAAAATGTGTTATTAATGCCATGAAATCTGTCCTTTAGGAGCTTCAGATTTCCCAAACAATCGTCCATGTAATATAAAACCTCAAATTCTCACTGCTCTGGCTTACAGTGTCCTATGTGGCGTGTTTACATGACGACATCCTGCGAGGAGGAAATAAAAGTCCTCTGACTTTATTTTTAGATTCTAGAGGCCAAGGTTAAGCAGTAGACAAGAGAAGAACAAATGTTTTCATCTGCAGTGTTGAAACAACTGTTTGTAAAGAAGGATCAGTCTACATACAGCTACTCGCAGCTTTAAGTCTTTAATCATCAGCTACAAAGAAAGAAAAGGGCTGTTTTGGAAAACTGCATTAACTGAACTGCTTTTTTTTTTTTTTTTTAAATAACACATGAAGTCCCCTCCAAGTCTTTCATATGTAGATTTAGTGGCTGTTTTACTGCAGACATTAGTCCAGACCGGCCTTCTTCTGCAGCAATAGCATGTGCAGGTTGTTCCCTGTTTCTGCTCGCGCTACTTGGATTTGATCTTTGCCTGTTTATTTGGCTTTGGATTCCTGCCTGCTCCCTACAGCATCTGTTTGCTTGTGTTTTCTTGCTCTGGTTTTCCTTCGCCTGTCTCACCTTCCCATAAGCCTTTGTACCTACATTTTTTTGCTTGAATCATTGAACAGCACCAGCTCTGCCTCAGGTGTCTGCATAACCCAACACTAAATGAATAGCTAACGTTGGCTCCACTTTGAACTACAACAGCAAGATACTGCTTACACATGAATGCATCAGAAATAATGATCCAATAACAGGATATTATTACTGCTGTTAATAAAAAAGGCTCTGAATACTTCCTCCACCGCTGGACCACAGTACTGTCTGTATTTACTGACACACCTCTGTTTGTGTTGTGTCATTCAGGTGATTTGTTGGCGTGAGGCTCAAAATGAGGCTCTGTGACGAATCTGAGGACGCAAACACTGCAGTGGAGCAGACAGGAGGGTCTGCAGCCTCCAGCTGCTCCAGAAACAGCGAGCGGCTCGCTGTGCCACGTTTCGGCCGTCACCACCTGCCTGCAGAGTGAGATTCATCATTTACATTTTACATCGAGACGAGGGGCTCGTTTTCCAAAACCTGGTCAGACACAGAGAGAAACATTTAGACCGAACTCAGTCCACTGAACATTCACCAACAATCACAGTAAATAGGTTTAAATAGGTGCAGAGTTGATGCATTAAGTCACCTGTTAACTGATTTCAGGTGCTTCATTCAGTCAGTTTTGTGCCATGTTCTGTGTTTTAAAATCAGCTCATTCATCCTCTTACAAATAATAAATTCCAGTAAAACATCCTGGATCAGTTCAGTCCTCTCAGGAGTTTTGTTGCTACAGCTCTGCTTGCTCTGTGACCAGCAGCTTCTGGTGCTATAACTGAGTCTGTATCCTGACTTCATGTCTCTGCTCTACTCGTGTCTCTGCTGCACTGCATTTCACTGTTTCAGAAAAACTTATGGTCACTTTAAACTGTCTTTCAGCTGGGTGGAGTTTCCAACGGCCATCTATCTGCTGATGAAACACAATCAATCCCAAGAGCTGATCGATGTCGACTTCAACTTGGAGCCTTCAGTCACAAAGTAAGAGGATCGATATCTTTCTCATGATGTGCTAAATATAAAGCTAGAGGAAGGCGCAGATTGGCTTAGCTTAGCATAAAGATTAGGAGCAGGGGAAAGAGTTAGCCTGGCTCTGTCCAAAAATACACCTTTTGACACCTCTAAAGCTCACAGATTAATGTTTTATCAGGACAAAAACAGAAATGTAAAAACAATTACAACATGAGTTACATGATGCAACTGTATTTCTTGAAAAACAAAAGTTTCTCTATCCACCCAGAGATTCTGTGCAGCATCCCATTTTTTAATGAAACAAATTAGATTTAACTCATTAATACGTCAACCAGCTTTAGAGGTGCTGGCAGGCAGTGGTGGAATGTATATGTACTTTTATTGTAAGTGCAAACAAGGGGATACTTCAATATTTTCATTTTATGATACATAATATTCTACTATATTTACATGAATGTGACAATACTTTTTTTCAGTACAAAACATATAATCATCATAAAATAAGCTCTGTAACTCAACAGTTTATCACATAATTAAAATGAGCTCTTTAGCTGTTTACATGTTTATGGTTCAGCAAATAATAACACAATATTATCATATATTGACACTTTTTAAAAAATACTTTTAAAGTAGCCTACTTGACACTTTGCTGATAATACTTCTGTATTTTATACAAGTACAATTGTGGTTTCAGGTTTCTTTTACTTGTTGCTACAGTAGTGTTAAATGTTGGTATTGCTTCCTCTACCACTACTGGTAGGATAGATTTTATTACCTTTGGACAGAGCCAGCCTTTTCCCCCTGTTTCCAGTCTTTATGCTAAGCTAACCAACTGCTGGCATTGAAGTGTGTTTCCCAAAATGTTGAACCATTTGCTGAAGTTGTTTTAGGAGTTTAAATGTTCAGATTGCCATCTCATAAATGTAAAATCGTAAAATTGTCATCTATAGCAAAAGCTGGAGCTCCGAATGGCACATTAAATCTGGAAGATGAGTCTGAACTGTTAGATTAATGTGTTTCTGTAGCCTCACGCGGGACTAGATATCACATGCGCTGAGCTTTACATGTAATTTCAGACCTGTGTGCGTGAGGACGAGCAGTAAGGGATATCCTCCATATTTCTAGAGTCCAGCCTGAACTGTGCAGTAAGTTCACTTCTCATTCTTCATATTACACCAGGTTGTTCTTCTGTTCTTCAATCACTCATAAATTATATTTTCCAAAGGTTATGACGCTGTCAGCCTGAAGAGGAATGAATTCTCTGGATGTGAACATCAGATTCAACGTGAGCTTCCTTATTCCAGTCGAGAGATGAGAAATATCTTCTACAAGTTGAACATCAGCGCTCGCTGTCAGGAGATCTGCTTATAAGTAATTTGGTTGGTTAATAATTAGCTTTAAAATAACAACAACCATGACATATACCGTTATATTTAGAGATGAAAACAGAACAGAAATGTCATTCAGTAGTTTAATAGTGTGTGTATATGTATGTAATTATATAATATAATTACAGTCAAAGAAAAAAATCTGTCATCAGAAATTACGCATGTTGGTGCAGGTGAAGTGCTGTTAAGCTGTCGGCTTTGAGGAGAGCGATATGAAGGCTTGTTCTTTTCTCTTCTAACGACGTGAAATTAGGATTTATTTCAACCAAACCAGAGATGGTGATTGTTGGAACAGTGGAGAGATTAACAAAGATCCATTTGGTGAGTTTTATTTTGTTTGTGTCCAGTTTGAATGAAGTTCGTTTTATGAAGATTTGCAGTGTCAAATTATTGTTTTTGTTCAGTGGAGTCTGGAGGCTAAGGAGAGTGATGTAAAAATGATCTTTAAAAAAAAGGTCTATATCTGTAGGGATTCTTCCCACAATGTTGTCAGACACTTAGAATAACAGTCTGAGACCATCAGTGGCAAAAACAAGCACTTAGTTTGTTTTGCCACTGATACATTTTCGTCCATCACAGTGCTTTCTCTTTTTTGTGTAGTGTTCTCGTGTTTTTTTTTCTAATGCTTAATATTTTATTGTGTTTGTGCCTATAGGCTGTTAAATACCTGTAGTATTTGTGTTTATTAGTAAAACCAGGAATACCTGGAAATCCTCAATGCTGATTTATTGTTAGAAAAAAGTCCTACACAGGCTGCTACATTAACACTTTCATGCTTATATGAATGTTTTATTGGTGGTGCTCCCAGTGCGATTGAAACTGTGACCCTGCATCACAACCTTGTTCAGTTTTTTATGACACGTTTTGAGATGTTTGTTTTTTAGGAAGTGTGTTTCTTAAAGTTTCTGCCCTCTGCTGTGAGGTAATAAAGTTTGTTTGAATTATAGTCACATGTGAAACACTGTTTCATTTCAAAGCAAAGACTAAATTTAAAGCATTAGTAAAAGCCATTACCACCTAAACATGTAACTGAATAATCAACTAGTTAGGAATGTTTTAATGTAACATTGAAAATACTTTGAGGAGATTGAAGCAGTATGTCGCAAAAAGTATTATTAAAAAAAGTCACATCTGTGAAATAAATTTACAGTAACATTTCCCATAATTTATTAACTCACTCAGTTATCATATAAGTTAAACAATTCAAATGCTGATTATAGATTCAGTGGTTTATCAACATTTATAGCACCACAGATATTTTTTTATTCTTTGGCAGTGTACATCAAGTACATATAAAGTAGAAATTGTACACTATTGTCATTGACTCTGACTGATATTCTCCTTTTTGATCCTGAAAAATGTTTTGATACTTCTTGAAATGATCTAAGACTTTGATATAAAATAAATAAAGTAGTTTATGTTTAATCTCAATACAGTTTTTTAGCGAAAGTCTTCTTAAAATCTGAAATCTGAAAATATATAGTGTCGTTAAAGGTACCCTGTGGAGTTTTTTGAGCACCAGTATGTTTTGTAAAAGTTGCCCCCCCCCCTTCTGCAACTCCCTTCTGCTACATAGCAGACAATATACATTAATAAAGAATCAATTATGACATAAACAGAAATAAAACTATCATTCAACTATGAAGAGACTGGTCAGAATAAAGCATGTGCTGGAGCTGATCGACCACATCCATCAATCTATGGATGCTTATTTTTATTTTCCCATCATCTCCGGGCAGTACTGTACACGGTTCATTCCAAGGTAATAAAAACGGTTCATTATGTAAGGCCTTTATACACCGCTGAAAACATAGTAATGGATATTATATTGCATTTCTGTCAATAGATCCTCCAGATCTCCAGATGAATATTACACACTCAACCGTTAAATCTTTAGTTTTCTCTAAAGCCAGTTTAGTGTTAAATTTAGAGAAACTGATGCTTTGATGTGGGATTTGCAAAATGAGACTTGGCCCTTTTCCCTAAACTCTACACACAAATCCCTTCATTTCTCATTGGCTGCACCATGTGGTCACTGAGAAAGCAGTGACATTCAATATTGTGAGCTCAATTCGCTCAATTAGCTCAACAGTCATAATTTATAACACACCAGTCAGAAACTTCAATAGAAAGATAAAAGAACCAGAGTCTGTTCTTTCAGTTCTAAGAAATCTAAATAAGAGGTAGAGGACACCAGAGAGGACAAGAATGAGGAAGAGGAAGAGCAGTGTCGAGAAGAGGAAGAGAGGAAGGAAAAGGAACAGTAGGATTTGGAGGAGGAGATAGAAGGAAGACGAGGATTAGGTGAAGGCGGAGGAGAAGGAGGAGGTGGAGGACGAGAATCTCTGGCCTGTCCCAGACCAAAGACAGGACCCTGGGGCAGAATGATTAGTTGTTTGGTGTGTTGTACTGTACAGTACACTAAGGAATAATAAAAATTTGCACATGTTTACATTTGTCATTCCTTTTGTTGTCTTCATCTTGTGAAAAAGGTTTTTGAGGGGGAGAACCACAAGCAACATTACTTATAACCAGTTTTTGTAGTATTGTTTTGATCTATTTAGGGGTCATTTTCAGTTCATTTAACAAAATCATAAACCAATAAAAACAGGGAAAACAGTGGAGCTACAGAAGATGAACGCTTCTGATAACAACTGCTTCAACACTGAAAACTGCAAAACTTCAGCACTGCAAAAAACGAGTTAGTATTATTTCTTATGTGTACCTTAGAGTCTAGAATCAGTTCTGATTTCATCATCAAACATTATGTAAATAATGGGGTAGCGGGGCTTTCAACCAAAATCCAGACATAATCTGTTTGTAGTCAGTTGGGAACTTTGAATCCAGACTTTGATGAGATTTTATAATTTATTATAACAAGATAAATGGCTTGTTTTGGTGGCACTAACCAGAACTTTAAACATGCAAAATTAACTTCCATTGTTATTTATAAACAGGTGGATTAGGTAGCTGAGTAGAACAGAAGGAGTGGAGGAGTCTCAGGGTGTCTGCAGAGATTGTAGCTGTAGTATACCTACGTTACTGATAATAAAAATGATGAATATTAATATTCGAAATATTAATAATAATAATTAATATATCTCTTGTTTTTGGGGCACAACCTAAAGATTTGCTGTCTGCCCAAGGCTTTAGGAACCTTGAGTATAGCTTAATAATTATACAATTATTTCCTAGTGATCAGTTAGTAGTAATTGGTTAATTATCTTAAATCAATCTAATCAATCAGTCAATCTCATATTGAAGGCGTAAATCCTCCGTTACAGTGACCTGGAGTTAAACAACACACACACACAGTTCCTGTGATTTGGGTGAAATTTATTAGAACTAACTACGTGAATAAATGAGCTTAAATATGCATCAAAGAAATAAACAATGGCTAAACAAAACAAGTGCAATAGGAATGGTGTAGTTCAAGGTGAATTTAGTTGGTCTGAGTTATTGTGGAGAAGAATTTGATTCTAAGAGAGAAAGAGATCTCTTTCTCTAACCGGTTTTAGGTTTTCTCTTTCCGGTACAATTACTAATTGCTTGTTAAAAAATGTAATCAGTAGGCCTAATGTAATCAAACAGAAAATATTTTAACCTGATTACTTTTAGTTACTTTTGGATTACTTCAATACCAAATATGCAAATAAAGACAAGATGCCACCTGCTCAGTGTATTTTTAGAGAAATATACAATTATAAAAAATCCCATTCCCATTATATCAAAATCGATGTTTAGGCCTAAATGATTTTATATGATGCCTTGCACTAGGCCTGTAAGTCATATGGCAGGATCTGGCCCATCAATGACAAAAAATGTTGTTTTGTAGGTATTATTGAATGCATTTTAGAGTGTGTCATTTTGCTGGAAAATGATTTTAAAAGGTTAATGAATCATCCTGCACTGGGAGGCCTGCATTCATTTAGTGTCCAATGAAAAGCTTTTTTAATTTTTATGAGTACCACTGAAAAATAGTGTTTCTGGGACCAGGCACCACTGATTACCGTACGATACCGATTTTTCTGAAACTGGATCATATTTGATGGAAAATATTTCCTGGTTTTCTCTCTGATGTTTCCCGGCCGCTCTGCCTCAACTCTGTGATTCCCCTTTAGGCCTAATCTGATTAAGTCTTTATTTTCTGTACTGTAATGGAATAGGCTACAGTTACTTTTTTTTGTATCCTGATTATAATAATAATAATAATAATAATAATAATCCTTATTTGTAGAGCACTTTTCAAAAACAAGTTACAAAGTGCTTTAACAAGTGTAAAGAATAATACAAAAAAACAAGAGCATGAAAAATTAATATAAAATTAGTAAAATAGAATAAAATAAAAGGGATAAAATAAAGTCAAATAAGATCGGGAAAGGCTCTCCTATAAAAGTATGTTTTAAGAAGGGACTTAAAAGAGTTCACTGACTCAGCCGACCTGATTTCCTCAGGCAGGCTGTTCCAGAGCCTCGGGGCCCTGACAGCAAACGCTCTGTCCCCTTTAGTTTTCAGTCGAGACTCTGGAACAGACAGCAGACCTCTGCCCGAGGATCTCAAGGTACGTGCTGGTGCGTATGGGACTAAAAGTTCAGAAATATAACAAGGCGAGAGGCCATGAAGAGCTTTAAAAGTGATCAATAGAATTTTAAAGTCAATTCTAAAACACACTGGGAGCCAGTGTAATGAAGCTAAAATAGGAGTAATGTGGTCATATTTCTTTGTTCTGGTTAAAAGCCTGGCAGCTGAGTTCTGGACAGTCTGGAGTCGATCAGTAGATTTTTGGGTTAAACAGGTGAAAAGGCTGTTGCAATAATCCAGGCGTGATGAGATGAAGGCGTGTAAAATGGTCTCGGTGTCCTTAAAAGTTAACATTGATCGTATTTTTCTGTATTTCTAAGTTGATAAAAACATGATTGAACAAGCTTTGTGGTGTGCTGCTCGATTATGTAATTGTATGTAATCCATTACTCCCCAACCCTGCTTGTTTATTACATCCATGTGTAACGTCAACTACTACTACGCTTGCCGTAGCGGTTTATTCGCTCCAAACCAAACCAGCTGATGGAAACGCACATATTTCGCAATTTGTTTTTCTCCTTTTTTGCAACATTTCAAAAGTACGCTCAAAATTCACATGACAATTACGCTAGATAGAAACATGGCTTGTGTAGAAGGACAGAGCAGCAGCAGAGCAGTCCAGATCCACTGATGGTCACATCCAGAGGAACACACAGGGATGATGGTGGACTTGACTTTGTGTCTGACAGTGGAGCTGATCTCAGAGCAGTTCAGACTGCAGCGCTGTTGTGACTCCTCTGTCAGTCACTGCTGGATGAAGCTCTCCTCTCCACTCTACCTCCCAGTAACAAGGCCCAGTCAGAGCCTCTCCACACACAAGCTGATGCTGCTGCTTCAACCTCTCTGGATCATCAGGACACAGCTGATCCTCTCTCAACACCACCACCTTTCTCATCACTCACACTCTGACAGAGATCACTTCCATCTGGTGAGAGAAGAAGACAGACAGCAGAAGTCATATCAGAGAGACTCCCTTCATCAGCTGTAAATCAGTGATGCAACACATCCAGTATAAAGACCAGCAGGGACTTCAGTCCTGTTCAGACCAGAAGCGGAGCGGCTGTGTAGCGTAGCCAGCTTCCTTTCAGCTCTCATGTTAACGTACTGGAGTGAACACACTGAGATCTGTTTAGGTCTGTTTACTCTGCAGGTTTCACTCAAGTACACAGTGGAAATAAAGTGCTACGAGTCCCTGAACGCATTATGACTGCAGAGACAGAGAGATATTCACCGCTCACTGTAATTTTGGATTTACTGCTGTTGTACTGCTGCGGCTCAAAGCTGTTAAAAACCAGCCGCTCTGAAACATTTTAATATTTCATCTACTTTTGAAACATTACAGGACAAATATGTAAATATGGATAGACAGATATACTGTATATAGTATGTTAAAGGTCCTATATGTTCATATAAAGTTTGAACTAGGGTTGCACCAAATGATTATTTTTAAAATCTATCAATCATTTTTTTAATTAGTCAATTAAGGTAACGACTAATTTATTGATTGTTTTAAAAATGTTACAATACATTTAAACAAAAGAAATATGAAAAAACATGTCTCATTAATAATTCAATACTTTAATAAATCATCCTGAAAAAGAGACAAAGCACATTAAGATAGTGATCATACTGGCATATTTTAAAATGAGTCTTATTTCCACACCACTGCAGAAAACCCCTCCACCATTGTTGCTTTATTTCTGCTGGACAGGTAATCTGGCCTTTTTCATTTTGCCGGTAATTTGTTACTTTCATGAAGTATTAATCGCAGTGGTGTGACAAGACACTTAAACCATGAGACTAAACGAGATTCAAGATTGGGTTCACGAGATCGAGACCAGACATGATTTTAGCACTATTTTTAAGAAATGTTTAGTACTGAATTATAAAAAAACTTTAATTCCTGCATTGTGATGAATGCTTATGTTGAAAATAATTTTATTAATGTAAAAGGAAACACAAAATTCAAGTTGCAGGTGACAATTAAACTAGGCTAATATAAATAGAAATGTATCCCACTGTAGGTAATAGCTCCAAAAAAACATCTATTAATCTAATCTAACATCTATTAATTATTAAACTAACTTCATCTCAGTTTCCACACATCATGACCACAACAAGCTTCTGGCTGAACTGATTGGCTGCCTGTTCTCTCTCTCTTTCTGTCTTTCTGTCCAATCATGAAGCCTATCATCATTCTCCTCTCACAGCTTTACTGAGGCACTGAGAAGGTTGGAGGTTTACAGGAAATACTGGATCTCTGCTTTGATACTAACTGTATTAGTACAATACTGCTGAAACCAGCATGGACTGACTCCAACACTCTACTGACCTCAGAGTCTCCAGTCTACAGTGTGGACTCTCCACAAGATCAGACAGCAGCTTCACTTCTAAATCCTGCAGGTTGTTTCCACTCAGGTCCAGCTCTCTCAGATGGGAGGGGTTGGTTTTCAGAGCTGAGGCCAGAGAAGCACAGCTGATCTTTGACAAACTGCAGCGCCACAACCTGAATAAAGAATAAATTCATATAAAAATGATGATACGTTCAGGTTTTAAATGTGTAGCTCAACATTACTACGGTGATGAGCTTTTTCAAAAAAATGGGTAGAGGGACTTGGTCATTGTGTTATTGTGGATCATCATAATGTCAGCACAACATTCAAACACCTATTAATGTCAACACAGATTAATAACATGCTGCTGATCTCAGGCCTCAGTCTGGAATAAATATCAAATCAGACGTGTTGTTACTTTTATCATTTTATGAAAGCCAAGACAGATTTTTGAAATGGCCAATATAAAAACAAATAAGACTTTATGAATAAATAAGACTTTAAATAAATCCAATCTTTAACACTTTACCTGTCCCAGCACTTCAAAGCATTTACATCACATTTATTCATTTAGCTGACACTTTTATCCAAAGCGACTTACAATTGCTATGGATGTCAGAGGTCGCACGCCTCTGAAGCAACTAGGAGTTAAATGTCTTGCTCAGGGACACATTGGTCAAATTGAACCCGGGTCTCTCACACCAAAGGCATGTGTCTTACCCACTGCTCCATCATCACCCCAGCACAGATTTAGACTCTCCTCATCACTGCTGTCATCTCCATCAACACACAGCTGACTGACTGTGAGCTTCATCCTCAATCATCTTTATAACTGGATCAAATGTGCACTGAGCAAAGTGAGAGGCATGTTATCTTTATCTCAAATGTAACGAGTTCCTTCCCGTGTAGATATAGTGTATTATTTATGCTCCTGTTTATCAGTTGATTAAGAACACAAACTGACATCATTTTCTGACAAGAAGCATCATCACGTGCACCTTAGAGACTTTGCCATGGATTGGGCATATTCAGAAGAAAACACCAGAGTGATTTTTTGTGACATTAATTTCAGGGAATTTCCAATTTTTCTTCTTGGAAGTTACACCTGATGTCACAAAGTTACTCCTGAAGTTACCTGGATAAGCCCGCTTTGTAGTACAGTCCACAGGACACCAGACATGGATGATTTCAAAATAAAACAGAAAACAATTATAACCTAAGTTCATCAGTTAGCTAAACTTCAAATGTGCCTTCAGGATGTTAAAACCTGGATGACCTGTAATTTTCTCATGTTAAACTCAGATAAAACTGAAGTTATTGCTCTGGGGCCTAAGCACCTCCGTGACGCATTATCTAAAGATATAGTTTCCCTGGATGGCATCGCCCTGGCCTCCAGCACCACTGTGAGGAATCTTGGAGTTATCTTTGATCAGGACATGTCGTTTAAGTCTCACATTAAGCAAATTTCAAGGACCGCCTTTTTTCACCTACGTAATATTGCGAAAATCAGGAACATCCTGTCTAAAAATTATGCAGAAAAACTAGTCCATGCATTTGTTACTTCTAGGCTGGATTACTGCAATTCTTATTATCAGGCTGCTTGAAAAAGTCCATTAAGACTCTTCAGCTGATCCAGAATGCTGCAGCACGTGTTCTGACAGGAACCAGGAAAAGAGATCATATTTCTCCTGTTTTAGCTTCTTTGCATTGGCTTCCAGTAAAATCCAGAATAGAATTTAAAATCATTCTTCTTAATGCAAAGCTCTTAATGGTCAGGCACCATCTTATCTTAAAGAGCTCATAGTACCTTACTACCCCACCAGAGCACTGCGCTCCCAGAATGCAGGGTTACTTGTGGTTCCTAGAGTCTCCAAAAGTAGACTAGGAGCCAGAGCGTTCAGCTATCAAGCTCCTCTCCTGTGGAACCAGGTTCCAGTTTGGGTTCAGGAGGCAGACACCATCTCCACATTTAAGAGTAGGCTTAAGACTTTCCTCTTTGATAAAGCTTATAGTTAGGGCTGGCTCAGGTAGTCCTGAACCATCCCTTAGTTATGCTGCTATAGGCCTAGACTGCCGGGGGATTTCCCATGATGCACTGAGCTCCTCTCTCCTCTACTTTCTCTCCCTCTGTATGCAACCTCATCCCATTATTGCATGTTACTAACACAACTTCTCCCCTTTCCGGTAGTCTTGTGCTTTTCGTCCCTCTCTCTCTCCTATCACTTCCTGCAGGTTTTCTGGCTCTGGAGCTGTGGAGTCTGGATCTGTGGCTGCGGGTCACCTGCTGCCCCCGTGTTCCTGCTCGACACCCTCTGCTACAACTATTGTTACTACCAATTGTGATTATTACTGTTATTATAATCATTAACATTACGATGGTTACCATTAACACTATTATAAATATATGTATTTTTCATTCAGTCTATAGCAACATTACCTTCACTGTCTGTACCCCTGTGTGTATATTGTGTAGGCTCTCTCTCTCTCTCTCTCTCTCTCTCTCTCTCTCTCTCTCTCTCTCTCTCTCTCTCTCTCTCTCTCTCTCTCTCTCTCTCTCTCCTTCACCCCCAACCGGTCGAGGCAGATGGCCGCCCACCCTGAGCCATGGTTCTGCTCGAGGTTTCTGCCTCTTAAAAGGAAGTTTTTCCTTGCCTCTGTCGCCTAGTGCTTGCTCTTGGTGGGAATTGTTGGGTTTCTGTAAGTAGCATCATAGAGTACGGTCTAGACCTGCTCTTTTATGAAAAGCGCTGTGAGATAACTGTTGTTGTGATTTGGCGCTATATAAATAAAATTGAATTGAATTGAATTGAATTGAATTGAATTGAATTAAGTAACCTGTGACAAATAACGTGAATTCCGTTAAGACTGACACATTTTAAAAAAAGAGCAGCTGTGATTTGTGCTCAGACAAACCCAGAAAACAGGAGAACTGAAGGAAACCTAAAACTTCTGTTATGAATTTACATCGGGTACACTGGGCAAGAGCAAAATACATCAACTGACCTCAGAGTCTCCAGTCTACAGTTTGGACTCTCCAGTCCAGCACACAACAGCTTCACTCCTGAATCCTGCAGGTTATTTCCAGTCATGTCCAGCTCTCTCAGATGGGAGGGGTTGGACTTCAGAGCTGAGGCCACAACTTCACAGTGAGTCTCTGAGAGTCCACAGTAGGGAAGTCTGTGATGACAGAGAATATTTGGTCTTTTTCTCTTTCCTTTATTGCATTATATAACCTTTTGTGCATGTAATAGGTTAGCAAAGTGGAAAAGTCCACCTCAATGGGTTTAAAGTTACCATATCCCACAGAAAATTCTGTTCCTGAATTGCCTGAAAACTCTCAATTGTAGTCCAGCCTTTACTTCCCATAACCTATCAGCGTCACTCTGAAACATCTTGATCCTATATTGCTAAGCTGGTTCGGGAACACGGACAGCTTAACAAAGCTATGCTTGCCAGCTAGTCAGGACCCGCCCTACTCTGCTTCTGATTGGCTAGTAGTCCTCAACTAGGAACTGCGCATGTGCAAATCCCAACAAACATCTTGTAGAAGTGAGATGCATCACTCCATAGCTAAAATGGTGCGGTCAACACACAACATGAAAAGAGGAGCTGCAGCAATGTGCACTATGACAAAAATATTGGTGTTTTTTGAAAATGAAACCATGTAAACATGTTCTAGTTCAACCCCTAAATAAAATTATTATATAAATTATTACCTGAAATGAGCATCACCACTTTAAATACTGATACATGGATACCATACAGTAGACCCAGACTTGCTGATAGTATTAATCACTAACAGGGATGCAAACTCACCAGGGGTGAAAAAGGTGACAAAGGTGGGGTTCTATGTTCCCACGTGTTGAAAGTTGACAAGTTTCATCCCTGCAATAAACTTATACAAATGTGTACAATTGAAATGTTTTCAACACAGTCTCAAAAATAACTCAATAAAAAAGACAGTACATCATGTCACGCAGTTTAAGGAGCCAGCCAGTAAACTGCTCTAGCAGTGTAGGCACTTGGCCCAATCCAGCATCTTAAACTAACATGCTCATTCTTGGTGGGCCTGCTTTTACAAGAAACCAACTCTCAAAATCCCCAATTTTGAACTAAACTTCTCTCAGCATTAGCTAACAAACTACAGCAATTTATGTGAGGTTTTAACACAATACCAACCTGAAATACAGGAAAGAGTGATGAGACAGTGAGACATGTTCTGTCATTGCTTAAATCTCCTGAAAACTGATAACCATGTACTCTTGATTACAGTCCTTGGGATCAACCACAGTCTCACACTGCAACCTGTTGAAAAACTTATGCAGCATAACCATTTTAAGAAAGTCCTTTTCAAAAGAGGGAAACTTACTCTACATACCTTGCCTTTAGTCTTACTGTTGTGAAATGGTACAGAAGGGAAATATATTGTCTGATTGTCTGACTAAAGTAGTTTTGGAATTTAACAGAGATGTATATATATACACACACGCGCTATATAATGACATCAGTAATAAGGTATAAGATGCTAACACACTTTTTTGTGTAGTAACTGCATGTTAGTGGTTTTGTGGCCCTTTAAATGTATTTTGACGCATATAAAGGACTGGTTGCACTATAATCTGAACCTTTTAGTAATAATATAGGATCTGCAATCACCTTTTAGCAAGTGTAAACTGCATATTCTTACATATTTTAAATGGTAAAAAGGACTGGACTGGTTAGCACACATCAAGTAAAATAATGTAGAGTCATAATGCATAATTCTTGCATAATTGCAAGACAGATACTTTCTTATAATTTCTCATTGTATGGAACCCAGCTGTAAATAATGCTCATTATAGGCTACATTCTGTTTTCCTAATATAAACAAGGGTATTAGACGTAGGCCTCCCAAACACATATTTCATCTGCAACAATAGGCTAATATTATTACTTTAACTCGTAGCCCTGACTATGCTATAAACTTGAAACACTTCTTTGGCCACAACTATGATTATTCTGTTACACACAGACATACCTTTGCTATTACCACAGACATAAAGCGATGTGTATATGCACGTTATGACTGTTTGATCCAGATAAAAACAGCTGTAGCCGTATAGAAACTGGGCAATATACTATAGTCTTAACATTCTGCACAAGCTCCCACAGACTGCAATCACTTTTTGGCTTACGATCACTTTTTGGTGCAACACCTGTTCTGCTTTAGTGGTACTGTTGTGAAATGGTGCAGAAAGGAAACACATTGTCTGACAGTTTGTATTTTCATGCAGATTTAATTTCCTACATTACGTTTTTAAAAAGCCCCTCTATCTGTGAGCATTACTAAATTAGCTTTGGAATTCACCAGTTTACAGACCAGTCCATTCAAATCCTACCAAAAAGAGAGGGACAGAGAGAGAGAACTTCCTTACTGTTTAAAATCAAACTAATTTCTAATTAAGCACAGCATATGAAAATACATTAATTGCTTTGACTCTTAAAAAGGAAGGATGGCCTCCCCGCACATCCTCTCAAATCATGAATATAAATGAGCTCAGAAACTGCAAAGAAGAAAAGAGAATATTGATAACAGCATAAAAGCTATAACACACTTAAAATTAAAGTGACATTAGCTCCAGCAGGCATTATGTGTGTGTCTGCATATAAAAAGAACAATAAACAGACACACTATAGAACCAAAGTGCAGACACTGTGTCCACTGTAAAAATAAAAATACTGATAAAATGATGATGTGGTGTCCAATATATGTGCATTTGACTCATAACAGTTCAAAATAGCACTGTAGCAGCAGGACAGAGGGTCAGTGACCTCCTAACGGGAGAGCAGTGATTGGTGGTTATGTAGGGACTGTACCCTTATTTGGGTTGGAGCTTTACTTTGCAGACTCAAACCCTTCTATGGTATCTAACAGATACCTAAACATATCCTATATAAGCTATGTTTGATGTACAGAGAGATGTACATTGGTCATCGGGCTGGGTCACTCTCCAAGCTGCTGCAGAGCTTGTAATTGATGCTGAACTCCTTGATCTAATAAACTTTGACAAAATGTCAAAAAAATGTCAAAAGGTTTTCAGCACAAACTCTTAAGTTTTCAAGTTTACCTTCTGGATTTGTATCAAGCCTCCATCACCCAAAGAAAGACAGAAGGTGATAGAAGATATTTCTGTCACTAACTTGATATAAAGACAACAATTATGTTTGTAGACATTTGTACTGTTACACATAGTATAGGAAATGTTTACATTGTGGAAGTTTTATAGTGTGCATGTGTGTAAAATGTGTATCTTTACTGTAATACTGATGGTTTCCGCTTTATGTTACTTTACAGTGTTGATAATCACAGCTGGACTTACTGAGCCTTTCTGCAGTTCCTCACAGCTGGAATCAGTCTCTGACGTCCCTGCACTGATGTGTTGTACTTCATCAGGTCCAACTCATCCAGAACCTCCTCTGACATCTGCAGCATGTAGGCCAGAGCTGAGCAGTGGATCTCAGAGAGTTTCTTCTCTGATCTGTTCTCTGACTTCAGGAACTCTTGGATCTCCTGATGTACTGAGTGGTCATTCATCTCCGTCAGACAGTGGAAGATGTTGATGCTTTTGTCAGGAGAAGCTTTTGTGTCCATCTTCTTCAGGTTGTTGATGGCTCTCCGGATGATTTTTGGACTGTTGTCTGTCCGACCCAGCAGGCCTCCTAAGAGTCTCTGGTTGGACTCCAGAGAGAGGCCATGAAGGAAGCGAACAAACAGGTCCAGGTGGCCATTTTATTTTCAAGGGATTTCTCCATGGTGCTCCTCAGAAAGACATCCAGGGCTGAATGTTTTTTCCCCAGGAAGTCCTCCAGTACCTTTGTGTTCCTGTTGGTGTAACAGTGGAACATGTAGACTGCAGCCAGAAACTCCTGAACACTCAGATGAACAAAGCAGTAGACTGTTTTCTGGAAGATCACACTCTCTCTTTTGAAGATCTCTGTACAAACTCCCGAGTACACCGAGGCCTCTGTGACATCAAGACCACACTGCTCCAGGTCTTCTTGGTAGAACATGATGTTTCCTTTCTCCAGCTGTTCAAACGCCAGCCTCCCCAGCTTCAGAAGAACCTTCCTGTCAGCCTCCATCAGCTCCTTTGGACTCGTCTTATGTCCCTCATCGTACTTCTGCTTCTTCGTCTTTATCTGAACCAGCAGGAAGTGTGAGTACAGGTCAGTCAGGGTCTTGGGCAGCTCTCCTCTCTGGTCTGTAGTCAACATGTGCTCCAGAACTGTAGCAGTGATCCAGCAGAAGACTGGGATTAGACACATGATGTGGAGGCTCCTGGAGGTCTTGATGTGTGAGATGATTCTGCTGGACAGCTCTTCATCACTGACTCTCCTCCTGAAGTACTCCTCCTTCTGGGCGTCAGTGAAGCCTCGTACTTCTGTTAACCTGTCAACACATGAAGGAGGGATCTGATTGGCTGCTGCAGGTCGGGAAGTTATCCAGACGAGAGCCGAGGGAAGCAGATTCCCCTTGATGAGGTTTGTCAGCAGCAGGTTGACTGATGACTTCTGTGTGACATCAGACACAACCTCATTGTTGTGGAAATCCAATGAAAGTCTGCTTTCATCCAGGCCGTCAAAGATGAACAACAGTTTACAGACAGCGAGCTTCTCTGCTGGGACCTTCTGTAATGTTGGATGGAAAACATGGAGCAGTGTGAGAAGACTATGCCGCTCATCTTTGATCAAGTTCAGCTCCCTGAATGAGAGCAGAACCAGCAGACTGACATCTTGGTTTTCCGAGCCCTCTGCCCAGTCCAGAGTGAACTTCTGCACTGTGAAGGTTTTTCCAACACCAGCGACGCCGTTGGTCAGAACCACTCTGATGTGTTTCTGTTGGCCAGGTAAGGCTTTAAAGATATCGTGGCACTTGATTGGAGTTCATGGAGGGTCTCCATCTTGGAAGCTGTCTCAAGCTGCCTCACCTCATGTTGGGTATTAACCTCTTCACTCAGTCCCTCTGTGATGTAGAGCTCAGTGTAGATCCTGTTGAGGAGGGTTCCACTTCCTGTTTCATCACTTCCTTCAGTCACACGTTCACATCTCCTCCTCACATTGACCTTATGTTCATCTATAACTTGCTGCAGATCACTATCTGCTGAAAGAGAAGAAAAATGTGAGACTAAAGAAACATATTTGGATTTTAAAGATGTTGAATCTGATGATTATTTTCATTACCAACATCAAAACAATTAATACAAATAAAGTAAGGAAAGGGTTTTAAAATGTGTTGTTTTTATAAAAGTATTTGATGTCTCTGCTATGCAACATAGCAAGTAAATAAAAGAAGAATCCTGTTTTCAGACATGATGACATCAGCAGATAGATGTGCAGTCTTACTTTGTACAGAGCTGCTCTGACCGGCTGTCTGCAGTCCAGCTCTTGTTCTGGATCTTTCTCCACACTGGGGACAGGAGGAGTCTCCTGATGAAGCAGACTGGTCCCAGTATGAGGTGATGCACTGTCTGCAGAACCAGTGTCCACAGCTGGTAGAGACTGGATCCTTCAGGACGTCCTGACACAAAGCACACCAGGACGGCTGCTCCTCCACAGAAACACTGCTTTTTATCTTCCCTCTGTAACGACATCTTTATGACTAAAATCTCAGTTACATTTCATCATTTGTGTTATGATGAGTTGCCGACCCCAAGAGGGCAGATCTATCATAATATGAGCCGACTTGAGGGCAGAAATCAGAGGACAGAGAGAAAAGAGGTGGCGTCAGGGATGGCCCAACCTTACAGCTGAGTGGACAACTCTGCAGCAAACGAGTGGGGCGGCTGCAGCAAGTGGGTCTCAGATAAGGTCTGCATCCTTTTCTTCTTGTTGGCAACCAAAGCATTTGGTTTTTGTTGTGGTACAGCCAAATATGCTTGAAGGTTATTAAGTCCCCTAAACCTAACAACAAATTATTTTACCAGCAGTAAGTGTACAGTGACAAAAATGTTTTGTCATTAAAGTGTAACCTCAAACATGGAGGACTGGTGTGTGGAGACAGAGAGGTGGAGCAGTCAGAGGTTTTTATATGAAAACAGGTGATTAGGGGCATGCCGGAATCGTGGAAGTGGCAATCAAGCTTGTTCACCAAATTCCCAATGACTGTGAATGATTAGGAAATTACATGAATTACATGCACTGCTTTACAGTTTTATGAATCTAGCCCATGGTGTCTACCTGTTTCCATCAAATATGTCTTATAACTGAATCATCTTCAGGTCAGTAACAGCAGGAACAGTCTCTTACTTTGTGTTTGAGGGTCCAGGTTCATTACTGAAGTCTGGAGGATACTCTCTGGATTGGTCACTCTTCATAGACAGACAGCTGGATGCTAAAGACTCTCCTCTCTGTCTGTGGTTTTGACCTCTGCAAACACCAAAATGTGTATAAATAACCGATGACTTATCTGATGAGAAAATAGCAAGGCTCTGTTTATTTAAAGTTAGCCTTTGACTGCAAGTCATCATTTCGGCTGTAAAATTTTCCTGAAAATGTGTACTCTGTTATACACAAATTTATCAAGGTTAACCAAATCATGGCTCTCTTCTTCTTCAGCTGTTTTTTCCTCCAACAAGGCCCTTTAATTGTTGATATCTTTAAATATTTTTATGTTTATCAGCAGCAGTTAAAACGGGAAAAGCAGGTTGTAATGTCAACTGCAGGATCTCAGTACTTTAAATATTGTTATAGCTGACAGTTTGGAGGTTCAAATGGTTGAAGCAGTTCTCTTACTTTGTGTCTGAGGGTCCAGGCTCATTACTGAAGTCTGGAGGATGACCTCTGGATCGGTCACTCTTCATAGACAGACAGATGGATACTGCAGACTCTGCTCTGTCCTCCTCTTCCTCCTCACAAACACTCATCTTTGGGACTTCAGTCAGTCTGAGAGGTGAAACAGTAACACTGACTGTGAGCTCACAACACAAGAATAGACCTCTGTTAGGAAAATTTCTCCTCCATCCCAAAGATGCACAGAGCCACAGGTTTGTCCAAATGAGTATTTTTTTCAGGGTAGAGACAACTGTGTGTGAGGATTTGAGAAAACGAGTGGACTTGGATTTGACATTACATGTGCATGTGTTAAAGGGGAACTTCAGAATTTTTAGATTGGACCCTTTTGTCCCATGTTTTTGTGTCCAAATGACTAATGGTGACAATACTTGGGGAAATGTGTCCAATACTGATTGATAGCAAAACGGGCTACAATGTAATTCTTCCAGGCAATTGGCACCGGCAACCTACCTCCACTAAAAGTGCTTGTTTTGTGTGTCTGACAACAACAACCAGACAGACATAGACCTTTTTGTTTAACCAGAAACAGCAGTTACATCCCGCTTTTCAAAGCCAGACTCCATTGACCTAACTACTTGTGAAAAGAAAGAGAGGAGGATGAATAAGTTAATGAATAATCAATATCAATTGACAAAGGTCAAACATTAAAACAAAGCAAAAAAAGGGCCATAAAATAATGTGGGGCCATTAAGTGAGACTGCGTATTTACATCTGTCTATAAATTGTATCCTACATCAACTTACAACAACAACTCCCCTTAAGCTAACCATCTCAGGGGTGTGTGCCTAAAGTAATTGATAATATGCACATCGACCGGTTCACCTCCCTTGTGTTGCTAGGTCTGTATGGAATGAACAACGTGAAGTAACATGTGAAAAGCTTAATGAATTTAGTTTCAACAGATGATGACCGGCCTGATTGAGAGAATGATCATGCAACAGTTCTAGGTTATTCTAAAATATGTATATCTCCATAAAAAAATAGCTAGGCTATACCAGGAACAACAATTACTATTTTAAGTACAAGTAGGCCAAACAATTTTTTCAGAAATATTAACAATAAAAAGCACAGTGGTACAGACTGAAATAGAAAAAAAGTATTTTTATGATAAAAAGATGATAAAAAGAAACAAAGAAAAGTTGAAGTAAGTGAGAGAAAACTAGTATACATGTTTTTGGTGAGATCAATACCTCTCCAGGGTTGATATCTTTGTTCATTCTAACAACAAGTAATTTAATAATAAATATGACTTAAATTAGTTTATAAAATTATATAAAAGTTTTTATAATAGCACATGTTAAATGAATGAATAAAATAGAAAACATATTTTGTTGAATATGTTTGAATGGTAGTTGCCTGTCTCTCCTTTCATGTGTCACAGTAATGATTAATCTACAGGTTACTTAGTGCTTTAACACACCCTGAAGTTTGCCCTGTCAGAGTTTTTCACTGTAGTAATAAATCGTGTTTATATGTCAGGAGTTTCTGCCGCTACAGTGACCACAGTGTTTCTTTTGTCCCGCTGCTAATGTGGTGACTTTTCTGTGTTGCAGCATTTATCAAAACATGTTTATGCCATATTTTACCAACAGAATATGCCAATAGCGCGTGGGTCAGAAATACAGAGGTCTGATTCAGCCAGATGTTTGAGAAGGCGTTTCTGGACATCTCTATTAGAAACATTAGTCTCAGGTCAGCTGATAAAGTCGCTTTGTTCAGATAATGCAGGAGGAGGGCAGATATAATTGGGGAGAAGACTAGACCACAGGTACAGATCACATTATTATTATAAATCTTCTCCTTGGACTAGGAGAGGAAGCTGCAAAATTATATTGAGAGAGCGGCTATTTATTTTGGCCTGTCTCCTAAGGTGGTCAGTGTAGGTGTAAGTAAAAAGCACTCAAAATACAGATCACTCATACTGTTCTTAAATTTAAATTATTTTGTCAGGTGTAGCTGAAGTGGTGGACAAAACAAATTACTATTAAATTTAATGAGAAAACTGAGAAAACGCACACAACATACAGTACAATGAACCCATCCAGCACCTGGTCAGTTTTCTTTAAATCTGTTTGTTTTCTTGGTTATGTTAATGTGTTAGGTTTAATGTGTATTATCACTCCAGAGACTTTGACCGTAAACATTAATAAAGTTGTATTAACACTCACCCTGCCTCAGTCTTCTTCTTCTTTCTTCTGCTCTTTCGATTCAAAATCGAGTCTGAGCTGACTGAACACTTTCAGTTTTGCTGTTTTCAATATCAAGGTTTCACATGCAGCACTTGTACCACCTGATCAGTGTTGCTCCTCCCATCACAGAAAATGATGGGTGTGTGCATTGTGTGAACAGCTCAAACTACCATAAATAAACTTAACCCAGCTTGAACAATGTGGTTGTTGTCAGCTGAAGAGGTATTTTTTGCTGCTGCAGCTGTCGTAACACCAAGAACTTTGTCCCATTCCTGCCAGCCTGTTACTCACCTGCATGATCTTCTGTCTGCCTGCCCATTGCCTGGTTAAGTTTGCCGTTCTTTGTTTGCCGGCTGGTTTCCTGACCCCTGCCTGCCTTTTGACTCTGACTAAAGACAATCTTTTATCCCTATCACCTTAGTTTATGAGTCTGGTGTTTGTGTCCAAACCTGCTGCCACACAGCACTGAGACAAATCTGGATTTGATAAACAGTGACTTCTCAGCTGTAACTGTCCTGTAATAATGCAACATTATGGAAAGGATCTCTACAGAGTAAAAGCTTTTTTTTAAAGTGTAAAATCCTTTTTGTTTGACCAAAAACAGTCACTTTATCGCTCTTGTCAAAGCCACCGGACTCCACTGACAAAAACAGTAACTTTACCTCCCTGGTCTACCAAAGTCACACAATAACACAACAGAGAGGCAGCGGTACCAACGACCAGAATTTATTTTTTCAGTGATTCTACTGTCTTTGATGAAAGCAACGTTGCGACTGTTTCTGGTTAAACAAAAAGAATCTTACTCTGTCTGTTTTGTCCCAATAATTCACACAGACACACGGACATGGGAAAATAAGGTCCAGGGTGAAAAAGAAGAAGTTATCCTTTAAGGATTTGAATTTAGTAGGAAGGTAAGTTTCTGGTGAACAGACCCTTTAAATGTAGGATTTTGTCACATGCACTGACTTCTAACTGACTGTGTGTGTCACCAGGAGAGCACTGTGAGGAGCATGTGGTTCACTTCAAGCAGGAATGGGGGTTGTCGCCATTCAGTGGTCGGTCCACTGGTTGCTACCACTAGGGGCACTGAAGCAAGTGGTCCGTGGACTGGTCTTTGTCGTCCTAATCCACCATCCATATTTGTTGCAGTTTGGGTGGTTAAACCTATAATAATAACTCTATGTATCCAAGGTCCCTGTGGTCTGAACCAGTTGTTCAGGGATCCGTCGTGTGGTCCAAATCCATTGCTCACCTCCTCTGTCTAATTCCCCTTCCTCCTTTCTTTCTCCTTTGGCCGTGCGGCACACTTTTGTTAGCCATTACTAGCTTGTTTAAGTTGATGTAGACAAATATCTAAACAAACCATTTTATTAAGAATAAAGGATTGGAGGATTTGTCATCATTCCAACTGATAGTTATAAATGTTATTTTATGTTTGACAAACCTTTTTAGGTTTTATCTAAAACTCCAGAGAAGTAATTCAACAAGTGGGTTTTATTTACACCAACATGCAGCACATTTATATTTATAGGAGAAGTAAGATGGGATTTGAATATCAAGATTTGTTTTTTTCTGCAACAATGTAAACTGAAATGAGAAAACAGTACAAATATACATCTACATAATCACTATTGATGACAATAAAGTTTAGAGTTAGTACTTATATATTATGTTTTGCTGATTAATTTAATGTCAAAATAAAAAATTATATAAGAAGTTATTAAAATGTTCTGGTGTTCAGTGCCTGACCAAGGTTTAAGACAGGACTGGCTTTTCACTAAAATCCAGATATAATTCAGCGACTAAAAAGCGACTCTAAGCAGTATTTTTATATTAACAATCAACAAATAATGAAGTGAACATGAATGAGGTCATTCATAGTGACAAACCCACAGATAATTGTCACAAGACTATGCAGTTCTTTAGTTCAGTTTTCTGCAACAACACAATCTGGTTGGATATACTAGTAAAAGAGAGTATTTCAAAAAGTAAACAGATGTTTAATCCTGCACTAACAACAACGAGACTTAAGACTGGAATCAGAATCATGTTTCAGTTTGTAGACGTCAAGAAGCTTTGATTAAATCCAAACTTTCTACAGGTATTATCTTCATGTTTCTCTGTGTTAAAAAATCATATATTGAACTGTGTGAAGAGTCTGGTATTGGTGTTAATAAGCAGAACTTCAGAGAAGAAACTTTATGCATGCAGGCTGGATGCTGCATCCAAAAAATGTGGAAATTTACTGCAATTCTCCATCAATCCACAAGGTGGAGCTGCAACAGAAAACAATATGAAAAATCCATTAAAATGTGTTAATTTGCAGTTATGTTGTCATAACCAGAACTAATCTGTAGAGGCACTTTGGGTACATATTATCTGAATCTAAGTCCAGGTCCACGTCCAGGTGGAGGAGGTGCCTAAGTGAAGCAGGAGTGGAGGAGTCTCAGTGTGTCTGCAGAGACTGTGTAGAAGGACAGAGCAGCAGCAGAGCAGTCCAGATACACTGATGATACTCTGTCACATCCAGAGGAACAAACAGGGATGATGGTGGACTTGACTTTGTGTCTGACAGTGAAGCTGATCTCAGAGCAGTTCAGATTGCAGCACTGTTGTGATTCCTCTGTCAGTCACTGCTGGATGAAGCTCTCCTCTCCACTCTACCTCCCAGTAACATGGCCCAGTCAGAGCTTCTCCACACACAAGCTGATGCTGCTGCTTCAACCTCTCTGGATCATCAGGACACAGCTGATCCTCTCTCAACACCACCACCTTTCTCATCACTCACTCTCTCACAGAGATCACCAACATCTGTTGAGGGAAGAAGACAAACAGCAGAAGTCATAAATCAGAGTTTACAGAGACTCTCTTCATCAGCTGTCAGTCAGTGATGCAGCACATCCAGTATAAAGACCAGCAGGGACTTCAGTCCTGTTCAGACCAGAAGTCTGACCCTAACCCTGTGTAGCGTAGCCAGCTTCCTTTCAGCTTTGAAATATTACAGGAAAAATGTACAGTATCTCAGAAAAGTGTGTACACCCCTCAAATGTTCTTTTCATGTGACACTGAAGAAATGACACTTTACTACAATTTAAAGTAGTGAGTGTACAGACTGTATAACAGTTTGATGTCCCCTCAACATAACACATCACACAACCATTAATGTCTAAACTGCTGGCAACAAAAGTGAAAATGTGTCATGTGACTCATTAGTGTTCCAAGGTCTCAGGTGTGAATGGGGAGCAGGTGTGTTAAATTTGGTGTTATCGCTCTCACACTCTCTCATACTGGTCACTGGAAGTTCAACATTCAACCTCATGGCAAAGAACAGTCTGAGGTTCTGAAAAAAGCATTGGTTGCTCTGGCCTAGGTTATAAGAAGATTGCCCTGAAATTGAGATGCAGCACGGTGGCCGAGACCATAAACCTGAACAGGCCTCTCCATGGTCGACTAAAGAAGTTGAGTGCTCGCGCTTAGCGTCACATCCAGAGGCTTTCTTTGGGAAATAGACGTATGAGTGCTGCCATCATTGCTGCAGAGGTTGAAGGGGTAGAGGGTCAACCTGTCAGTGCTCAGACCATATGCTGCACACTGCTTCAAATTGGTCTGCATAGCTGTCATCCCAGAAGGTGTTGAGAATTATTTTAGAAAATTACAGCCTAAATTGTTATCATTAATTGCTAGAGCAAAGGTGGTCTGAATTGGCATCATTTAAAGTATTATTTTAGAGTGTAAAGCTAAGATTACAGTGTCAAAACTCTATAGCTATTGTCATCATTTAGAGTGTTATTTTATAGTGTAAAGTTAAGATCACAACGCTGAAACTCCATAGCTCTGAGAGTGTGTGGTCCTCTCTGTGTCTAGCTGCCCGGAGGCAGTAACAGTAGCACATGTGTGTGTAAGCAGGCATGTGTGTAAGGAGCAGGATGAGCACAGCAAGGCATCATCAAAAACCCCAGCAGAGGAAAATGTAGAAGCAGAATTAGTGAAAATTGTGTTACAAAACATACATCAATACAGTAAGAATGTCCTGTCTATAGTACACAGCACAAGAGACATAAGCTTATTCCACAAAGTCAGGTTTTTGGTTAAAATGCCATGATCAGCAGAGGGCATGCCTAGGACACAGAGAGGGGGAGCATTGCAGACAAAAAGTTAGACATCAGTCAAGAAACAGTCATCAGTGATTATCCTTAATCACTATTAATCATTGTTAATCATTTTAATCAGTTTTATTGTCTTTAATCAGTTACTTTAAGTAATCATTCTTATATCATTTTTAATCATTTTACTAGTATTAGTTATTAATCATTCTTATTCATTTTCTTTTTACATAGATATGCTTTAGTTTTTACTTATAAGTAGTGAACTGTAGTCATGAACACAGAAACAGATCCTTGAGTGGGAGGAATGACTGCAGGAACAGACTACAGGTGGTTCGTCTTGTCCAACTGTCATCTACTGTGGATTATGACCATAGGAGAGGCTGCAGGTGTGCAAGATCTGCCGACACTGTGACAGTGCATGCTTTGTTCTGCTGTTATCTACTGTTGTTGTGATTACACGAGGAACTGCTGAGGTGTTAATCTGCTAACATTAAGACTACAGTGGGTACGGAAAGTATTCAGACCCCTTTAAATTTTTCACTCTTTGTTTCATTGCAGTCATTTTCCAAAAATCAAAAAAGTTCATTTTATTTCTCAGTAATGTACACTCAGCACCCCATCTTGACAGAAAAAAACAGAAATGTAGAAATTTTTGCAAATTTATTAAAAAAGAAAAACTGAAATATCACATGGTCATAAGTATTCAGACCCTTTGCCGTGACACTCATATTTAACTCAGGTGCTGTCTATTTCTTCTGATCATCCTTGAGATGGTTCTACACCTTCATTTGAGTCCAGCTGTGTTTGATTATACTGATTGGACTTGATTAGGAAAGCCACACACCTGTCTATATAAGACCTTACAGCTCACAGTGCATGGCAGAGCAAATGAGAATCATGAGGTCAAAGGAACTGCCTGAAGAGCTCAGAGACAGAATTGTGGCAAGGCACAGATCTGGCCAAGGTTACAAAAAAATTTCTGCTGCACTTAAGGTTCCTAAGAGCACAGTGGCCTCCATAATCCTCAAATGGAAGACGTTTGGGACGACCAGAACCCTTCCTAGAGCTGGCCGTCCGGCCAAACTGAGCTATCGGGGGAGAAGAGCCTTGGTGAGAGAGGTAAAGAAGAACCCAAAGGTCACTGTGGCTGAGCTCCAGAGATGCAGTCGGGAGATGGGAGAAAGTTGTAGTAAGTCAACCATCACTGCAGCAATCCACCAGTCGGGGCTTTATGGCAGAGTGGCCCGACGGAAGCCTCTCCTCAGTGCAAGACACATGAAAGCCCGCATGGAGTTTGCTAAAAAACACCTGAAGGACTCCAAGATGGTGATAAATAAGATCCTCTGGTCTGATGAGACCAAGATAGAACTTTTTGGCCTTAATTCTAAGCGGTATGTGTGGAGAAAACCAGGCACTGCTCATCACCTGTCCAATACAGTCTCAACAGTGAAGCATGGTGGTGGCAGCATCATGCTGTGGGGGTGTTTTTCAGCTGCAGGGACAGGACGACTGGTTGCAATCGAGGGAAAGATGAATGCGGCCAAGTACAGGGATATCCTGGACGAAAACCTTTTCCAGAGTGCTCTGGACCTCAGACTGGGCCGAAGGTTTACCTTCCAACAAGACAATGACCCTAAGCACACCGCTAAAATAACGAAGGAGTGGCTTCACAACAACTCCGTGGCTGTTCTTGAATGGCCCAGCCAGAGCCATGACTTAAACCCAATTGAGCATCTCTGGAGAGACCTGAAAATGGCTGTCCACCAACGTTCACCATCCAACCTGACAGAACTGGAGAGGATCTGCAAGGAGGAATGGCAGAGGATGCCCAAATCCAGATGTGAAAAACTTGTTGCATCTTTCCCAAAACGATTCATGGCTGTATTAGATCAAAAGGGTGCTTCTACTAAATACTGAGCAAAGGGTCTGAATACTTATGACCATGTGATATTTCAGTTTTTCTTTTTAATAAATTTGCAAAAATTTCTACATTTCTGTTTTTTTCTGTCAAGATGGGGTGCTGAGTGTACATTACTGAGAAATAAAATGAACTTTTTTGATTTTTGGAAAATGGCTGCAATGAAACAAAGAGTGAAAAATTTAAAGGGGTCTGAATACTTTCCGTACCCACTGTATATGCTTAATTACTGATTAAGGGGGTTTGATTGTCAACTTCCAACCTCTGGTTATTATAGCCAGTATGAGCTTTGAGTGAATTAGCTTATGACCTGTGTGAGCTTTGAGTGAACTTGCTGAAGGAATTCATGCTTAACAAAATCAAAATCACGACAGAGGATGACCAAAAAAACGAATTATAATTATATAATATTATATTATATAATTAAATTACATAACAAAATTACATGTAACTATTTACTCCCTAAGCCTGTGATGACAGTTGTAGTCTACATTTGAGATACACTGAAGCGTGTAGTGTGTAGATCTGAAGAAGGCGTATGACCGGGTCCCCCGGGAGATCCTGTGGAGGTGCTGCGGGAGTATGGGGTGAGGGGGGCCCTTCTCAGGGCTATCCAATCCCTGTACAAAGAAATATGACCACATTACTCCTATTTTAGCTTCATTACACTGGCTCCCAGTATGTTTTAGAATTGACTTTAAAATTCTATTGATCACTTTTAAAGCTCTTCATGGCCTCTCGCCTTGTTATATTTCCGACCTTTTAGTCCCATACGCACCAACACGTACCTTGAGATCCTCGGGCAGAGGTCTGTTGTCTGTTCCAGAGTCTCGACTGAAAACTAAAGGGGACAGAGCGTTTGCTGTCAGGGCCCCGAGGCTCTGGAACAGCCTGCCCGAGGAAATCAGGTCGGCTGAGTCAGTGAACTCTTTTAAGTCCCTTCTTAAAACATACTTTTATAGGAGAGCCTTTCCCGATCTTATTTGACTTTATTTTATCCCTTTTATTTTATTCTATTTTACTAATTTTAAATTTATCTTAAACGTGTATTTTAGTCTTTTCAATGTTTTCATGCTTTTATCTTGTATTGTTTTTGTATTATTGATTTTGGGTATTATTGTCTTTACACTTGTTAAAGCACTTTGTAACTTGTTTTTGAAAAGTGCTATACAAATAAGGATTATTATTATTATTATTATTATTATTACATCCAAAGCGAGAGCTGTGTCCGAGTACTCTGCAGTAAGTCAGACTCTTTCCAGGTGAGGGTTGGCCTTCGCCAGGGCTGCACTTTATCACCAATCCTGTTTGTGATATTCATGGACAGGATATCGAGGCATAGTCGTGGCGAGGAGGGGCTGTGGTTCGGTGAGCTTGGGATCTCGTCACAGCTTTTCCGGAAGATGTGGTCCTGATGGCATCATCGGTCCGTGACCTTCAGCTCTCACTGGATCGGTTCGCAGCAGAATGAGAAGCGGTTGGGATGAGGATTAACACCTCTAATTCTGTGGCTCAGCAGGAAACCGATGGAGTGCCAACTCCAGGTAGGGAATGAGTCCTTACCCCAAGTGAAGGAGTTCAAGTACCTCGGGGTCTTGTTCACGAGTGAGGGGAGATTGGAGCAGGAGATTGGCTGTAGAATCAGAGCAGCGGGGGCGGTATTGCACTCACTTTACCGCACCGTTGTGACGAAAAGAGAGCTGAGTCATAAGGCAAAGCTCTCTCTACCGGTCAATTTTCGTTCCTACCCTCACCTCTGGTAATGAAGGCTGGGTCATGACTGAAAGAACAAAGATCACGGGTACAAGTGGCTGAAATGGGTTTCCTCAGGCGGGTGGCTGGTGTCTCCCTTAGAGATAGGGTGAGAAGCTGGGCCATCCGTGAGGAGCTCAAAGTAGAGCCGCCGCTCCTTTGCGTTGAGAGGATCCAGTTGAGGTGGTTTGGGCATCTGGTAAGGATGCCTTCTGGACGCCTCCCTAGGGAGCTGCTGGAGCTGCCCCCCCCCGCTGTTTAGAAAAGCAGTAATGACAGGGATTCCACAGCAGGCAAAAGAAGCCATGGAAGGAAATCCAGATATTCCTGGGTGTTCCACCGAACAGTGGGAAAAACACCTGACACATCACTTGAAAAGATAAAGAGATAAGCAAGCTCAACAAAAAAGTGACTTAGATTCTGCTCAGGTACAGCTGATAAAGTTACAACTGGGGGAAGCTAGAAAAAAGGCAAATGAGGCAAAGAAAGAAGGCTGAAAGTCTGTAACTCAGATGGTTCAACAGTTGCAGCCACCCGTCAGTGGTGCACCTACTCCTGACCTATATCCCACACCACCGTGGGTCCCGACTCACCCTCCTTATCATGGGGGACCTGGGGGGCAACATGGAGGCTTCATGGATCGCGGAGGATTCAGGGGATTATCCACCAAACAATGGCTGTTTTAATTGTGGTGAACCAAAATCACTGGAAGAACACGTCCATATGGGGCAATGCCAGGACAAAGGGGTCAGATAGCTCCCCCTAGAGGTGGATATGGGCCATGTTTTCAAGGTCCACCACCTCATCCACCTCAGCATCAGGCGCCATATGCAGCAGCAGCCCCCCAGGGCCAGTACCCTCAAGTTGCCTGGACTGAGCACGGGGAACAGTACTGAAGAGGCCCAAGAACCCCACAGCTGGTAGGTCTGGCAGACCCCTACCTGCATATGAGGGTAAATGACGATGAACTGCCATTTATTGTGGACTCAGGGGCACGCTATTCCACCATCAACTGTGATATGCTTAAATCACAGCTGTCATCCTCAAGAGTGGAATTAGTTGGATTCTCGGGAAAACCTGAAAACCTGCCAGTCACCAGACCTCTACCTACCAGGGTTGCAAATCAGACTTTTATGCACTCATATATTTCTTCTCCCTTATGCCCATCAAATCTGATGGAAAGATGTGCTTATCAAATGCGGTGCATCCATTTTGCGTGGATCTCAAGGGCTGGTGGTGACTTTTCCTAATGGTTATACTGTGAACTGCTTGATCTCTATAATGCAATCAACTTCTCAGATGTTGCTGTCAGCAGATGTGTTTCCCACAGCGCCAGGAATATGATGAAATTTATCAGTAGCCATTTTTCAATGGAATCATTGACCTCAAGTGGGATATTTATTCTAGTTGTATCCTGGTGGGGAAAAAAAGGCATGGCTGCGGTTGTTGAGGAACTGAGGAACAGATCACATGGTATAAATTGCAGGGTGAAGCTGTACCCCATATCACTTTAGCTATAAGTTCAGACCATCAGGCTAAGGATTTGGGCCCTATGTGTAAGCGCATGGGAGTCGATATCCGGCTGGGTTTCCACCCAGTTACCCTATGTTTTTTATTCATCATCTGAAAAGGCTTAAAAATTGTTAAGGCCACTACAGATAAGGTTATTTGGAACACAGAGAAATTGAGACGTTCCATGGTAGGGAAAGAACAGACCATCAAGACACAGAGGCGATGTTAACTTCGCTCCCATCTGCGTTATGGTCAGCAGGCCCTACAGATGAGGGGCACTGCATTTATGTGCAACCTGTGACCTTTGACCTCTCGGATTGTACTCCTATCTGGCAGAAGCAGTATCCATGTAATCAACAAGCTGAGGAGGGAATAACAGACACTTTTGAGGGACTGTTAGCAGCAGGGGTGTTGGAGGAATCTCAGTCACAGTGGAACACACCTATCTTGCCAGTAGAGAAGCAGAACACTGGCAAATATCGCATGGCTCATGATTTAAGTAGGATTAATGCATTGTTTCCACTCTAACAGTAACTGTGCCTAGTCCATATACTGCAATCTGTTCTGTCACCACAACACCAGTGGTTTACATGTGTGGACTTGGCCAACGCATTCTTCTGTCTGCCACTGGCTGACCATCTCAGAGACATTTTCTCTTTTACCTTTCAGGGTACTCAATTTCGTTACACTCGAGTGCCACAGGGTTTCATTCTTTCTCCTGGTCTATTTAACCAGATTTTGAAACAGCAGCTATCAGATCTTGATAGTATGTAGATGACATATTATTGGCTGCTCCAGACTCTGATTCCTGACTGCACTCATTCCGTGCTCTCTAAGCTCTTCGCTTGTGGTTTTAAAGTCTCCAGATTCAAATTGCAGTGTTGTAGACAGCAAGCTTAATTTCTGGGAAGAATCATTTCCAGATAAGGTACAGGGATGTCACCCTCACACCTGTAATCTATTTTGCGCCATCCCAAACCCCTTATTGTGAAAGACCTATTGTCTTTCCTAGGCTTGACAGGGTACAGCAGGCAGTTTGTGGCATCATATGGTGAATTAACTTACCTTCTCAGGGCCCTGGTTAATGAGCAAGGCATGAGAAATCTCTCTGCCCAATTGAATTGGACCACTGAAGCCGAAGCCAGTTTTATTGCTTTGAAACATGCCCTAACCAGTACTGCTGCCCTGGCAATACCTAACTACCAGTTACCATTTTTCTTGGATGTTTCTGAAAAATCACACACAGTAAATTGGGTGCTTTTTCAGAAAAAAGGGGGAGGTAGACAGGTGCTTATGTATGCCAGCATAACTCTAGATCCAACTGAAGACAGACATCCTCCGAGCACAAGACACGCAGCAGGAGGGGCAAAAATTTTGCAGAAAACAGCACACATAGTGATGGGACAAAGCAAAAATTGGTCAAGTGTGTGCACAAACTAAACTGAGCAGGGTAGAAGCTCTATCAATTGTCCCTCCGCAGCTCAATTAACTCAATGACAGGGTTTACTCCTTACGAGTTAACCACAGGACAACAGTTCCCGGGACTGGTAATCTGGACTGCTCACTGAGGAAGCAGCTGAAAGCCCAGTAAGATATAAACCTTATCATGATCAACCAACAGTACTGGTGTCAGCTTTCTGCAAACAGGTTGCAGCAGCAAAGGGGGTGTCGGACGAAGGGACATCGCCAACCACGGAGTGGGTTTTACTGAAGGTGATCAAGTGGAAGTGGTCTGAGCCAAGGTGGACAGGACCCTACAAGGTGACAGAAAGGAATTCGCATGCAATGAAGCTGTACGGGAAAGGAGAAACCTGGTACCAATGGAGCCAGTGTGCAGCAACAGATCCTCCCACTAGGACCCTCGAACAGATAAGAGAGACTCAGTGAACTCAGAGACACATTGAACTCACTTTAATCCGTTTCCTTTGATTCATTTTTTAACGTATAGCGGAAGAGGTTCTGGTGAGCAGGTGAGGTATAAGTACTCTCCTGGTAAAAGTTTTGCTGTATGAGAGGACAGTCCCAGAATTCTTGGAGGATTTAGCTTGCTTTTACTTGTGTGCTTGTTTTATTTTTTATTATAATCTTGTGTGATATTGTTTTTCAGAACGATGTACATACCAGACAACGGGCTCTTCCAAAGGGGATGGTTTTTGTGTATTGTTTCATGTATGATTGTGGTAATTGCATGTATGATTGTGGTACCAATATTATGGTGGGAGGACGGTCTGAGAGGCAGGGGTACCAAACAACCAGCAGACCACCACCAGATGGATCTGTGACTAAGGCGCCGGAAGGCCTTAGAACACTCTCAAAGGAAACGCATGAAGCTTCAGGGATAGACAATCCATTAGGTGGTATCTTTGAGCAATGGTTTGGTAAATGGAAAACTCATTATGTCTGCGGTCATGTCTCTGGTTGGGATGATTGCGTGTGTGGGATTGTGTGGTTGTTGTTGTATTCCCTGCATCAGGTCCCTCTGCGAGCGTGGAATAGTCGCAGCTGTGGAGAAAACGAATGTTCCACCTCCCTATCAAATGGTCCAGGCGGAGGTGATGGCATGGCTCGGAGAGGGAAACAAAGAAGAGAACTCCCCAGTGTAACTATGGGCTGTTGTTGTTGGTCTCATTTTTATGAGACCAAAAAGGGGGACTTGAGGGATTATGATAGCATGATTTGCGTATTACTCAGGGTAACCAATATTATTGTGTTTTCTTATATTGATCTGATTTATTTTATAGGTAGAAGTTTATATGTTGGTCTATCATTTATTAAACTAGACCGGATGTGTGTGTTTTTGGAGAAGGGCAGTTACAGGGAGTCTCTGCATGATCAGATAAGGAAAACAGGGAGATGGGTGAGGGGTGGTCTGGAATGTAACACAATCTTGTTTCAGGGACTACGCTCGTAATCTGCCCAGCAACAGCATGGTGATCCGTGGAGTCGGATGACGAAACATTGGGGTCAGAGGACGTGGGCCAATCATGCACTGACCTACACTTTTGTTTTATGACTTGACGATGTATAATGGGTCAGGGAGAGATAGCGAGTCAGTCTTCATGTACTTACACAGCTTGTTGGTGGTCAGGGAAAGGAAGACTCAAAATCCAGAGCTCTGGAAGCTTTATTCACTTACTTGTAACAAAACTCATTAACTTTGACCAAAAACGCCTTCTCCTATTGCTTCATTAAAGAACACGCAGGACCAAGGACTACACATAGTTTAAAAAGGGTAATTTAAAGTCACGGTCCAATAACCTCACTAATTTCAAAATCCTGGTTGGAGGTTAGAGGTTTACAGGAAATACTGGATCCCTGCTTTGACACTGTGTTTAGTACAATACTGCTGAAACCAGCATGGACTGACTCCAACCCTCTACTGACCTCAGAGTCTCCAGTCTGCAGTGTGGACTCTCCACAAGATCAGATAGCAGCTTCGCATCTGAATCCTGCAGGTTGTTCATACTTAGCTCCAGGTCTCTCAAATGGGAGGGGTTGGACTTCAGAGCTGAGGCCAGGGAAGTACAGCTGATCTTTGACAACCTGCAGCCATTCAATCTGAATAAAGAATAAATTAAATAATAATCAGAATTTAGCTCTTAAATATTGGAATTTCAACTGCTCACACAATTCCACCACTCTTTCTAGAATATGGAACTTTCTCTGAGTTATCAGTTGGAGGAGCAGCAGCTCTGTATAGGATCTACCGGAGACACCGGGGGGAAGCGAGCTGGCGCGCTGGTTAAACTGAGACAGCGGGGTTTTCGCACTGCGCTCCCTCCGATCCACCTGGCAAATGTCCGCTCTCTGGCCAACAAAATGGACGAACTGCTGCTCCTCAACAGAACTAACTCCAACTTCTGCAGATCTGCCGCCCTCTGTTTTACCGAATCCTGGCTCACCGAGGACATCCTGGACAGTACACCTGCCGGGATTTTATCTCATCCGTGCGGATCACGAAATGCCGCTCACGGGAAAAACAAGGGGAAGTGGACTCAACATAAACGAAGATTGGTGCACAGATGTCACAATGTTGAAGAAATCACGCAGTCCTCACGTAGAGACAGACATTATTCTTATTCTTATAATTATTATATAATATAATTGTCATTATTCTTATAACTGTAAACCTTTTTATTTACCATGGGAGTTTTCCTTGTTTGTTATGGTCACCGTGTACATTCCACCTCAGGCCTGTGTTAGTGAGGCATTACTACACCTGGGCGACCAGATAACTAACGTGGAGAAAAAACACACAGACTCCCTGCTCATTGTTCTCTGGGACTTCAACAGAACAAACCTCAGCCATGAACTCCGTACAGACAGTATATTAAATGTCCCACCAGGGACCACTACTACATAACACTGAAGGACGCCTAACAGTCTGTTCCCTGTGCTGCCTTGGGACTCTCTGATCCCTGTCTGGTTCATCTTATCCCGACATACAGGCAAAAACTGAAATCTGCTGTTGTAAAGAGTGTGAAAAGATGGACCAACGAGTCAAAGCTGGATTTACAGGCCTGCTTAGACTGTACTGACTGAGTGTTTTGAGGCTGCAGCCACTAACCTGGACAATCTAACGACCTTACATCAGTGCCGACTAAAACCTTCCGCACACACAACAACCAAAAACCCTGGTTCACAGCGAAACTCAGGCAGCCTCGTCAGACCAACGCGGAGGCCTTCCGAAGTGGGGACAGAGTCCTGTACAACCAGGCCAGGAACACGCTGAGTAAAGAGGTCAAAGCAGCAAAGAGGCCCCCATCTTCAAACAGATCTTCAACAGATCACTGGAGCTGTGTGAAGTTCCCTCCTGCTTCAATCGCTCCACAATCATCCCGGTCCCCAAAAAATCCTCCATCTCTGGACTAAATGACTACAGGCCTGTCGCCCTGACATCTGTAGTCATGAAGCCCTTTGAAAGACTGGTGTTGGCCCACCTGAAGGACATTACAGGCCCCTTGCTGGACCCCCTGCAGTTTGCCTACAGAACTAACAGGTCAGTGGATGATGCTGTCATCATGTAGGGACTGCATCACATCCTGCAAAACCTCGACTCTCCAGGGACATATGCAAGGATCCTATTCACGGACTTCAGCTCGGCATTCAACACCATCATCCTCAGCACCAAACTCACCCAGCTCAATGTGCCAGCCTCCACCTGTCAGTGGATCACAAACTTCCTGACTGACAGGAGTCAGAAGGTGAGACTGGGGAACATCACATCCAGCACCCGGACCATTAGCACTGGCGCCCCCCAGGGGTGTGTGCTCTCCCCACTGCTCTTCTCCCTCTACACCAATCACTGCACCTCAGGAGACCCATCTGTCAAACTCCTGAAATTCGCTAACGACACAATGGTAATCTGCCTCATCCGGGAATGTGATGAGTCGGCCTACAGACGAGAGGTTGATCCGCTACCGCTCTGGTGTGGTCTGAACAACCTGGAGCTCAACATGCTCAAAACTGCGAAGATGACCGTGGACTTCAGGAGGAGCCCCTCCCAACTCAGCCCCCCGTCACCATACTCAATAGCCCTGTGTCTGCTGTGGAATCCTTCAGGTGTCTGGGATCCACTATATTCCAGTACCTAAAGTGGGAGCCCAACACAGACACCATCATCAAGAATGCCCAGCAGAGGATGTACTTCCTGCACCATATCAGGAAGCTCAACTTGCCTAAGGAGCTCCTGATCCACTTCTACAAAGCCATCATTCAGTCTGTCTACTGCATGTCCATCACTGTCTGTTTTGGCCAAGATTTCATATTTCTTCTTACTTTAACAAACTAGACAACTACTCCTACTACTTCTTGTTGTTGTTGTAAATATTCAACGTAGAGACAAACGCACTCTGTAGAGTAGTTTGTCAATTTGAGCTCCTGTAGAAACATGACAGCAACATGGCGACTTCGATGTAAGAGGACCCGCGGTATGGTCTTTATACACCACTGAAAACATAGTTATTATTATATTGCATTTCTGTCAATATATCCTTGTCAATATTACACACTGGACCTACTAAGTTTGGATCAGTATAATATCAGCCTTATGTCTGCAGTTTAGTGTTCAGTTGTAGATCTGTATTTGATGCTCTGTTGATGCTTGTATATTTTGTTCCTCAAATGTAAGTCTGCCAAATGAGTAGATGTAATGTAAATGTAGTGTCACCACAACTTTCACATCATATTAATCTCAGCACAGAAGCAAAAATAAAAAAATGGGTTCTGACCTCAGAGTCTCCAGTTTACAGTCTGGACTCTCCAGACCCTTACACAGCAGCTTCACTCCTGAATCCTGCAGCTTGTTGTCACTCAGCTCCAGCTCTCTCAGATGGGAGGGGCTGGACTTCAGAGCTGAGGCCAGAGAAGCACAACTAATCTCTGAAAAACTGCAGGAACTCAATCTGAAAAAAAAAAAAAATCCAATCAGATGTGATCAGGTTTAAAATGTGTAGCTCAACATTACAATGTTCTGGAATTAGAGGAGAAAAACTATATTGATCCTTCAAACAGCTGCATTTGGAAACATGCTCTGATGTCTGTGTATTCTGAAGGATCGACATCAATGATCAGACATTATTTGTGAGCACATGTTGAAATCAACAGAAAACAAATGAATATTTCTCCTTCAGCAGAACGCATTTATCAATTTAAAATATTAGCTCAGAGATTCTTCTGTATACAAATATGACCATTTACCAAAAATTATAAACATTAATTTAACAGCGAACATTGTCTACAGTTTCCTTAAGAAGCACAAGTCTTTTGTGACTGAAGACTAAATTTAGTACAAGGAACATGAACATATGAACAAAATGAAATTTATGGATGTAACTTATGTATGAACATAAATTAGGTTCAATTAATAATTAAATATATCATATCTACAATAGTAACAATTCAGTAAACTGACCCCAGAGTCTCCAGCCTACAGTGTGGACTCCCCAGAAAACCACACAGCAGCTTCACTCCTGAATCCTGCAGCTTGTTGTCACTCAGCTCCAGCTCTCTCAGATGGGAGGGGTTGGACTTCAGAGCTGAGGCCAGAGAAGCACAGCTGATCTTTGACAATCTGCAGCCCTTCAATCTGAATAAAGAATGAAGATCAAACTTTCATATGGTCATCTGGGTGCTGCTGTTTACGTTCACCCCAGATGCAAATTCAAAGAATGCACTGTGGAATATTTGGGGTGTATATACAGTATATGTATATATGTATATAAATAACTGTATATATATTTTTTTATTTTATATGTTACCATATTTTAATTATACTTAATTATAAGTTGTGGGTGTGTAGCATGAAGGAACTACAAATTTTATTTTGTTATGCAGCCTTGTGCTGTATAATGATTAATAAACAACCTTGTCCCTTGAAGGCAATGTTCTTACTTGAAATCATACAGTGTTTAATAATCTGTTCAGAGCTGAAGAAGGTTTATTGATCCCAAGCAAGCTGGGGAAATAATTATTGCACTGTACAGGTTTAAGGTAAAAAGACAAAGTGATGAGTATAGAGTATAGTATGGTATATAGAGTATGTTTAGTGTCAGCACAACTTTCAAATCATGTTAATCTCAGCACAGAAGTAAAAACTGGTGTCTGACCTCAGAGTCTCCAGTCTACAGAGTGGACTCTCCAGAAAACACCACAGCAGCTTCACTCCTGAATCCTGCAGGTTGTTGTTACTCAGCTGCAGTTCTCTCAGATGGGGGGTGGTGGACTTCAGACCTGAGGCCAGAGCACTGATTTCTGACAAACCGCAGCCCCGCAATCTGAATAAAGAATAAATTATGTAATTTTAAAAGACAATGTTCCTGCTCGAAACCATTCAGTGTTTAATAATCTGTTCAGAGCTGAAGAATGTGTAGAAAGTAGAAGTTTAGAAAATGTAAACTCCAAACACCTGAACCCAACAGGATGCAGGTTAAAAACTGTAAAATTCAGGGTAAGAAGAGCTCCCATTAATAATGACAACAAGCTGCTACTTCAATAAAGACGTAGTGATTTCATCTCTTAAACTCTGCAGCTCCACCAGTGGCTCCATCTATACAAACTCATGTGGTGCAGCCAAACACAAATAAAAACCCACAGAAACTGATATAAGATTCGACTTAAGATCCCAAAGTTTCCAAAGATGCCAAATATGTTAGGATGGATTTTGGGGAAATGTGAACAAAAGACATCAACATTATTTCTTTTAGGAATAGTGGAGTAATAAAGTCAAAGCATCTTCAGTTTAAACTATTCAGTCAGTATAAGCATCATATAGCTTCATAACAATGTTGGAAAAAGCAAAAATATTTATTATTGTCTGACAGTTAAAATAGAGATTATTTATTCACTGTATTTATTAACTTCTGTTATCATTTATTTTAAAAAAGAAAAATAATCATGAAGGATTTAACGCAAAAATCAAGAATTCAAGATGTTCAGAGTGAATTATCCAGTGTAAATATTTCTTGTCATATTAAGGTTTTATATGTTGAGCTCAACATTGCTCTGTCACAGTCAATGGACTAAAACACTAAATAAGAAAATAAACTTTAGCATTAAGACAAGATAAGACTTTATTGATCCCACGCTGGGGAAATAAGCATTGCACTGTACAGGTATAAGGTAAAAAGACAAAGTGATGAGTATAGAGTATAGTACGGTATATAGAGTGTGTTTAGTGTCAGCACAACTTTCACATCATGTTAATTTCAGCACAGAAGTAAAAAAAATGGTGTCTGACCTTAGAGTCTCCAGTCTACAGTGTGGACTCTGTAGAAAACCACACAGCAGCTTCACACCTGAATCACGCAGGTTGTTGTCACTCAGGTCCAGCTCTCTCAGATGGGAGGGGTTAGATTTCAGAGCTGAGGCCAGAGAAGCACAGCTGATGTCTGACAGACTGCAGCAACTCAATCTGAATAAAGAATAAACAATAGAGATAAAAATCCATTTATAATCCAGGTTTAAATGTGGAGCTCAACATTACTATGTGCTAATCCAGTAATTCCCAAAGTGCAGGTGTGCGTGAGCTACCACTAGGGGGTGCGCAACAAGGAAAATGTAATGGTGGTGTAGTAGTGTATTAACTACAACAATTATTAATTTGGTGGAATTTTTCATGAAATAAAAACCTGAATTAAAAACTTTCCTTTGTAAAAACGTCTTTTGTGTAAAGTATGCAAACTGAAGCATCCCACCATTTTGCATGTCCAGTCCAAGGAGAAGGAAATGTTTTCAGTGCAAGCTAAAAGGGAAGCAGAGACAGCAAGTGGAAGTGCTGTGATCTCTGTACAAAACAGTGGTCTTACTAGGGCCGGTAAGCGCGACTGCACACTCTCAACACTACCAACACAACTCGTTTGGGGAAATATATTTAAATAGGCTTACGAGGGACCTTTTCACCTCAGTGATAAATTAATTAATTAATTAATTAATCACAGCGCAAGGTGCCCATGATTAAAATTGCCGGTGTCGCATTAGCTGGGCGGAGTTGACTCGCGCTGAGTCGAAAAAAACTTCTCTTGCTGCGCAGTAGGTATGTAAATTTGTAACGCT
The DNA here is from genome assembly GCF_014851395.1 of Micropterus salmoides. Taxonomy (NCBI): domain Eukaryota; kingdom Metazoa; phylum Chordata; class Actinopteri; order Centrarchiformes; family Centrarchidae; genus Micropterus; species Micropterus salmoides. Next base: position 51,386,607 of record NW_024040040.1, on the reverse strand, counting down.
TGTCAGTTAAACTATTGAAAGTCTTTTTCTGTATTTTGTCAGGTACATAAAGGTTCATGTGAATTTACAAATCCCAGGTTTTAGATTTATTTAATTTTGGAAAATATCCAAACTTTTTTGTAAATGGGTTTGTAAATTAACGTTCATAATTTTTGATAAATGGTCACATCTGTATACAGAAGACACTTTGAAATCAACAGAAACCAAACTTTATCAATATTAGTTTAGAGGATCTTCTGTATTCATTTTAATCATGTGCACCTCGCGCTGTGAGCCCACAGTAACAGTAGAGTTTTGCAATATAAACATCTTAAAACTGAAGCACAGCCTTACTGTTTTGGACTGTGAGATGCACTTTATTAGAGCTTCTGAAGTTAACGTGTGGATTGTGAGATTTCTGCCTGATCAGTAGTGGTTTTGGTTTCACATGCAGCATGCTGTCCCAAACTGTGTCGGTGTAATGGTCTAAAGGGTACAGGCTATATAACAGCGAATCAATAACGTAATGCACAGCAGAGTAGAGGCCAGCTGGAATTTAAAATATTATGAATTCTCATTAAATGATGACATTAGTCTCGTAATATTGCGATCTTTTTCTGGACATGTCAGAGAACACTATGGGAGAGATTCTGAATGTGCAGAAAGTTTTGAACATGAACAGAATACCTGCTGAAACACAGGAGCTATTAAAGTCCAGGAGTTTATAACTGAATTAAAATGAATTAATTTATCATTGAAGTGAAAAGGTCCCACACAGGCCTATTTAAATAGGTTATTTCCCCAAATGAAGACTCAAAAGAGAAGGGAAGACTAAGCATGTGTACTGACTCAGCAGGGATTTTATTAAAATAGAAAAGTTGATCTACAGGAGAAAACACATTTAAAAGCAGTAGCATACAGGATGCCTGAAAGGCTTACTGCATTATGTTCTATTAAATTTTAATATTTTGAATTGTCACATACCACCTGAATATTGTGTTTTGCTTTATATATATGGAGATTAACCATAAATTGGTGCAGAAATATTCACCAGAATGCAGGAAATTAATGCTGAAAAGTTCAAATCTCGCCTAGGGCTCCAACATTATCAGGGCTGGCCCTAAGCAGCACATGGATTATGTGTAAAACAGGAGCGTTGGGCTTCATCCAGCCAGATTGAACGATCACCGACTGTCCGAAGTGAGAGGGTGTGGACAGGGCCAAGGAAAGGAGGTCGCGGAGCGGCCCGACGCTGTGGACAGTCGGTGATCATTCCCTCTGGATGGATAAAGCCTGACGCTCCTCATTTTATGCATGATCCATGATGGTATGGAAGATGTAGAAAAAAAAGGCAAAAATAGCATGTCATTTCTTTTTGAGAGAAGCCAAGCTCCACTGTAGTTAGCACCCTGCTTGGACCACAGGTAGTTGGTAAAAGACATTTTCATAGTTTGGTAAGAGCTATAAAAACTCAAATTAGCCAAAAAGACATTGGTGCATGACATTGTTAATGTTGGTTGGCACTAGCAACCTGCTGGTAACTAGTTAATTATACTTAGGCCTATGTTAATAAAAAATGATTTATGCTAACGCCTAAGAAGTCCCGTTTAAATTACCAAACTAATTTTCACTCCTTGGCTTTTAATCCAGGATGAGAGCTGTATGTTGCCGTTTTGTTTGGTGTTGTATTTTTGTCTATCTATTGATTCATGTCAATGTACAGCACTTTGGTTGTTTTTAAATGTGCTTTAGAAATAAAGTTAGATTGGAGTTGGATTGGATTACCACCTGTTTGAATGTAGCCTAAATAGGGATATGACTTCATATCCGGTCCAGTGATTCCCATTTTCCCAGCCCAGTGCTGCCCGCCATAGACTAATCTGTTCCGCCACAGTTTCATAATCAAGCAAAAACGTTCACAAAACTTCTCATAATAACATAAAAGGTCTGTAACATTGTTTTGCGCCATTGCTTTAGCAAAGTATCTGTCAAACGAACTACTATCAGGCTTTGTGCCCTCTTCAAATCGCAAAAGACTGTGATTAAATTAAATAATTAGAATAAGTAGGCCTATAAATAAGACATTAAATCAGAATAAATAAGTTATTTTAGGAGTCAGTAACTTTACTCGTTAAATTTTAAATGAGCTACTTTTTACTTTTACTTGAGTAGATTTCTATAACAGTAACTTTACTTGTAGTTAAGTACAAATTCATCAATGTAACAGTACTTTTACTTAAGTAAAATATTTTAGTACTCTTTCCACCTCTGCTTCACACACATGCAACTCTTTTGTGACTGGAGACTAAATTTTGTACAAGAAATATGAAAATATGAACATAAGGAAATGTACAACTTTATGGATGTAAGTCGTGTATGAACATAAATTAGATTAAATTTTCAAGTAAACACAATCTACAATCAGTGAACTGACCTCAGAGTCTCCAGTCTGCAGTCTGGACCCTCCAGAAAACCACACAGCAGCAGCTTCACTCCTGAATCCTGCAGGTTGTTTTCACTCATGTCAAGCTCTCTCAGATGGGAGGGGTTGGACTTCAGAGCTAAAGCCAGAGAAGCACAGCTGGTCGCTGACAAAAAGCAGCTCCTCAACCTGAATAAAGAATAAATGATGTAACTTTAGAAGACAATTTTCCTGCTTGAAATCATTCAGTGTGTAATAATCTGTTCAGAGCTGAAGAAGGTTTAGAATGTAGAAGTTTAGAAAACTCCAAACACCTGAACCCAACAGGACTTTTGTGTTTTTAGCATTATTTATATGAAAAGAAGACTTGCTGCCAAATTTGACAGTAAGAAACCAAGCACAGCTCACACTGCTGTGTTGTTGCTTTATAATTTTTGAATCTTAAAAACTGTAAAATACAAAAAGGTAAAACGAGATCTCATTAAAGAGGTGGTATTATGCTTTTTGGCTTTTTCCCTCTCGTTTATTGAGTTAGTCCAGCCCAAAGGGAGTTCCCATCTCCCACAGAAAGCACTGCTCTGAACCGCTTGAAAACAGCTCGTTTGTAGTCCAGCCCTTCACTTTCTTTACTTGTGACATCACAATGAAAATGCGTCATAAAGCTTGCCAAGCAGCTGGCGGGGTCAGGCACGCCTTCAAACCAAGCTAGTCTGAGCGGAGGCCCTTTGGCTCAACTCGCCTTTGTTTGGTTTTCCATTGTAGAAATGTTGTACCTGTACCTGCTTCCAGGTACTTTTTTTCATATCACTTCAGCTCCGTCAAGGTTCCAAGCGAGCTGAGGGATACTAAAATGTAACGTGAAAACACAACAGACTGCTGATTGGTCAGAGAGAATATTCACTATTCACTGCATCATCATTGTGCACCAGACAGAGACCAGCAAAAAGTTTTACAGTTTTTGTATGGAATTTCATCACTAAATCCACTTCTGAGAAGTTTTGATGTGAGAAATCAGCTATGTAGATTTGGAATTTGACAGTTTTAGAGAAGTGATGGCGGAACAAAAATGCTTGAATATTTTCGGAGTTGAGGAGCTCCGCAAGTGGCGGTGCAGTAAAAGCAGTAAAAGCACGGGCCCCTCTGAGCTTGCGCTTTGTTTTTGGCACACCAAGGAGCAGTTGATCGTCTGACCTGAGAGAACGAGTGGGAGTATAGGGGTGTAGCAGCTCAGAGATGTAAAGTGGGGCAAGGCCATTTAGGCTTTAAAAGTTTTTTGTGCTCTTATTTTTTCCTTGTTTAGTCTGTTTTGGTTTGGGGTTTTGTGTTTTTCTTTGAAACCATGTTTATTCTTTTGTTCATTTGCATTTTAGTTCTGTGTCTTAGTTTATGTCTTGGTATTCACTCTTGGTTCTGTTTGTATTATTTGGTCTTGTCTGCTTTGTGTTCTGTTATCCAGTATTTGTCTGCTGCTTGTTAGATTGTAGTTAGTCTGCTAAGTGTTGGTTTTTGTTCTCGGTCTGGTGATTTTTTTTTTGACAGTGTTTAGTTTTGTGTGCTTTTTTCCTGTTGTGTTTAATTTGCCTTTTGATGATCAGTTGTGTTTGTGCATTTTGGTCTGGTTCTGTCTACTCCCCCTATGATCTGCCTTCCTGTGTGTCTGTGTTCTGTCTAATTACCTCATGTCCTCCACCTGGTCGTGGTCCCGCCCTGCTCATTACCTGGTGTTTAAATGTTTGCTTGTTCTTTTAAGTCTTTGTTATGTTCTCATTGTTGAGTGTTCTGCTGTTCTCTGTTCTCCTTGATGGGATTATTTCTCTGTCTGTTGAATTACTTCTTGCCTGATTGGATTACTGATTTACCTGTTTGGATTCAGCTTTGTTTGGACTTTTTTCCTTGTGCTTCCACGTGAGCCTGTTTTTGTTTGGTTAGTAAATCTTTGGTTTGAACTGCATTCTCTTTGCCGTTGTCTGCATTTGTGTCCACACCTCTGCTCCCTGCCACTGCACTCAGTGATAAAGTGTTCAACAGTAAACTACAGTATATACACTTGTACAAAAAACTTTAGACAGAGTAGAGTCCAGTGGTCCAGCAGAAGTCGAAGTTGTTGTCTCCTACAGATGACTACCGCCAGCTGCTGGTGTACCGCTGCTCTCACACTTACAGATCTCTGTTTATAGATCTGACAATATTCCACAAATTCGTAAAAAGGAAGTCCCAAATGTAATTTGACCTGCAAATTGACAGGAAATGTTCCGCAAATGTGCAAAAACTATTTTGTGTGTAAAAATAGACGCATGCAGTTGTACACTGATCCATGGTGGCTGGCCTGGATCACAACCACCATGTCCACAGTCCAGCCAGGAGAAAAGCTGATGACACCATTTAGTATATTGCATTAGTATACTCCTATGCATTTTACTCAATACATTTATTAGTGATGAGTCAAAAAATATTCAAAAAGTATGAGGAATACAGATTTTGATATTGCATTTTATATGGTAATGCTAACTACTGTATAAGAACAATGTCAGGTATTACAAACTTTTCACTAAGCTAATACTTCTTTCTGTATTATCAGGTACGGCAAGGTGTACAACAAAAAGTCCAGGAAGGGGAGAAAGACTACATTTAAATGGCAGACCTCCAGAGTGCCATCCTACTCCTCGGACAGTTGCCTATAAGCAGAGCCAGGAGACCTGATGATCCCCATCAACATGGGGTTCAGTCAGGTGTCCCTGCCCCAACTGTATTGATAGATACAGCAAAATGTACAACAAAAAATATAATACGGTTGGTTTTGTAATGTGGTAATCATGTCAGAGAGGTGATTGCATGTAGCAGCTGTGGAGATGATTTAATATATCACAAAGTCTGAACTGTCTTCATAACCAGATTCCTCTGGACACACCTTGCCTTTCTTCCTGTATATATTTCTTTTTAATGATGTTTAAAATGATCTATTTGTGATACAGGTTGTAGTATTAGTATAATTATAACAATAAACAAGTGTTCTATCATATTTGGTTGTCATTATTTGAGACATAAGACATAAATGTAGTTGCTTTATTGTTATGCTGTAAAGAAGTGTAAAGAAAAGGCATTTATCATTTTCAGTGTTTTATTTAAAAAAGCAGCAACTTGGTATCAACCCTGTGACCAAGTGCTCCACATTGCCACTCTACAAACTGTCTGTATGCTGCATGACTGAACTATGTTACCCTTTCCTGGGTCTGGAAGATCAGCCATGTGTGGTTCATGAAAACACAGTAGTCTGGATGTTGTTCACAGTACTTGAATTCTGGCCTGTAAAGGAATATATAGATGTTAGAATCCCAAATTGGAAATATTGGTGTAATTGGACAGAACATTCATCAACATCATTAGATATTTTTAATGAACAGGGCTTTGTTGTTCTCTAACAAGACTTGTGTGTCCACATTACACACCAGGTCAACATACATAACAGATGAGGCGATGGCTGAAGCAGAGCTGTAGTTAGCGGTGGTGTAATCAGTAAACAACAAGTAAAAGTAATATAAATAGTGTTGGATTACATTTATATAGCACTTTATTTTTGACACCCAAAGTGCTCAGGGGGAAACACTGAGAAAAGTACACTAGGAGATAATATACTAACATTATAATATACATGTATACTGTATATATACCTGTTCATATGCCGGAGTGTGAAGCTCAATGTAGGTCCCAGAATACGTGCTCCTTGGCTTGCACCTCGTCCTCCCTGTCCTCTACCTCTCCTTCCTCAGACCCTTGTGGCCCGCCCTCCTCTACTTTGCCTCGAGCCTGGTCCTGTACCGTGTCTGTGCTAAGCCCTGGAGTGGAGTCCTCATCAGAGACAACAATGTTGTCACCGTGGAAGCTCTAAGAGGCAAATCCTCACCTCGCGCACATATACCTACTGTCAAATAAGTTGAGATCCCAACGCTCTTGCTATCAGGTCGCAAAGAAGAAAACTGGAGCCTTTCTCCCTTTAGTAACAACAGTGAGTGAGAAAAGGGAAGTGCAACATACTTCCATCTGCAAAACACAGAGCTTAACAATGCTATAAGCAATATATTGAATAGAGATTAAAAGAAAGATATTTGTTATAAAAATTACATGATGATGATTGAAAATCAGGACATCTCATTGATATTGAAGATTAATAAAATTAATTGATCTTCCGATTGTAAAATAAATAATATGGTTTAAAGTAAGGAGAATTAGGGTAAAGATTAAATAACAACATGCAAATGGTCACTAAGTTTGGGTGAAGACATCATGACAATGAGTCAGACATAGATCGGTGTTATTCCTCGGCAGATCTCAGAGGCATTGGACTCGGAGCAAGACCATCACCGCTGGACCAAGAGCCTAAGACAAGAGTTGGGGATTTGAACAGCAAACAACTAGAGAATACTTCAAAGTTTTCTTCAGGGGACTTCAAGAGATCGAGCCACAGAGGGTAACCAAACCAACTGAAGAATCATCGGATTCCGAAATTTTTCTCTCACTTAACTGCAACGAAGACTGAAGACTTTTGGAGACAATTTGAGGGCTTTGGACAAAGCCTCGAGTTTCTACAAGACTCTAAAGATCCGCAGAAGAGGAAAGATCTCCTTGGCCAGGACGACTCCTTCCCCTCCCTTTCTCTCCAAAAAAGAAAACACTCAACCTCAGCTATCATAATCAGGTTTTGAATTTTAGAGATTTTATCAGTTTACTCAAGTTTTAATCAGTTTAGGTTGTATGCTTGCCCTTGCTTAATTTTGCAATAAAATATATAATCACTACATTTAAAGTACAAGTAGTAGACATTGAATTTATTTCTTCACTAAGGCAGCAATTCATTAGGTAAAGTGTGTATGTATGTATGTGCATGACAGTATGTATTTATGTGCAAGCCAAGTATTAAATCTTGGCCTAGGCGGCTTCTCATTACATTATTAGCATGCAGCGCATGCTAATAATGTAATGAGGTCTCCTGCAGAATATAACGATATCGATTTTTGGCTTAGAAATGTAGCGAAGTGTAAGTAAAAAGTTGCAACAACTAAAAATACTAAAGTAAATATGGAAAAAAAAATACTTAAGTACAGTAACAAAGTATTCGTACTTCGTTACTTTCAACCACTGCACTTTTTATGAATACAAATTTCCAGAAAATTATTTAAACAATTATATTTAAACAAAATGCAATAAATGGCAAATCTGTGAATTCATGTGAATCTTCATTAACTGACAAAAGTACAAAAAAAAGATTTTCAATAGTTGACTGACCAGCGTAATTGTATTTTGTAAATATAAACAAAGTTAGAATTTCATGCCTGCAACACACTCAACTAGTTGGGACAGAGTTAAATTAAGATTGAAATGTTCACAGCATATTCAACTGTTTAGAAGACTCCACAATAAGCAGGCTAATTGGAAAAAAAAGGTGAGATGTCATGATTGGATATAAAAGTAGCATCTGCCAAGGCTCAGCAAGTAAGGATGTGTTTTGTGGCTCACTCCTTTGTGCCAAAAATTGTGAGAAAATTGTTTGTCACTTGAAAGTTGCATGTGTGTGAAGGTACCACTGATGCAGAGGCATATATTTGGATTTTAGAGGGACATATGCCATAAAGGCAGTGTCTTTTCCATCGACATCCATGCTTACACAGCAGGACACACAGCCAGCCCTCATTCTGCACAGGCTACAACAGCAAGGCTTCGTAGACACAGAGTGCATGTCAAGTCCAGATCTGTCTCCTATTGAAAATGTACTGTATGGCGTATCATGAAGAGGAGAATTGGACAACAGCAAGCACAGTGGTATTATTATTATTATTATTAAGTGTTATTAAAAATTAAGGTGAATGTTAACATGCCTCTCCCCCAACTTTTGCTGAGTGTACTGCAGGCATGAAATTCTAACTTTTGTCAGTTAAATAAAGGTTCATGTGAATTAACAAATGCCAGATTTTGTTTTTTTTTCCTGAACACTGAAGGATAAACAGTTTGCTTAATAACATGAATCCAGTTTGGGTTCAGACTAAATTCGTAGCCAAACTGTTCAGACTGACAAACTTTAAAAAAAGAGCTACTGTGATTTGTGCTCAGACAAACCCAGAAATGAGAGAACTGAAGGAAATTTAGAACTTTGGTCATGGATTTAAGCAAAAGCAAAATACATTAGCTGACCCCAGAGTCTCCAGTCTACAGTGTGGACTCTCCATTCCAGCAGACAGCAGCTCCACTCCTGAATCGTGCAGGTTGATGTTGTAGCTTAGGTCCAGCTCTCTCATATGGGAGGGGTTGGACTTCAGAGCCGAGGCCACGACTTCACAGTGAGTCTCTAAGAGTCCAGAGTGAGAAAGCCTGTGATGACAGAGAATATAAAGCTTAAAGTAGCCTGAGCTGATCAAGCATGTATCACAAGGTTTGTGGTTTGAAACTTGAGCTCCTCCTGTCCACATGTTGAGGAGTCTGTGAGCAACATGATGAACCACAAATTACTGCTTTAGATAAAGTGTCTATCACTATCACAAATCACTGTACATGTGAACATGTGTCATATTGTGGTTACAAAGTGCGGTAGAAATGCACTAAAGCTCCTGAGCTCTCCCTCACTGGCAGAATGAACCTGGAGGCCATCTTATCAGCTGAGCAGTGTAATGAGGTTCTGTCTGAAGAAACCAGCTGCTAAATACACAAAGACTGTGGCTGCAAATTCAATAAAAAACACTGGAAATGCTGCTGTGCTGCTGTTTTCTCTGCATATCGTGACTTTAATATTACTGTTTTCAAATGGTGATATAATTTCTCATATTAAGCTTTAAAAATGCTCTCTATCGGTGAACATTACTAAACTAGCTTTTGAATTTACCAGTTTAGTTCAGTCCATTCAAATCCTACCAGAGACGTTAGTTCCAGCAGATCACAGGTATTAGATGTCTGTGTGTCTGTATATAAACAGAACAATAAACAGACACAGTATAGAAACAGACTGCAGACACTATATACACTGTAAAAAATGAGGACTGTCAAAACATTTTCAACACAAACTCTTAAATCCTCAAGTTTTCCGGCTGGATTTGTATAAAGCCTCCATCACCCAAAGAAAGATAGTTAGAAGATGATAGAAGATACTTGTGTCACTAACTTTTATAGTTTACATATGTGTAAAGTGTGTATCTTTACTTTAATACTCATGGTTTCAGCTTTACTTTGCTTTACAATGTCGATAATCACATCTGGACTTACTGAGCCTTTCTGCAGTTCCTCACAGCTGGAATCAGTCTCTGTCGTCCCTCCTCTGATGTGTTGTACTTCATCAGATCCAACTCATCCAGAACCTCCTCTGACATCTGCAGCATGTAGGCCAGAGCTGAGCAGTGGATCTCAGAGAGTTCCTTCTCTGATCTGTTCTCTGACTTCAGGAACTCTTGGATCTCTTGATGTAGTGAGTGGTCGTTCATCTCCATCAGACAGTGGAAGATGTTGATGCTTCTGTCAGGAGAGGCTGTTATGTTCATCTTTTTTTTCTTCTTCTTCTTCTTCAGGTTATTGATGGCTTTCTGGATAATTTCTGGACTGTTGTCTGTCTGACCCAGCAGGCCTCCTAAGAGTCTCTGGTTGGACTCCAGAGAGAGCCATGAAGGAAGCGAACAAACAGGTCCAGGTGGCCATTTTTATTTTCAAGGGATTTCATGATTGCTCCCATCAAGAAGACATCCAAGGTTGAATCAACATATTTTCCCCCCAGGAAGTCCTCCAGCACCTCTGTGTTGCTGCTGGTGTAACAGTGGAACATGTAAACTGCAGCCAGAAACTCCTGAACGCTCAGATGAACAAAGCAGTAGACTGTTTTCTGGAAGATCACACTCTCTCTTTTGAAGATCTCTGTACAAACTCCCGAGTACACCGAGACCTCTGTGACATCAAGACCACACTGCTCCAGGTCTTCTTGGTAGAACATGATGTTTCCTTTCTCCAGCTGTTCAAACGCCAGCCTCCCCAGTTAAGAAGAACATTGCTGTCAGCCTCCATCAGCTCCTGTGACTCGTCTCATGTCCCTCATCGTACTTCTGCTTCTTCCTCTTTATCTGAACCAGCAGGAAGTGTGAGTACAGGTCAGTCAGGGTCTTGGGCAGCTCTCCTCTCTGGTCTGTAGTCAACATGTGCTCCAGAACTGTAGCAGTGATCCAGCAGAAGACTGGGATTAGACACATGATGTGGAGGCTCCTGGAGGTCTTGATGTGTGAGATGATTCTGCTGGACAGCTCTTCATCACTGACTCTCCTCCTGAAGTACTCCTCCTTCTGGGCGTCTGTGAAGCCTCGTACTTCTGTTACCCTGTCAACACATGAAGGAGGGATCTGATTGGCTGCTGCAGGTCGGGAAGTTATCCAGACGAGAGCCGAGGGAAGCAGATTCCCCTCGATGAGGTTTGTCAGCAGCAGGTTGACTGATGACTTCTGTGTGACATCAGACACAACCTCATTGTTGTGGAAATCCAATGAAAGTCTGCTTTCATCCAGGCCGTCAAAGATGAACAACAGTTTACAGACAGCGAGCTTCTCTGCTGGGACCTTCTGTAATGTTGGATGGAAAACATGGAGCACCGTGAGAAGACTGTACTGCTCATCTTTGATCAAGTTCAGCTCCCTGAACGAGAGCAGAACCAGCAGACTGACATCTTGGTTTTCCAAGCCCTCTGCCCAGTCCAGAGTGAACTTCTGCACCGAGAAGGTTTTTCCAACACCAGCGACGCCGTTGGTCAGAACCACTCTGATGGGTCTCTGTTGGCCAGGTAAGGCTTTAAAGATGTCGTGGCACTTGATTGGAGTTTCATGGAGGGTCTCCATCTTGGAAGCTGTCTCAAGCTGCCTCACCTCATGTTGGGTATTAACCTCTTCACTCTGTCCCTCTGTGATATAGAGCTCAGTGTAGATCCTGTTGAGGGGGGGTTCCACTTCCTGTTTCATCACTTCCTTCAGTCACACGTTCACATCTCGTCCTCAGATTGATCTTATGTTCATCTAAAACCTCCCGCAGACCAAGACTCACTAAGGAAGAGAAAAATTTGACAGTCAGGTGATTTTTTTTCATTCTAAATAAAAAATGATCATTATAGAATATACAGAAAAGTAAAGCTTATAAAGTCCAGTTTGGGGAGCATCAGAAATAATGCTTCTTTTCTCAGCCTCTGACTGTGTGTTGGTGTACGTGTTTGATTGACAGCAGAGGTGACAGATGCAGCTGCAGCTCTTCATCTGAACAGCTCACCACTGTTCTCCTCCCTGCAATATTACCTGATACACTGACCAAATGATGCTAAATATATGAATTTCTTGTTGACCTGTTTTTATTGAATAGCACCGCTAAGGAAGCACTGCAAATCTCTGTGACAAACACACTACATTTCCTATAGCTGCTTCACAATAAAAGCCTTCTATTGGTGCAGAGAATAAAATGGTTTATAGCATACCAAAATATGTAAGGTTGTAAAGACTCAAAGAGGCACCAAACTACACAACGCAGGTGAGCTCACACCAGGCTCGTGTTCAGAAATACAGAGGAATTTCCACAGTTCCATAGTCCATTATTTAGGTAGTCTAAAAAATAGCTACATAGCCTACTCTAAATATTTTACAATGACCAACTTATCTAAGGGCAGTAACGCAACATAGTGTCTGCACTCAGTCCATTCCCTTCTCTCAGCGCTCTCCAATGAGTAAAAGCTACACCAATTGTTATACTGTTTGTGTTTGTCCTCGCCGTCCATCAAACAAAATGTTGGTAATATTTAACTTGCTGTTTTAGCTAGCCTACGCTGTGAGAATTTAAAAAACAGAGCGCTCTCTCTCTCTCTCTCTCTGTCTCTCACACAGACAATAATGAGCCGCCGTTCTCTCTCCCCCATCGGATTCTCCCTCACTCATGTCATTGCCAGAACCTCTTTTGCTGTTCTGCTTATATTTATCAAACAGGCAACATAGCTGGGGCTCGTGACAGCCAGCTTATCAAGAGCTTTTTAAACACTTGCACCCGCTTGGTTGCTTATTCAACAAGTCACAGAACATGATTGAGAACATTCTGATTGGTTAATGCAAAGACGGGGGGCATTATCATAGAAACTAACAAAATATTAGATCTTAAATAGCCGCGCTGCATGACACCAACAAATGTCACAAACAAAAACAACAAGTAGTGTTTTCAAACATGACAACATCAGCAGACAGGTGTCCAGTCTTACTTTGTACAGAGCTGCTCTGACCCGGCTGTCTGCAGTCCAGCTCTTGATCTGGATCTTTCTCCACAAAGGGGACAGGAGGAGTCTCCTGGTGAAGCAGACTGGTCCCAGTATAAGGTGATGCACTGTCTGCAGAACCAGTGTCCACAGCCGGTAGAGACTGGATCCTTCAGGACGTCCTGACACAAAGCACAGCAGGACGGCTGCTCCTCCACAGAAACAGGACTCCTCGTCTCCTCCTCTCTGTGGAGATTAACACATTCTCTATAACACATTATATTAGTGGTGACAAAGCCACGGCTCACACGTTGCAGCTCATTCCCTACATATATACGTATGTGGTTCCTCTATTCACATCCTTATGTTGTTTTTTATTTACTTTGGAATTTATGTAACAAAAACACACTAAGAGGTCAAATCACATGCATCTACCTTGTAACAAAACAAAAATGTTGTCAATCATCAAATCAGAGAAACTGGTGTCCAAAAAGCTAAACTTAGAAAAGTCCTGACACCTGTGCTGGAAACTGTCCATTTTATTCACAATACCTCGTGGTGGAGCTTCATGAAAATCACCTAGTGTTGTTCTGCTCCACTGCGACACAGCTTTCAAAGCAAAAAACCTGCCATTTGATTTTTTTTTTATATTAACCTGCAGTGAAACTGTTCCTGATGACAAGCAGTTGACCCACAGTTGATTTTACTTTAGGTGTTTTTGGTGTACATTTTGAAATTCACATTAGTGGCAGAATGTGGGATAAAATACTGTAAAGTAGATTCCACTGTCTGAGGCTGACTGTATGAAATACGTTGATTTAGCTGAAAATTACTTTCAGCTTCTTTATTGGAAGCCACAAGGAGGGATATTTACTATTTACTTGTGGGGATGGAGCAGTGGATACGGCACATGCCTTTGGTATCAGAGACCCGGGTTCAACTTCCCACTGTCCACCAATGTGTCCCTGAGCAAGACACTTAACCCCTCGTTGCTCCAGAGGCGTGCGACCTCTGACATAAATAGCAAATGTAAATCGCTTTGAGTGTGTGTGAATGTATGTGGTGCTGAGCAGAGTGTTGATGATTGTTTCTGCTTTAGTCTCTCTCTCTTCTTGTGTGTCTATAATCTGTCTATCTGCCCTTTGGACAGGAAAACTTTAAAATACATTGAATTTGAAAACTGAAAGTTGAATCTTCTTCAGGTCAGCTTACAGTAGAAACCGTCTCACATGACTCCTTTTGTCTGATGGTCTAGGTTCATTACTGAAGTTTGGAGGTGACTGTCTGGAGCAGTCACTCACCGTGGACTGAAAGCTGGATCCTAAAGGCTCCACTCTCCACCTGTGGAAATAAGAAATATTTTACATTCATAATTATACATGACAGGATTTGACAATAACGTATAGTTATTTCATCTCATCAGTTTCAGGAGTCCTATTCTGCCAGTTAGACTTTGATTCATAACACATCATTATTTAAGGTTTTCAACTTCATAGTTTTGAACCAGGACTTTTTTTTAAATCAAGTTAACAATAAGTTTTGTCAGATTAAGTACACAGCTGTAATTTCAGTGTGACAGACAAATATTTAATAAATATTTAGGTAAATATGAGTATGAGGACGGTATTAGCAGATACCCAAATTTATAATGACTCTCTGGTAATGGAATAAAAACATATTAAAAAGACAAATAATTACAAAGGAACAGTGTTGTCGTGTAGCTTAATGATTCACACCCACTTCGTGCTTTAGAGGTGTTTCAGAAGAGCACCTTCAGTGGTAGGGTGATCCCACCAAAATGCAAGACAGAACGGCGTCGTAAGTCTTTCCTGCCTGCCGCCATTAGGCTCTTAAACAGAAAATAACTGAGGGATTCTTTGTAACCTGATATTAATAGTATGACAAGATACTTGTCCTTAGTGCACTAACTTTTTGTGATTTGGGCTTCTTTTATTCGCTTTATCCTTGTATTGTTATTTATTTTTAGACTTTTATTTTTGACTAACTGACTACATGGATTGAGCTGTCTATGTGTGAGGACTGAATGTGATTGCTGCTACTGTAAAAGATTGTAATTTCCTGCAAAGGATCAAATAGAGTCTCTATCTATCTATCTTACCAGATAACATTAAAAACTGAATCATCTTCAAAGAGACTCTTACTTTGTTTCTGATGGTCTAGGTTCATTACTGAAGTTTGGAGGTGACTGTCTGGAGCAGTCACTCACCGTGGACTGAAAGCTGGATCCTAAAGGCTCCACTCTCCACCTGTGGAAGTAAGAAATATTTTACATTCATAATTATACATGACACAGGATTTGACAATAACGTATAGTTAGAGTTATTTCATCTCATCAGTTTCAGGAGTCCCATTCTGCCAGTTAGACTTTGATTCATAACACATCATTATTTAAGGTTTTCAACTTCATAATTTTGAACAAGGACTTTTTTTTTAAATTTAAAATTAAAAAATAAGGTTGATCAGATTAAGTACACAGCTGTTATTTCAGTGTGACAGACAAATATTTAATAAATATTTAGGTAAATATGAGTATGAGGACGGTATTAGCAGATACCCAAATTTATAATGACTCTCTGGTAATGGAATAAAAACATATTAAAAAGACAAATAATTACAAAGGAACAGTGTTGTCGTGTAGCTTAATGATTCACACCCACTTCGTGCTTTAGAGGTGTTTCAGAAGAGCACCTTCAGTGGTAGGGTGATCCCACCAAAATGCAAGACAGAACAGCATCGTAAGTCTTTCCTGCCTGCCGCCATTAGGCTCTTAAACAGAAAATAACTGAGGGATTCTTTGTAACCTGATATTAATAGTATGACAAGATACTTGTCCTTAGTGCACTAACTTTTTGTGATTTGGGCTTCTTTTATTCGCTTTATTCTTGTATTGTTATTTATTTTTATCTTTGGGTTTAGGACTCCAGTATATTCTAGTTTCTTTGGCGTACTGTTCACTTCACGGATTATTTTATCTACTGTATTTATTTTTAGACTTTTATTTTTGACTAACTGACTACATGGATTGAGCGGTCTATGTGTGAGGACTGAATGTGATTGCTGCTACTGTAAAAGATTGTAATTTCCTGCAAAGGATCAAATAGAGTCTCTATCTATCTATCTTACCAGATAACATTAAAAACTGAATCATCTTCAAAGAGCCTCTTACTTTGTTTCTGATGGTCTAGGTTCATTACTGAAGTTTGGAGGTGACTGTCTGGAGCAGTCACTCACCGTGGACTGAAAGCTGGATCCTGAAGGCTCCACTCTCCAACTGTGGAAATAAGAAATATTTTACATTCATAATTATACATGATGGGGGCATTTGGGAGTCTCTGGGGCGCGTTGTCGGGGTAGGTTTTGGTGCTCCTCCTCGGGGGTGCTTGACTGGGGGAGCTGGGCCCCGTCCAGGGTTCACATTGGCCTCGGGGGCTGCTGGCACTGCTTGCACTCTGGGGAGGGATGCCTCTGGCTGGGCTGGGGGACCGTTGGCCTGGTTGTCCCGCGTTATCGCTCCCTGGCGGCCGGGAGCTTCCCGGCACGGCTTTCTGCTGTTCTTCCTTGGGGCGGGGTACAGCTTCCCCCGGGACATGCGGTCTGGGGTCTTTTGCGCTTTGGGGGGTCGCAGGGTGCCCTGGCTTCTGGGGGTGGGGGTCTCTGTGCGGGTTGATCTGGTTGCCGTTTGGTGGGCTGCGGTGGGATTGTGGGGCGATTGTCGATGCATCTTGATGCATTGTGCTTCTTCCCTGTGCAGGGTCTCTGGATGGCTGCTGGGCGTTTAGTTTGTGCAGGGGAGGCATTTCCTCGTTGGCTTGGAGGGACCTGTTTGCGTCCCTGTTTACTTCGTTGGCCTCAGAGCCGCGCTTCCCCATTTCTCTGTCGGCCAGTTGTTGGACCCCTCTGGATGCTGAGGTATATAGTTAGTTTTCGGGATGTGCAGTGTGGGTGCGGGGCAGGGCTGTGCTCCGGTTTGTTCTGGGTTTGTGCCTGGAGTTCTCGGCCCTTGACGGGGTGGGTGGGTTGTTGGTGACATGCAGCTGAGCTAGTTGATTTTGCCTCGTTGCTGGTTTGGCTGGTGTTGCACGGCTGCCGGGGGGCGCGCTGTGCATGGGGGATGTCGGCCGGCGCCGGCGGCCTTAGTTTTTTCCGGCGGTTGGGGGGGACGGCGGACTTTTATTGCCGGGTGCACGGTGACCTGTGCGGCGCGTTTGCTGCCAGGCTGGGACTTGCTGCTGGTGTTTCTCTCCGCTGGCTTTCGCTGTCGTGTTATTCCGTTTGCTCTCTCTCGTTTGCCCGACCTCGCACGCGGGATTCGCGGGGGGCTGCTGGGCATTGGGTGTCGCCGTGCTCGCGCAGTGTGCGCGTTGGGCTCGTCACTTGTGCATTGGTGTTGATGATTGCGTCGCATTTGGGCATTTTGGTTGTTCGGTGCGCGGCGGTGGGGTGCTGGATGGGGGGGGGAGCACTAGTCTATGTTGTGTGCGCGCCGCGGTCGGTCCGGGCGCTGCTCTTCCGCAGGTTACGCTTTGCATTACGTTGTCAACTGGCATTTGGGTCGGGGTCTCCTGCGTTTGCATCGCGGTGCATCTGGGAGTCTATGTTTTTTTGATAGATTTTTTTATTTTTTTATTTCTCCCACCCCTATTGGCTACTGGGGTTCTTGCCTGCCTGTTACAGTCGTGGCGTCCCACTCTCACTAACAACTACATTCTTTAAACAGGCTTATGCGCACACACATGTACATACACACACATACAGACACACACACAGACACAAACAAACTTAGGTTGTCCCTGGTAGAATTATTCCTGATGCTTTTCTTTCAGTTACTTATTTAAATTAATTATTATTCCAGCTCTCGTGGCTGTGCTGTGTTGCTTATTTAATGTGCTGGACTGTTTCTTGTTTTCATTTTTCTCTTAGTTGTCTTAATATGTCAGCTGTTTATTGCTGCTGTTCGGCTGGTTGTCTTTTACTTTTATTATTATTTTTATTGTTTGTTTTTGTGTTTGTTTGTTGTTTTCTCCTCACCAAGCCCCCCCTCTCTGTTCTATTGCAGGTTTCATTGCTTTCTGCAATTGGCATTTCCCCACCTGTTGTCCCCACCTTCCATCCCCCTTCTCTTACAGGTCTTGTCCTTTCTCTGTGCTGTCTGTTTGTGCCCCCCCATCCCCGTGTCTGCCCCCCTGTCCTGCTCTGTGACAAATCAATACATAATTAAATAAATAATAAAACAGACAAAGGAGTATTTTAATACTCTCTTGTTCAAGTAAAATCTGTCTGGCACAATATGGTATCCAGGTCATTATACTCTATACCAGGCTGCTGGGCAGGACAGGTTAAAATAAAATAAATAATAATAATAATAATAATAATAATAATTATACATGACACAGGATTTGACAATAACGTATAGTTAGAGTTATTTCATCTCATCAGTTTCAGGAGTCCCAATCTGCCAGTTAGACTTTGATTCATAACACATCATTATTTAAGGTTTTCAACTTCATAATTTTGAACAAGGACTTTTTTTTATTTATTTTTTTTATAAATCAAGTCGCACCATAAAAATAAGTTATTTCAGTGTGCCAGACACATATTTAATAAATATTTAGGTAAATATAAGTATGAGGACGGTATTAGCAGATACCCAAAACTGAATCATCTTCAAAGAGACTCTTACTTTGTTTCTGAGGGTCCAGGTTCATTACTGAAGTTCGGAGGTGACTGTCTGGAGCAGTCACTCACCGTGGACTGAAAGCTGGATACTGAAGGCTCCACTCTCCACCTGTGGAAATAAGAAATAAGGCAGTGCTGGAAAATATTGGTAGCCACAGACAATGTTGACACTTTGGGCCAAATTTGGACATTTTCACTTTAGTTGGCAGCGGTTTAGACAATAATGGCTGTGTGATGTGTTATTTTAAGGGAACCAAAAATTTACACTGTTATACAAGCTGTACATTCACTACTTTAGCAAAGCTTGTAGCAAAGTGTCATTTCTACACTTAGATAAGAAAATGAAATAACAAAAAAAAACACATTGGTTTCTAATCAGAGTGACTCCTGACTGAACAGATAAGGCACTAAGATTAACTAAGCCTGGCTGTTGGCCTGGACTGGAGCAGGCTAGCTGCAGAGAATAAATCAACATGGAAACTGATGTGCTACTTCTTTCGTGAAACTGAGTCATAGCTTAATTCAGCCAGGAAAACTAGAAAATCCCGGGTTTGATCCACTATCTTGGTTTTGTGAAACAGCCCTCAGATTTTCAGTATGTGGATCAAGTAGGTCAAATAAAGTTTGTCAGATTAAGTACACAGCTGTTATTTCAGCATGACAGATACATATTTAATAAACATTTAGGTAACTTTAAGTATCAGGTTGTAGAAGGTATCAGCAGATACCCAAATTGATAATGACTCGGATCAGGATCACGGCCAAAACCTTCATCAGGACTTCTTTGGTGACGGAATAAAAACTTTTTTAAACATCACATAATTACAAGAGAACAGTGTTGAAGTGCAGGTTATAACATTAAAAACTGAATCATCTTCAAACAGACTCTTACTTTGTTTCTGAGGGTCCAGGTTCTTTACTAAAGTCTGGAGGTTTTTCTATAGACCAGTCACTCTTCATAGACAGACAGGAGGATGTTGGAGACTCTGCTCTGTTCCCCTCTTCCTTCAAATCACACATCTTCTCAAGTCTGACAGGTAAATCAGTAACACAGGAGACAAAGACAAGAATTCTTTCAGTTAGCTAGCCTTTACCAAGTATTTCCTCTCTTCTCTGTTTCTACAGGCTATATACACTCCCTGTATTTCACTGTGTTTGTTAATAAAATATTGTGTTAATAAAGTTTTGGGGAAAAAAACCCTCTTTACTCTTTAGGTTACAAGTAAGCCCTGAGATGAACTCTTCCAATGAATCGTGAGGAAATGCCGTGGAAGGAACGGTCAACTTGATCGTGAACTTAATTCACGCACATTTTAAGCGTTGAAATGTTTTAATTGTCTGGGCTGTAACTACAAACAGCTAACAGACCATAATGTCATTTTACAATGTGGGCTTATCCTGTATACACCAGTGATGTAACATTTTCTACCTCTAACCAGCTACATTTTGGTGATATCTTTAGTTACTTTGCTGATATAGATTATTAATACAAAATCAAAATCAAGTGGTGAAAACTAACTAAGTTAATTTACTCATCTACTCATTTGTCTGACAGCTTTAGTTACTTTTCAGATTACAATTTTTCATCCCCTTCTGGTCCTGGGAAGGGGATCAACTACGTATCTCCCCATGTTTGAAATGTTGCTTTACGTGTTGAGAAACTTCTCCTTTTTCATTTAAATAAACTATTCAAACCCCTCTTGGATCAGCTGGAAAATGCATCTTCACAAAGCTGAAAACAGGACAGTGGCACTACAAACACTTGATGATCTAATCGACCATGATGCTTTGGTTTTGAGTGCAGGACATCTTATAGCGGGAGTAGTTTTACTCTGTGGTATTAGTATTTTCACTAAAGTAAAGGATCTGAAAACTTCTACAACTGGCTACACAGCAGTATATGAAGTAATCAAGTAAATATAATGAAGTAAAATAATCCCCACCTTTACCAGCTGCAACATTAAAGTGATCAACATGCACATTAATGCATCACTAATTAGACTCTATGATTCTAAAATGGGCCATTCTGCATAATCAGCACTTTTATTTGTAGTACTTTAATATATATTTTGATGCTAGTACTTTTGTCCTAGTACTCAATACAAAGAGTTTGACTGGAGGAGTATTTTAAACTGTGGTGCTGCTATTTGTATTCCTCCTCTGCAGCTCTTCCCGGGGTTCACGGTTTTTAAGGGAGTTTTTCTGATCTGAATCGAGGGTCTAAGCATAGAGGGGGGGTCGGATGCTCGATCGCAAAGCCATATTTGTCCAAATTGTGATACTGGGCTATAAATAAAACTGACTTGACTTGATACTTTGTCTGACTGTTCGCGCACTGACAGGACCAACAAGCGATATCTGAGCGCCTACAGTCCACGATTAAACTAAACTAGACTTCTCTGTCAATAAAATAATGACGTCAAACTTACGCTGCCAGCTGCGTTACGGCCTTTCACATAGAAAACGATTTATGGTGGGTTCTGCGGGGTCGCCAGCAGTGCGCAACAACAAACCGGCGCAGCCCTCTGAAGATGTTGGGCCAGCGACAGACCTGCTTCTTCATTTCTTCTTGTTTTTGCATTTTAGGGCTGTGGTAACCAGCATTCAGGTTCATTACCGCCACCTATTGTGTATGAAAATGATCTGTCCCTTTGACCAAACAAACAAAAACAACCCCCGCATTTCACTGAACACTAAATTATTTTGATCAGCCCAAATTTCCATCACAATCTGGAAAACTCATTCCAATCCAAGCTTCCTGATTTCGGTTCTGGAGAGTTTTGGTAGTAAAAAATATCATGTGTGAAGTCAAGTCATTTTGAGGTATAATCAGAATCAGAAATACTTTATTGATCCCCGAGGGGAAATTCTTTTGTCACAATTGCACACTCGTCAAAAGGTAGATAGAGTATATAAATATACTGATATAAAAGGTGTGTGGTTATGTACAATATCTACATTATTAAGAATTATTATGATGAACCAAAAAGGGACAAGTGAATAAATAGCAGCAGAGAATATTGCACATTAATTATTAAACAGGTAATATTGGACAGAGAATAGATAATGAGGTCTAGTTTAATAACTGACTAAGTGTCAGACACTTAAAGGGAGGAGTTATTTAGTTTGATGGCCACAGACAGGAATGACTTCCTGTCCATGTGCACTCCCAGGTATTTATAATCCTCCACAATGTCCACAGGGACCCCCTGGATGGAAACAGGGGTCACTTTAATCATCATACCTGATTACACTATGAACAGCAAACACTTTTTCTGTTAAAAGAATCATTAAACACACACACACACCTTTGACATTACCATGCCACACAAACACATTTTGGTTCTTCAGCGGTTCTTTGGGGTGGTTAAGGTGCTATATAGCGCTCCTTCCATACAAATCACCTGCTAAGCCCCTGCCTAAACTAAATATTCTGTTAGTAAAGTTTTCAATAATTTACATAAGCTGACATAATATACATTTTTTTAAAAAGCAAGCCTCTGCCTTACCGTTAAGCTCTGCACTCAAGTATTAAGTAGCCTACTAAGTACACATTAATGTCACATACAGGGCATAGGAATAATTCCACACATCCCCAGCATAAAAATATAAATTCATCATGAAAAGCTTTCTCAATATCCTCAGATTCAGAACACAGTAGGCATATAGTCCTATAAGACACACAAATTGTATTAGTGTAGGTCTATAAATCCCTTATAATGATCACTTTCGTATATACCATTTGAACCATTGTAATAAATTTAATACATTTTATTTATGTAGTGCCAATTCATAACAGTGAACATTGCACTTTTCGTACAAAGCAGGTTTACACCGTAGCCTAATCTTAATCTAGTATTTACAGAGACCACCATTAAGGACTTGCCATTAAAATGTGTTTTTGACCCGGAACTACATTTGACCAGAGCACGTAGGGGAGACGAGGCAGAGAGGCGTTTTGGCGGTTGTTTTGAATCTCGAGAGGATGGCGTCTTTGAGCCCAGGAATGGAAAATTTCGGATATGTTGAGAATATGGCGAGTGAATCGGACGACGAGGAAGGAGAATGGCAGGAGGTAACATTGAAGAGAACAAGAAAGAAGAATTCTGTGTCCAGCCACAGTGAGTCGGAAACAACAGAACAAAATGAAAACAGCGAGGAAAACAAATGGGGTGGAAGAGAGGAAAGTGGTGATTGAGTTCGGAGAAGCTTCTGGTAGCAAACTACATCCAGTAAAACTTACAAAGGAACTTCACGAAGAGACACATTAGACAAGCAAGATTCCTGAGTAAAAGGAAGATGTTGATTGAAACAGTCAGTAGAGCAGCAACAGATACTTAAAATGAAGACCTTGAATAAAGTAAGAATTAAAAGTCCTAGTTAATTGTAAGATTAGAGGAGTGAATAGTAAAGTCCCATTAGATATTGGTACTGAAGAAATGGAGAAAGAAATTAAAAGAGAGTCCTGTTAGTGAAGCGCCTTCCTACAAGATACCAGGGGAAATTAGTTGATAGTCTATCTGTGCTACTGCAATTTGACGGAGATATGCCACAGAAAGTGATGATTGGATGCATGCGCTTTAATATGAGGGAATTTATACCTAAACCGCTACGTTGCTTTAAATGTCAGACAATTGCACATGTAGCAGATCAGTGTAAATCTAAGCCAAGGTGTGCTGGAGAAAATGAATATGGCCGCTGCGCAGTACACGCCAAAACGAAATGTTGTAAGTGACCATAGTGCTGCTTATCAGGGATGTGAAGTTCAAAAAAGAGCAAAAGATATTCAGAGATACAAAACAAAGTAGCAAGCTGTATGTGAACACTACGCTGCATGAGAAATATGGGTACTACAAACATTTATTTACGGATGGTTCTAAAAACCCAGAGAACAGAAAATCAAGCTGTGCTTTTTACATTTCAGAATTAAAATTTAAGGTGTTTAAAAGACTAACCGATCATTTATCGGTGTATGCAGCAGAAATGCACTACAGTGGATAGAGGAAATCAAACCAATGAGAATGGTAATTTGTTCAGATTCAAGCGCAGCTCTGGCCAGTCTCAAAATGTCTAAATGTAGGGAGGATATATTGTTTAAATATTGTTATCTTTATACAGAATACGTAGTCTGGGGATTGATGTTCAGTTTTATTGGCATCCAAGGGAACGAGATGGCAAACACATTAGCTAAAAATGGGTTGAGGTGGCAGAACCAGTTAGCAAAGTAGAGATCAAAGCATATGTAAGGAGCAAAATTAAGAGTATATGGGATAATGGAAATAAAGGAAGACATTTATACAAGATTCAGCAGAAAGTGGGTGAGTCATTGGGGAAGAGCAGGACAGAACAGTGTCAATTTAGCAGAATTAGACTTGGTCACACAAAGTTAAATGCATCTCTGCACCTTGTTGGAAAACATCCATCTGGAAACTGTGAGGCAGGCAATCAACCAGAAACTGTGGAACATGTGCTGTTAGCGTGCACTAAATACTCAAAGGAAAGACTGGCTTTAAGAAATGGACTGGAACATGAAGGAATTAAACAAATGGACATAACTCAGGAAAGATTTTTTTTTTTTTTTTTTTTTTACAACTAACTGGAGTGAACACAAGGATTTAGGCAGATTTAGGCAAAAATTCCAAGTCTGTGTGATTGTCATCAATGTCATTGTTTCTCGATGTTGTTGTCTCTGAAATATTGGACTTGCTTCGGGGAGGCTACACTTGGTTACGGTCTTTGATCCGTTAGGCAATCTGGCAGGCATGTGTTGGAACTAATACACTGGTACCCATGTACCCACACGTAGTCCACCACACTTGGATTTATCTGAAGTGAAACTTACTCTCTTGCCGTTTTGGTTGGCCTGGGTCACTACGGAACTTGGATCCTGTTCGACGGAGCCAAAACGGTCCGGGTATCTCTGGATAATCCGTAATTTGTTTGTAATACTAAAACAAAAATGCCGTTTATCTGTTTTTTTGTATCAAAACGAAAAAACATTTAAAAACGTTTTTCGTTTTTGGCGATTCATTTTATTGTTAATTCTTTTTGAAGAAAGGATGAAGAGAGTCTGTGAACTTGAGTCAATTCCTTTTTCGTTAGAAAGCAAAAACGGAAGTCACGTGGTCTATTTCCTTATATGGAAGCGAAAGCAACCGGTAAACCATCAACATAAAAGTAGCCCATAGACCATGTAGTTAAAGAGGTGATTTTAGACTAAAACTAAAGTAAAATAACGTTTGTAGTAGGTTATAAAACTAAACTAAATCTGGGTGTGGAGAAAAAAAACACTTTAATTAACTGAAATAAAATACTTATTATATAGTTAAGTAGAGTAAATGTTTTTAATGCAGCCTGTAGTTCTCATTAGTTATGTAGGCATACTTATGTGTGAAACCTGGTGAGCATTACTGTCAGAAATCATCTCCTCTGGCTCTGGGGCTTTCAAGTCTTTTACTGCCTTTCTTGGATTTAATTCTGTTTATTGAGCCACCAGGGAAAGCTATGCATTGTTCAAACCTGTGTAAAGTAAAATAAAAGTGAAATTGAGTCCCTGTGAGCCTGGACAGGGTTTGAGGACTGATGATAGTATCAAGGCTGGTCCCATCACCTACCATCACTCTTTGTTTAAATAAATGCTGGACTGGCAGGACAAAGCAGAACACCTCTCTTTCCTCCAGCAGCAGAAAGGGGCCCTGTTGTCACTTTCAGATATTTACATCATGGTTTATGGCAACCACACCTTGTAATTGTTGCACTGTTTTTGTAAATAAGGATGATGTCAACTTATGAAAAAAGAGGGAAAAGGGCTGAGGGAATTTACGCAGCCCGAAAACAAGTAAACTGCCCCACCCTTAGCAGAACTTAGCAGTTGACAAAAACATTCACAGGACCCATCCACCTGTAACAGGGTCTCGTAAAAAGAATCAGGACACAAAAATCAGCAGTTGATCAGGCAGCAAAACAGCAGTGGCTATACAACCCTCAACTAATGCAGTAAGTCATCCACCCAGCTCTGACTCCACCTCATTCAAGGAGCAGATGTTTAAGGCAACTCAGTGTATCAACCTCCACAGCCATCTCTGTGGTGAACTCTAGCAGAACAGGCCATGCAGTCTACAGGGGGTCTTGGTGACAGGTGGCTTAAAATGGCTGTAATAAAAACAAATTAAAAAGTCTTCACAAAAGTTGGCTGGCATACCATCCAAAATCCCTAACCTGCTCCCTGATCACACTGCAACACAATACATCGAGAGATCCTGAACGCTCCCTGAACATCAGCTCTTAATGAGCTGATTGTCTCCAGGTGTGTGCCGCTACTGGAGAGGCAGGGTGGAGCTTACCTGAGAGGGTGAAACTAGATTGTGGCATTACTAGGCTGAAAGCCATCACAACAAGAAAATGGATAACCACACAGGCTAACTAATTCACTGATATACAAGCTTACATTTAAACAGCTCGCCTTGTTATCAAACTCGAACCATCGGTTAATATTTAGTTTTATCTGTGTTAGCAGCTATCAATACACAAACACTTTTTACTAAAAGGGACCGGGGCCAAACTCCCCTAAACAGATGAGAAAGTCTGAGCACATTGTTCAGTCTTCTCCAGAGCAGCCTTTACTGCCAGTTAACAATCTGATCATCAATCTCATCAGTCAGATGAACACCAAGCTTTATTTGGACATTAAGCCTTTCATTCACAAACACCTCAGAAGAAAAACCTTCTGATATTCCCTCTGTCACGTCACAGAACACCAACAGCAACTTCTAATGACATTTTCTCACATCCGATACAAATGGGCAAACTCAGAGCAGGACTGACTTCTCTTCCTCTTAACATATCAAGCATGTCCCACAAAACAAGCAACACGCAGCGCTAAATCAATCCGTCCCCACACGTCCCTCACAGTGTCTTAATGCTGCAACATGTCTGCAGGGATAAAGAAAGAACCACATTGACAGTGCTACTAAAGGTGGGTGACCCGGGTAGGGTCGACAGGTTGGAGCTGTGTCTAGTACAGGTCACCCATTTATTTCAATTTCCTTATGCACAAAAGCAGAGCCACATTACAAGGTGTGGTTGGTTACCCTGCACAGGCTCACATCCTCCAGGTATTGGGGAAAATCTGGGAGGTCCTGGGATGAGTACCAGGGAAAAAAACTAAATGACTCAACTTCAACTCAATTTTACTTTACACAAGTACGAACAGTACAGAGCACAGCATTTTCCTGGTGGTTCATCAAACAGAATTAAACCCAAAAAAGCATTAAAAGATCTAAAAGCCCCAGAGCTAGAGATCATTTTTGACTCTCAGTAATGCGTACCAGGTTTCACACATAAGTATGCCTACATAACTAATGAGAACTGCAGGCTGCATTAAAAATATTTACTCTATTTAACATACATAAGTATTTTACACTGGCAAAAATTGAAAAGGAAAATAAAAAGTTTACAACTCCACAGATTCGTTTTTGGAAGAGTTTTGTTTTGACACATAACAGTAGATGGTGGAAGCTGAGAGTTTTTTAGCAGCTATAGCACCACAGAAAGAGAAGCTGGGAGGCAGGTGAAGTTCTGCACACCCTTCAAACTCAGTGATTAACTTCCTCTGGTAGCAGTGCAGCCTTCTCTTTGATATAAACACAAGTCAAAAGGTCAAAACCTTATTGCCTGTTGGCGCCACAGAAGGGGCAGAGTGACCTCTGCTGGTTGAGCTTCCACATAGCAAGAAGGCCTATAAATATGTTAGGAAACCAAAATATGAATTAAATAATATAAACTTAAATAAATAGGCTAACTGCTGTCCTAATGCTGCATATAACATTAGTTCACTTGTCTTAATCTGAAGTTACAGGTCACCAATGGCCTTACAAATGTTTAATTCTCCCAAACAGAGTTATTTTATTTTTTTATTTCAGTTAATTTAAAAAAAGTTTTTTTTTTCCACGCCCAGATTTAGTTTAGTTTTATAACCTACTAAAAACGTTATTTTAGTTTGTCTAAAATCACCCCTTTAACTACATGGTCCATGGGCTACTTTTATTTTGAAGGTTTTACCGGTTGCTTTCGCTTCCATAAAAGGAATAGACCACGTGACTTCCGTTTTTGCTTTCTAACAAATAACGAATTGACTAAAGTTCACAGACTCTCTTCATTCTTTATTCAAAAAGAAATAATAAAATGAAAAACGGACCGTTTTTAATTGTTTTTTTGTTTCTGACACCAAAAACGGTTATTTGGTTTTTCGTTTTGAAACAAAAAACGGATACAGTTTGTTGTATTGTGTTTAGTAACTTTGGGCGGAATGTGTGGAAGCCTGCACAGGACCAACCACTCCGGTGCAGGACTTTCAGTCACTACATGCCGGGGGACGTGCACATCTGTTTGTGGGTCGGACATTAAATCACTGCCCCTGTTCTTCTCTTCCGATGCTGTGGACTCAGTCCCGTCTGATCAGTGTCATGGCTTTACAAGGCAATTTTTCTATTTCAGAAAACTGCCTTCGTAGCTTTGTACTAGAAATTAATTCTAAGAATAAATCCTTGAAAAACTAGCATATCGTGCAAAAGTTCATTTATTTCAGTAATTCAACTTAAAAGGTGAAACTATTATATAAACTCATTACATGCAAAGTGAGATATTTCAAGCCTTTATTTGATATAATTTCGATGATTATTGCGTACAGCTTATGAAAACCCCAAATTCAAAATCTCAGGTGTTATGGAAGACCAGGATGCTTCAATAGCGGCCTTCAGCTCTTCTGCATTGTTCGGTCTCATGTCTTTCATCTTTCTCTTGGCAATGCTCCATAGATTCTCTACGGGGTTCAGGTCAGGTGAGTTTGCTGGCCAATCAAGCACAGTAATCCCATGGTCACTGAACCAGGTTTTGGTACTTTTGGCAGTGCGGGCAGGTGCCAAGTCCTGCTGGAAAATGAAGTCAGCATCTCCATAAAGCTCGTCTGCTGAAGGAAGCATAAAATGCTCTAAAATGTCCTGGTAGACGGTTGACTCTGGACTTAATAAAGCGCAGTGGACCAGCAGATGACGTGGCTCCCCAAACCAACACAGACTGTGGAAACTTCACACTGGATTTCAAGCACCTTGGATTGTGTGCCTCTCCATTCTTCCTCCAGACTCTGAGACCTTGGTTTCCAAATGAGATGCAAAATTTGCTCATCAGAAAAGAGGACTTCGGACCACAGAGAAACAGAGCAGTTCTTTTTTTCTTCTGACGTTGTTTGTTGTTCAGGAGCGGCTTGATTTGAAGCCCATGTCCAGGACCCGTCTGTGTGTGGTGGCTCTTGATGCAGTAACTCCAGCCTCAGTCCACTCCTTGTGAAGCTCCCCCACACATTTGAATGGCCTTTTCCTGACAATCCTCTCCAGGCTACGGTCATCCCTGCTGCTTGTGCACCTTTTTTCTTCCAGACTTTTCCCTTCCACTTAACTTTCTATTACTGTGCCTTGATACAGCACTTTGAGAACATCCAACTTCTTTTGCAATTACCTTTTGAGGCTTTCCCACCTTGTGGAGGGTGTCAGTGATGGTTTTCTGCACAACTGTCAGGTCAGCAGTCTTCCCCATGATTGTGAATTCCACTGAACCAGACTGAGAGACCAATTAAAGGCTCAGGAACCCTTTGCAGGAGTTTTGGATTAACTAGCTGATTAGAGTGTGACACTTTGAGCCTACCGTCGTGCCAAGGTAGGCGCGTGCATTCAGCGAAGGCGGACCTTCCACTTCATCAAAGTAAATGAAAAATATACCACGTGGATTGTTTAATCTATCGTTTTAGTATTTATTAACGAGGTTTGTGTAGAACAAGCTAGCACTATAAACGTTTTCACAGGCTTACATTATGTGTTACCAAACTTCGTCTTATTCATTGCACTCAATTGAGAATATCTACACAAGACGAGCATTTAGTTTCACTCGTAAAGCAAACATTTATTTCGCGATAGTCTGGTGATGTTATAGCTGACCACGTAGTCGATCACTTTGTCATCCATGTTACTGTTTGAAGCTAGATTCAGACAGACTGTCACGACTTGTCTGAGCTTTTAAAAACAGTATCACAAATGAGTGTCCTCCAGCCCACTTGATGTAATGCCTACAAAGTTTTTACTGAAAGTAATGGATTCTGTTGGGCCCCATTTGATCTGTTTTTAACAGCTCCCTATCTACTGGTTGTGTCCCTGATTATTTCAAAACGGCTTGCGTGAACCCACTTTTAAAGAAACCTGGTTTAGATCCCTCCCTCCTACATAATTTTAGACCAATTTCAAAACTGCCTTTTATTGCAAAGATTCTAGAAAGAATTGTGTCCAAACAGCTGCTCACTGTGCTGGAAAATAACAAATTATTTGAAAAGTTTCAGTCTGGTTTTAGGAAGTACCACAGCACTGAGACTGCCCTGCTTAAAGTCACCAATGACCCTTTAATGTCTGCTGATGAAGGCATGTGCTCAGTCCTTGTACTCCTGGACCTTAGCGCTGCTTTTGACACCATTGATCACAACATCATGTTAGACAGACTGAGGCACTGGGTGGGGATCTCTGGTACTGCCCTAGAATGGTTTTCATCCTACCTGTCAAATAGGAAGTTTTGCGTGTCTGTAAACAACTATGTCTCCTCGTTCTGTCCAGTTAAATATGGTGTGCCTCAGGGGTCGGTCTTAGGACCCATTTTGTTTTCCTTGTATCTGCTTCCCCTTGGACATATTATCCATAAACATGGCATTTCTTTTCATATTTATGCTGATGACACACAAATTTACTTGCCCGTCAGATCCACAGACCCTGGAATGCTGAGTTCACTTAACAACTGCCTTTGTGAAGTTAAAAAATGGATGTCAAATAATTTCCTCCAGCTGAACTCAGACAAAACAGAAATCCTGGTCATTGGGTCTCAGCAGATGGCAAAACAGATACTGCCATCTGCTGGTTCCCTAGTAAATCACATTAAGCCTGTTGCAAAGAACCTTGGTGTTTGGTTTGACAAAGCTTGTTCAATCATGTTTTTATCAACTTAGAAATATAGCAAAAATTTGATCTATGTTAACTTTTAAGCTCACCGAGACCATTTTACACGCCTTCATCTCATCACGCCTGGATTATTGCAACAGCCTTTTCACCTGTTTAACCCAAAAATCTATTGATCGACTCCAGACTGTCCAGAACTCAGCTGCCAGGCTTTTAACCAGAACAAAGAAATATGACCACATTACTCCTATTTTAGCTTCATTACACTGGCTCCCAGTATGTTTTAGAATTGACTTTAAAATTCTATTGATCACTTTTAAAGCTCTTCATGGCCTCTCGCCTTGTTATATTTCTGACCTTTTAGTCCCATACGCACCAGCACGTACCTTGAGATCCTCGGGCAGGGGTCTGTTGTCTGTTCCAGAGTCTCGACTGAAAACTAAAGGGGACAGAGCGTTTGCTGTCAGGGCCCCGAGGCTCTGGAACAGCCTGCCCGAGGAAATCAGGTCGGCTGAGTCAGTGAACTCTTTTAAGTCCCTTCTTAAAACATACTTTTATAGGAGAGCCTTTCCCGATCTTATTTGACTTTATTTTATCTCTTTTATTTTATTCTATTTTACTAATTTTAAATTTATCTTAAACGTGTATTTTAGTCTTTTCAATGTTTTCATGCTTTTATCTTGTATTGTTTTTGTATTATTGTCTTTTGGGGTATTATTGTCTTTACACTTGTTAAAGCACTTTGTAACTTGTTTTTGAAAAGTGCTCTACAAATAAAGATTATTATTATTATTTTTCAAGTAAGCTGCTCCTACATACGCCATCGATACTGAATCAACATCACTGTAATCAACAGTTAACACTTTGCTCACATCAACGTTACATCTCCTTGACTTGAAATGTACATTAAACTGAATGCAGCATTGTAAACAATATTTTCTCCTTGTAATCCATGTTTCCATTGCATGGCCTTTGGATATTGCTGGAAATTGCCCCCCTCCTTAAAGGGTAAATTATTATCGTAACAATTTAATAATGCATTGCTTTTAAACAGAACTTTTCATACACAAAAAGCCATAACAGTAGCCTCCTACCAGGCTGGACATGCAGTCTGCCAAAATATGTTTCCCCCTCCATAATGCACAGATGATGGCCTACTATCAAGTATTTACTTTTGTGTATACTTCACATCATGACTAATAACAAGGTAGAAATTTCTCTTTTCCTAGCAAAAGTTATAGTGGGATACAACAGTAAACAAACAGTCCTGGATTCTGACTGGCTGCTCTTCAGGACACTGCGCAATTCGTGCACAATCGCTATTAGAAAAGCCAAAGCAAACCACTTTCTTATAGAAACTACAACCAATCTAAACAACCTGGCATCGAGCTGCCACCATGCATTCTTAAGGACTCACATAAAATATCTGATAAGGCTGAAATGCTTGGCTGTTTTAATGAGCATTTTATTGCCTCTGGTTCCTTGTTTGAGTCCCTCAACATTTCACATCAGAATCACCCTAAAGGTCATACTCACGGTCATATTAGTGAGTAATTCTTTTAGTTTTAATCCACTTACAGTCTCAGAGGTGCATAAAGCCCTCAAACTTTTAGACATTAGAAAATCGGCTGGTCCTGATACCTTGGAGCCTTATTTTCTAAAATCAGCGATTTTATTGTACCACCTTAAAGGCCGGCAATAATTTTTTTATTAATCAAAAATATATTCATGTGCATGACGCGCGTGACAGTCGTCCACATGAATATATTTTGATTAATAAAAAAATTATTAATAAAAAAATTTAATTAAATAAATGGATAATAATAATAAAAAAAAATAAATAAAAAAAAAAATAAAACAATTGGGGGTCATAGCAAGGTTGAACAACAAAAGATGAAGAGGGGTTTGAAATTGGGGGGTTTGTATTTAGGCATGTCCGGTCTTATCCTCTAATAGCGGTGGTGGGGGTCGATCACCAAAAGGTGAAGACAGGTGTGAAAAGGGGGGGTTGTTTATGGGGGATGTCCCGTATAATCCTCTAAAAGCGGATGTTTAGTGGCTTTAGCAGTCAGTTGTAACATATATGTAGAGGGTTAGTTTTTGAATTACATCTGACCGAGCGTGTGGAACAGGGTGACTGAACAATTTGAGTGAATCCATATCGGACAGAGCTATTTTCGTGCAGAACAAGAGCGCCATCTTTGCAGCATCACAATCATGGACGTCACAGGTAATCAATTGGGAGTAATGACTCCAAAACGACGTATAATTATAGATCCTGTTGCAATGAGTATGGCTCCTAGAAAGAAGACTCCACCAACGACATTGGCTGATTTTCTGGACCGAAAGGCTTGGGCGCCTCAGTTTGAATGGGCGGTGGAAGATTTTAGAATGTCGGGGTTCTTGTTTGAGCACGGATCAGTTCATCTTTATACAAGAGAGCTTGATGAAAGTTTTCTTCGTGAAAGCACACCGCACATTAGTTTTTCAGCCAAAGACTGGAATTACTTCAAAGTCTGTAAAGATATTAGTGCTTCAAAAGGAGTCTATACCACACGATGGTGCGGGTCTGTGCCAGGAGGTCTGTCTCTACCGTGTAGAGACAGACCTTGAAGTCTAAGATCCAGAATCCTACATCTTTTTTAGATCATGCAAGGACGATTCTATCATTCAAAATGCAAGGAAGGGAACCCCAGAACAACAAAAAGGCTACCCCATCATATCTAAAGAGTGGGAGAGGTGGTTCAGCACCGGCTTTGTGGTCCAGTGGGGAGAATGGGATAGAACCCTTGAAGTCTTCTCACACATTGATAAATTTTTCAGATGGTATAAACCTTATGTTAGCTACGTAGGGATCAAAAGAAAACTTTTTGGTCCTGAGGACAAGCAAGATGAACAACAAACAACACCGCAGACAACCTCAAAGACCTCCACGACGGGGCCAACGGTGACATTGTTCTAATTAAAATGTTTTGTACAGGTACGAGGACATGTGCAGCGGGTGAGGGTCTATCGAGCAGCCCTAAATATTTTCCATTACTCCAGGATGATGTCGTCGATAACTCATGGATGGATGACTATGGCAAAGAACTGGGGAAAAGAAATTTAACATTTCTCGTTCCTGAT
Organism: Micropterus salmoides; assembly: GCF_014851395.1. Classification (NCBI taxonomy): domain Eukaryota; kingdom Metazoa; phylum Chordata; class Actinopteri; order Centrarchiformes; family Centrarchidae; genus Micropterus; species Micropterus salmoides. The sequence continues at coordinate 51,353,162 of NW_024040040.1, read as the reverse complement.
GAAAAAACAGAAGAGGACAAGAGCAGGGCCAAACCGTTTAAGGGTGCCTGTTTGGACACTCTGGACTGCTGCGACAAGGACACATCTCCTAACACTACTGCTAGCAGTATTATGCAGGTAACCGTAGCTTAATATTTATACAATATACTGCAGCAAAAAGCTATTCAAACGTGTTTACTGCGCTTATACAGACGAATGGAGCAGAAAACAACCTCACACATGCATTGACACGCATCCCTTTTTTTATATCAAAGGACATAAGAGAGAAATTACGCAGACGCTTTGTAACAAAAATTTTGCTGATGCTCAAAAGTACGTCCTACGCGGTCTTGGGTTGGTGCCAATGTGTGAATATTCGAGACATTGCAGCAGCTGCTCTACAGATTTGGTTGAGGAACCCTTTTCTCATTGCTTCGCTTAAACGGGTAGTTAGAGTGGAGGACAGTGTGACCACTGTAGTTCAGGACATCTGGAAGGGGGAACAACACTAAAAACATTGGGGAATGTGTCTAGTCTACTAAACCATGTCAAAAAGAGATACATCATGTAGAAGATGAGGGCACTGTTGTGTGAAGCTGTTAATGCGATATGTGACACAGATAGGACACTATGTTGTTCTAGATTTGACAAACAGACAGAATGTGTCAGACGAATGACCTCTGGATGGCGTACCATGGCGCAAATGACTGCGGATAAATATGCAGATGTGAAATCTACTCTACTCGATATAGCAAATGTTTTTCCTGTGAACGATAATCATTTTCATTCGGGGCATGTGTTTTGTTTTTGTACTTTTAGCATTGATCTGTGTGTTTTAATGCTAACCAGAAAACAACATGTCGATGTTGCTGATGTGAACTGAATCTTTGGTTTGTAAAAACATAGGTGCGTGTACTGATTTTCTGAAATGTGTATTCTTGTAATCATTGCTGACGGATATGTTGCGTATGTCGTTGGTAACAAAATACTTTAACATAGACGTTGAAGCGTCAGTCTTTGTAACAAAGATCACGGAGGAGGTGATGAGAAATACATACTACGCGAGTGAAAACGCAGGGGGTTACGGAGGCATGCAAAAACTTAACAAGGCCATATTTGACACTACTGGAGTTCGGTACGCAGATTCAGACGTAGAAAACTGGCTCATGAGGCAAGATGCCTGTACTCTACACAAGATGGCTCCAGTGCATTTTAAGAGAAACAAGGTTTTAATGAATTCAATAGATTGGCAATTCCAGATAGATCTAGTTGACATGTCCGCTTATTCTACTGAAAATGATGGGGTACGCTATTTATTAACGTGTATAGATTTGTTTTCAAAATACGCATGGGTGTGTTGTTTAAAAAATAAGAGTGGTAAATGCATCACAGCGTTCTTTAAAGAGATCTTAGCTGAAGGTAGAATAGGTAGGAAGGTAGAAAACAAAGATTTTGATGTGTTAATGAAAATGAATAGTATCGTACACTTTACCAATAATTCTAAACGATATGTAGATATATTGATAAAAACAAAACATTTAAAACAGAAAAGATTTTATCTAGAAAGAAAAGACAAGGCAGGGACATTAATGCGATCAGGCATGTTTATTTACATTCTCTTAGGCACATACACAACAGGCAGGTCTGAAAACAAGTCCTTTCTGAGTCTGAAATCATCAGGTGTCTTTAATTTAACATTAAAATCAATCATCAAATAACCACTCGTCGAAAAATCCACAAAAAATCACTCTTCCCAGGAAACATTTGTGTAGCCATTAGCATGACTTGGTATTTATCTCTGAGATTTTTAAGCAAAACAAGATAATTGGTATTCAAATTTATAGTAACTTAGCATTGAAAAAACTAATTCTGAACTAGGTATAAACACTTTAAATTTATATGATGCACATATTTTGTTAACACATTTTGGACCTCAATGTTATTGCTAGCATCATTCATTAAATCATCAATAATCAACAATTTGTTTTTATCCACAGGCAGCAATGTATCAGTGCATAAAAATAATGGTCAACCGTCAACAAAATTCACATTTCTAATTTTAATAAATGACCATACATTGGCCGCCAACACGAAATAAACATATATACAATGTTTTCAGTCTGTTTTGAAATTAGCTTAACGGCATTTTCAATCAACATTTCACAAAATATGTTTTACCGTTGTTTGAGGGACCTGACACAGTCAGACTTAAAGGGTGTTGTTGTCTAAAATCAAAGTCAACAGTCTCTCTAACAGACATTTCAAAAGTCTAAAGTTTGGCACCCTAATTTGCTAATTGACTCAGCTGAGTGTCATTGAATAAATCATCTTTATTTGTGCCCTAAGTGCTGCTAAAACCACAGGATCAGAACACATCTCCAGGATTAAAGGTAGAAATAACAATTACAGTTTTTAACACAGCACCTCAACAAGAAAGCTGTGCATGTGTTTCACTTACTGAAAACTTAATTCTTTCTACATAGTGTGGGAATGTTGAGAGACTGTGTGACAGGAGTTATCTTTTGTCCTGGCTGTTGACACAGGATTTCTTCCTTATTCTCAGGTTTTATATTGATGCTTTCTTGCCCTGATTTGTTCTTATTCTTTAGCTGCCTCACTTTGTTTTAAATATTTATTGATCTGTTTTTGCTTTCTTTATTTTGTAACTATGAAGCACTTTCTAACCCGGGTTTTAGTACTAAAATAAATAAAGTTTTACTTACTTGGTCTCTCACATCTCTAAAGCCAAATCTCCTGTCTCCTTCTCTTGCAGAACCTCTGTCCTCCTGCAGGAGGCAGAGTAACTCCACAGAAACATCAACATGGCCGTGTTTCTCTTTCTGGTGAGAAACCTCTGTTCTTCAAATCTCTCATCTTCTTTCCTTTTATTCTTTCTTATCCTTTGTTTTAACACGTCTACCTCTTGTGTCTCCTCTCTCCTTCTTTGATTCCTTTCCTTCTTCTCCTCCGCTCTTTCCCTCCTTCCTCTCTTCTCTTCTCCTCTACCTTCCTCTTGTCTTTTGTCTCTGTTCCCTTCTTCTTTATCAGTGTGTTTATTTATTATTTGACTTTGATTTTGATATTTTGCTGATGATCCAGAACTGATGACAATGATTAAGATGATTAATGCCAAAGACAATCAAAACTGTTGGTCGTTAGTGTCAGAAAGTGTGTGAATGTTATCAGAGTGTGTGTGTGTGTGTGTGAGTGTGTGTGTGTGTGTGTGTGTGTGAATGAGTGTTATCAGTGAGCGTCAGCCGGCTCTCTGCTTTGTTTTTAGGTCACTTTTACACCGACTCTCCTTAAATCAGTCTGAAAGCAGCTCGGCTCTCTAAAATAGAAACAATTAGTGCGGGCGTGACATTAAACTCTTTCTCTATTTCACCCCTTCTTCCTGTCTTTTCTGTCCTTTCAGGGGATTTTTTTGTCTTTATTTGGGAAAAAGAGGCCGTCTGTCTGTGCTCGCCTGCAGACAGACGCCTCGTCAGCACACATCAGCTTTAACTATTTTATTTTTGATGAGGTCTCCTGTTATTCGGCCTCACACACCAACAAAGAATAATTTATTTATCAAAATCTGTTAAACAAAATGGAGACTCTTTAATAATTCTATGATTTACAGTATGTGACTTTTTCAAAATGCAGATCCGCAGACATGAAAAACTATCTCAGTATAGTATATATTTTTATATAAATAAAAACTACAGGAAATCTATAGAAATCGATCTTTAAAAGTAGTCTCCTTTTAATTAAGCCTTAACTCATTTATGAAGAAAAGATGCCAAATATTCTCTGGTTTCAGTGTCTCAAATGTGACGATGTATGTCTTTTTCAAAACAGGCACAAAAACATTTAAAAATTCAAGATAGCACAATATCTTAAGGGAAAATGACCCCCCTGCAATCTCATGAGATGATAAGAGCTTTTTTTTAAAGGAACAGTACAACAGTTTGGGAAATTGTCATTTCTTTCCATTGTGTGGGTTGGAGGGAGACTATTCCTTGTTGCACAGCAGTCAGTCACAGTGACAACGTTCAGTTTCAGGTTGCCAGGTTTGACACCATCGTGCTTTTGCAACCCACCAAATGGACCATCCCACTCTGTGGCCATAACTTCTGTACAAAAGTGCCGGGCGGGTAGATATGCTGTTAAAAAATAGTTCCACAATGTAACTAAAACTACAAACTGTGTTTTTTTACTTTTCTGTTTGTGTACGAATTAAACAAATGAGATTTGAAGTGTTAATCCTAGCTATGAGCTATAAAGATGTTTTTTATCTTCGAACAGAGCCGTGTTAGCTGTTTCCACCTGCTCGACATTCAACTCTTCCTCTATATTTATACACTTTCCTGTAATGGTAATCTTTAAGTTATTGTAGCCTAATAAACATTTTGTTGTCCTTTGCCTCCCTGTCAAAGCTGTTGTCACTAATTGTTCAGATCAGACAACAGATATGCAGTTGGACTTTTGTAGTGATGTCATCACAGTTAGCAGTTCATTCGGTGAGTAAATTGTTTTCCTTACTGAAGTGCAGGGAGGGCAAAAACACAGAAATGTAGGTTTCACTTAACTCTGTTCATATTTCTTTATTTTATTGGCCTTGTTAATGAGATAAGGTCAAACAATCCATCAAATAATCAATTGTTAAGTTAACTATTTAAGAAACTGATTGATAATTGAGTCATTAAAAGTCATTCAACTTTTCTGGTTGCAGCTTCTCAAATGAGAATGTTTGGATTTTAACAGTTGGTAGACAGAAAAATAAATATGAGAACGTTATGCTTTTGAAAAAATTGCGATTTACAGTTTTCCTGTTTTAATTTTCGTGTTATAAACTCAACCATTTATTGATAAATATAAGAAACATTAATTAATTGATGATGAAAGTATTCATTTCCTGAAGCCCTATTGGCCACTAGGGGCAGTAAAACGTTAAAACTACCTAAAAGACACCTTTATTATATTTTTAGATATTTTCACCATATTCATTTGATTGTGAATTTGAAAGCAAACAGCTGCCTACGTCCACATCTAGCAGATACAGAGATTATCTCATTGTAGTGGTGTTTGTGTCCACCTGATGAATTTAAGTCCAATACCCACTCTCTTTTTAAGCTCTGTGTTTGGTCTCCACAAACTCCTGAGAAAAATCTGGCTCTTTAGCTGTTAGAGTTCTTGCACCCTCTTCATCAGCTGGTCTAATAGCAGAAGTGATGCATGCATTTGCTGTCGGCCAGAGTTTAATGTCTTAATTTAACCACTGGAGGGTGCTAAAGTTGAAATAGTGTTACACTTGCCAGCTCTCTAGACAAATTTTAAAACAACCTTTAGCAACAAAACATTTGATAGTGAGATAGATGGAGGTAAATAAATGTGCTGGACTTGTAATTATTTTATTTTTAAACATCCATGACAGTGTACAGACCAACTTCCTGTAACAACTGTGACCTACCGTACTTGCCGTAGTTGCGTTCACACAGTTTTCTTGCATCATGAGGGATTATTTCCGGCGTTTCATGTGATCTTGCTTTCAGTTTTAACAACGAATAAAGGGGTTTATATAAGATGCTGCTTTCCACAATATCAGTTAATCTGTTGAATATCATATATCACTGATTGAAATGAAAAAAAACAAATAAAACAAATAAAAATGAGACCCCAAGTGGGGATTAGCAAGTCAGTGTTTTTAGAGCCGCGTAAAACAATTCTGCTTAAAATCATAAGTGAGTGTGTGTGTGTGTTTGAAATCCCTCTGGAGAGCGAGGTCAGGAAACACACTCATCTCTCCCCGTCGACCGTCATGGGACCTCATCAACACCCTGCTGCCATGGAGAACGCGCACACACAGACACACACAGACACACTTTTGTGTTAGGGTCTACCATGGGACTCCCGAACGCCTCTTATGAAGGATGGGGAGGCCAGAGGGAGGGAGGGGAAAATCTTTCCAGACAAACAGTCTGCAGAATAAAAACATTACAACCTCACTATCACTGCTGTCGGTGTGTGTGTGTGTGTGTGTGTGTTTCATGACTAATTCCACAAAGAAACGAATGACATCACTGACTTGCAGCGTCAGCAACTCTCCTGCATACACTTAGTATGCATGTGTGTGTGTTTTATAATGCAGTGTGTTGGACTGGTGTCAGTCTGTGATGGTAACAAGCAGCGAGAGGCACAATCAGAACGAACACGCACACACATGAAGATGAAGATGAAGAAGAGGAGAAAATTGGGAAAGAAAGAGACAAAGACAAAGCAGCAGTTGCTTTAATGGCCTCTAGGTGCTGAAAGCTTTGTATTGAATGAACAGGAAGATTTCCTTGGAGAGTAGATGTTGGACACAAACACTCGTCCATTGGGACGATCATGTCGCTGTGTGGATGACGGAGGCAGCTGTTTGCTAACACATTAGCCAAAAACAACTTTATGAGGTAAAACACGTCAACAATCATTTAATACTAATTTAAACTGACCAGAAAAACAGTAAGTAAGTCAGTCAGGCTGACTCTCTCTAGTTATTTTCACTGTTTCTAATAATGGATATTTTGAACATAACCTTGCATTGAAAGGGCAGTTTATTCAAATTACCAATGATAAAAAACATTTTCCTTGCCTTTAGTGGGTGTATTTGGGTTTTAATTGTCCAGGCTTTGAGATTTCTGTCGCTACCCTGATACAACATGGACATACTGTAAGCCGTAAACAGTAGTGAGGCTGATATCAGCAGGCTCAAGCTAAGGCTGCAGTGAAAACCCATGTGTTCATGGCTTTGTGCAGCACAGTGCAAAGTAGCAGGACTTTTGTCTTTTCCATCCACCAAAGCTCCACAGAGGCTCTTCTGAACGCTTTCCCTAAATCTAGAGTTTCCATGGTGGAAAAAGTGTCAGAAATGTCAAAGATGCTGCATTTATTTTGTCTATGGCTGCAACTAACCACCACGTTCATTAAGGATAAATCTTCTGATTATTTTCTTGATTAACTGACACATATTTGGTCCAGAATATGTCAAAAAATATATAACAAAAATACCACAATTTCTTTAATCGTCTTGTTTTGTTCAACCCAAAAATATTCAGTTTTTAATGTTAAGAAAAACAGCAAATACTTAAGTCATTTTAATCAATTGAAATTTGTTGTTGACTAATTGTTTCAGCTGTAATTGTGTCAAAATGTATGTTTTTTTTTGCAGACAGCAGAGCGGTGGGAGTCTTTATGTTACGTGTCTTCCCCGTGCTGGAAATGCATGAATCAGACAAAACCAAATTAATCCGATGATGTTGTTTGGATTGATCAGCTACAGTAAACTATCAGATCAATATTTTCTTTGATTTAATTAGTAATATTAATGAATCACTGCAATTCTCCAGTGAACCCACATATATACAGATATAAACAGACACACACTCTGCTGACCTCAGCTGACACTTGTCAGTTTGTTTTAAAAGTTGACTAGACCACAGGGAGACACACACACACACACACACACACACACACACACACACACACACACACGGCTCTATCTGTTCCTGTTTAGCCGTCAGTTCGTCTGAGTGCGCTCAGTACAGCCTCACTGGGAGGGAAAAGACCCACAATCCCACAGGAGGGACTAATCCTGTGTAAGGTGATGTGTGTGAGACAGTGTCTGTCAGAAGATCCCACTGGGGTATATGGACTCATTATTTTATAAAAATCTGGGAATTTATCAGTAATAATCTGATAATAATTTGCACCAGAAACACTCTGTATCTGTAGTTAAAAAATCAAAAATCCCATTTTTTCTTTGCTTTCTATTACATGAAACAGTTTCTGCTAAACTGCAGCCCTCAATGTAGTAGTAAGAAACACGACACCTTCTGGGAGGTGTGTGGACATGAAATCCAGGTGAAGAAACGGTTTGAACTGATCTGCTCCATTTAGAAAAAGCAACAACCTCACTTTGGTGAGAATTTGTAAAATCATTTGCAGAACATTTGCAACATCGCTATGAGGACGCAGAACCGTAGATGGCAGTGAAGCGCACATGAACTGTTCTTGTGTGTTTTTGTTGAGAAAGTAAGACATATATATTTGCAGATAGCAGCAGGTGTAGCGACATAACCAAGTCCCCAAGAACAGTGCTGGGCCATGAAATGATTTTGTGCACACACATACACAAGTTCAGTTTCATGTTGCCAGAGGACGCTGTTCACAACAGTTTACACTCTGCGGTGTAATGAAATGAGTCAAGTCACCCAAAAAATTACATCAACAAATAAACAAAAGCAGGTATTTTTCTGTGGAAATTTGGACAATCTAGAAAGAAGTTACCTTAATGATGTTGTGACTGTCAGAAATACAATATCTATTTTATATATAATAATACATCTATTGTAGTGAACCGTTCCTTTAAGAGAGTAGAGTTGATTTTTGGCAGGCAGACAGATGGGGAAGCTCCGTTTAACATATGCTGAGGAACTCTGGCACCCCCCCTCTGTGTGTGTGTGGCCAGAGGGTTACATAACCAAGTAAACAAGTCAACACAAACACACACGCACACACTTTCTCTTCCTCAGACCAGAGCCTTGCTTGAGGGGAACAAGGCAGTTCAGAGAGTACAGTCTGTGTTCAGTCCATCAGTAGAGCTGTTAATTATTTCACTGACAGAAAATAAATAATATCAATTAATTGCTTATTTTTCAGCTTCTCACATATGAGGATTTGCTGATTTATAAATATCATAGTAAAATAAATATATTGGGGTTTTAGACTGTTGGTTGAATTAAACAAGCCATTAAAACAAATCTCCTTGGGCACTCAGACATTTTTAACTAATTTCAAGAAACTATTTGACATCGCCGGCTGAAGTATCCTATAAAAACGCAGAATACCTACATAAAACAGCTGCTCACTGTAGTTTTTTCTCAAACAAAGAGGAGGAAACAGAAGCATTTGTTGGGGACTATTTTCAGCGGCGGATGAATCCACATGCGGCGCTCTAGTGAGTCTTTGGGGCAGCAGGACGGTGTATGTGGGACATAAACTACAGCGTGTGTGTGTTCACGGTGAAGAAGGAACATGTGACCCAGTTTAGCGGTGAGGCTCACTGATGGGTTTTAATAGTTTCTGGATAACACTGGAGGAAGAGGAGACATCAGGCTGTGAGACACACACAGATACACAGACAAGAAAAATAGAGAATATCAACATATCCTGAAATATCAGCTGGAACGCAGAGAATAAAGAGGGAGAGAGTAACACAACAGACATCCTCAGTCTGCTCTGACACACACACACACACACACACACACAGTCAGGCAGCATTACATCATGAGTTCGGCTTCATGACACAAGCGGGCAGCGTTAGCGAGCATGACGTGGCGAGGCGAACCCGCATTGAGCGTGAGATGGAGGAATGAAACCGCAGAGAGACGGATGCATACGAGCGTGCAGAGTCAAGGTAGTGTGCAAAAGCAATCTGCCGCGGGGCCGAATCCTACCCAGCATGCTACGAGAGATACCGGACGCCATAAATCTGTCCGTCCGTCTGAGAAAACGAGCTGTGACGCTCCGCTCGTCTGCTGACATCACAAACCAAAGGAAAACCTGCAACGCTGGAATGTGAACAGAGAACCGAGTCAGACGGCAGGAAATAAAAATGTAGAGACCTTTATTTGAAAAATAACCTGCATATCCTTAAAAAACTTCTTGGAACTTCAGCCTACAAAGTCTAGAGGTCACAGTACACGTGTTAATGTAAAGAAGGAATCATTTTGTGAGAGCAGCGTTGATCGAGAATATAAACCAGCACAGTGTCACTAGGAATTGCATTCTCATTGGACAAATCCGCATCTCACATATTACGTGTGAGTGAGTAGGAGGTCAGGCTGGTGGAGGGCGGCACGCGACACACCGGACTTTCATGCAGGAAAACAAGTTCACGTCCCGTCACATTCACGTTTGCTTTTTTATCGACTGTAACCATGATGAAGACTTAACATAGCATGGTTTCTTCAGGCCGGCCGAGGAGATACAGTGTCAGCATACAGTGTGTGAACACATCAAATGCCAACAGCAAATCCTGTCTGGGGATATTTATCCTTCCTAGACCTACAGAGATTCACTAAATGTCTACATAAGGCTATTGTTCATCCCTCTATACATGTGTGAAATATCTAATGGACACGTTGTGCCCTTTAAGGCACATGCAACACTTTCTACATAGAGCCAGTAATGAAACAAAATAAAGATAAGCTCGACTTTGGGTTCCCTAACAGATGTACAGCAGTGCATCATTATCAACTCCGCTGCATCAGTCAGTCGACAAGCAGCCAGAGAGGAGAGTCAGAGTTTCACAGAGAGATTTTGGAGAGTTCCTGGCTTTGACCTTTCTTTAGCTCAGCAGTTGACCCCATCATGACCTGGGAAAACCTCTTTCATAGTACCCATAAATTATACCTTCACAGTTACTATCCCCTAGTTGCTTTGCACAGATTTATTAGAAAACAAAATTTCGTTGGGGGTTTTGACTAAGTCAAGGTTATCCGAGCTCCATGTTCTCTCCTGGGGTTCAAATACACATAAATATAGATTGTTTGGCTTTACTGACATTTACAATAAGTGATTGTAGTCTTAATTTGTCTGCCACACAGCCCCGATCGCGACAGGCAGGTTTACGTTTCACCGAACACACTAAAACGCCAAGCTGCCCTTTTTTTAAAGCTCAGTTTTTGAGTGAGAATAAACACTTGACTTGATGTGGACTGAGCCAAAATGCATTTTTAAATTAACCCAGCGTAATACATCCACTAATCTAACCCCATCCATTCTGTAAGGGTAGAGACCAATATCTTAAAACCTGGACAACAACCAAAACTTTCTACGTGGATAGATACCACTGGAGAGAAGTTTGGTTGTTTGAGTAAACCAACGTGTTATATTAAAGAGGTGGTATTATGCTTTGTGGCTTTTCCCTTCTCCTTTATTGAGTTATATCTCTTTTTTGTGCATGTAACAGCTGGTTTGTAGTTCAGCCCTTCACTTCCTTCACTTGTGACGTCACAATGAAAACACGTCATAAAGATTGCCAAGCGGGTGGCGGGGTCAGGCACGCCCTCAAACCAAGCTAGTCTGAGCGGAGACCCTTTGGCTCAACTCGCCTTTGTTTGGTTTTCCATTGTAGAAATGTTGCACCTGCTTTTCCAGGTACTTTTTTTCGTATCACTTCACCTCCCTCGAGGTTCCAAGCGAGCTGAGGGATACTGAAAACAGACAGACTGCTGATTGGTCAGAGAGAATCGTCACTATTCACTGCATCATCGCGGCGTGCATCAGACAGAGGCCAGCAACAGAAATCTTTATGTTTTACAGTTTTCGTATGGAATTTCATCACTAAATCCACTTCTGAGAAGTTTTGAGGTGAGAAATCAGCTGTGTAGATTTCGAATATTGACAGTTTTACGAGAATAGATGGCGTAACAAAAATGTTGAGGAGCTCTGCAAGTGGCTGCGGGAGAAGCCTGCTGTGACCCACGGGAGGAGCCTGTGAGGCCGGCCAGCCGCCCGCTCACAGAGCCCTCTGTTCCCGCTACACAGACCGCTGCAGCAACAACGGCAGAGGAAAACACAGCTGGAAGGTTTTCATACCGCTTATCTGTCTTTACATTCTGAGGAATGTTGAAACGTTTGAACTTAAAAAAGAGAAAGCTGTGTGGGTCGCTGGTGTGTGTGTCGCATTGAACATTACATCGTGGCAGTTGTGTGTGGCGTCGCTATGATGACAAGCTACGTACTATCTCTGGGTACTACCTGCAATGGAAAACGGAGCAGGGCCGAGTAGAGTCGAGTCTATCGATTTGCGCTTTGGTAGCATTTTTCGGCAAGGCAGCATAGATCGTCAGAACACCGGCAACAGTTCAACATTTAGTCTTAAAAGACGATGTAACTCCGACTCTATTTGGGCCTGGAAATTCACAATCACAACCTGTAAGTATGCTTTATTGGTTGTAAATTATATTAAAAATAAACACGGCAATGTAACTTTACAGACTGTTCAAGTGCAGAGTTGTTGTAAACGTTGGCTAACACAGCTAAAGTTATAGCTATAATGCTAATGTTACACCCGATATGAAAGCTACTGGCATTGAACAGTTGAAATATGGTGATTTTTGTAGTGGTTTATTGTAACATGTGGAACAATGATGTTGTGGACTTGTGAGTAACTTATACCATCTGTTACGTCTCAGTCTGAAGCGGCTTTGATTTGGATCACACTACCTTGTTTCTTACAACCCGCCCTTCTCTGCTTCTGACTGGCTAGTAGTCCTTACCTGCACATGTGCAACTCCCAACAAAGATTTTGTACAAGTAAGATGCTTCACTCAAGCAGAGCGTACAACACGTAGGGTGAAAAGAGCAGCTGCAGCAATGTGCAGTATGAGAAAAATATTGGTGTTTTTTGAAAATTAAACCATGTAAACCTGTTCTGGTACAACTCCTAAATAAGATTTTGAACATGAAAATGAGCATAATACCACCTCTTTAACTCAATTTCAGTGAACACACATACAGAAGTAATAAAATAAAACCATCACAACAGATTCAGTATTAAATTTTTTTCTTGTTTATTACAGGAGGCTTTTGTTTTATATACAGAGACATGTATTTGCAAAATACTAAAAAGTATTTCAACTCAAAGTACTAAAAAGTATATATATATATTTATATATATTCATATTATAATCATCGTAATTATTATTATTGTCTCTAAAACACCAAGGTGGGGTCACTGAGGCACGGCTTTCGCCTCCTTTACACCGAAGTTTCACCGGCAAGAGTTTCTGCCAACGGTTGCAGAGCGTGAGTACCACTGAGGTCAGACAAAAACCTTGTAACTTGTTGTTTGTCTCTCACTTTCAGATGTTTCTGAAATAGACTTAAAAAATATGGAAACATTACACATTTAAAGATTTGGATTCTCAGATTTACAAATCTCATTTTCCCATGATCGTTCTTACATCTTTGGATATACAAGGTTTTTACCCTCCAAGTGTGACGTGTATCTTCTCAACTTTTTCCAGCAAAAACACAAAAAAAACTGCTTGTTTCAAGCTCCAACTTAGTGATTTATATTTTCCAACTTGATGTGTTTGACTGTCAGCAGCCCCAGTTTGTCTTAAAATTACATTAATGAGAGAAATGTTCCCCAATTTCGGCTGGAATAAAAGAAGAGTCATGAGGCGTCAGGAGGGGAAACACATTCTCCCCTCTGTTCCTGAAAAAGGCAACTTTCTCCCCGTGATATGAGGTTTCTGGGGGACTGATATGAAGCCGGAGACCAGGTGAAACCAGTTCGACAACCGTTGTGAAACCAGTTGCGGTGTAAACGGGGCGATGGTGGTTTAAGCGGTGAGAAACCAAATCATTGACGACAAACAAAGTAAAAACATCATCGTTATTATGATCCTCATACTGTAAATAAGATACAGCATCACTCACTGCCTGTTTACACAACTGTTGTATTGCATTTATCACACAGTTAATAGTAACAATAGTAATAATAATGAACAATGAAACCACTGTGCATTTCCTCCGTATTGGTAAGTAGATGTTTGTCGTTTTGTTTTCGAAGATGACAAAGCAGCTTTTGGTTTTGAAACAGGGAAAAGAAGGCAGGAAGGAGCAGAGATTCGCAGTCTGAGTTTGTGTTTTAACACCCCCCTCCGATCTTAATATGGACTCTTCCAAAAACCCCTTGGTAGCACCACATGGACTGACCCACAGCTCAGAGCAAAGACGGTAGTTTTCCTCTAAAATTAACTTTTTCATATCACAACAGGAAAGAAAGTGACACAGATTTTCTTTTCTCCACCTTTTCCTGCAGTTTTCCTTTCCTCCTTGGACACGTTGGGGGTTATTTTGAAGGTTTCCAGACTGTTTCAATCCTTTTTTTCACCTCATACAGTCAGTACAGAGTGAAGATCAGGTGCAGAGAGCTGACGTTGGTTTGTTTTTATGCTTAAGTGTTGCTGAGTTTTTATGCAAACTCCGAGCTTAATACCAGTTAACTGTCCTGATTCAGACTGTAAATCTGAGTCGTAAGTGTTTTTGTGCTCAGTGCAAACCAGAGTCTGAGGTCCAGATTCACTAACGTTACACTGTGAGGGCAACTTTGTGCATTTGTTTTCCTCTTCAGCTGCTGAAGTACTGATATTATGAGGCATGGCTGTATTAAGAGAGCTACAGCGAAGCAAGTCAGTAACTCGCTGTTCTGCAACAAAAAAATCCCCCACAGCCCAAAAAGCATTTTCTCTTTAGGGCACCATTGTAAAAGAAAAAAAATGCACTTTTCCTGCAGACTTTAGTGAATCTGAACCTCTTTGACGGTTTTAAAATTCAAAATACAGAACTAAATCAGCCAATCAGCTCTCTGTGCTGTTTGTTTGACAACTTATGAGGAAGAGTCACAGCAGGGATGGATTGGGGGGGGGGGGGGGGGGGGGGGGGGCTGTGGGGGACCGTGAACCTCGTTCAATATCAAAAAGCGTTAAGAATCATTTCATCAATCAACCAACCAAATGTTAAACCAATCAAATAATCACTCAGTCTGCCAGTCAAGAAATCAAATTATCAACCAGTCCGTCAATCAAGCACATTATCAGTCAGTCAATCAATGGGAAAGCATGGCTTGGAGTGTCGGGGTTCGTATGTAGCAGGCACACTCTGGGTCTATTGCTACTGAAAACAGCCCTTCAGCACAACTGCAACCTGAAATACGCCTCGCAGCAGAGTTCAGCAGTGTCTTAAGTATTTACCTAGTTTATATGGTTATCTATTCTCAATAGAATCTAGTAGAAATAGAGTCCAGACGGTGCCAGTAAAATTGTTTTTTTTTTCTTTTTCCTTTTTTAATTAGTCTAGTAAAGCGCTTAGTAAAGATCCCTCGGGTGACCACGACAACAGAGACGGAGAGAGAGAGGTTGTTCGAAATATTGAGATCAAAGCAAACTGAACGCTGTACACACACACTTTGACACTTCATCTTAATAAAAACAAGCGGTAGCACTGCTTCACAGCAGCTCCCTGCCAGTGTATTCACCTGTGCGTCTGCGAGATCTCAGCAACACTGTCAGAGTTTAGCAGATTTCAACAAATCAGTATTCCCCCTCCGGACGTAACTCCACAGATTCATACAGTGAGAAAAAGCTTCTGTGAAGTCAAGTGTTACCTAAGAACTCACTTAAAAGTTTTCGGCAAACCGTTATTGCTAGACGCGGTTTGTTTTTTTGTTTATCTGTGCAAAATAGATAAAGAGCCGTCTCGCTCAGCCTCCGCTTTTCCTCCAGGGCGCAGCTAAAACGTGCCAAAAACAAAAAAAAACAATCTTAGATTTAAATAAAGCAATTAACCAGAAAATAAAGTCAATAAATAAATAAATAAATAAATAAAGTACCGTTTTGATTTGAAGAGTCTCCTTTCAAACTCAGATACCCTTCAGGGGAAAAAGTATAAACTTTTAGCAAAATCCCACTATTTGAAACTATAAAATTACCTCCAAATCTTATCATCAATCAGAACTTCCCCAATTTATTTCCCACACGAAACTCTTCATATCGTTCCGCGGAAACGGGAAGCAGAAAAGGTTTCAGCATCATCACACCAGTGTTCTGGAAAAACCTGCTCAGCTGCAGCCATTTTTAAATGACTCCAAGTAGTTTGTAACACAGACGAACGCTGTTTGACTGTCGTCAGGAGCACCGGTTCATTTACAGTTAGTAACTATAACTTCACTGATATTTTCCTGAAAAAGTATTCGGTCTAAACATTCTCAGATAGAATCTCACCTGGGATGATAAATGATATATTAGTCTGGTGACAGTCTGCATTTACTTACTGTCAACCAATCCCATCAAGAGACAAAATCCAAAAGTGAATGTATCTACCAACAATGATTGAGTGTGTCTCACAGCCTGATATATCCTCTTGTCACCATTTTGAATGACAACAAATGAGTCATTTAGCAAACTGTTCTGATCTTCAAAAGAATTCGTCTTGACTTCGGCAACTTCTCACTTGTTTCTTTAAGAACATAACTGCACTGAAAACGATCTGACTGGGTTTTCAGCTGTGGACTGATCTGTACACTGATAATCAGCTGTTTTTCCAGGACACTGATGACCGACCAAACACCAAATCATGAAGATCAGCGTGAGCTTTTCATCGAACTGAACAGAGTGAAATCCTGATGCTGAGGTGCTGAGTTGATTGTCGCACTCTGGTCAGGGCCGGTCGACACCTCAAATATTCTTGAGCCCATTTAAGCCTTAAAGAATTCGGTTTGGGTGTGAGCTGTTTGTGCCGAGCCGAACTCAAACCAGACGGGTAGATAATGACAGCGGGTGATTTGCCAAAAAAGTACATCAGCGACATTAAATCCCCTGATAGAGGAAAAACATTATTCATGGCATTAAAAAAGCCCAACATGTGAGAGAAGTCCTGCATGCATTTACTTTGTTCAGTTGGTAAAATGCAAAGACTGCTGGTTTGTTGCATGCTTATTAAACATACTTAAATTTATATTATTTCCATTTTGCCAAGCTTGTCTCAAACCACCAGTCTGCTCCTTTAAAATGCACTGAACAATATTTATATGGCTTTGAAAAAAGCCTGAGGTGTCAATGTCTTGTGATATAAATGTTGTTTTTATAAATACGTGTTTTCTTTTTAGGAAAGCTTATTAAATTATTTAGAATTGTGAGTAAACAATAAATGTACTTGAGATATTGATAAACCTCTTGCACCAAATTGCTGATTTTTACGTTTAACATCACATCTGCACACTACATTCTTACCAAATCACATCATTGATCAATGTCAGTCTTGACTACCAGCCAGTAACCACCAATTTGCAAATGTATCAATGCAGCAGGAGTTTTTTTGTTCAAGTTTGTTCGTGAAGGGAAGCTCAAAAAAATTTACTTTCAATCTGGACTTTTAGACAAATCACCCATCGGCCAAAAAAGTAAAGGACACGAGGATGTTCACCACCAGGGCAAAAGACATGTTGGAAGAGTCCGGGTTTAAAATCTCATTGTGCACTTGTATTAGTTTTTGGTGTCATCTGAAAGGTTTCAGATTAAAAATAAATACATCCCAGGCTCTTCTTTTCAATGTATCTTTGCCCAGGTGCAGTAAAGTGACAGCACATGTAAACTCAAAAGTGCAAAACTGCCAACAAAAACAGATGAAGTTACTTCTCAGATTTTTTAGTTTTCTTTTCCTGACCGCACCCTCTCTTCTCCTCTATTACAATCTCTTAGCTAGTGCCACTCCAAAGTCGAAAGAGGGAGCCTGCTTATTTTTTTTCTTCAACTTACTCTAAAAAATATAAAAAATAGTAATAATTGTACCGCTATTAAAAGACTGGTAACATCAACAAAGTTATACTTTTTACTACGAAAACATGTTTTAAAATCACGTTGTCATTACTTTGCCTCCTCTCTTGAGTCTCAGTCAGTCAGACAGTAACGTGCCGAGAAACACCACCAGGAACACCGTCGCTCTGACAGCCAGGCGTACTCTGAGAATATTGATCAACTGTGGGAAGGCACAAACCCCCCAGGCCAATAAATGATGGATACATCTGATATAGTTGTTGTGACACCTCTGACCCCCTGTAGCCGAGGTCAAAGGTCAGTCAGTGTTCCGAACCCCTGGCTCCGGTCCACGTGAGAGACCCAAGAGGTCAAAGGGATCTACGCTTCTGTCTTTTTACTCCAACAAAGGCAGAGTTGACTTGACAGACGGGGTTTCCCTCTCTGTTACTGCAGTTTTTCTGCTTCCCTTTAAGAAACTCCAAAGACGCTGTTGAGTCGAGTCCAGGAATCTCCGCAGGGAACAGGAAATAACGTTAAAGGTAGTAAATATTCCACTTTTTTTTGCTCTTTCACTCGATTCCTCCTGCAGTTCCTCGCTTATAGCTTCTTCCTGCCATCTACTCAGCACTCCTCAGCTATGGTACATTCAGTGAACAAAAGAACAAACAGGCTTAACCCAAAACGAGGATATCCTAATTTGTAAAACTTTTTGGTTCCCGCTATGGTACTGTTTCCTGCTGTCTGTCAGAGTCGACCACTGACGTCGATTGTTCACTCGGTTCGCTGTCTGCTGTCTCGACAGGGATTGTTTCTGAGTTGGCAGCGAACGGGTGCAAGATCTCTGATGTGGCTCGCGTCGCGCTGTCATAGGAGGGCGGGGACGAAATGGAGGAGACCGTCTCGGAGCGCTCTATCCCTAACAAACTCGAACCATAGTTTTCCCTCATCATGGTGGCGATCAGCCCTTCTTTCTCAGGTGCATCCTCCCCGAAGACCTCGCTGCCTTCTTCACCTTCACTTCCGACGTGTCGAGGTGTGGTGATCTGGCGGTACAAGTAGGAGGCGGCCTTCAACTGCCGCCTTACCAGGTGTCTGCGATAGCACCTTTGGATCACCGTGGCGGAGACCTCTTCCTGTTTGCGCCTCAGAGTTGTTGTGATTGGCTCATAGGAGATCTTAGACGGGTTGGCCATCATAAACTTCTCCTCCATCTGCTGCTTGAGGGCGTCCATCTCGCCCGACTCACCCAGAACACGCTTTGTGAAGGCAAAGAGGATGTCCAGACAGTGGATCTTGTCCCCACTGACCATGGGCAGGTCCATGGAGATCAGTTTGATCTTGTTAGGCTTGCTGATGCGCAGCGGCTCTGACAGCGAATCTGCAAAATCTGACAGCTTGGCGTACTCAATGAACTGCGTGGCCTCTGGGTCGAACTTCTCCCAAACCTCGTAGAACATCTCAAAGTCGTCCTCGCTCAGCGGCTCGGTGCTCTCCTCTGTGGCCACGCTGAAGTTCTCCAAGATGATGGCGATGTACATGTTCACTACGATGAGGAAGGAGATGATGATGTAGGTGACGAAGAAGGTGATGCCCACCGAGGGGTTCCCACAGTTCCCCCGGACGGTGGTGCCGGTGTGGGGGATGTTGGGGTTGCACTCCTCGGGGGAGTTGTTGAGGATGGGGCTGAGCAGGCTGTCCCAGCCAGCGGAGGTGGTGATCTGGAACAAGCAGATCATGCTGTTCCCAAATGTCTCAAAGTTGAACATGTCGTCGATCCCCGACTGCCTTTTGACATAGGCGAAGTTGGCCATGCCGAAGATGGCGTAGATGAACATGACCAGGAAGAGGAGGAGCCCGATGTTGAAGAGAGCAGGGAGGGACATCATGAGGGCGAACAGTAACGTCCGGATGCCCTTAGCGCCTCTGATGAGACGCAGAATCCGTCCAATACGAGCCAGTCGAATCACTCGGAACAGTGTTGGCGAGACAAAGTACTTCTCGATAATGTCAGCGAGCACGATACCTGAAATATAGATAAGAAGAAAAGTATATAACTCAGGTATTCTTGTACAGACACATACATTTTTAGCTTATAGACATTCATATGCATGTCCGAAGCCAGGAGTCAACTTTTTTTCATTTAACTTTGCACATTTTCATTGACTAACCAAGATCTATTTGCATTTTCAAAACTATTCAGTTTTAATTTCATCAAATGACAACTTAGCTTTGAACTTTCATAAAGCTGGGGAACCAGTGAGAGACAGATTTGTGTGATTACATTAACTATTCAGTGAAGGTTAACTGAACAGATACTACTGTCAGCTAGCCAGTGAGCCAACTGCTTCTGATTAGTGATGAAATGATCAGTTCCCAGCTCCCCACAGAGCTGCAGACCTCCAACATGGATGCTGGGGACTACAGTTACAAGTGCTTTACTCTCTTAGTCAATATGTTATTCATTAGTAGTTAGGCTCTTCATCCAGGCACGTTTTTCAATCAATGAGTCATTTTTGGTTAAATCAGCTACTAATCTGTCAAAACTGGAGCGTGACACTGTATTTAGAGCAGGTGAGTCAATCACAAAAATGGTCTGATCTTTAATAAGAACACGATTTGAAGGGGTCGTCCTGCAGGACGGATTTCATCTGCAGAGAAGCAGGAGAAACTATGAGCTGGATTCCCCCGCCTACATCACCTTAAATCGATTAGCTGAAGACTATTAGTTGACCAAGACTTTCTTTTATTTGAGGACATTCCTGTGAGATATCGAAAAGCCCTCCGTTTGGCCATTTCAGTCTTTATGTGGCAGGTCAGCCGTGATTACACCTTGAGTAATTGGTTCTGGAGGGCTGAGCCGTCGTTCCCTTCCAACGCTGTAATTCATCCATCTTTTCCTTGTTATCCAGGAATGATAAACTCAAAGAGGAGCTGCCCCCCCCCCACCCACCCTAAGACACCCACCCACCTCTATCTTTCATTCATCTCCCTGTGTTGAGTTATAGGTGATGTAAGGGATGAGCAGGGGGGAGTCGAGAGGGAATCACCATCACATCGTACATCAACTCAACTACACCCCCCCCCCCAACCCATCCTGACATCTTTCTCTCTCCCTCACACACACACAGCTGATATAACAGGTCAATCATGTTTGATTTGTCTCCAGGGAACGCCCCCTGGCAGCTCTGATTGCTGCTGTTACCTTCACCTCCCCCAGGCAGCCTCGTCTGAGCGTGCACACAAAACACATCCACGCAGGCACACACTTAATTACACACACATACAATCTTGTCACAACACTGATAGCTAAATTACCTGCTTAGGTAGCTCCGTGCTGCCTCTGTAGGATGTTCTGTCATGTGTGTGTGTGGTACTGTATATAACCATACGGGACCTTGGTACAGGGTAAAACATCAAGGCCACCCGGATGGTCACTTTGTTGACAAATAACTGTCAGGCAGACATTACAATGCTTCCTGCTGCCACACATGATGCCTCACTATATGAATAATGTGAAATTTTCAACATCCAGCTCAGTTCTACAAAATATTTTAGCCTCTTTTAGATCCTAGTTTTGGTTTTCTGGAACATTAACTGTCTGGTTCAGGTTCAGTGTTTTTCCATCAAACAAGCTTTGATGAAAACACCGTTGCTGGTGAGTCAATTGGTTAGTGGAGCATTTAGCAGCGGATCGTGTCTCAGGTCGGAGGGTCTGATTTTCCTCTTGAGCGCTCTCTAGTGGTCAAACAGTGCTCAAAGCGGACTTAAATCTTTTATTTTACTACGAGTATGATTAAGGATAGTTTGTCTAACAATAGCCGTCGTCATGAAGCAAAAAAAAGGCTTGTTTTAATAGACGAGTGGTGATTATGCCCGTCATTAATAAACACATATCAACAGAATATTGTTCTAATTTAAAATAGACACACATAGTTTAAAGTAAAAATACTTATTAATGTTAATTTTGAACAGTGCAGGTATTGTGTATGTGTACCTTACACATACGTCATGATGTATCTCATTATCGTTTGGAAAATACGGTCATGTTAAACCAGTTCAGTCATTTTAGTAATTTAGTTTTACTCTTTACACAACACTATATGTCCTTTTATGGTTGTGAAATCAACTTTTTGAAACCTTTGAAATCACCCGCTGGATAATAAAGTTTTCTTGGTTTGTGAAAATATCTATTACATTGAACTCACCAACGATGGAGAGAATGACGACCACGAAGTCGAAGATGTTCCAGCCGACTGTGAAGAAGTAGCATCGCAGCGCCATGATCTTGATGAGGCACTCGAAGGTGAAGACGATGATGAAGGCCAGGTTGATTTTGTTAAGGATGTACTCCATCTGGGGCGACTGCTCGTCCGTCTCCACCATCATGGTGATCATGTTGAAGAGGATCATCACCATGATGATGATGTCGAACGCCTGCTTTGCCACCAGGTCGAAGAAGAAGCCCTGCAGCGGGTTCTGGGGAGGGAAAGAGAGGATGCTGTCTGTTACTGA
This sequence comes from Micropterus salmoides, assembly GCF_014851395.1. Lineage (NCBI taxonomy): Eukaryota > Metazoa > Chordata > Actinopteri > Centrarchiformes > Centrarchidae > Micropterus > Micropterus salmoides. The sequence continues at coordinate 51,331,317 of NW_024040040.1, read as the reverse complement.
TTGATGATTGAACATTTATTTCACACTTTCTTTTGCAACAATGGCAATATTACCCATTAATGCAAATAAAAACGTACCATAAACTCTCAAAAAGTGGCCTTTATTAACTGATATCCTGGTATTTGTACAATATTATACTAAGACCTTTATTCCTAATTCCTAATATTTTTTCCCCCAATCTTCCCTGTTTTATATGTGACCATATTTTAAAAGAAACCTCCCTGTTTTAAATGAATTAATTCATTATTTTTCCATTGCAAATACAACAACTTGCGTATATTTACTCGTTGTTACACTATACACTTCTACAGAAGTAATTCCATTAGGTACCACAACAGTCGTGCCAAAGTCATCTTCATTTCTCTAACAGAAAAGGTTTTTATTCACTATTTCTTCAACTTTGCCTTTTATTTAAATCTTTTGTAAGTTGGCAGCGATGGTTCCTGCACAGATGTTTCACATTAAAAGCCTTCCAGCCCGAACCTTTTAGACTTGTAGAAATGTGAAATAACTGCAGGAAGTGTTGTGTTTTATTGACAGAGCTTAACTATAATGGAAAAATTACGCTGATTTTACCAGGTCATCCCCGTAATCTTTACTTGTCTGTGTCAACAACAAGCCATAATTTGGCTCTTGGCTATTATTGGAATGCTGTCTTTTATTTGAGAATTTACTGTATTTGAATTTGACATCGAGAGACAGAGAGAGGAAGACGTAGGACTACAACTGCATTTTCACCATGTCAGCAGTTACTATTTAATAATTTTATTTTTCCTACCAATTATTTAATTGTAAGTTTAAACTACTGAACATGTTTTTTAAATGCGCTCTACAGATCGATTTACTTGATTTGAACACATACAAACATGGATGTTTCCATCACTGTGGATTAAAACAGAATAAATGTTTATATTTTGAAGTGTGTGGTGTGTTGGTACCAGAGGTCTGGGGATGGGCTTCTGAGGTTTCTTGGAGCCCAGTTTCTTCATAGCATTGTAGTATTTTCTGCTCCTCTGTCATGAAGATATCCTGTCCTCCTAAGTAAACAAACACAACAACAACAACTCTGTTATTTTCACCGAGCAGGACACAACAACATGTTGCTCCCGACCTCTCAAACTATCCTGCTCTTAATACACTCGGCATTTTGTAAATCTATAAACATAGTCTTTTACTTGCTGTGGAAATAAGATGGCAACACATTGTTATGTCTATTTATTTACGTGTTTTAGATACGTGAACGTCGTTTCTGCTGTGGTACTTATCTTCCTTTTCTGCTGGTTGAAGTTATCGATGATAACACCGATGAAGAGATTGAGGGTGAAGAAGGAGCCGAAGATGATGAAGATGACAAAGTACAGATACATGTACAGATTGATCTCCTTGATAGGCTGCTCCTCAACCTGACAGGAACACACACACATACACAGATCACATTAAAAAAGAAATACGCCTCTTTTTCCACTTCATACCCATTGATCATTCATTGTGCTCATGTCTCCTTCAGCCTCTCACATAATCACTTTTAGTGTTTCTCATTTCTTCCTCATTTTTTAATGTATTACTCTAGATCTAATACAATGTCTAACTGCTTTTCATCTTTTGCATATTATCTCTGATCACGAGCTATTCTCATCTCATTATTTTAATTTTCCATATCTCTTAAACATTAATCTGACTCATTTTACCTTTTTATTTTTACTGAATCTACAATTTTCCTTTAAATTTCGTAATAACTGAATTTCCTGTTATTGAACCTTTGTAATCTGACAGCATCTTTTTATTTGAGGTCTAATTTTACCTTTCTGTTGAAACTGGAAACTCGTGTTGGTTCATCCTGTTTAATCTGTGTTTTTATCTGAGCTCATCTCTTTTCACCTTTTTTACTTTTAATCTCATCCGGTGGTGTAATCTGACCCAGAGAAACATCCAAATTCAAACTTACAGCTCGTGAATCCACAGCTGCATACATGATGTCCATCCAGCCTTTGAAAGTTGCCTTGGAGACAAAAAACATCAGATAATTACAATATTACCATTAACTGTTGGAGTAGTTGCAAAATCAATCTGAAAAGCACAAGATGATTCATGGGAACAGGATGAAATAAGAAAATGTAATTATAATAACTTTTCTTCAATCCTGGCTGTTCTTCTAATGAAAAGCGAGAGAGACTGTGAGCTCCTGTTTTTTGTTTCTTTGTGTGTCAAGTGTGTTCTGAGTTTCTCTGCACCCCGTCACAAAGACGACACCTGCATATTTCCTACACTTAAGTGAATATCTGAACAAAAGGTATCTTAAAGCAGCTTTCCCATTTTGGCAGAAAATTAGCAGAGAGAGAAAGAGTCCGAGCGCCATGAAAACACCACCGCAGTTTTTCTCAATGAAAGATCAACACGTCCTTTCATGGACTTCCTTCCTCAGCAGGGAGGGAGCAGATGATTGAGATTAAAAAAGGTGAAGAGAGGAGAAAGAACAGGTGGCAGAAAGGTAGGAGAGGAAAAAAAGATGCAGATGTGAGGTAACAGCATAATTTGGATGAGTGGGCGCCTGCCGTCCGTCACTCAGACCTAAAATCATCTCGTCGCCAGGAGTTACCACCTGTTATTATTATAAGGGCCTGTCGGATGTGAGCGAGACGGGGCATGTTGTAAAAGACAGCGCGCTTAGTAGCCAGAGATTTTTAACGGATGTGAAGACGTTTACGGGTGGCGGTGTCTCAGTCATCAGTCTGCAGCCACACTGAACCATCTGTTGATGAAGAGGTTTGCTGCCTTTCGCAAACAGTTTGCATATATGTTCAACAGGAGCTGAAGAAAGTGGCTGATTAATCAACAAGGTCAACAGAAAAATGATTAACAAGTTTATGGTAATTAATGAATTGTCTAGGTCAATTTTAAAGGATAAGCACCAAATTTTATCTGGTTCCAGCTTCTCAGTTGTGAGGATTTGCTTCTTTGTTGTATATTAAAATAATAAACTGAATAGTTTTTCGGCTTTAGAGTCAAGAAAAACAAGCAATTCCATGATTTTAGTAAATTGAGATGATTCTTAACAACATTTTTGACCAAATATTGACTTTAAAGGTTCATTGGGTACGTTTTAGTGGCATCCAGTGGAGACGGTTGCAAATTGCAACCAACGGCTCACTGTGAATTCACGTGCTCCTCGGATGGTCCCATTTCCCCAGTTGTGAAGTCGTTCTTCTGATTTCAGTGTGAGGTCATGTGCTTCTAAGTCTGAATGTAGAATCAACATGGACGCTACTACAAAGATGTGTTAGATTAGCATTATCAGAGAATTTTAATTTCTAAATCCAACAACAAAAAGGCTGTAAAAACTGTCAACATATAGTCTTCTTGTAATATTTTTGATATAATATGGACTTCCCCAGGCAATGTTTTTATTATTCGTGTCTTCTTATATATGTGTACTGTTCTGTATACTACTTTATGTCCCATGTACACATATAAGGAGAGAAAAAACATTCTGAATATTCTGACACCACATGTGTAGTCCCCCATTTGTCCAAATTTCTCTTCTTTTCTTACTTCTAATAAACCATATTACTACTACTTCTGCTTGTTTTTCATAAGTATTCAACGTAGGGATGAAACGCGCTATGAAGAGCAGTTTGTCTGTTTGGGATACTGTAGAAACATGGCGGCGAAACACGGCGATGTTCATGTAAGAGGACCAGTGGTGTATGCAGATAAAAAATGTTCTAAGGTAATAAAACATAATGGTTCATTATGTAAGGTCTTTACACACCACTGAAAATATAGTCATAATATAATATTGCATTTGTGTCAATAGATCCTAATATCACACACTGAACCTTTAAGGAATGTAATAAAAAAAATGAACCATCAGAACAAACAGGACAATTCAGAGTTGCAGATGTCCACAAATCCTTTAAACTGAGCTCAGTAAATTCTCGCCCTGCATCATTTTTGCAGCGTGGAGCTATTTCCAGATGCTAATGGAAGGGTTGCCCCCGCCAACCATTGCGACGCATACACGGCGAGATGCTGAGTGACTCGTTTCCAGGGAAACCGTACTCTCAACAACTCTCAAGATCTCCGCGGCCTTCTCTCTCTTTCCATTAAGAAATCCGTAAGACTGCGGTTTTTCTTTCCATTTTTTCTCCATCCCTTTTTTACACTATTCTTACTTTCCTCCTTCTCCAACTCCCACTTCTCTTTACCCCTTCTTCCTCTCAGCCATCTCTCCTTTACTTTCTTCTTCTGTGCCATCCTATCTCTCTTTATACACATATATAAATACATACATACATCTTATATATATTATATGTTATATCTCCATCCTTTTAATCCTCTCTCTCCTTGTATCTCACCTATCTTTTCTCCATTTCCACCTTGTCACATTTCCTCCATCCACCCAGCATCTGTCTGTCTTCACTTTCACTTAAATCCCTCTCTCTCCCTCTTACTTATCTCTTTCCTCCATCTCTCTTCCTTCACTGCTGTTTCTTTCTTTCCATTTGAACTTAAATTTTCTCCCTCCCTCCCTCCCTCACTCTCCCTCCCTCCATCTCTCCATTTCCCTCCCACTTGGCTGGAGTCGCTCTAAAAATAAAAGCCTCTCAGACGCTGATTGATTGGAGGCTCTCAGGACTCCCGTTGTGGGCGACAGAGAGCGAGAAAGAAAATAGAGAGCTGACTAGAGAAAGAAAAAGAAACAGAGTAAGGAGGGAGGAGGAAAATGAAGGCCTTGTAAGGAATGAAAGCAAAATGATTGAGAGATGGAAAGAGTGGAGTTGCCTTGGCTCTAATTGGCTGTGTTCATGTTGTGTTTAATAACAGATGATGGAGAGACAATGTGGGAGGAATTGAAATAGAGACAGTGAAAAACAACAGACGAAAAGCACAAGGGAAGTTTGGAAATGCAGAAACTAAATAGAAAAATTATAGCAAAGACCGCAAATAAAAAAAATGATAGAAGGAACGAAAGACAGAAAGTAAAAAGTGATAAAGTCAAAATCCCACCGCCTGAGAAGTTTTGACAAAATAGTTTGAATGCAATTTTTTTCTCATTTTATATCTTCATTTTACTGTTCAATATTTTCTTCTAAATTGTATCTTGATAAATGATATTAAAAGTCTTTAAAATTCTGTTTCAAAGCCTTCATCATACTTATAGAATATAACTTTTGAGGAAGACACTAATCCCTTATTTGAGTTTCACCTCATAATTTTAGCAGACGTAGATTAGAAGATTTTTCTGTCAGAATCAGACATAAACTAGGACGTGTAATGTATGTTTAATGTAGTTGGCACAGTCCTTCACAGTTTGTTCAAACAGGAACAATACAGAGGTCATGAGCTCATACAGCCTTTGAAAAGAAAAAGATGGATGAGGGGAGGGATGGATGAAGAGAAAAGGTGAGAGAAGGAGGAGGTTGAATGGCAAAATAAATGTTCAAATGTACGCTAATGTGATGTTATTTAAAGTGAGCCTGTGTAACTTTTGAACAAAGTGTGTTTTATTGCCAATGCATCAAGTTAATGTATAAAAAGAAGAAAAAGAAGAATGTGCTATTTCTTCTTTCAGCATATTTTATCTTTAATGCCAATAATATGTGTTAAATTAAAGATGAAAACACTCAAGTGGAATTTAGTCGTCCTTCTACATGTTGGAATGTAAGATAATAATTATATATGTGAGAAAAGTATGTATTGGTTGAGAAAATAATTTATTATCTTTTAATTTTGTTTTGCTCACCTGTAACTCAAAAACTATCTATCGCCCCTGGAGGTACAAAGTGGTATTACATAACAAGGGACGGGCCGGGGCTAGCTGGTTAGCATGGTACATTAATAAACACTTAAAATGTCCCTATATTTGCTTATAACTACATTACAGTTTGTTGTAAATAATTTAAGGTAAGTGTTGATATTTCCTACCTTCATTTTTTTTTTTGCAACAGTGCCATTGTGTCAAGTTGCGTGCAGTACCTGTAGTGTAGATGGCTGCTTTTTATTGATTAGTTATATTTATTGATTTATATCTAAACAACAACCTCATTAACATTCATTGTATAAATACCTCAGCCATTGTATACAATACAAATTATTACACACTGATGAACTGTACACATGAGTTACATAATACATTCACATCTATGGAAGCCCATATTTTCAAATTGCAACTACAACTAAAGTAAATACATAAATAAATGCATTTTTTTCTGGGAATTTCTTTTCATATGTTATTAAATTATGCTTTAAAAAATCCCTAAAAATGGCCCACCAATACCTCTAAACTGGATTATTTATCATTGTTTATCTACTGTTAATTGAGGTTCTTATCTTACTGTAAGTGATTTTAATGTAAGTAATTGTTAAATTTTGATGGACAAAGAGAGAGAGAGTAGGCAGTGAAAAGAAATTAAAGCAAACACGACAAATGGAGAGAGAAAGGGAGGGCGAGCGGAGAAGTGGAAAAGTCAAAAGTGAGTGTGATGAAGAACAGGTGTGGGAGGAAAATTAAGGCTAAGACATCAAATGGACTGAACGAAAGAAGATCAAGGCAGCGAGGGAGGGGGAAGAAGCAGAAAAGTCAAACCACCTACAGTTCGTGGAGGAGACACTCTGTTTTAATTTGTTTGATGGGCAGGAGAGGATTTTTCACGCCATTTTGTCCCCCATTTCTTCACTTCAGCTCTTTGTTTTCTGTGAAAGCTTCATACAGATGCTGCGGTGACAGATTAACACAATGTCCTTCACCTTCACCTACAGCATTGTTCTGCAATGCAGCTTCGGTTTGTCCGGCTGCACTGATATCTGAAGGGGGTGGGGTCGACCCCGGGGATCTTTATATGACATGGTAGGGGGATGAAGAAATAAAAAGTTTCAGAGATGGAGAGCGTTTGTGACCAACAGCAGTAGTGTCTGTGGGGAAATCTACATCCTCCTCACCTTATACTCCGTCACATCACCTCGTCGTGTCACTCTCTCCAGATCTCAGGGGTTTGCATGCATTATTTTTTATTTTTTTAAACATGGAGGAGTGTGTTTAAGAGTTCAAGAGGACAGTGTGTTAAAGTGATCATATTCGTGTTTCAGTTCTGGGGCAAGACAAGCCCCGACCCACGCTGCAAATGAAGCACTGGAGTTGTTTTTTAACTGTCTAAAAGCCACTTAAAAGGCTCCTAATGTATCATGAATCACTCTGCAGCGAACCCTTCCTCTCTGTTTACTGTCTGACAAACAAAAATGGCCGATAGTGTTCTCATCATCCACCAGCTTTAAAAAAAAGTGTCCATGATTCTTTGATCAAATTAAGTATTAGAGTTTTAAAGAAGAACCTGTGCAGGAGTTTTTATGTGATACATTGGCCATCATATAGGCTACTTGTCACAGCAATATCATATCAGCATACTGTATGTTGGCTAACAAGTAACAATAGAAATACCAATTCTGATTGGCTGGAAGGTGCGGATATTTAATAACCGGGCAGTAAAACCAGACAACCAGTTCTAAATGAATACGTCAGTAATTGACTGTGAGGCAGAGCTCAAGAGCTTGGAGCTAGGGTTTTTTTGAGTAACCACCACTACCAACAGCCAGAAAAAGGGATAAATGGCTTCCCGGTGAGAACCCCTCAAATTTAATTTCCTATGTGTTTGATGTTTGTGGCAGAATGCAGCGATATTATCTATTCTTGAGATTGAGAGCAATTTCTGTTTCTCTCCAAGCAGCCTTGTGAACCATTTCCTATTTAGCTCCAGAAATTGTGAGGCACGGGAAATATATTTTATCATGTTTAAAAGAAATGTGTTTAAATATACTGTCTGTTTTGACCAAAAAATAAATCCAGTATCTGTCGGTCTATAGTGGGAAGGATACAATGCTGCAAAAAATCCCCATTAAGTAATTTTTTCCTATGAGTCCTAAAAAACTGTCAGTGGGGTTCTTGAAACTTGTTTCCAATACAAATCAACCTGTTCTGGGTCACTAAAACAAAATAAAGCAGAGTGCTGCACTATAATCAAGACAATTTAAACATGATATTAAGTTAAAATACTTGCATTTAGATTTATGTTGAACATTTCTATCTAACTCTTAAAACTTGGTGAGCTCCAGACTCGCCTTCTCTTTGTAAATACCCCCCAAACCCCCGACGCAGTCTCTCACCACTTGCAGCAGAGCCAGGTACCCGGCCCCCACGTTGTCAAAGTTGACCTTGACTTTGGTCCAGTAGTATTGCGAGGTGTCGTTGCGCGACTCGCACTGGGACTTGTTGTTGATTTCGGAGGCCTCGTGGACATAGCCAGTGCGGTTGACGCAGCGGCCGAACTTCCCGGCGAACAGGTTGACGCCCATGATGCTGAAGATGAGCCAGAAGATGAGACAGACCAGCAGCACGTTCATGATGGAGGGAATCGCCCCGATCAGAGCGTTAACCACCACCTGGACAGACAGAAACACACGGAGTCACACACATACCAAACACACTTCTTACATGTGCAAATACTAAATCTTAGGAAAACATCAAGTTTCCAGTCTGTTGCTAGTCAGGTTTAACAAACACCAATTTCTTCTGTATGTGTTCTCTGTGTTTTATTAGTGATTGGGACACATGACTGACTTTCATAGAGTTGTGAAATGGGAAGAGTTATTTCAGGTGTCCCGGGTTCTGGAAGTACAAATCCCTTCCTTTCCTCATGCACAATGTTAGGAGACTTCAAGGCTTGGATGTGTTAAAGATGAGCAAAGGTTTTAAATTTCTGGTTTATCAAAAGTATAAGGCGCCTGTGGACATAAAAACTGAAGGGGAGAAGTCAACTATGAGTCACAAGATGCATTTCGATTAGTAATATCCTACCACAGAGCTTTAAACTCTACAAAATAAAACAAAAATACACTTTTAATTAAATTTATATAACTTTTATTACCAACTGCAACAATGAAGTATTTTGAAATTAAAACAGCTCTGATATGTATTGTTTAATTCAGAACAATCCTCCAAACTGGAAAAGAAATCATAACCTCTCAGAAATAAAGTTAATTTATGAAAACTTAGTCATAACATAGTGTGGTTAAATAATGCAGGAGACTCGTGTGTTTCTATGTTTAGGGAATGGGAATTTACAGTTTGAAAAATACTTCCAGAAGTCAGCGATCAACCTGACCAACGTTGAACCAGAACTTGATGCATCCCCTCAGCATTTACATCACAGCACGCAATCAGCACGACACACATCACGAAGCGAAACACAGCTTTAGCTTCAGCATTGTAGGGTTGATGCAGGCTGGAGAATCTGGCCAGTAAGCCATCGTGTTTTATTATTTACCCCGAGTCCCTTAAACCCGGTTGGTTGTAAGAACTGAAGCTTATTCTACAGCTGATTTGGGCGTCACTCCAGTAACTGTGTTCAGCTCACATGGGAGAAAATGCAAAATGATTTCACTTCAATTGTTTAACGTTTCTTGTTGCATTGATATATAAAATTTCCCATCTTGGTGTTTCGTCCCATGTAAACTGAATGTAGCACAATGATCACATTTAGTAAAACTGTCAGAAAAATCAGAACAAACTCAGCAGCATTTTTTTAGTCAAGCTGAGATGTGCATTTCTTATTATTTGGTATGTATTTGGGGAAAAGCTTCCTCCTTGCTGTTGGTGCTCCTACATAGAGAAAGCTAGTCAACTAATGTCTCTACAGAAAAAGAAAATTCAACCTGCCACTCCAGCCCTCCTCATTATACCCACAATGCAGCTCTTCTACCCAGAATCCCATGCTGAGTGTGCAGCACTTGTAAATTGACATGAAGGGCTAATCTTCTCAGCCGGACAAAGCCGAGAGGAGAGGACCATGGGAGAGTGAAAGCTCAGACTTCCCAGCATGCAACACAGGTCGCAAACCTCATGTGAACCAGAGTCAGCATCCTGCACACCTCCGTCTGTACATTTCCCCTTTCATCTTAAACCCAGGGGTCACTCTTTCTTTGCTGCGTTGAAAATGAGCTGGATTACAAAATACTGATCGTACAGTTTGATACCCGTTGACCTGGTGGGCTTTAAGCGGTTTTATACAGCCAAAGAACTTCTATAAAAACCAGACCAGGCGTCTAATTGAGACCTGCGTTAACTTGTCAACACATCATAATCTAGAGGAAATCAATCATTTAGCTTTAGTGATTGTGTAGTCACACTACAGAGGAAGGTCTCTGCAGGACACTGACTCTTTGCCCCTGTCAGTAATACTGATGAGTGGGATGGAAACAGAAAGAGAGAGTGGAGGTTGATCTTTCTTGCCTGGTCACAAAGGTTTATGGACACACACAGTTTAACATGGAACATTCAGGTTTTTGTTTTCTGAAAAGAGAAAATCTCTGAGGAGGAATAAATCAAGTCAAAGCCACATGGAAACACTGACAGGACGTAATGACATGAACCAATCAGAGAGCAGAATGTCGGTGATGGGAGGATGAAATAGGTGAGAGGTTACTACCACAAAAACTAAGCAGCAACCTCAGGGGATGGAAAACGAAGCCAATGTGGAAATGCCAAAAACTGCAGTTCCTCGAATGGCCACTTGAGGCTGGCTCTGAAAGGGAGCCAATCTCCAAAGATCTTTACAGAAAAATGGTTTTGATCGCTTTAGCTAATTTCCCCCTTCGTGACAAAAAAATAGGGATACATTTTTACATAACACGCCTGCTTACATTATATCACGGCTTAAAGTTAGGCATATTTAAGGGCATGGCTTTTAATGACGGGAAGTTCTTAAGTGGCTTGCCACCAGGTGGTTCAGCAGCCACCTCAGCTCCACCTCTTAGCCAGCGTCAGGCACTGCGGCCGGAGCCACAGGGAGCCGCACATTTTGAGCTTCTTTAGAAAACTATGGGTGACGATGGAGATTACGTCTGTGTTTTATACAGTCTATGATAAAAACACCTGGGCACCAAAATATTTACAGGGGAGCGCTTGATTTATATTATTTATCTCTTAGATTATGTAGCAATAGACTTCAGTTGATGATATAACTCTAGTTAGTTCTCAGAATAAAGTCTTTTTACCGCCTCCTCAGACAGAATGACTCACCACACAAAAGGCACAGAAGTTATGAAAGGTAATAGCCAAAAAGCTGAAATTCGGAGTCCTTGTGTCAACACTTTTATAAAAAGGACCAATTAGTGACCTTGTTAAATGAAGTTAATACTAACCTTCATCGTGTTTAGCATTTTTCAATAGATATTCTTTTATAACCGCCCAATCCATCTATGTTGGCATGTAGGCTAATATGATAATCATGCTTCTTTCAGAAAAACTCCTATTCATATGTTCTCAGGCTGAGTATGACCTGCCGTGACAAGTAAACTAACCCTCATCAGAGTTTGTTTTCTCTTTTCTTACTTACAAGTATTCTCTTTGGATATAATACTACCAAAGAAAATGCCTGTTAGATCTTGATCTTGTTTTTAAAGTGTGATAAACCAAGCGCTCCTCTTGAATAGAAGATATTGAATCCAGGTGCCCAAGTGTGTTTGTTATATTAACACTGACTCTTACCCTCATGCCTTCAAATCTGGAGAGGGCTCTGAGGGGTCGCAGGGCCCGCAGCGTCCGCAGGGATTTGATGGCTGCAAAGTCTGAATAACCCAACGTGTTGGCCACCAAACTGACCAATGAGACCTGGAGGAGAGGGAGAGGGAAAGGGGGGAGGGAAAAGATAGAAAAAGATAGAGATAGAAGTTCAGAGACAGGCGGAAAGAGAGACGGAAAGTCAGAAAGGAAGGGAAACAGAAGAGAGAAGCGGGACAGTTAACGTCTAATCTAATCAAAGACGAAGACAGAGCGGGAGAGGACTGATCGACGGCATCAGGGATGAAACCAGCCGATCAGAACTGGCGATATGAGGAAAGACAAAGGCGTGGTAGTTTAAATATCAGATGACTGAAGACTCCTGCAGGAGAGGAAAGTAATTAAAAGTTAGTTTTGGTGTGACAGATTATAACGGCAGCCCCAAGTACACAGCTGCTTCTTTTTAAAATGACTTTAGATGAGTCTTTGATGGTGAACTGAGCTTCGACCTGTTAAACAAAATGTTACTGAAACAGTCCTCAGGTGAAGCTATAGATGAGAACATCATTGTGTTAATATTCAGTTCAACATCACTGAATTCACTCCTTCATTCAAACTGTGGAAAAGAAAGGATTCATTCTTTACTGGGTCAGTCGGGTTGATTATTTAGAGCCAGTGAAGGTCAGTAGAAATGTTTTTCGACTGGTTTGGCCTTAGTCATGGTAGCTTTTAGAAAGAGGTAATACAACAGACTGTATTGTAATACTTTGAACTTGTTAGTACTTTTTAGGAAATGTTAGCAGAAGTGGATGTGATGAAGAAAAGACAACGACCGCACTACAACCTGATTATCCAAAAGTCAGTCAAATATGTTAATGTTAAATCACATATGAGGTCTAAGTGTGCAACAACGCAGCCTCAAAAACTTCAACTCATGAAATAAATACATAATCTGATATTTGAGATTATGTGAGAGAAGCAAGAACTGGACACGAGATATTCACATCTTTATCACAGGAAAAATGTGAAACAACAGTTAAGTTGGCTAAATGATACATGTTGGACGTATAACTTGAAGTTAGGGGGGAAGTTCAGTAATACCAGGGATGATTAACTGTAAATACTGTAGCTGTATCGTAAACAGTCTGAAATATTACCTCTGATCAAAGCCAAGATGACACAAACCTCTAGTCAAACAGAAACCACAGCATCTCTAAAACCCTCTAAAGCCAGCCAGCGAAGCCCCACATGAGCGTCTGATTTTCACGATTGAGCGGCAGGTCTCCGGTGGGTCGGAGGGCGGAGCTCCAGGTGAGTTCACCCGGTTCTTACCCTGATACCAGCGAAGCGGGACGCGGCACGGAGAGGACGGAGGGCCCTGAATGTCCTCAGCACCCGCATGGTGGTGATCTGGTCCACAGAGATGTACTGAGCCAGCAGACCCAACACTGAGATCTACAGGTTATGGGTTACACAGTTATTACAAACATCAACTGAGTGGGTGGAAGTCTAACGTGCAGAAATTAAACTGAAGTATTTAAGCATGCCATAAATATTGACATTTAGTGTCTTTAATAAACTTAAATGAGTTAAGCCCTTACAATTTCCCTTCGGATCTTATATGACATTCATTTGTAGTGTATATTTGTTAGATTATTTCAGTGTTTTTCTGCCCCCTAGAGGCTAAAATCAGATTAATGCAGCTTTAAGGTCAAGATGTGAGTCTTTCACAACTTTCTGTCTTTTTAATAACCCTCTGTTCTGTGTATTGTCTCAAAAGTGCATTGTTAGATCTCTGTGACTCCACACACTCTCTTTATTCTCTATCTTCAGGCCATTACAGTCACATAGAAACATCACTACACACAGTGTCATTTGTGAAGACGGCCCGGCGGAAAACGCCCAGAAAACAAGAGAGGATGTGTCACATCCCAACGCAATGCATGCATACTGTATGTATGGTGTGTATCTAAACTGTTTGTGTGTGCGTGTGTCACTCTAGCCCAGCAAAATCCTGCCCAGCAGAGTGAAAGTGTGCGACGAAATATACACATCTATGTGTGTCTGTGTGTGAGGTTAAAAAGCCACTGCTGATCGTTTGACCGGAGGCTGTGTGCACGCTCTCTCTCTCTCTCTCTGCTCCTCTCTTTGTCTCTCTAAGTCTCTCGCTCATTTTATTCATGGAGTCCATTATTTCAGGGAAGGTTCACAGCAACAAAACAACTACTTTAACACAAACCACCTGAGAGTGATACATCTCTCTTAGTTTGACATGATACTGTAACGTTAACAAAAACAATTTTAGTTATCTCTATATATCCCTCCTTACTTCCCACATCTCTCTCATCTGTTCATCATTTTCATTCATTCCCCCACTCTCTCACACTTCTCCTCCCTCTCCTCTTCCGGTCACTGCCTCTGCTCCGTGCAGTCAGCATGGTCAAGTCAAGTGTGCGCACAGAAAACAGTAATTGCATAATCTGGTGAAATATACTGTTGAAATGACACATGACGTCTCTCTTTCGCTGATTCATATTCCATTACTCCATCTTTCTTTCAGCCTCTCTGCATGATTACTCTCTCTTCCTGCCTTTTCTCATTTCAATTTTCAATTTCAATTCTAAAAATGGCTTTATTGGCACAAAAGAATAATGTTCACATTGCCAAAGTAATAGTATAACAATATGTTAAAAGTAAATTAAACAAACAAACAATGTGACAATTATAACATAGCTCTCTCTCGTTTCTCTATTCTTGAAATCAGAAATCTGGAAAAATAGGTTAATTATAGATAAATTATCAAGGAAGATTTAAAAAATGATATTCTGTTTAAGCAAAGTGAGGAAAGGACTGAATTAAAGAAAAAAAGACAATGTAATAAAGATATTTAAGCCATCTTAAAATGTAAATAATGAATGAAAAGTAGAAATATTTTCTCCGTATCTCTTTTTCTGTCGATGTCTCGTAAGTCTTTTATTATATTGTCTTTCATTATAGTCTAGAAAATTATCAATATTTATCCATTTCAGGAATCAGTGTGTTTCTGTAACTCATCAACATTATTAAACTCTCTGTGTGTCCTCAATATCATCAGTGATGTCAACTTTGGCATCATCATCTGCACTGCCACCAGCTCAAACATCAACACTGTACATTTTCTACTAATTATATATAATAATAATCTAGAGCACACGAGTTGGCTGACTGAATTACTGTTTTTGTATGTTCACTTTCTCATCACCATCAGCGCTGTTATGTCACCTGAGCCATTATAATTGTGAGCTCTAATCACTTTTTGTGTCAACAAAAAGATATTGAAGACATTTTGAAAATTGTCAGATTTGTCATTACTGGCATCAACATCAATGTTAACAGGTATAAAATAACGATTACGGTCATTATGACGTCAGTATTAATATAAACATCGTTGGCTTTTGTCACCATGATCAACGTTACAGTATTTCTTCTCTATTATCATTGTCATTATCTCTGCTAACTTTATGAATGTGGTCAAAAAGAAGCTAAAACTAAAATAAACTTTCCGACTAACTAATAAACCGATGCATCCCGTTCGACTTACATCGACGATGAGGAAGTCGAGCCAGCACCAGTAGTTGGTGAAGTACTTCTTGAAGCCGTAGGCGAGCCACTTGAGCAGCATCTCTAGGATGAAGATGTAGGTGAAGATCTTGTCTGCGTATTCCAGTATCACCTTGACCACCTTCCTCTGCTCGATGTAGATGTCCTCAAAGGCCTGACGGGGGCAGCAGAGAAGGTGTTTTGAGATCTGATCTCAGTGGATATTCTGATTTAATTGATCCCTAAAGATCTATCAAATGTGTGATTATCTTCAGGGTATTGAAACTGAAATAAAGTTTGTTCTTTAAGTTATTGTTACTGTTGTTTCAGTCAAACAACTAGCCAATACAATCATAGAAAAAGGATGATGTCATTCAGCTCACACCGTCCTCTAGAAGGATAATAAATGTTGTTGTAGAATAAAAGTAAACTATAGCAAACTACATGACCATAAAGTGCATTAAGTTAAGTAAAGTAAATAACACCAAAGTAAAGTAAACTACGGTAAAGTTTGGTAAAGTGAATTAAGTAAAGTAAAGGATAGTGAAGTGTAAAGTAAACAAAGTAATCTACAATCCAGTCCAGTAAACTACAATAAAGTAAACTATGCTGATAAACTAGAAAACATAATCAAAGTATAAGGATGGTGCCATTCTGCTTACACCGTAATCTAGAAAGATATATAATAAATGATCAGAGAGTAAATTAAATTACATTAAGTTAAGTAATGTAAAAAAGTATAACGTAATTGTCAAGTAAAGCAAGTAAACTTAGGTAAACTAAACTGCAGTAAACAACAGTAAAGTTGAGTAAAGTGAATTAAGTTAACCACAGTTAAGTGTAATGAATAAACAAAATCAACTAAAAGTCAAGTACAGTAATGTACAGTAAATTGTCTAAGGTATAGTTGCGTAAAGTTAAGTAAAGTACAGTAAATTGAGTAAACTAAAGTAAAGTAAAGTTACTTCAAGCAAATTAAACAAACTTTAAGTGCCTTTAATAAAGTAAACTACAGTACAGTAGGGTGGAGTGGATAAGACACATGCCTTTGGTGTGGGAGACCCAGGTTCAAATCCACTGTTAGACACCACTGTGTCCCTGAGCAAGACACTTAACCCCTCGTTGCTCCAGAGGCGTGCGACCTCTGACATGTTTAGCAATTGTAAGTCCCTTTGGATAAAAGCGTCAGCTAAATGAATAAATGTAAAGAAAAGTGTCTGACCAGCGCTCCGGAGCTGAGGAGGATCATGAAGATGATGAAGGACTCGAACCAGCTGTGCTCTACGATCTGGAAACAGGTCTTCCTCGTTTTCCACCAGATCTCACCGAGGCCTGATGTCGTGTCAATGTCACAGCACTGAAACCTGGCCACACACACTATGGGCGAGACAAAAAAAAAGTGAGAGAGTGTGATTGTGTTTGTTTAAGAAATGCATGTTCTTCATCATGGGGTTCTACAGACTAGTAGTAGGCTAGTTGTAACTGCGTGTGGCCCCTGTTTGCTGCTGAGCAGGTCCTGTACAGTGTGTGTTTAGAGCTTTTACTCTGAAAATGACACAGAGGGGTGAGAATGAACCAAAAGAGTGAAGTTGTGGACTGTCCACCGTGATGTCATCCATTAGTTTGTGGACTTTTTGGAACAAGAAGTGTCCATATTTGTACGAGAGGGTGGAGCTAAAAATTAATAGCTGAATCCTTAGAGTTACTTTTAGTACAACCAAATGCTAGAGACATTTTTAGGCGACTAAAATGTTACAAGTAACTTTCATAAACTGAAAATTCAATATTCCCGACTTGTTAATCACAAGGTAGCCCCGCCTTAAAGTGTCCCCTGCTTTGTGGTCTATTTTCTTCTAAATGGGACCATAATTTACTGAATGAACATCATGCTGTGCTGCAGAAGACTTGAAACTATCGACTGAGAACATAAACTCATTAGCGTGAGTGTTTACTGAGGTAATAAATCAGCTGAGAAGTAGCCTCCTTTTCTCATAGACTTCTATACAATCACACTTCTTTCTGCAACCAGTGGAGTCGCCCCCTGCTGGATGTTAGAGAGAATGCAGGTTCAAGACACTTTCACATTAGCTGAAACTCACTTAAAGCTTCGTAAAACGAGACAGGAACTGTAGCTGAAAACTCTCAGCTTTATATAATATTCATACAGCATCAGTTATGTTCTAAGAAACGGCTAAATGAAAGAAAATTATTTAAGACTAGCAGGAAAACATGAGAGACAAAGTTAATATAGAACATGAACTGCCAATGATAGGAGTTCATTGTGTTTACATCCCACCTTAACTGACTGCCAGTCACTGTACACAAGTTTAATCAGAATCTCAGTACAGTATCTCTAAAGTATAAAGGGGGAAGTGAACCCTCCTGGAATCATTTCATCCCGACATGAGCTTATGTGCGTCTCAACCAGTGCCTTGCTCCGGGGCACGCTGGTATCACAACTACAAACAGAAACCAAACACAGGGTCGTGACATGTCTGCTCTGTTTTCATACACAGATGACCGGGAGCATAACGTGCTCTATCCCTTTGGTTGACTTCTGTGTGTGTGTGTGTGTGTGTGTGTGTGTGTGTGTGTAAGACAAAGAGTGTTGTCCTTATGTTCACATGCTTGAGCATGCAATCATGTCTTCTGTGCAGAGTGTATGTGTTTAGAGGCGTGCTTTGTTGTGTAACTATTGACTATTTGACAGATGTTGAGCTTCTGCTTCCCCCCAACAACCCGCCCTGTGTGTGTGTGTGTGTGTGTGTGTGTGTGTGTGTGTGTGTGTGTGTGTGTGTGTGTGTGTGTCTGTGTGTGTCTGTGTGTGTTTGTGTGTGTCTGTGTGTGTGATAGACGTTCACATCAAATTCACTTTAATTCCCAAGCATTAGATACTGTGATGACTGATAACTGTACTTTCCCTTAAACTCTAAACCTTATTCAAAACTCCCTTTACATTTCTTTAAATTTAGGGGGAAAAAACTTTCTCAAAACCGTAAGATAGTTTCATTTACATCAGTAGCAGAATTACTTAATTAATAAATAAGTCTTGTAGCTAAAACATTCAATCAAATAGAAATATTTTCTCTGTTGTGTTGATAATTTCAGACACATTTAATTTAAATGCAGACTCACTTGGTACTTACATACATGTATACATACTGTATATATGGTATTAAGTTACAACATTTTAACCACACATTGGATATATTATTATTATTATTATTATTATTATTATTATTATTATTATATGCCAACACGTTAGTAAACAGCTGCTTACTTCTAGATCCAGCAGACACAGAGCAACATGACCATCTCACTGGAGTTGTTTTTGTGTCCTTCTCAACTCCCTATAGCTCTGGTTTTGTCTCTTTAGTTGCTAGATGTTCCACTTTCATCACCAGCTTGTTTCTAACCCTGTGTGCTGGGCTGCCCAGCCTGGGCACGGAGTGTACGCTGGGTTTATCAGAGTTTGTTTTCTAAAAACAGCTGCTTGCTGTGCCTGGAAGCGGTGCTGATGAGAGTAGTGACCACACGGTCAATGTGCCATAACTGGGAGCTAAAAGAGGCTAAAAAGCTCCATAGAGTTGGTGATAATCTAGATTTTTTTGGGGTTTGGTATGAATGAGACCTCTCTTATTATGAACTAGTTTGTCCTGTTGTTTATATATAAATATTGATTAGTGCAGCTTTTAAAGGAAGATATGTGAACAATCCTTTGCAGTGCACTGTGGTATAAAAGGGAAAATAAAAATAAATAACCACAGATATTCTCTGAAGGTTAGCTTAAGTTTGGTATGTTTAAATAATGTTTGTATAGGTTTTAAACTAATTGTAAACTGAATGAAGTTTACCAAAACAATTTTTATTTTTTTTTAGAATTAGAATGATGAAATGAATATTGACATATCTGAAACAAACCTTTCATACTTCAATTACAGGAACTATTTTATATGTAGCCTATGTATAATATTTGGTCGCAGCATATATGTGAGTTTAGCATGCAGTTCTTCATATCTGAAAACACGCTGATGTATCCTGGAAGCAGCCTGATCAGCCTGGAACAGATGGGATCGCTCACTGAGTTATTTGTTGCAGTGCATTATTCGCTGAACGAGTGCTGATAACGAGAGGATCAGATTCCCGTCGTTCCACATTATCAGCCCGTCAGCTGCCTATGGCACTAAAAGCTTGTCGCTAACGTTTCCAAATTCAATCAATATGTCTGCGAAGGCGACGATGAACCGCGACCTCGCGTTCACTCACAATCAAGACCGGGAACTTCAGCATAGCGATTGCTCGGGTGAGTGATGCTGATGTGCCCTCGAGCAAGGCACGATGGCGTCTCAGTGGCAGAGGAAGGGGGCGGAGAAGAAGGCAGGATGTTGTTCAGAAAGAAAAAAAGCAAGTGTGTGTGCAAGTGGTTGGTGTGACACTGGAGCGTCTGCACTGACACGGGTCTAACTTGATTCACCCGAGAGACTTTTTGATTTGTTCTTTTGGACACTGGGAACTTTGCCATCCTCCTGTCAGCCATTAAAATAAAACCTGAACTGCATATATCCAGAAAAATACAATTCTGATATGATGTTCAGCATTTTTCAGCAATATCCATTGAATGTATTTACATTCTGTACTCACATCACTCTGTAGTAGTGCAATTGTTGGTGGCGCCACCATTCAAGAGGTGGATTCCTCACACAGGAGGGATTCACAGGAAATACTGAATGCAGGTAATGCAGCATTACATTTTGTATTTTTATCTCATCGGTATCAGCCTCGCTGCTTAATCTCATATAGCTGTATCAGAGCTGTATAAATGCTTACCCAACATTTCCTGCAACAGCTACTTCAAATTAAAAGTATTCAACTAGCAAAACACGAGGTGACTTTTATAGTGAAGCAGTCACAGGAAACACAATGTATTTGTCACAGAGGGCAGCGCCGGTTTCTATTGTTATCAAAAGTGCAGCCGGGCTGTTGGATAAAGAGCAGAAGGCTCCAAGTACAATAAGCATGTGGTAACTTTCTTTTGCTGAGGTCTGTGTTGGTTTCCTGTAAGACACAGACTGAGAAGAAAAAAGCATGAGCTTTAGCTGCACTTCACTCTGTTGATTGCAGCGTCTGCCTGCTTCTGTAATTAGAGCTCTGATTACCCTGGCTTTCGGTTTCCATGGCTACTAATAGGCTTTTCCCCGATATGCCGGTTGAGTAATCCAATGAAAACAAGCGAGTGGTAATCCGACACTCAATCAGCCCACTTGGCAGAGTTATTATCAGTGTGTGTGTGTGTGTGTGTGTGTGTGTGTGTGTGTGTGTGTGTGTGTGTAGGAAACCCCCTCTGTTTGTACTGAAGGCACTTGGCATTGATCCGTTATTGAACATTAAATGCTGCTGAATGATCCCTGCCAGGTGATTGCATTTCCTTTTTGCCTCCACATTCAGTAAATGCGACATTCCCAACACACACAAACACACACACACACACATAACTTAAACATACTTAAATACATCCTTGATCTTTTCTCACCAGCCTCTGGACAAACTTTACAAATGTTTACCTTCACTAGTAGTACAGCTTTAAAGGTTCTGTAGGTGAGGTTCTGAACATTACTATTTGAGATGTAAACATATAATGAGCACGCCCACATCATCTTAATTTAGTTTTGGCTATTTGTTTACATAAAGAATATTCTTTTCATTCAATATCTACTAACTTTATTTAACTTGTTCTTGGAGAAAACAACATGCTCTATAACTCCTGTCTGTTTTCACCACAGGAGGAAAATCTGACCTCACACTGAGAGAGACGTTTGAACCTTTGCTGAGCCTCAGCAAATTATGATAGTGGCCTCTTGAGTGACTGATCGTCTTGCCCTAGGACACTTCAGCAACACACTGTCTGCTGCAGGAGTCACACCTGAGACCTTTCAGTAACAGGACGTCAGAGAGAGCGACGTCGCTGCTGCTGCAGTCATTGCACACTGCCCACTGAGGCAGAAACACACACACACTCACATATTCCCTCTCAATCGCGTGTCGTGCAGCTTCACAACATTAACCAATGAGTTGGCATTTAGAGGACCAATGGGGCGGCTAATCTAACCCCCGCTTTCAGCACAGATGTGTGTGCGTGACTTAAATCTGTGGATTTTCTGCATGCATGCTGGCTAATGATACACTCTATCTGTACCTGTAGATACAGTGTGTGGATATTTGTGCATATCTGTGTGTGTGTGTGTGGCTGAATGGAGATGACAGTAAAATAATGAGTAATCGTGCCACAGTCTTTTTGCCTGGACAACAGGAAGTGGTCAAATATCCGCTTCTGAATGTCCTCTACAATGGAAATAACCAGGAGTTCAACCTGCAATCCTTGGATTACAAGCCCTGATCTACCAACTGAGCTGAGCAGTGGCACTGATAACTGACCTGGAATTATCGTAAAGAAACAACAGTACTTATCTCGAGATCTTGAGACCATAAACTCATTAGCAAAGTATTTACTGAGGTAATAAATCAGCTGAGAAGTAGCCTCCTTTTCTCATAGACTTCTATACAATCACACTTCTTTCTGCAACCAGTGGAGTCGCCCCCTGCTGGATGTTAGAGAGAATGCAGGTTCAAGACACTTTCACATTAGCTGAAACTCACTTAAAGCTTCGTAAAGTGAGACAGGAACTGTGGATTTAGCTGAAAACTCTCAGCTTTAAATAATATTCATACAGCATCAGTTATGTTCTAAGAAACGGCTAAATGAAATAAAATTATTTAAGACTAGCAGGAAAACACGAGAGACAAAGTTAATATAGAACATGAACTGCCAGATGATAGGAGTTCATTGTGTTTACATCCCACCTTAACTGACTGCCAGTCACTGTACACAAGTTTAATCAGAATCTCAGTACAGTATCTCTAAAGTATAAAGGGGGAAGTGAACCCTCCTGGAATCATTTCATCCGACATGAGCTTATGTGCGTCTCAACCAGTGCCTTGCTCCGGGGCACGCTGGTATCACAACTACAAACAGAAACCAAACACAGGGTCGTGACATGTCTGCTCTGTTTTCATACACAGATGACCGGGAGCATAACGTGCTCTATCCCTTTGGTTGACTTCTGTGTGTGTGTGTGTGTGTGTGTGTGTGTGTGTGTAAGACAAAGAGTGTTGTCCTTATGTTCACATGCTTGAGCATGCAATCATGTCTTCTGTGCAGAGTGTATGTGTTTAGAGGCGTGCTTTGTTGTGTAACTATTGACTATTTGACAGATGTTGAGCTTCTGCTTCCCCACAACAACCGGCCCTGTGTGTGTGTGTGTGTGTGTGTGTGTGTGTGTGTGTGTGTGTGTGTGAGATAGACGTTCACATCAAATTCACTTTAATTCCCAAGCATTAGATACTGTGATGACTGATAACTGCACTTTCTCTTAAACTCTAAACCTTATTCAAAACTCCCTTTACATTTCTTTAAATTTAGTGAAAATAAATTTCTCAAAACCGTAAGACAGTTTCATTTACATCAGTAGTGAATTAGTTAATTAATAAATAAGTCTTGCAGCTAAAAAATTCAATCAAATAGAAATGTTTCTCTTTGTGTTGATAATTTCAGACACATTTAATTTAAATGCAGACTCACTTGGTATTTACATACATGTATACATACTGTATATAAATGGTATGAAGTTACAACATTTTAACCACACATTGGATATATTATCACTAGAGCTGCAATAACGCATTAACTAATTAACTGACAATTATTTAATTGCACGTGAACACAGTTTTTATTATTATTATTATTATTTTGAAAGTCCGCTGCTCACTGGCTCTGAATACCCATACAGTCAAACCGTGGGTCACAGGAGGGACAGGATGTTGATCAGCCTGCAAATCAGCCACCCAAACAAGAGCGGAGGGAGGCTTCGGCAGACTACGCTGGATGCAGCGTGTGGGAGAAGAAGTTAAACAAAAGCAAGACAAGCGATCAAACGCCATAGCAAAGTGGATAGCTGCACACTGCATGCTGGTTAGTATTGGGGAAGATGTCGGTCTTAGGAATGTTCTTAAAATCACAACTTAGTCGCTTGGCCCCGCGGGGTTGCTCTTTGCTCCGGTGATCAGACAGGGAGACGAGCGCTCCACGAGTAAATGGCAGGCGCTCTGTGGAGAGTAACCATGGCAACGGCTTCTGCGCGCTACACAGCTGCAGCCTATTTAATCGCGATTTATCACATTGTTATGCACAAAATTGAATAATGAATTCTAAAGTACTTTTAATTTAAATGTCCCGCTGTTACACCAAAGTGCAATAACATGTGGTTTGCGAACTCTTTAAACAAATAAGGTGCTTTTTACCAGCAGTGTTCCCTTTACACAGTAGCAATACAAAATATTTCTTGTAAATCTCAACTTAAACATTAATCTAATCTAATCAAATATAAAACCAAAGCTATTTGCTACTGCCAGGGCTTCACCTTTTATCTAGCTTGTTAAAACAAGTTATCATCAGAGTGCAGTTTTCTTGTTGCTTTTTTTCTGAACAGGTATCTGCAGAAACATTTTTCTTTTATCAAGGAGCAGCAGAAACAGTCTATGTTCAGTAGCAAGTGTCCCTGTTACAGTGAGGTGAAGACTGACATCAACAGGAGGGAATTCGCATGGCAGAGCCACAAAACTAGATGAAGGCCTATCAGGTAAAGTTATGTATAATTTTTAGTTAATACTGTAAAATCATGCGATTAATCACGATTAAAAAATGTAATCGTTGCCCTGCACTAATTATCACATTATACTGCCACCATAATAGCAGCTGAAATATTTTCTGTGTGCATGTTGGCTAATGATAGACGACGATAATGTGTGTGTGGCTGAATGAGATAACAGTGAAATCCTGAGTTATTGTGCCACAGTCTTTCTGTCTAGACAACAGGAAGTGGTCAAATATGGATATGGAAATAAGCCTTCAGTGTTTTCATCCTCTGTTATCTTTAATGGATGTAATGACTACAGTGCAGAGTTATTAGAGTTTTTAATCATGAAATAAATCTTCCTTAATAAATGTATTCTCTTCCCTTTACTGTTTAATTTTATGTGGCCCAACTGTGTGCTTGATAATAGTGATTATTTCGTAAATAACAATTACGCAAAAGTAATGTCGACCACCCATTTTTTCCACGACCACAAAAGTGACTTTACCTGTCTGACTAAATCTCTTACATGTACACAAGTATCCTGGTTATGATTGTGCGTACTGTATCCCTTTGTTGTCAGTAAAAATGGTAATGTGTGTTGCTTTCTTGTATGCTTTATGTACATGTAGCGAGATTCCTCCTCTGCATTTAACCGATCCCTAAGGGAGCAGTGGGCAGCCAGTGTATAGCGCCCGGCGACCAACTCCAGATTGAAATGCAGTGTCTGGTCAAACGACACCGGCTGGAGAACCTACCCAACATGTACTGTATGGACTTGGGTCTGTTCGGTTTGGGCAGATGCAAACCATTGTCCACTAAATGGTCTTGATAAGCTCCATAAGGAGTACTCTTTGAACCAATACATAACTCATTTATTAGATTATGTTCATGTCAAGCGACTGCTGCTGCCCCATGTGAGGCGAATGTCTGCCGTGTTACTTCTTTGCCCAAACCATAGAAGAATATTCAAGTCTGAGTTAGGAGACCAAACATGTCCTGGATCAATCTCTCTACTGCTCGCATGGATGAAAGGCGTGTTCCTTTAAAACTCAGGTCTGTCATGGGTCAAGTACATTTTTTGGACCCATGAGCATCTCTGCTTCTTAGGTCAAGGTACACTGAAGGCATTAATAATTACATCCCCCTTTTAATCCAGTCTAAAGGAATCATTGTTCGGTTTAATCGTATCAGGGAAAAGCAGGAAATCTAATACTGAACCATTGACCTTCATTCATCTGGTGAGTTTCTTTACGTTGCAGCTCTCCGACTTGTTAGCGCTGCACGTTGAGCTCGTCCCATTTGACCGACCTTTTTTTTTTCCCTGTGTGATGAATAATTAGCGGCGGGGGAACGTCGCCATTCAGACCGACACGCACACTCTGTCTTCCCGACAGCCAGAGGGAGCAGCAGGGAGGCACGCTGCTGTTTGTGCTTTGTAATCACAGTATGAAGGAACACACACACACACATATATAGACACACACATAGAGACAGAGACACAATCCCTCATAGCCACAACAGCCGCTCTATGTGGGACATAAACTATGCACGCAGATAAACACAGAAATGTAAGCAAATGCACTAACGTAAATATATCGCCAGTGTTGGAAACTACATTTTGTATCTTCTACTTCTTATCTTCTATGGTGATTTTTATGCTTACCAAGTAGCAGAGCAAATAAATCTAAATCTAACCCCTAAAGGGCAACACATGCCTGTTATTTACTTGCAGCGTTGCATCATTAATTCTTCCGTATGTTAAACCCCCAGTCGGTAAAAGTATAAAAGAAACACACATGCATACATGTCTGGATGACACGCATGTATGTTCGCTTGCTCTGCAGCACAATTCCAGATTTATTGAACCAAATACTTTTTTTGCGGGAGGTTTCCTGTTCACTAGAGTAGAAGACAAATTTCAGTACTTAAATGTTTGCTATAATTGGTGCCATGGGCACATTTTGGTGGGTAAAAAAGAAGTATTGATATTTCATAACCAGCCCTATGAATGAGTCAGTTCCACCAGCATAATGGATCGAGACTACATGACCGCGAGTTCAGACGGTCAGTAGTGTGGCGACGTTAGCAGCGCACACTGGCTGTATGAATGAGGCAGGCAGCCATCCAACATCCTGGGACTACAACGTCCTGATGGCCACTTTGTCTCCGCAAAACCACAAATACAAACACACACTCCAACACAAACGGCGTCCTTACTAGTATTTAGTAAGGACGTGCAGACAGCTGGCTTCTGCCTGCTGCTGTTAGTCAATTTTTCTGGTCTACTTCTGCAGCAGCTGGCAGACTCGCATGAACCACTGCTCCCACACACACACACAGTGCTGTGTCAGCATACTGGTGGTACTGGTCCAGTGTGAGCTGAGTCAGTAGGGAAGCCAGGCAGGAGGTCGACTTCTGTTGCTGTCCCCTAAATCTGTTGGTGGCAGCAAAGTCAAAAGGTCGTCATCGTCTCCTTGCCTCCTTGTGTTCTGTCCTTTCTTCAGTCTTCTGCTTTTTTTGATTTTCTTGTTTTTTTATTCTATAGCGTCTTCTTTTCGTTCCTCTCATTTCCTTTTCACTTGTCTCCTATCCTCTATTGCGCTCTGCTATCCTTTTTTTTTATTCATCTAGAGCAGGAGGTTTTAAAACTTTCCCCTAAGATAAAGCTTGGAAAAAGTCGACCTCTCACACCCCGTTAGTTTACTTTCATATTTTCGCTCAGCTCCTGGATGCCTATGGGATCACGACCATGTTATTTGATCCCTCAACAATTGAGTCAAGACAACCTAATATTGCTGTTTGACATATCTTCAGACTGCACTAAATATATAACCAAGCTCTGTCCTGAGGCATATATTGGTAAAAAACCCTTTTCACATTTCACAGCTTTATATCTCATATCTTTATATCTTTTATGTCTCTCTTCTTTTCACCTTTATTCTCTTTTACAGTATGATACTTTTCTCCTTTACTTTAATCTCCAACATTTCCCTTCTCTCCTTCGCTCCTTTCGTTCTTCTTCACCTCTCCATCCTCAACTCTTTTCTCTAAATCCTCCCTTCCTTCCTGGCCTTTTTCTTCTTTTCTCCCTTTTCTCCTATGTCCCTCATAACTACTTTGCTCACGTCTTCTGAGTTTCTTTTGTTCCTTCTCCTTTGTTTTTTTCCTTCCACGCCTTTGCTTTTCTCGTGTTCTCTTTTGTCCTTTTGTTTCCTTTTCCTCCTCTTCAATAACTCGCCGTGTTTCTCACCTACTAACACAGACGTGCTGACGATAAAACTGTGGAGTGAAGGAAGAGTTTCGTCCATGTTTCATCCCTCTTCCGTTGGTGCTCCAGCAGCTGATCTGAGTCCAGCTGGTAACATATGTCTGCCTGCTGTGAAGGACTCTGCTGAGTCAGGAAGAACCAGGCGGCGTGTTGGGACAGTTGCGATGGACGCATCAATCTTCTAAATGAATCAAAGCTAATACAACATCTGCTGTTTGGCAGATAATTTCATCCAAAGCACCTCTCACAGGAAACAGACCCGCTTCTGGATTTACTCTGAACCTGTAACTACGTAGTGGCGGGCGGTACAACACAATATTTTTTTTCTTAGTATTTCCAGGGAGAAAATGAATATCAATACCTGCATTTATGTCTGTTATTGTGACCTTGTTTTTATAATATTCAAATTTTTTAATAATTTATAATTGGCTCCTGTATGATATCTTTACTAACATTAACATTATCTTTGCTAGGGATGCCCCGCTTGGTTGAAGCCGAAACCGAATACAATGAAAAACTTTCCCAAACAAGGTTTTTCACATTTTTCACATTTATTTTGCCTTTTTTTTTTTTTAACCATTGCATAAATTAAATAGTCAACATGTGCTTTTTCCTCAGAGTTTCCCACAAGATTTGGAGAAACTATGGTGGGTGGGTCTGGCGGCCGAGAGGGTCCAGTAAAGTAAATCACATGTGTCCATTTACTTTTAATGGACACATGTAATATGTTTTATACTTTCTGTGAATGTAATCCAATTAATCTTATTTCCTTATTTTGAAAACCAGACGTTGTCACATGTGTATCCTCGCACTGAATGCATCAAGTCCGACCCAATTTTTCAGCAAACAGCGATTTTTGCGTCTTTCTCTGACACTTTAAAAATGCTTCCACACTGCCGACATGTCAACGTAGTTGTTCAGCAAACTGAACTTGTTTGACTTTTTTTTGCTATTTCCAGATGAATATTTTCAGTTGCCGAACATGCGGTGCATCCCTTTGCTCTGCTGAATGCACCGAGCTTTGTAATGCATGCATTCAGAGATGACAACATTTTCAGAAAGTGTCCAAAATGTTTGTAATTTCAGTCATTTCATGAGCAGTGTAGCCAATTTAAATATCTTAAATATCTAGACAGATTTTGCATAAGGCACACTGCGAGAAGTTAACTGCAGCAGACAACACCATTGAAGCAAGAAACATCAACTTCTAGATGCAGAGGGACATAAAATCCAGGCGGAAAATGGGTTAAAATCTGGGTGTATTTTGGTTTATATGGGTTCAACATAACTCACTGTGCAAATGTATTTGTTTCAAACCATCTAGTACAAGATGTTTGGTTACACTTTGGAGTAATGTACTCACTGCAGGTGCTGGGGATGCTTTTGTGTTATTTTTGTTCTTTGGAGAGGGTTTTCCAGCTGGCTGCCCTAATTCTTTCTGAGCGTGTTTTTTTATTTTTTTAACCTCAAGTTACCTTTGAAAGTCAAATGTGAAATATCAATTAAAAAAATCCTGCTTGCATGTTTCTCTATCTTGGCCACGCTAGCTGTGCTGAAGTGAGTCTAAGACAAATCTCAGTGCATCAGGAGGAAACTGGCTGAGTCAGGAAGGAACCAAGGTGTTTGCGTCTCACCTGGGTTAGTCAGTACAGGATCATAAATCTCGTTATGAAAGTATTGGGGCAAGTGGGAGGTGGAATGGGCTCATTGTTAGTCAAACCATCATGTGACTCACAGTTTCAAACCCTGCAGCGAAAAAGAATAATGAACCACCAACCTACGCACTTACGGTCAGTCTGAAGGCAACTTCAAATCTAAATTCATCATTAACCATCACAAAAACGGCGACGTATTTTGACAAATTAGACAATAATTGGAATAATCAGGATCACGCTGACACACTACACCAAATAGACTAGATGTAAAAGGAAGAAAACAGTTAGCTGACTGCAAAGAACATCACAGAAGTGATAACCAACCACGTTTATGCCACGATGAATTGGATTAAACTGATAATCCTTTCTGACCTGACTGGCTTACAAAACACCATTAATATAAACCAGGTCCAGAATACTCCTGCATTTTTAAACAAAACCTCTAAGAATCCATCAGATGGCCCTCTTTTCCTCGCTTTTGATAAGTTATCAAACTTAAACACATCCAATTTAAACATCCGCTTCATTTTTAATAGTATCTGTACACCAGAATATTTCAGGGTTTTGTTGAGCCACAGTCATCTATTGTCAACAAAACCTGAGCATAAATCGGCTGAAAAGTTTCAACTGGCACTTTAAATCCAGCTTTGCATTCGTATTCGCTGCAAAAACTAAAGGTGACACTCGGTCGAAGATGTTCAAAGAGGACCAACTGCTGATCAAACAACTTTGTCAGTAGGGTTACATAATTGGGTAATACGTAAATGTACAGCTGCATGTCGCCTGCATGGTGACAGAAATAATATTGTCTCGTACTTGCAGTTCTTTGGCCACCAACAGAAGATAACACGTCATAGTTTATCTCGGCTCTGTAGGGATTTCATTTCTGGGATTTCATTGGCTGCTGGGAGCCCAATAGTATGCCAGTGTTCCCCCAGCCTTTGTTTCTCTGTATGTGTGGCCATGCTAGCTGTGACAAATATGTATGCTCCAGGGGGACGCTGGCTGAGTCAGGAAGGAAACAAGGTGTTTGCTTTTCACCTGGGTTAGTCAGAGCAGCATCATAAATCTCACTATGAAAGTATTGGGGCAAGTGGGTGGTGGTATACGCACTTGTATGGTTTCATCTGGGCACACAACTTCTTTTCGCTCACTATATTTACAAAAAATTATCCACATCCTTATTTTTTATTTTTTTTATTGCAGGCTGCTTATATGTTTGCGTTAATATGTAATGTGAAGTTTTTGGTTCAGTGGGGCATATGAAGATGTGTCTTTTAAATAACACCCTCAAAAATCCATTTGTAAGGCTGAAATTATTATTCATTCCTGAGCAATAAATTGATATTTTAGTCACTACAGATGTTTCCAGACCACAGGGTAAAGCATTCAAATGACTTATTTTGTTTGACCAACAGTCTGACACCCACACATTTTCATTTCACAATGAAAACAGAGGAAATCTGCAAATCCTTATATTTCAGAGGGGTTTTGACATATTTGCATGATAAATGACCAATAATCAATTATCAAAATTGTGGTTAATTAATTGAATAACATTTCAGCATCAGACTATACTATTGTTTTATAATAAGATAACAATATTTTGTAATATGTCATAATGTGTGTTTCCTAAATCGTCTGTAACAGGCTTGTACGACACAATTATTATGAACGATCATCTACAATTTCAAGAGACTCCTAACTGTGTGTGTGTGTGTGTGTGCGCGCTTACTGTCCGGGAAGCAGTTGTCTGGGTCCATGGCCTCTTCAGCCATCTCTGAGTATTCATCCTCTTCCTCCCCAGGCTTCCTCAGGTCCACCGTACTGCCCTCCGATAGGCTGACATCATCTTTCTGCTAAATAAAACAGCAGAAAACAACCAATCAGAACCACTAACAACTTATCTGATCCACCACAACCTTTTTTTCCCCGACTAATGCCATGTGCAATTAATCAGAAATGATCGGGAGGAACCAATCCGCCATACTCACAAACAGACAGTACAGTTTATCAAATCCACTGGAACACATCAGTCTCAATATGGTGCCCTCTGATAAAATGATAAATTCATCATCGCTTTTTCCTGCAAAACGTCACAATTCATCAAACTCACTTCCTTGTTTAGAAGACGTAGCAGACATGTGTGATACCGACGTCTCACATTTGCTGGCAAAAACAACAGCTTAGGGCCGTGAAGAACGGGGATCCAGGTGTTCTTTACCAGCAGGGGGGTCAACTGTTTTGCTAAACGTTAAGGAAATCCTCTTTGGACAATAAGCAGAGAATGGCCGAAAAGCATGGAGGATGTCAAACGAGATAAACCACTGTGACACAGGCTGCTGCATCACAGTCATTTGCAAGTCCTGAAAGAATCGAGGTCAGCTGGGTTCAACATGCAGGGTTACGGTTACATTTATTCATTTAGCTGACGCTTTTATCCAAAGCGACTTACAATTGCTATACACGTCAGAGGTCGCACGCCTCTGGAGCAACTAGGGGTTAAGTGTGGGAATCGAACCCAGGTCTCCCACACCAAAGGTAAGCACGTCATCTATGTGCCATCACCACAGGTTAGGCCCGTGAATTCCTGGAGGGTCTGTTGCTGTAGGTATTATATGAATAAAGCATGGTTGGTGGTTGTGTGATCATCAGCATCATTTTGCTGCAGTCCGGCCTGAATGAGTCAGATTTAACGTTACGTAACTGACAGGGATCCTGGCAGAGAGAACAGAGAGGCGTCGTCTTCCAAACCTTCCCCTCCCACCGCCAAGAAAACTGCCGTCTGTTCACTTTGACTCTGAGATCTGGACAAAACTAGACGTCAGGAAATCCCCCCTCATCCCCCCACCCCAGCTGACTTCAAAGGTCCCCGTTTGCTGAGCATCATGGGAGTTTAACTGTACAAAGGGACGAGGGAGATGGAGGGATAGGGCCGAGGAGGGAAATTTGGCAAGTTTTGTTGAATGTCTGGACAAAGACACAGCAGGAGTGCGTGTGCGTGTGTGTGTATGTGTGGGCTTTATATGCGTCTGTGTGTGAACAGGTGAACTAACTACCTGAGTCAACAGCTAACTCATGAATACATTCAGAGTCTGGGAACAGAGAGCAGCCGCTGTGACGAATGCCAGCCTTGGAGACACACACACACACACACACACACACACACACACACACACACACAGGTGAAGCCAAATGTACATGAATACACACCTAATCTCTGACACACACCTACATGTGAAAAGAGGTGCTCACAGCAAACTGGATAATATAACACACACACACACGCACAGCAGCCTTGGGCCGAAACCTCCTGACAGTTGACGTCCATAATGAGGGGTTTAAATGTATTTCTATTCATAAGCGGTTTCTATTGTGCAGCCAGAGAGGAGCTGAAGGCAGTGAAACACATTCAGGGCCTGTTAAATAATAAATCGCGTGTAATCAGATCACTTTCATTAAAGCAAAAGAATGAGATTTCAAGAGGTTCATTACAACGTGGGTCCTATTTTCACAGTTTTGTCCGTTTCTAAATCTCACTAAAAGCAAGTCAGACAGACAATCAGACAGGCAAAGACAGCAACCTAAGCAACCTAAATTAATTAACTCAAACCAAAATGTTAGTAAAAATCCCTCATCGCATATGAAAACTGTGTTACTACAGTAAGCAGAGTAGGTCGGAGTTAAAGCAGGAGGTTTACGACTTTGTTTTGTCTTACAAATAACTGCAGTTACAGTAAAAACTGTGACTCACCTCGAGATTTAAGGTTTTAATCTGTTTACATCTGTTGTGTGTTTGAGTATGTGTGTGTGTGTGCGTGTGTGCGCGTGAGTATTCGGTAAAGAGCACGTGCTGTAAGCTGGCTGGTATGTCCGTCATCTCTACAGTCACAGACGCTGAAGCCACAGGACGCATCCTTCACCTGCTTGTCATGCCTCGGTGTGTGTGCTTTCTATTAATACTTTATACATTACTGAGGAGGATCAGAGCGAGGGCGACACACGCGCACACACACACACACACTTAACGTGGCTTAAATGTGGCCATAAATTCCTTCAATCAACATTCACTCTCCTCTTTTGGCCTCCCCGTTTTTCTTCTTCTTCCTATAAACGCACACATGCCCATTTTAACATTGTAAAGCTAAACACAGACAGCAGACCGGGAACCACAGCGTGGTGTGTATTTACGTGTTATTTTCAGGTCGTTCATCCAGGGGCTGCCGTAGTGACAGCGGACATTTCATTCATTCATCGTTCGTCTTCACTAGGCAGGAGGAATGGCATGGTCACTGCTAACGAGGACGGGCGCGGCATACTTTGTCTCTGCAGTCGGATGTTTTGTATGATTTGTGCAAACAAATGCAGAAGTAAATCTATAGGTCTATTAGAAAGTAAACAACAGAGATAGACGGCTGCAGATATGCAGTAGTGTTGTGAGATGAGCATGAACTCTAAAACAGATAATGGGATCCAGACAAAGATGAGATGCGAGTGGATGCAGTTAGCCAGACTAGTTTGTGTTTAATTGACAGTCACATTAATGCAAACACATTTGGTTGGTAGAATAGTAAACATAACATTTAAGCAGCTGGTGTTAGCGGTGGCTAAGCTAAATTAACGAATAACGGAATGATTGTGGTTAAAACAAGCTCATTTGTGTACATTATACAACATTTTGCTTGTTTGTCGAGCATTATCGGTTCTAGTGAGTCTGTGATCTAACTCTACCGCTACAGGCTGCAGGTTTGTGTTGCAGGAGCACAGGAGCAGGAGTGCGTTTTGATGTTGACTGTTTCTTTACAGACACACGCAAAATCAAAGCAGAGCTGCGGCGTCCATCTCCCACCACCTGTCTCTGCAGACAACAGCTGGACATCTGTTAGCGGGGTCCTGAACCCTACAGGGGCCAGAGGTTGCCAGCTAGAGACTGCAGGGGCGTTGGGGGTCGGTTTCACAAGCTGCCATTTCAGGGCAGCACACACATACACACACCAGGCGTGGACAGAGTACACCTGGCATAAATGCAGGAAAATAGATTCACAAACACACAAGCTCAGGTGTTTATAACTGGGCAGTCATGGCTGCTTTTAAACCTTTAAGGGTTTCAGGTAGAAGTCACACACACACACACACACACACACACACACACACACAGAGCGCTGGGTGTTTATTAAGTAAGACTGAACCTTGTCGTGACCTGTCCAACGAAGGTTGAGGTCAAGGGCACAGGTTTCACAGACATCTTGTCTTGACCTGACATTAAATTGTCCCAGTTTTCTGAATCTTAACTGGTGTTAAACTGGTCTGGGACCAGTCTGATTCTTGTTAAGGCTGGACTAGTTCTCCAGCAGAATCCATGTTGCTGCTTGGATTCTTTTAAGAGCTACAGCTGTCGAGTGTCTCCAGCTGAAATCTGAGAAAGTTCCTGGTTTGAAATTCATCTGACTAAAGCTACGGAAGCATAAACAAGCTAAATTATTGTACAGATACCTTCATTACACCATATAAATATCTATTAACTGTCTTGAAAAGGCTTTAAAATGATCTAAATGTAAGACTTTCGCAGGCATTTTAAGACTTCGTTGACAGCACCTGTAGCAGAGCATGAATATATAAAGTGCAACTTGTAACGACTGCCACTGTAAATACTCTAGTCTGACCTTTGACCTTGGCTTTCTGACCGTGCCCACCTCCACCAGTTTATTCATGCTTTATGAGACAGTGAAACCACGTTCAGTGATTTATGACGCAATTAAAGCGCAGGTCAGCTATTTAATCATTACATAACCAAACATGGGTCTATTAAAACAGAGTGCTGGAGCAGCTTAACAGCTTCTATTTACAGTGAGCTGTTTGTGCACCGAAAATAAATTACATACAACAGACCTGGCAGGAGAGGAGAGATGGGGCGAGAGAGATAGAAAGGTGGAGAGGGAAAGGGTGATAGCAGAGGGGGAAAAAAAGAAAAGGAGAAAGAAATAATAGCTGGGAGAGAAGTCGCGTGAGTGAATGAATGTTCATCCTGTGGCATTGAGCAGCAGCTGCTGGCACTGTTAGCGTTACTGTTAGCTTAGCTGCTATCAAATATGATGTTTCAAAAACTGTGTGGCTTTAAAGTGACGTGAACAGATATTGTTGGTATTCTGGATAGCAAGTCCGTGCTCTGACTGTTCAAGAAAGAGAGAGCAAAAGACACTAAATTAGAGGGCGAGTGAGCTATAAATAAGCTGGCGTTAGACAAGGATTGAATCCTGTGCTAAAGCAAAACCAACAGACATCCCTGACCTGCAACCTGAGAACTGGCTGGCACGCTGCTATACAATTGCTACCTCGCTCTGCCATTTTCACTCTCTCCCTGTCCACCTCTGTCTTTCTTTCTGTTTTGTCTTTTCCTCTTAAGACTCACAGAAGCTTTCACTTCTGTTTGACAGGTTAAATGTGTTGTTGTTGTTTTTTATTGTGTTGCACCGTCTGGCTAGACCATCAGGTGTGTCACAGGTCACACCAAAGCCATAATAAAGATCATGTCAAATTTCTGAAGATCATTTTCAAATCAAACAACTTATGTGTGTCTGAGTCAGGAAGGTCATTGTCACAGTAGAACTGGTCCTTTTCAAGCTCTTAAAATCGTATCCAAGTCATAGAGGTTATATCCGAGTGACAGAGGTCATGTTTGACTTTCCAAATGTAAGTTGGTCACCTCAAAGGCATAAAAACCCGTGCCTGAGTCACAAAGGCCATGTCTGAGTCAAACAAGTCATGAGCAAGTTACAGAGGCCAAGTCTGTTCCCAAAGGTCGTGTGCGAGTTCAATGTTGAGTCATAAAGGTCATGTCCAAGTCACAGGGTTTATTCTCTGAGCCAAAAGGTCATGCTGAAGTCATAACCCTCTTTCATAGACGTGTTCATAAACGTGTAAAGAAAATCTGCCAACATGCCGCATGATACCACCTCTTTAAGGCCCGTGTCCACCAAAGCGTTTATTTCTGATGCCAGCAAATTTTTTCAATTCATTCCAATGGGAGCGCCGCGTTTTTATGAGCTGGTAAAAACGCAGGCAGCAGGACGAGGCGCTGAGCGTTTGTTTCCAGTCGCTGAGAGTTGAAATAAATGTTCAACTTTGGGGAAAACGCTGCGCTCGTCACTGTCTATCTTTACTCAGCTGTCCAATCACAGTAGACGAGGGGTGGGACAAATACTACACCGTAGCAACGGTTACTATCCTGGAACTGGGCTTCGCCCAACCTCAGCTCTTGGACCAAACGGTAGTAGGCCTATTCGCCAAAACCCACATCCGGCGAGTCCATCTCTTCATACAGAGCAAGGGCCAGAGCAAGTAGGGTACTCTACTCTGTGTTGACATTTTTACGTTAGGAAGAACTACTCGCAACCACGGATTTGATATATCATAGCAACCAAAGCAGTCGGAAAAAACGCTGCGCCTCAAAAATGCCCGCCAGCGCTCCCTGCTGGGCGTTTTCAGAAGAGCAGCTGGCGTTTTCAGCTGGCAAAAAACGCTTTGCTGGACACGGGCCCTAAGTGATCATTTATAAAAGTCCAAGTCATGAGGTCTGGTCTGATTCATGAGTCATGTCCAAGTCACACAAGTCATCGCCATACCATAAAAGTTGTGTCCATGTTCATAAAGACAATGTCCAAGTCAAAATGCTCAGGTCATCACAGTCAGCTCGTACAATATTCACTTGGATGAACACGTTTCACATGTGTAGTTCTCACTGAAGTGTCTTGTTTGTATCACCAGAGTAAATCACCTCCTGACATAAACAACACAGAGTTGCCCTTGAGTCGGGCACCAAAACACGGACTGAGGTTGTGTTGGGCAGCTCTCAGGATGAATGTGAAGCAGAGGTTGCCGAGGTTGCACACTCAGCTAGACCTTGACCAGACTACAGAAAGAGAAAGAGAGATCGAGCTGTACTTGAACCAAGCTGCTGACTACACTCATTTAGATATCAGCAGCACCTTCATGCTGGTACATTATTTAACTGCCTATCTGGGTCACGCGCTGGCAAACATGTTGTTTGAAATAATAAAAAATCATTTCACATTTACGTTGCTGAGCCAGCGAAGAGGTTCGCCAAAAACAACACCCGCATGAATAATTAAGACGTCAAAATATTACGTATTTAACAAAAAAACAAAGCAGCCATTACTCTTGGTAAAAATGCCTGTGTGTGTAGAAGTACCAGAGACTCATTTATTCTCACTGCAGTTACAATATTAGTCAGCGATGCCGTCATATCGCTCTCACTGAAGCTGCTGCGTCTGTAAGATCCACAGTAATGATGTTTTCAAAGGTTTGATGGTATTTATCTTTAACAGGTGCACAGATATGAGCATGTATTTATATGTATTCATGGAGTCATTTTCACAAAAACACAAAAATAAATGCACATCAGATGATAGTCTCCAGTGAGGCAGGTGTCAAATTGTTGCAGTTAAACCTGAATCGCTGATGATCTGTGCTTGTTTGTTATGTTAGAGAAACGGAGGAGGAAGTCAACGGCGCCCCCTACAGTAGTGGAGGATACAGGTGGTAAAATGGACATTGCTTTAGCATGTTGTTACAGGAGAATTCTGCAAAACCCTAGCTTATGTTCGGCAACAACAATTTTTTAACTGCCACTACTAACTTTAAAGCTAGAATGTTCAAGTTCAAGTTCGCACAATGCTAAGACGCCTATCACCGCCAGCTAATTCTCTGTGGCAGTGTTCCTGCGCTGGCACACCTGTATTAATGTCTGTAATTACTCCCACTGTCAGACGGAGGAGACAAAAGTTCTGCACTGCAGGTTCAAGGTTAAGGTGCATATTGGTGAATATTCTGGCCCCTTTAGGGCAGCAGAAACCAGCTGAAACGTTGCCACCTTATAAAGCTGATATAGTGAACTCGTAAGCAAACAGTTGCCTATATAGAGTCAATCAAATACATTATCATTCATTTAGAGTTGAGTTCCTGACTACCTGATGGATTGTTAGTCCAATATTTACTCTCTTTTAGCTCTTTTTGGTCTCCACCCCGACTGAGGATTTACATAGTTGAATCAGAATCGTCAAGTCCTGCCTATGGTCGACTGATAGTCGAATCATGTGTGCTTTTGAGCGCGTTTTATGTGCATGCCGTGCTGCCGACAACATGCACGGCATGCACATGCACGTCGCGGTTCCTCGCGGGTGTATTTCAAGTAGCCGCCTATTTAAAAACAATATAATATTCTTTGTGTGGTTCATCAACAGTGATTGACGGTGGATTTATTCACGCACTTTAAAAACATTTATTGGAAGTTTTATTTTCAATTTAATTTTATTTATATAGCGCCAAATCACAACAGCAGTTATTCTTTTTACATATTTATTTACAGCATTAAATGTTGAAATGTATATTGTAATAGGCTGTATATTCACTTATTGGGAGAAAACTGGTAGTTCTATGTAAAATCAGACGTTGAGCACCCCCATATCGCCAAAATGGCATGATCCTTGTTTCACTGCGAAGCTTCGACTGTGAGATTGACAATCGAATCAGGCTCCGCCCATCAAAGCATCGAATCTTCGACTATTGGGGGTCAGCCCTAATAAGAAATTGTATTATTTGCAAATCCGGTCACCTTCATGGAAGTCAACTTCCACTCCCTTACTTTCCACCTCTCTGCTTACTGGAAGGGACACACTACTTCCTGTCTTGGCACTGAACATTGGAGATTTACATCTAGATGTAAATCGGGAGATGCAGAATCATCCAATATGGATGTAATTCCCCGGGATACCAAGCTGGGTAGATGTTGTTTTCTATAACCTCTATTACTTTGAAATTACTGATGACTCAGATATGGCTATGGAAATTCATTTTGCAAAATACAGAGATCAGCCGTAACATTATGACCACCTGCTGGTCTCTCTTGCCAGCAAAACAGCGCTGACCCATCGAGGCATGGACTGCACTGTGTGTTCTGACACCTTTCTATGAGAACCAGCATCAACCTTTTTAGAAATTTGACCTACAGAAACACATCAACTATGAGGACACAATGTTGGCCTGCTGCCTGATATATCCCACCCACTGACAGGTGCCATGGTAACGAGATAATCAGTGTTATTCACTTCACCTGTCGGTGGTCATAATGTTATGGCTGATCGGTGTATTTCTGGGCTCATAAAGGTTTCTGCTTCCCTCAGCCGGCGCAGTAAGCCTTAACAGCAACATTTCAAGTAGCCTATACACCAGCTGATTCACTTACATATTAACACAGTCCCTTTCTAAACACGAGCGGTTGTCCAACTGGGAAATGTGGCAGCTTTTCTAGAAACATTGTCAAATTTCTCTTAAACTATGCACAAAAATCAGTTTCTGAATATCCATTCTGTGAGACAGAAACTCACATCATATGCACCATTTTATTTCTACAATGGGTGGGCTAAACCATTCAGGAAACATTCAAATCATGTCAGGACACACTCTCCTTAGCTCGCTGACTGTTACGCAACAAAGTTCAGTTCACAGTTTCCAACACAGTGAGCTGGGAGGAAAATCAGGGGATTTAAAGTGAAATAAGAAAATCTGAGAGTAAAATTAAAGACCAGTGATATGGAATATGAGGATGGGAATAAAAACGTGGGTCCGTTCCTCTCTTTTGTTTTCAACTCAATTAACAGCTGGAGAAATAGAGTAAGTGAGATTTTAGAGGGAGAGAGAGAAAAAAAAGCCCAGCTGCATCACTCACACATGCTGGAAACAAAGCTTGACGCTAAAGAGTTGTGAAAGCAGTGATGCTCTCTGACTGCCCTGCATCCCTCTCTCTCTCTCTCTCTGTTGACCCCCCCTCCAACAAGCCTCTCTCTGTCTCTGTCTCCCTCTCTCTTTCTGCCTCAACAACAGACCTTTTGGGGGGAAACATGTTCTTGAGTTTTGTTCTATTTAGGCTGCCCTTTCACATCAGGACAGTATGTGTTTTCTGCAGCTCTCACTGCATTTGCATGTTTCACCACATGGCTAACTGGCTGCTGCACCATGCATGCTAGAATATGTTTGTATACATTTGCTGCTTATAGTATGTGTGTTATTTGATCTGCATACATGAATCATAACTCCGTGAGAGAGAGGCAGGTGTACAAACGTGGATGATGGAGCAATGGTTTCAGACCTTTTCTGCTTGTGTCCCCATGACACATGTATTACATCAACAGAGAGCTTTTTCTTTGGTCGATTGTTGAACTTTAGCAATTTAGAGGCCAGAATGAATTTAATGTCTAAATATTACATAGGAAAATTAAAAAGATTAAAGAAAAGTTATGAAAAAAAAAAAATTTTTTGTTTTGCAAAATTTCCTTTTTCTCCTGTGAATCATCTCAGGACACCTTAGATGAAGATGAATATCTAGTGACACCCTTTGGGGGTCCTGACCCAGAGGTTGGGAACCACTGTGATAGAGGGACATGGAGAGAGAAAGAGAGAGAGAGAGAGAGAGAGAGAGAGAGAGAGAGAGAGAGAACAGGTGCACAACATGATTAAAGAGGAGAGGCGATGATGAACTGAGTCAGCACAGGTGTGCACACACACGCACACATATACGAGCGCACACACATGCACACATACACACCGAGACACAGCACGACACAAATCTGTCATTTCATGTTAGATACAAAGAGAGGAGAGAGGACACAACTAAACATCTCCTCTCCCTCCTCTTCATCTCCACTTGCTGCCTCAGTACACAACAAAAACCACACACACACACACACACACACACACACACACCCTGTAAGACATTTTAGCTTCATGAGATTTTAGGAGATATTACACAATTTGGAAAATGCGTAACAACTCTTAGAAAGAACATGCACACAAACAGACACAAGCACACACACAAGGTGTCTGCGGCTCAGTTGGACTTTTGTACTGTGAATAGATGAAGAGAGACAGGAGGCACACACACACACACACACACACACACACACACAGGCGCACACTAACTCATACCCTAAATTCACAAAACACACAAACATACATGCAAACACACACAATAATATACACCCTTTTAGCACAAACACATCACACACGCAGTGTTGCAGAGTGGGAAAAATACCGGACCATAATGCACTGCCTGAGGCCTCCAATTCTGTTACTGTGTGAGTGTGTTTGCATGTGTGTGTGTGTGTGTGTGCTATGAATTGAGCCATTACAAAGATACTGTTTATAGAAAGAGAGAGAGGCAGTCTGTTTACATGGGCTAAAATATTCAGAATACGTTAACCTGATGAATAATATTAATAATATTTTGAATAGTGTTTCCATGTAATTTCCATGTCAATATGTATTCAACTTTATTCTGTCCAAGTTTCTTTGGCTTCTTGTGA
Source organism: Micropterus salmoides (assembly GCF_014851395.1). Lineage (NCBI taxonomy): Eukaryota > Metazoa > Chordata > Actinopteri > Centrarchiformes > Centrarchidae > Micropterus > Micropterus salmoides. The sequence goes on along the minus strand of NW_024040040.1, from coordinate 51,290,197 downwards.
TAATGCAGATGTGAGCAGATATGTTTCAAATGTCTCCTCAGTGTTGCGTTCAACGACGCTCAGACATCTGAGAAACCATGTTCATGTAAGTGAAGTCAGTGTGAGGATCAGGTTTCTCTGAATCCACCACCAAGGAGAATTTTCTAATTTTCCTTCTCTACAGAGGCCTATGAGGGACTATGTTAAAATGATAACATAAACTTGAAAATTTAATTTCACAATAGCATATATACTTTTTTACATATGTTTGTGTAATTTGATAAAGAATTAAGAGGTAGTCTATAGACCCGGACTTGCGGAGAACCTGCTGGTCATAGATAGCAGTGTGGGGAGTCTATGAGACACCTATCACCTGACCACCCATCGTCACAATGTTGTTTAGGTGGTTTTTGTCCCTAATGGTTAGGTTACCATACAATGCAATCTTAGAAATAGCAAGAACAGATTCAATAAAAATATTTTTTTTCCATTTTGCAAGCATTAAAGTCATGATTTAAATTAAAATTCACTTTTCCAACAATTTGAAAATCAAAGCGGAATTTAAAATTTCATTTTCAAAGAAAGAGGTCATATTATGCTCATTTTCAGATTCCAAATCTTATTTAGGGTTTGTACCAGAAATATGGTTTCATTTTCAAAAAACATATATTACATATTGTTGTCATACTGCACATTCCTGCAGCTCCTCTTTTCACCCTGTGGGTTGAACCCTTAGTTTTATCTAAGGAGCAATACATCTTGCTTCTACATGATCTTGGGAGTAGTTAAGGACTACTAGCTAATCAGAAGCATGAGAAGCCTGTAAATACGGCTTCGTTTCAGCTGTATATGTTCGCTTACCAGCTTGGCAACATGGACTGGAGCAAGAGTTTCAGAATGGTGAGAGATGGGAACTCCCTTTGGGCTGGACTTTGGGCTTTTTAACCTATTGCACATGTACAAAAGGGAAAACAGCGCCCAGAGTCTATTGAATTGTCAAAATGAAAGCGAAAATTTTCAGTCATCTCATCGATGCGGGTCTTTCCATTTTCATTTTAATATAGAACACCCACACGAGTGTGTGTTAATGAAAATGAAAATTGGATTATTGCATTTTCATTCAAATTTAATCAAATAACACATACTGTGCGTGGGAAATTCTAATACTTTTGTGGAATTACATTTTCAAGTTTAAGTTTTCATTTTAATATAGTCCTCTATGGGCTGCCATACTGCTCCGTGGGATGCAGCTGTATGGAAGAAAGGAAATCAATTAAAAAACCAGACAGAATGATTGAAAAAGCTCTCAGCTATGAAGTAAAATATCTGGAATTTATAGTTGATGAGCTAAACCATGTAAAACCAGTGCTATGGTAATGTAAATTATCTTTTTGTAATGTAAATTATCTTGTATTGATTGCACTTTTTGTTAACTAACTTCTTTCCCTAGGTATTTACCCCATTGATGCGATATGTGCCATTAGCACTTGCTAGTATTTATTGCTGCTTTTATTAATATGTATTGTCAGTTGTAGATCTCGGGCTGTATTTGATGCTCTGTTGAGGATTGTATGTTGTTCCTCAAATGTAAGTCGCTTTGCCAAATGAGTAAATGTAATCTATGGTCCCATTCGGGAGCAAGACCCCAACATACTAAAACTCCTTTACTGGAGGCAGCATCTTGTTCCCAACCCAAAGTGTGTCAAATTAAGTAAATGTTCTTAGTTATGTTCCGTCATTCGAAATGTATCATCTGTTTACTGCTCATTTCTGTTTTAGATGTAAGTGTTACAGTCCACACACACACACACACACACACACACACACACCCAGACCAGCTGACAGACATGCAGTCGTTAGATGGTAACCTCAGGGGGGAACAACAGCTGATTCACACACACCTGAGCTTGTTTACGTCAGACACAGGTGCACTTGTGTGTGTGTGTGTGTGTGTGTGTGTGTGTGTGTGTGTGTGTGAACTAGAAAGCAGATCTCATCCTTACCTCCACCCTCTCCTCCTCTTCTTCCTCGGAGGCCTCGCTCTGCTCCTCCTCCCCCTCCTCCTCCTCGTCCTCCTCCTCCTCCGGGAACTCCACGTCAGACTCTCCTGGGGCGATGGGGACGCTGATGGTCAGGTTGGGGTTCGTCATGTAGCTGTCGTCCTCCGGCACCACATACTTCTCTACGTGACGGCCTGGGACAGAGAAAAAGAGACAGACTGGCTGTAGCTTAAAACAGTCTTAAACTTTTATATCTAACTAAGATTTCCCTTCATTCCCTCTCAGAGCAAAAGTACCCTACTATGTGGAAACATTTGGCCATATAATGTATTCCTCAGTGGAGTGACACAGCTTTATGACATCACAGGTAAATATTGGCGCTTTGAGAGAGCCTTACAAAGCGCCTTTAAGTTTAGAAAAAAATCATGTTTTGTGTTGAAATAAGGATGGGTTACATTGGAGTTACTTGAAAGTCCACAGCGTCCCATATGGACATTGAAGGGTACCTTGTCCATTAAATATGGAAGCTTTGTCAGGCTTTCTCAGAGCGTCCGTATTTGACGCCATGGAATGAGACCAGGCACCACAGGCTGTTTAGCTACAACACAGACTCTGGTGCTTGCTTAGGTTTTTGCAGCAGCGATTTTCAGAATGTCCAGCTTGCAATGTTTATGTTTCATCATTGTTTTATTTTAGTGACAGCTGAAAAAAACAATATTTTTTGGCATGTGACTTAAGTCTCAGGTTTCCCAGCGTCCTTAAATGCCCTATACTGTGAAACAGCCTCTGCTAGAAACAGCCGTATGATGTTGGATACTGAGGGATGGAAAGCGGACAGATTCCCAAGAATATTAAGGTAAGAAGAGAAGTCTGAATCTGTGTTTAGTGGAGGAAAGATACATTTATCCTGATATGGTATCTGTGTGTGTGTGTGTTACCTATGACAGCTCCATTGGCCTCAGTGTGGATGGTACTCAGGCGTTTGAGCTTCATCATGGCTTTCGCTTCCTTTCGCTTCTGACGACGACGCTTCAGGTTCCCGTTGAAGAAATCCACCACCTGCATCACACAAACACAACATGAGAAGGTAGAACAGAGAGAGGCCGTATTTCAGCTCTTGAACAGAGCGTCACCTGGAAGCTTATATACAGAGAAACAAACAGGTACCTGTCTGCGGCACCAGGCCAGGCCTCTGGCGATCCTGTGGATGGCGATATGCAGGTTGTTCATTTCCCCATCGTCGTCTGGCGCTGACAGGTTGTCAGAGCTGAAGCTGCTGAGGAGCAGAGCCAGGAAGAGGTTCAACAGCTGGAGACACAGAGAGAGAGACACAAGGTGTCAGTTTTACCTTAACCATCGAGTTAAAAGCTAGTTTAAGAGTAACGTGATAACACATGTGTTACAGCTGAAGTGACACATGTACAGACACATCACATATGACTAAAACATAATTTGGTCTACTTGCTACTAGGGATGCACCAATCAACCGGCTGGAGACCTGAATTGGCTGCTTTTTGCACCGAGCTCGGCACAGAGCAGCGTCAAATGTCTGATTATCTGCCAGTCACACACATGCTGCCCTGGATATTTTTTTACGTCATGTGCACCAACAGTAACCCGGCTAATGTCATCACCACACAGACAGATACACACACATGTGCGAGATAAAACATGTTGTAGGCCTGCAAGTAAACAATGCTCGCAATTTACACCTGCAGAGAAACACACAGAGATGCTTGTATTTGGCTACGTTTGAAGACGAGGAGACGGTGGATATTTTACAAGCACGAAGCAGTTAAAGACACAGGGACACTTTTTGGAAGTCAGACGATCACCAAAGTTATTACAATTCATCAACATTATCTGGGAGACATGATCACGTACAAAATGTTGTTCCAATCCATGTGGTAGATCAGACAGTTCATTAAGTAAAAACTTTGCCCTGTAGGGGTGCTAGACGAAAAATTTCATGGCGGTCCACCAATTAATTATCAAGATATTTCAATCCTGACTAATGATGTGAACGGATCCAACACTGCCGTCCATAGAGCCATGTCGCCAGCATGGATGCAAACAGATAAATCGCCAGATTGCGGCTGTAATGAACACTTCAGCCTCTTATCACCAGGAAGGTGTGTTAATGTAGCTGTCACAGTGTTCATAAAATGCTTGTTTAAGCCTCAAACTGAACATAAATCAACTTCTGTGCAGCAACCAGGAAACACAAATCATCAGACGCTGCTCTTCTCCAGTCTTCTTCCAGATCTTTCTTCCTGCTCTCCTTCCCTTTCGTTCTCTATCCTTTAGTTAACCCGTCACACACGCACACACACACACACACACACACACACACTCACTCCGTGGTATCATGGTTTCTAGTGCAGGTTGATTACTCAGTGTGTGCTGAATAATGCCTGAGACACTTGGTAACTGATCACTACGTCGGAGTGCTGCTCTCAGCCAGATTGGCTTCTGTTTAACCACAGCTGAGTGTGTGTGTGTGTGTGTGTGTGTGTGTGTGTGTGTGTGTACTACAATAGGTGAGGTCAGTTGGATCAGGTAGCAGCTTCCTGTATCAGTCTTCCAATTCACTACAGGCTGCTGCGGAGAAAGTGATGTTTTCTATGTTTGACAAACAAAAAGTTGCTGGTGAAAAAAAAATTGTTTTGATGTTTAACATCAGCAGAAATCAGTCCATCCAGTCCAGGCTGCTTTCTGACGAGTGAGAGTCCAGACTCAAATTCACACAAACATTTTCACTCACTTCACTTCAGGTCCAAACAGGTGCTGGAGGTGTCCAAACAAACTAAATGTGGAGGATTAAAATGTCCTAAATGTTTATTTATTTTGTTTCTGTTGACATTCAGTGTCCTAGATTGCAAACTTAATCTTAAAACTGTTATGTAACATATTAAAGTTATATGAACCAATTAGAAAGCATATGCTTCATATGAACAAAAGGAAGGGCATCTGAGATGTCTTTCTAGTCTTCAAAGATCTTCTCAACTTTTACAAATAAATCAATGCAGAGGTGATTTGTACAATTGGAATTGGATCTTTGGGGGGTTTATTTCCCTTCACCACAAAAGTGATAAAGCAAGTGGTGGGCGTGTTACCTTCTACTAACCTTCTGTTAGTTGAGAGTAGAGTAGTGAGGTTGCTTTGGTGTCGGAGCAACACCTTGTTTTTACATTTAGATCCAAAATGACTATAAGTTTTTCTTACTTATATGATATTAACGTGCACATAGAAAAGCTGATTTAAAATATTTATATATACACTAAAGTGTTGAGTCGTTGTAGCGCTGTTAAAAAAGAAAACAAAATCCAACTAATAAAAATAAAAGCAACACATGTTCAATGAGGGGCCCCCAGAGCGTCTGGTCCTGTATATTAGTTAATCATCTCACTGTATCTGTATTGTACACACACACACACACACACACGCACACCCTGCAGGCAGGATGTCCCATAGCTGGATGGTCAATACGTAACAACTCGACTGGAACCAGCTACTTCACAGTTTCTGGTTGTGTAAGAGGAAACCAGGCCTGTGGGTCAATACTTCACATCAGGAAGTGATCTCTGACCTGTGTGTGTGTGTGTGTGTGTGTGTGTGTGTGTGTGTGTGTGTGTGTGTGTGTGTGTGTGTGTACATACAGATCAAGAGAGATAGACACTTAACTGAGAGAGAGGGAGGAAACTGGTTGTCTCATGTGGCGCCAATGCATCGGACGAGTACAGTGGATTCCTAAATAACTAGATTACTAAACAATTATTTGTTACAAAAAAGGTATGAAAATCTGTTCAACTAAGAAATTAAATTCACACTTTTGTTGTGCGACAATTTCAAAATGGAGCTTTGAAATAAAGTTTTAATGCACGTTTCAAATTTCACAAATTTCACACAAATTTTAGTTGCTCCAGGAAACAAAATACACTAAAATATCTACAGAGGACTATTGTGTAAATAATTTTACTTTTAATTGGTCATTGTATTAATTAATCTGATTTTAAATGGTTTAGAGTTTAATTTTTTTTTTAATCATTTTAGAATAAAATGTTTTTTAGATTATTCACAATTTGACTTTTTATTTGAGTGGTTTTGTTTTAGTGGCTTTTAATTAGACTTTTGTCACTATATGTTAACAATGTGTTATTGTGTTACATTTAAATCCCTTTTCTAGCAATGTAACATAACTCAGTTCAGTGTGTGTACATGAGCGGGAGGGTAATCAATATAACAATTATCAAAGTGTGTATATTTCTGTGTGTGTATTGATCCCAGCTGGCAGTGTGTGTGTTGTTTGTGTTACAGATCTGTGTCCGGCTGTCACATGCCTGGTTTCACGTTGCAAAATTCTAGCGTCTGATTGGCTGCGGCTCGGACCCAAACGGCAATAGATCGATGCTGTTGATTGGTTATCATGGCAACATGCCCCGACAACTCAACCAATGACCTTGCTGCTTTCCAATAACCGATTACACCCTCAGACAAAACTGATGATCAAGGACTGCCTGAACAAAAATTATTAAACGTCAAAGCAGAGTGACCTTGAAGTGAATCTAACTTCAGGAAAGTTGGTCTGTCTGGTTCCTCCAGGACAATTTAAACTGGAATGAAGACCTGCTGTTCTGGGTGGGAAACCCCTCTAAACCCCAGCAAGATCACAGTAGTAAGTGTGTATAATGATGATGATGGTGATGATGGTGTGTGAGAGAAAAAGTGAGAGAGGAAAACATAGTTTGTGTGTGAGAGAGAAAGTGTGTGTGTCAGTTTCCGGAGCAGCAGACCACCTGATCCCCCCCCCAATTCACCTCGTTTAACTCGTTAAGCGGATCCTACCAATTAGCCCGGGGATCTGGGCCAACCCCCCCACCTCCACACACAAACACACACACACACAATCTGTGAAACGAGAAAGGCAAAACACAGCTGAGCCGCTGGCCGACTACATGGACGAGAGGTACAGAATTAAATTATTTATTTTCTATATTAATTTGTTAATTTGAACTGATATGAATTTAGTTTATTTTTTGTTATTTATGCAATATTTCCTCGTTCTCACTGTCTGTGTTTTTGTTTCATTTAATTTCTTTCATGGTCTGTGAGAAAGTTCAGGCAGTTAGTTTCTCTTTAAAAATTCCAACACTGATAACGTTTAATTATTTGTAACTTTAATAAGTTTCTGACAAAAAAATGTGGTTCAAATTCAAGAAGCTGCAAAAATATGGATGGCAAAACTGATTAATAAGCTTTAACGCAAGTGAACAAGGTAGTAATGTGGAGCTCTGTAATGAATGGCACAAATAATAAACCATCATTCAACAGGACGCGTTCATATCATCAGATAAGTCTTTTAGACTTATTAACCTGTATTAACCTGTGATTTGTTTCTGACGGCAGTCCTTTTGCATTGGAAATTAATAAGCCTTCTCGTTATCTCAAATCTGCCTGCGTTTTATAAAATCATTAAGCAGGTAGGTGGCTCATGAAAGGCTACACTGTTTTATGAGAAAACAGCTTGACTGCAGCTTTTGTAGGGGCAGCTTCAGACAGCAGAAACCAGATTTAAACATAAATATGTGACTACACAGCACAGGTGCTACGTACACCTGGCTAAGATCACAGTATAAGCCACCCCACTTCCAGATGTCACTGATGCTGACTGCATTTACACCTGCATTGTTTTCTTCTAGATCAGATGTAAATAGGTGAAAATAAGGTCATAGCTGATGGAGCAAGCTGGGAAGTCCCCTGAGGGCGGAGCCTAACGGGATGATACATTACTTCCATTTCAAATTTGACCAGAGCCATTGGACAAATATTGGGCATAGCAAGCACAACAATTTGGAATGTCCTGAAAACAAAGAAAACTACTGGTGTACTGAGCAACAGACGTCGAACAGGTCGGCCAAGGAAAACAACAGTAGTTGAGGACAGAGATATGGTGAGAGAAAACCCCCAAAACATCAGTAAGTGACATCAGCAACGACCTCCACAGTGCAGGGTGAAGGTATCACAATCAACTGCTGGAAGAAGACTCAAGAGAGCAGAAATATAGAGGCCACACCACAAGATGCAAACCACTCATCAGCAGGAAGAATCGGAAGGCCAGATTAAAATTTGCAAAGAAGTACAGAGATGAGCCGCAAAAGTTCAGTAACACAATCTTATGGACAAGATCTATCTCTACCAAAGTGCTGGAAAGGCCAAACTGTGGAGAAAGAAAGGAACAAGCTCATCTGTGAAGCACGGTGGAGCTGCGGTAAAAGCCTGGAACAGCATCACAGATGAAGAATGCAACAGTTTGGTGACGTCGATGGGCCGCAGGCTTAAGGTAATTATTGCAAGCAAGAGTTATGCCACCAAATATTAAATGGTATTTACTTTAAGATTATTTGTTCCTTTACTTTTGCATATATCTAGATGTGAATATCAGGAAATGAGAGCTGAAATTCTGAACTCTTGTCTCATACTCATCTTTTGATCTTAAACCAAAATGTCGTTCCAAATACTTTTGGAGGGGACTGTATATGACCACATATACGGAGTGAGAACGGGTTGTTCTTTGCAGTCTGTCAAAACAAGCGTTAACAAATCTGTCCCTGACTGGTGAACTGACTGTAGCTCAGGTGTATTGTACGCTGGCTCTATAGTCATTTACAACAGAAACACAGAAATTCAGCTCTGAATCAGACAAAAGGTCAACTCAGGTAGTTGAGGGGAGTCCAGGAAGCAGCTGCTGTCCTGGAAACAGCCGAGCATCACCTCACACACACACACACACACACACAGGAGGTGTGGTGGTGATGAATGAGCGGTAACATGATCTGATTTTGGTGCCCCTCCGCGTCACAACAAACCCCCATGAGCAAAGCCCCCTGGGAAAATAGCTTGCGATGTGAGAGAAGACAAATGAGGGAGAACCACTAAACCACTAGGAGAGAGAGAGAGAAAGGATGAGAGAGGTAGAGAATAACAGAGTGGAAAATTATACTAGTACATAATGTAGCTAAAAGTATATGGACCTGTCCACGAACCCAGCTCCATAAAGAAATGGTTTTCCCAGTTTGATGTGGTCTACTTATAGGCCTGGAAGCCCTGACCACCAACATCAGTACTGGATCTCAGTAATGGTATTGTAGCTGAATGGGAGCAAATCCTTGGAGCAGGTTCACGTTCACCTTTCATATATCGTTTTTCCATTTAGTGTACATAGATGACCAGTTGGTCTCATTCTCAGGGCGTCAAATAGCTATGCTCTGTCACATCCTTCGGTGTCTGGTACCAACGCACATGGCACCCTTTAGAGTTATAGTTCAACACTAAAAGTAGGCCTTGTATAAATACCAGAAAAGTCACAGTAAGGAAGTGGTTGGGGTGGACGGGTGAGTTAGAAAACGGGCTTTCACCCAGGAGACCGGTGCTTGTTTCGCGTGTGAAACAAAAAGTCGGCACTGATTCTTTATAGTGATGTTACTTAACTTCACATCACGTAAGTACAGGGATGAAAGTTCTCCGGCCCTGTGCCGGAATTCCGGCGCGGGCATTTTTGTATAAGATATATAGATATATATACACACACACACACACACACACACACACACACACACACACAGGTCAACGTGTAGACGCTTTTTTGTTTACATGCTAACTGTAGTTAAACTAATATAAAACGAAACGAGTGTATTTATTGATATAATATTGCGTTTTGGACTAAATCTTTTACTGGATTGGATCATATGGACCTTTGCCAACGTAACAAGGCCATTTTTGTTTTTGATAATAGGCAGTTCTTGAAGTGGGCCACCGATACCAGTAAGTTACTTCTACATTTTACTCTTTGGCGTCCCGGGACTTTTCATGCGTATCGGCGGGCTCTATGTGGCGCTCATCTGTTCCCGTTCTCACCTGTTTGATAATCTCTGTCAGTAGAGACAGAGCAGGTAGAAGCTCCGGTGCCTTTCATGCAGCTGTGAGCATGAAGTAGCTGCCACAGTAACTTTTCGTGAACCGATTAATCACAGCCTGGAGGGGGCGGGACCCAAAAAAGTTTGATGCGCTACTCAGCATTAGCGTTAGAGACCATGTAGATAATTTTTCGTACACAAGGATTTCATAAATAAACCCACAGAAATGAAACTACTGTCCAACTGGAATTAATACCATACTAGTAGTAGGCTTTATAGTATACTATTATCTGATATTATAATGAATCAATTTAGCCATAGTACCAGCCGATACACATGTGAATGGGGAGTACCAGCAGGGCTGGGCAATAAAACAATAATGATTATTATCATAATATAATTTTACTCAGCAAGAATATAAACAAATATTTAATAAATGTTTGATTTAATTCATTTGAATCACGAATAAATCAGCACTTAATTGTTCTATTAAGATACATTTTGTTGAGGTTTGTTAAGATTTTACTTACTCATAATTGTTTTGAATGTTTTAACTCAGATTTGTTAAGTGATCCTCTGTTTGGCATCAAGTGTTATAGGTGGTGGCAGAAAATATTACCAGAATGCAGGAAATTAAGTGTTTAATGCTCAAAATCTTCTGGGGTTGGACCCCGAGACCCCCCCCCCCCTATTATATATTACCACATTGAACTTTTCATCAAAACAGTGTATAATTACCTTCTCGTCTTGTTCTTGTGAACCCAGTAACGTGTTTCCTCATGTTTCGTGAACTAAGTGCATGTCACACCCATAATCTGAGCCCATATGTCCCCCATCAGTTTTCAACACAGTTATGCTCTTGCCCCCGACCCTCCATCTTTGTCGTAAACCCTGAACACATTTCAGGCACAGCAAAAGATTTTGCTTTTAAGCCGTGCGTAACTAACAGTTATTTTACCAAACCATGATTTTTTCCAAAACTTAACAAAGTTGTTATTCAAATTGCAATGTTTCACAATGTCAACCATAGTTTTATTTTTAAAGTCTTACCGGATGTTGCACATTTTTTCTCGCTAACTTGACCGTGGAGCTCTACAACGCCCAGGGCTATAAGAATTGAGCAAGCGACCTTATGTGATTGATCCCTGGGATGACAACCGGTTGAAATTATAGAATCATCACTGTGTTTCTACATCTGTTTGTGGGGTCAGAATTGTATTTTTGTGTCAAAATGTGCACAATATCAGCTTCATCTACACTTTTTCATCTTCATTTGTACAGTATATTTATAAACTCACTTGCATCGATCAAACAACTGAAGCCACAGGAAACCCTTCAGGTATTTAGGTGTTGATGAAGGCATTTAGCCAAAAACATTTGGGAAAACAAACACAGGTAAATGGTGGAACAGTTGTCAAACCAGGTGGATATTTATTTCAATGGACTTTCCTTGGTTATAGCCCTACAGGTCTGCACCACACTGTGTGAGCTCTCCGAATATGAAAATGATTAAATTCCCACCACGCAAAGCCACAAAAACACCACAAGTTATTTTTTTCTTGGCAATGGACCAAAATAAATTCATTGAAACAAACTCAAAGCTTCTTGTTTTGTTAAGTTTACTGGAAAACATGCAAAGCTATACTTTAAAATACACCGCTGTGATGTGTGGCATGATAAAAGGAATAAAGGTTTGCAGAGTTATTTACATATTTACAACCAACGTCCTCTGTAAACTGTGTGGTTTCTCCTCACATTTATCAAAAGCCGCTTAAAAGATTTTTGTCTTCATCCAGATGTTTCTTCCAATTAGGAATGATCCATTTATCTAACCAAGAATTTCTGCAATTAATCACATGCGTGTGGTTTGACTGTTAAGACTGCTGATTTGTGGTTTTCAGCATTGGAGTCTCTGATAACAAGCCATGATAATTAAAGATGGTTAATACATATAAAAGTGGTTAATACATGTAATCAGAGAGACTGATAAAAGAAAAAAAGAGTAAAAACAGTACAGGGAGAGGAGGGCGTCTCGTGGCAGGTGTGCTGCAGTTATAGTGCTGGCTCAGGGAAACACATTCAGCCGCTCGTTTGTCATGAAGAGAAACGGCAAATTAAACATCGGTTCACCTGCTTCAGTCTGTGCAGCTGCACACACACACACAAGTATGTACACACACACACGTATGTACACACAAGGTGTTCAGAAACTAGGTCTACAGGATACGCTTTCAGAGTACAGGCAAAAAACAAAGACTGAAGGATCACTGAGATATTTTCTCCTAAATCATACCTGCATATATAAATGTATATGTAAAACCAAAGAAACTACATGAAAGGTTTGAGGCAACATCTGTTGACAATCTGTGACTCTACTGGAAACATCTGGATGAGACACGTTCTTCATGTGGGCAACTCTGAAGAAAGAAAGACCAAACTCCTGAAGGAAAACAGCCGATTTAACAGAGTTCATGTTTGTGAATTTTTAAATGTGCAAAATTTGTGTGTCTCACATAAAGTCATAATGTGACACACTGTACACACAGACTGCCGCACACTGTTTCAGCTACTGCCTGCGGAAACACACACACACACACACACACACACACAGTGAAATACCCCTGTGAATGTGTACGTGAGATAAGAGGTAATTCTCCACCTCTCTCTTTATCTGCCAGTGAAAGCATGGATGCTTATCACATATAGTTAAACAGTCACACACACAGTGACATTGCTGGCAAACATGACCTCAGCAGAGCCAAAGTATTTTTAATAAATATAAGAAACATGGCGTGAATGTTGTGTGTGTGACAGCTCTACTAACAGTTGATCCTTTCCCCTGCCCCAGTGCCTTCTGGGTATTTGTGTAACATTATGAGGTTCACTGACACGGCAACAAGGTCTCACATCCTCTTAGCTTATTTTCCTTCTTTCATTTCTCCTTCTCCTTCTCCTTCCTTTCCACTTCCTCGTCATACTTCCCGTCTCCCACATTTCCTTTCTTCCTTCCTTTCTTCCTCTCTTCCTTCTTTTCTTGCTTCCTTTGGGCACACTGTTCTTCATTCTTTCTCCCTTTTCTTTCTTTTTACACTTACTGTATATACCTTCAGTTTCTCAAGTCAAGACCACTTTTCTGTCATTTAGACCACACACAGGACAAGTGCACAGTAGAATGAAATTAAAACCAGTCCATGAGGGGGATGGGTGGTTTCTATTGCAATACTGGTAAACCTTGATCAAGCAAGCAGCGTCTGTGTGAAATGTCCTGACTTGATGGGAGCAAAGTCCCAATGATCTTTTCAAAAATCATCTTTCCTTCCTTGCTCTTCCTTCTTTCTAGTGGTCAACCGATACAGGTTTTTCAATGGATAATGCCAATATTAGAGAGCAGGGTATATACACTGAACAAAATTATAAACACAACACTTTTGTTTTTGCCCCCATTCATCAGGAGCTGAACTCAAAGATTCAAATTCTCTGAAATATTGTTCACAAATCTGTCAAAATCCGTGTTAGTGAGCACTTCTCCTTTGCCGAGATAATCCATCCACCTCACATATGGCATATCAAGATGCTGATCAGACAGCATGGGTATTGCACAGGTGTGCATTAGGCTGGCCACAATAAAAGGCCACTCGAAAATGTGCAGTTTCACTGTATTGGGGGAGTCCGGAAACCTGTCAGCATCTGGTGTGACCACCATTTGCCTCACGCAGTGCAACACATCTCTTCCGCATAGAGTTGATCAGATTATTCATTGTGGTCCGTGGAACGTTGGTCCACTCTCCTTCAGTGGCTGTGTGAAGTTGCTGGATATTGGCAGGACCTGAAACACGCTGTCGTATACACCGATCCAGAGCATCCCAAACATGCTCAATGGTGAGTATGCTGGCCATGCAAGAATTGGGATGTTTTCAGCTTCCAGGAATTGCGTACAGATCCTTTCAACATGGGCATCATGCTGCAACATGAGGTGATGTTCATGGATTAATGGCACGACAATGGGCCTCAAGATCTCGTCACGATATCTCAAAATGCCATCAATAAAATGCACCTGTGTTTGTTGTCCATAACACACACCTGCTTATACCTTATACGCCTGCTTATAACGACCCACAACGTTGACAAGAAGAGAACAGCTCTCTAAAGTGCCAGACGCCATCGAATGAGAGAATTTGCCCGCTCAAGTCGGTTCCGATGACAAACTGCAGTCAGGTCGAGACCTCAGTGAGGACGACGAGCATGCAGATGAGCTTCCCTGAGACGCTTCCTGACAGTTTGTGCAGAAATCTGATCTTGGAGATGAAGACGCTGGATGTGGAGGTCCTGGGCTGGTGTGGTTACACGTGGTCTACGGTTGTGAGGCCGGTTGGACTCAACTGCCAAATTCTCTGAAACGCCTTTGGAGACGGCTTATGGCGGAGAAATGAACATTCAATTCACAGTCAACAGCTCTGGTGGACATTCCTCCAGTCAGCATGCCATTTGCACGCTCCCTCAAAACTTGCGACATCTGTGGCATTGTGCTGTGTGATGGAACTGTACATTTTGGAGTGGCCTTTTGTTGTGGCCAGCCTAAGGCCTTTTACTGTGGCCAGCCTAAGGCACACCTGTGCATTACCCATGCTTTCTGATCAGCATCTTGATATGCCACACCTGTGAGGTGGATGGATTATTATTTTTACACATTTGTGAACAATATTTGAGAGAAATAGCCCTTTTGTGTACACAGAGAAAGTCTTAGATCTTTGAGTTCAGCTCATGATGAATGGGGGCAAAAACAAAAGTGCTGCGTTTATAATTTTGTTCAGTGTATATTGCTGATATCTAATATACATGTTATCTCAGCCAGTGTTAAATGAATGAAATAGAAAAACACATTGGGTCCTGCTGTAGATTTCAGTGTGACTGGTGGTTAAGGGAGAGTGCGGTAAAGATTGTCTGAAGTGACATCATTCAGCTGTTTTCTCTACAGTATAACGATATACTCAACACTAGCATGTAATGCTGTTAGATGAGATCTACTATCATTTAGGAGAAACATGTTAACATGATAATGACTGAGGACATTTAGGGCTCCAAACTAACTTTTTCCCAAAACTCACAAGGGGGAGCGCTGACATCGTTCCACAGCAGCTCGCTGACGAGGCTGCTGCAGATTTGGCCAACCCATTAATCAGTATATCACTACTTCTTTCCTTCTGTTCTCCGTTCTTTTCTTCAATTTATCCAGGTATCCTTCCATTCCTCCTTTAGTACCTTCACTTTCCTCCTTCCTTCTAACTTTCTATCTGTCCTATCATCCCGCTATGCGAGTATCCTTCCATGCTGTTTCCAATACTCCCTTTTTCCTTGTCCAGCCATTCTTCCATTGTACTTTGTGTTCTTCCTTCGTGCCCTTCCCTTTCTTTCTCCTTCCCCTCGGCTCATTACGAGGTGCGACACTTGACATCTCATAACAAACACAATCATACACACTCCCTCACACATATGAATGCATGCATGCATAAATGCCTCCACAAACACACACACACACACACACACACACACACACAGACAGGCTGAGCCGAGCTGTGCACAATGAGGCCATTTCTAAAGGGATAAATCACTTGAATTGGAAAGGTTCGGTCATCATGACACACACACACACACAAGCGTGTTTGGGCATATTCATTCAGTCAGGTCAGCATATCCCTCTGCAGGGTGAGATACAATTCCTGCTACTGACAAGAGAAGAATAAGAGGCTGTTGACTGTGTGTGTGTGTGTGTGTGTGTGTGTGTAAGCTGTCTGGCCTATCAAGCTCGTTATTAAATATCCATGAGACCATTAAGCTAAATAGATGAATGAGACTCTGATTATTACTGCTCGTGCACACACACACACACACACACACACACACACACATCATGATCCACTGGCTGGTGAATATGAGATTCTTTATAAAAACTAAAAATGACTAGAAAAAGAAAAGGAAGAGTAAAAATAAGAACAGAAAGTCAAGAAGAAGAACAAGAGGGAGTAAAGTATACTGCAACCCTCCTGTCTTCTTGTAATTTTTCTCATTCTGTCCTTCGCTTCTCGATTATTTGACTCTTTCCATCCTTGCTCACATAAAAGATTCAGCCTCTAGGTGCATGTCTTATGTTTTTCATATAGTGCTGACAGTGGCTGCACTGCACTTTTCTTTTATGATAATAATAATAATCTGTTTATCATGTCACATTTGGACAACTTCACTTTAAGGGAAACTGTGTTTGGTCCCAGGCCAAACCTCCTGCGCATCGCAGAACCTCTTGCGTTGCATGTGTTGACCATCAGATAACAGTACTTTCTCTTCTCCAGTTACCGTCTGCTCTAAGTCCCTCAGATTAGGACACACACACAGACGGACTGATTGATGTGTTTAGAGGTGTAGACATGTGACGTGTTCATGCTGGTAGGGGGGTACATTTTATAGCAAGGCAGGTAAAACGAGCTATAAAGAACAGTGTGTTTGTGTGTCTGGGGCTTCAACGTAAGATGAGACGACAGATAGTTCAAAGAAAGGAAATCTTTCCTCTCCTTTTTTTTTTTTATCTGGCAAGATGAGCGCTCTCTGCATTAGTGTGTGTGTATACGTGTGTGTATCTGAGCGTGTGCGTCTAGGTGTTGTTCTACATGAAGAAAACACCACAGAGACGGTCATGCTTTCCAGTTACCTGACAGTGAGCGACCGACACTTGATATCAAAAACACTCGTTGCTTGTGGTTGTTAGGCTGAGCTTAAAATAACCAGAATGATGAATAGGTCCACATTCAAACAGCATACCGAGTATTCAGCAGCTCTAGAGGGAAGCTCATGGTGTCATTAAAATATGGTATTAAAGAAAAGGTCAGGAGGTTATCCACAAGGAACCAGGGATATTTACACTGAATTTAGTGGAAATCTGGCCAGAACAGTAGTCATTGTGATATCTCACTCTGGACTGAAGTGTGGGATGGACGGACATGCAGACATTGCAATATAAGATATAGGATTCCTTCTTCACCAACATCTCATACCTCCAGCCCCTGTTCAACACATTCTGAACAGTCCACATGACTCCAACCAACTCCTGGCAAACAAGCCAACAATCCCTAATCAAACAGAATATGTTCTTTTAAACAGGACTCTCTCCTTCAGGTGACTGACTAAAGGGGAAGCTGAGGTTTAAACACACATGAAATGCACTGAAGTACACAGCAAGTGACAGGAGAGAGAAAATAAAAAAGAGGTAGAGAGAGGAGGTTAAACAGGGAGAGAGGAGGAGGTGGACAGAGAGATGGGAGGTCAGAAGATCAACATTTAAATAAATCAGCAATTCTCTGGACAGAGTTTAAACATAGGGTCACTTGTAAAATATCCTTTCTCTCTCTTTTCTCTCCATCCATCCATCTTCCTATCTCGCTCTACTGTAGTGTCATCGCACATGTTTCACCACCTGTCTCTGACAATGGTTGTAAGAGCTGTCAGAAAAGTAAAGCCCAACATTAAAGCACAGAGGTAGAGGGTTACAGGTGAGAAGTCAGGGGTCAGAGGTCACTAAACATGTGCTTTTCAGTAGCTATGAAAACCACTTACCCTCTGACAATGCAGTTACTGCCAATAATGGTAACATCTTGTGTTTTCATGCTCACATCAGAGATAAGTAGAAGTGCAGATTTGAATCTTTCTGAAGTCTGTGAACCAATCAGGAGTAGGGCAATATCTAGAGTGTGACGAAAAATGACTGCAGTTCGTCATGTTATGTGATTCACAAAGAAATCAACCTTTTATATTGTTATTTATAAGGGTTGCACTTATTTTAATCCACGAAAGCACAGCAGTGTGGCTGTGTATTTAAACTTTACTTCGAGGAACCTTTTCTCAATAAATGCAGCTGGCAAAAAAAAACTATGACTGAAACAAGAAACTAACTCATCAAAGAATAAGTTAACAAGATTATTTGGTAATGGACAGTTTTTGATATCCT
The DNA here is from genome assembly GCF_014851395.1 of Micropterus salmoides. Lineage (NCBI taxonomy): Eukaryota > Metazoa > Chordata > Actinopteri > Centrarchiformes > Centrarchidae > Micropterus > Micropterus salmoides. The sequence goes on along the minus strand of NW_024040040.1, from coordinate 51,272,312 downwards.
GTGTTAGGGACAAAGAAGCGTTGAGGTTTGATAAACAACCATCATCAGAGACGCTACTGACGAGTCAAGGATTTAAACCTTCATGGATTAAGAGGCTGGTTCATTGTAGGGAGATTTTGACCCTGCTCTAACTATAACCTTATTAATATTTTATCAACCTCAGTTACCAGTGAGGGAAGAGAGGTATTGATGGTCTGGGAAGTGCAGATCAGGTTGTGCTCTAAGCTTGATCAATGAACAGATATCATTTATTCATTTAAGGGACAAACGTCACTCACCACCAGGTTCCCGATGACCATGACCAGCATGAAGACCAGGATGCAGAGCGGCTGACCTGCAACCTCCATGCAATCCCACATGGTCTCTATCCACTCGCCGCATAGCACCCTGAAGACGATGAGGAAGGAGTGGAAAAAGTCCTTCATGTGCCACCGAGGAAGAGCGCAGTCTTTCGAGATCTTACAAACACAGTCCTGGAAGAAGGGAAGAGACAGCTTGAAGTAGCAAACCTACATTTACAAATTTTAGTGACATCAAGCCTGTATCTTAGTCAGAGGTCAGAGGCGTTACCTGGTAGTTTTTACCAAACAGCTGCATGCCGACTACAGCGAAGATGAAGACGATGATGGCGAGGACAAGCGTGAGGTTTCCCAGAGCGCCCATGGAGTTACCAATGATCTTGATCAGGGTGTTGAGCGTCGGCCACGAGCGAGCGAGCTTGAACACACGAAGCTGGAAGGGAAGAGAGACACACAATTTCACAATAAGGGTAACAAATTCTACCAATGGGCAGTATGGTTAACTTGGGTAAAGGCTACTATTAATAATAATAATAATAATAATAATAATAATAATGATGGAAGGTCCATAGCACACAGAAAAAACAAGACAAAATAACAACAGCTACAACATAACAATAAATATGACTAGCACTACACCATCTTGGTTGTTTTAGGAGCAGTCTCATGCCATCATTATACACTACATTCAGCCTCTGCATGTTCTTTTTGCTGTAAGACCGCCACAAGTGGTCAGTATATAGTGGTGTACAGAATGCTTTGAATAAGGCTACCTTAACATAAGCAGAACACATGCCAAATTTACGTGCAAGCACATTAGCCTGAGCATATATCTTGTGACACTGTCTATTGATGTTCTTATCATCCAATAAATCATTTACAATATGATGACCAAGATATTTAATCTCACCACACACTTTAAGGGCTGTACCAGATAAGAAATCAGGGAATAATAATTTCCTGTCTTCTTTACTTCTAACAATCATGATATTGCTCTTACTTGCATTGTATTTGATATCAAAATCTGCACCATACTGAGAGCAAACCTTCAACAGTGTAACCCAGCACTATATGGGCAAATGATTACCAAATCATCTGCATACATAAGGTGATTAGTGAGAGTATTGCCTATCATACATCCTGTATTACATTGATTTAATTGTTGTGACAAGTCATCCATATACACGCTAAAAAGGAAAGGTGACAAAATACCACCCTTAAACACCATTACCAACAGTAAATGGTTCTGATACAGAGCCCCCCCCATTTCACCTGCATTGACCGGTGTGAATAGCAAAACTAGGATTCTTATAATTACTTTTGGAATTTCTCTATGTTGCAACATAGAGAAAGGTTGGTTTACCCAATCAAATGCCTTAGAGGCATCTTTAAAACACATAAACGTTGTGGAATTCTGGCTATTATAGTAATCTAAAATTTCCTTTAAGGCAAATATACACATCTGTACCGTGTTGACGTTTAAAACCAAATTGGTTATCAGTCGTATTGAAACATCTGTAGGGAAAGGAAGGAAGGACGACATCAGAGAGACAAGAAAACAGAACAAATGCTGAAGGACAAAAAAAGGGTGGGAAAAAAAGAAAGACTAAACGTAAATGTGTTTTCATTAAGTGTATCTGTGTGTTTGCCTCTGGCAGAAACTGACAATAACCAGAGTGACATTTGAGAGATGGGTGCAGACAGACAAAGACATGCTTCAAGGATCCGTGTGTGTTTCCCCTGAGTGTGCATGTGTGTGAGATTTCTGTGTTCACGCTTTGGGTTAATGTTGACGGCCACCGTCCTCGTCTTGTTTGCCGGCGCAGCAGAGTCGGCCGCAGCTGAACTTCCGTTATGAGTGACATCGCTCATCAACAGCCAATCATCACACACTGTGAACCGTCCCGCAGGTTGCTGCCATTTCATTGGCTCTTCAGCTGTCAGTCAACCAGCTCACACCAGTCAGCGTGTGTACTTTTTTCTCTCTTATATTATTTTCTTTTCTTGTTACTACTTGTAGTTTTGTTTTTGTTCCAAGTGTGATCATCACAATTGTTCAACCAATATTTTAGTTATTGTCTCTGCATCTTAACAAGCTGTTTTATCTATAAATCCTAAAGGGGTGAGATTATTTAACCAGTTGATGTATGTTGAAAAATCTACTACATTTAGCTTACAAGGTAGCTTCTACATAAAATTAGACAACGTCTCTCCAACACATATTAAAGGTCATATCTATGCAAACTACCTTTAAGTAATTTCAAGAGTTTCCAAGAAACCTTTAGCTGCTTTCCAAAGTAAAAGGTTGGTAAAAATGTGCATACTTATTTTAAACTTGATTTAAGGACCAATGAAAAAGAACACAAAGACACTCTGTATAAAAAGGATTTAGGTGATTTTTTATTGCGTTTCAGGTGTAATCAGAGTGTAATCAGAGTGTGTGTGACTTACCAGTCTGAAGGAGCGTAGGACACTGAGCCCCTCGACGTCGGACAGGCCGAGCTCCATCAGGCTGAGGCAGACGATGATGCTGTCGAAGATGTTCCAGCCCGTCTGGAAGTAGTAGTACGGATCCAGAGCGATGATCTTCAACACCATCTCTGCTGTGAAGATCCCCGAGAACACCTGGCAGACAGAGACACAGATACAAGGAGGAATTTAAACACACATCAAACAAGATAAATAAATAAAAATGTGCAACACAACACACAACTTTAACACTGATAATTGTTTGTTTTTGCTGAAAAAATAATGCTGACGTTGCTGCTAAATATTACTCTAACCCACTTTGTTTATTATCATGCTCACATGGGAAAAGAAGTAAAAATAAAACAAGTATGGAGGATGATGAGAAGCTGGCAGAGAATCCAGCAGCAACAGTCCTGGTTCAGTCAGGGGGCTGTAGTTATTTTAGGCTTCACAGCTGAGATAACGCGGTAAACCTTATGGACTAAAGCTGATTTCACAGTCTGTCACAGTAAAGTTTATGGTAAAGCAATCAACACGTGCTGCACATGAGCCATAACCATCCAGGAAAGTGAAGAAGACAAAAGGAGGCAGCTTGTTGCTTTACCAGCCGACAGACACCGGAAACACACCTGCAGGCTAATATAAATCATACTGAAGACATAAAATATCACTGAAAGTATCAAGCAAATATTACCTAACTTGAAATCTAAAATGGACACACTGTCAAACACAAGGAGATCATGTCTGCAGGATACTTGTGACACACAGACACACACGTAACACAAAGCTAAAATGTGGACACATACAGGTAGGGACACAGAGACAGTCAGGTAAGGACATACGCACACATAAACACACATAGACACACGCACACATAGACACACAGAGATACAAGAGCTAAATGAAGGGCAGAGTTAGCCATAGGGTAGGACATTTCAGACTGGGTTAGGTTCACACACACACACACACACACACACACACACACGTGTCACCTCACATAACTCCAGCTGAAGTACACAAGTTCTTTAAAAGCCAACAGGAGTTCAGCTGCTGAAAACCAAAGGGACGTTCCAGCACAATGACCTGCTATGCTCATATTAGCATGGATGCAGGCGCGGAGCTGATGGCTAGTTGCAGTGGGGACGAGGTCGTCTAGTGGGCCCTTATACAGTCGGCACTTTTTATTGGTAAGAAAAACAGCAAGGGACAGGCTGCCAGATGCCTGTAGTTTGGTTCATCTGGTCCACTTCATGCTCACAATGGCTTTTTCCAAACAAAATAAAAGGATATTATGCAGACTGACAGATCAGGACCCACGTGGGGAAATCAAACGCGGTGATTGACAGTAGTTTATGTTTTAAAAGCATTAAAGTTTATGCCGCACTTTAATTCTTCTGATGTGTACATTTATGTTCTGTCACAAAGAGGTCATAAAAAAATAACTGATTTAAGCATTATTTCGAACAGGTGGCGTCTTGTACAGTAATGATTCAGGGTTTATTACTGTGGGATCGCTGTCACACACTTTAATGGATTTTATGAACTGACAAAGTACATGGAGTACAAGCACAGAGTTGCTCCGCTACCGCACAAACTTTTCGCATGAAGGCTACAATTATTCAGCGCAGGAGACACGGAGTTAAAGTGATTTCAAGAAGAATCATATTATTACTACTGTAACCGGGTTTCAGTTTTCATTAAGATTACGGGTGCACTCGGTTTCCAGTAAACAAGACCTGACCGAGGACTTGAGTCAGGCCTCGCAGAGCTTTGGTCTCCTGCTGCAGATCTCAGGTTTGTGATCACCAATGGGAAAAACAAAGTTGTTTGAGGCAGACAGTGAAGTGCAGGAAACATGACATGTATTGCTGCTCTTTTCCACTATGGCTGCTCGTTAATTGGTGGAGCATCCCGTTGCTCTAGAGACCAGCCTAACATGCTGACATTTGTGGCTAAAACGTGTACACACTGCATCCTGCAAGTCCAATCGTTAACTGTTAACAACTCCCATTTGAAAAGCCTACAGCACACTGAAAGCACAAAATTCTATGTCCTCTTCTGTTCTCATGTCGCCTGTTAATGCTTGCAAGCACAAAACCACTTTTTCATTTTACGTGACTTTATGCCAAGCTGCGCACTATAAACAAATTATTTATATCTGTTTGTATCTGTAAGGCAAGCTTTAATCTAAAGAGGAGTCCCACGCTCTGCAGACAAAGACATATTGGTTTTTGGCAAATCACTACAAAAGCTTTCCCACAATGCTGGATCAAGCTCAGATCGCCTGCTGCCTTGAGAAGCTTCATGTTCTCACACCACAGGTCTTCACAATTGCAGTTTGCAGCTAGAAAAATAACACATCCATTTTTTTTCTGTATTGTTACAGCCATGTGACGCAGCAGTGAGGGCCCAACCTGACACAAAGTCACGAGTAGCCCAACACAGACCTGCAGCTTGGTCTTGATTTGATAACTTCAGGAAACTCTTGACTAATTTGAACAACACTTTTCTCAGCTGTTTGCTCCCGTGGTTTGATCCTTTAAGCCTCTCTCTCTCTCTGCAGACCTCAGCTCGTCCGGGGTTTGCCTCTCTCTGCTTTACATCACGTGTGTGTCTGTGTGTTCGCTGCATTCAAAGTGTGTTGAAAGTGCATTTATGTGTGTGCGTCCTTGCAGAAGCAGCCGCTCTCCCTGCTTGTTGTTCCAGAAAGAAGGGGATCCTCGATGTGACACCGGCTACGTGACACACGTGTGTCTGTGCGTGTGTGTGTCTGTTTCTCAGCCTGTGCATGTGTGTGTTTGTGTGTGTCAGAGTGTGTGTTTCACCTCCAGTGTGTCTCTGTAAGCCTCCCAAAACAGTGAGGTTTAACGGGTGTGTCAGATCTTTGCCTGTTTGTATGAACAAAATCAGGCTCTTTCTGGGGTTACCTCTCTCTCAAATACACCCACACACACACAGACTATCCTCTTATATGGGCTCATTAACTCTGTAGTGCGTTGATTAGCTACTCAACAATCACGCTGTTATTATTACTGACATCAGGAGAGCCACTCTCTCCCACACTTTCAAATGTAAGTGAGTGATGTGTCGATGAAAGGAGGCTCTCTCAGGACAAAAAGGTTGACAAAAACTCACGAGCTGAAGAGAAAAACGTGACATGAAATCAGCCTGTAGTGTGGATTTTAAACAAATGAGACAAAGAAGTAGTGATGGTTCATATCGGTGGCATCAGCTTTAATATCACCGCAGTTGGTTAATAACCAGAGAGGTTGCTGGTTTGAATCCTGCCTGGGTACAGCCAATATGTATAGTCTTCCTGTGCTGCTGGGACGTCAGTACTGTAGCAGTGTTTTGGCTTAATCTAGTGTGGTGTGGTGGTGTTGTGTTACAGAGTGTGTGTAACAGTGTGTTGACGTCAGGCAGAGTGACGTTAATTAAGTTAAACACAATTCAGCTGTCAGATATCAGCTGCTGCCTCTGGCCTCAAACAGCCCGCTGAGGAAAACATCACTCATGTACAGCTCCTTATAATACTTAATAAGTATTTTTCTAACTCCACTGTAAGCAGATGTATAGGATTATTGTAATGAATGAAAAACTGAAAATAGGAAACTATTTTATTAAGAAAATATTGTAAACTTTACTGCCATTATTTAAGGTTTCATTAGTTTATGATCATATATATATATTTAAAAGTTGGGAATTTATAGTAAACCATTTGTAATTTGCTGCTTTTTGATTGGCTAACTGGACTCCTAAAAAGGAAACTGCCTTGCAATGGTTTTCTCCTCTTTGTTTTAGATCCAATCACACTGAGGCGCTTTTTGGCGGTAAGATGCATCTTGCTGTCGCTCTGCAATATATACTTGCTTTGTTAATCATGTATGTGCAAGTGACCTAAAAAGAGTAACTATGAGCTGCTATGTTTAAGTATTCAAGAAAGAAAGTAAGTAATATCTAAACTATCTACTTTGGTGCTCATTGTTCCCGAAAAATGAACTGAACCACTGAACTGTGGAGAATCTAACTGATGTAACGATGTGTAGCATGTCTATATTGACCAAAGTTTAAACAATTATATTGTGCAGTCTAAAATTCAGACCACGCTTCTGCATTTATTTGTCAAAAAGGTGTAGCCAACAACAGGCCAGTGAAAGGGACGTTCACGTACGCAAGATGGCTGCCACACATTCACGTTTAATCCTCCAGGTACACGCAAAGTACGCAGGTAAGTAAGGGAACAATGCCGTTTGCTTAGCTGACGGCTGTCTATGCCTACACAATAGTTAAAGAGCAAGTATGTCAGGGGCTTAAGTTTTACGGTAATCAGAGTTGGCCTCTGGTGTCTTCAAAGACCATAAGTCTTTGAGTATCTTCGAGTGTTGTCCAGTTGCCCCTATATTTTTAACCTTCTTTGGTAACTATGAGCTGGATGACTCAAAACCTTTAAAGAAAATAACAAAAACATATAGTCCTTGAAGCTCTGAGCCTCACACACATGTTCCTTTAAGTGCTTTCTTACAACAAACTGTTCGTGTTGGTCAACAACAAGTTGAGTTTCAACTGGAAAGCAGAGGAAACGCTGCAGTCATGTTGCACATTTATTCAAACAGACTTAAACTTTCTTCAGATCAGGGTGACCGTAGTACTTCTCCAAACACACTTGGCTAAGAGCATCAAAAATAATTGAAACCCTCATAAACATGCATTCTTATCACCACCTAATTTAAGATGCACTTGATCCATAACAAAGATGGAGATGTGGACCCCAGACCTGGATCCTAGGAGTTCAGGTCTGTCTGAAAACCTGTGTTGTGTTTTTGAGAACACGGTGATGTGTGTCTGAAAATCCAGACTGGTGAGTTTCAAGTTCAGACACAGTGTTCAGCACTGTGTGTGTGTTTCTGCAGAGGCAAAGTCTGATTCACTGACTGAGGGATGAAAAACTACTCTGACCAGCAAGTCTGTGCGTGTGTGTGTGTGTGTATGTGTGTGTGTGTGTGTATGTGCGCGTGCTACTGGCTCACAAGCAGGGGATGTCGACATCAGCAATCACTAATAACAGTAGCATCAGCAGAGAGAGGATGACACGGACTCTGTATGTGTGTGTGTATGTGAGTGAGAGAGAGACACACACAATTATTTTTGTCACAAGCAGGCAGATGTAATGAGTAAGCACCAGGACACACACACACACACACAGTGTTTACATCACTTCAGAGGACATTACATTGACTTACATTAATTTCCTGTAGACTTGCTCTAACCCTAACTTTACCCCCTATTTGCTTAACTCCTAACCCTTACCACCCGCACATTCTTTAAAACATCTTTGTTTTAGGATTTTTTTGCTAAGTTGTTTTATAATTGGAGGAGTGTTTATATTCATTTTACCATTGTGCCAGTGAGCCTCGAGCTACAACCACGGGCTGTAGAGCACATTCTTTTAAACCTAACTTAACCTTAAACCATTACTACACTCTAAAATTTAATTATTTACATTGTGACAACTTACATTTTGTCCCCAAAAGGAGGAAGCGTCCCCAAACTGTGACTATGTAAAGAGATTTGAGTAATAAGGGTGGGAGAATAAATCGATTATTAGATGCATCACGATGCCGACGTGGAAGATTTTGACTCCCTTAACAAATGTCAAAAAATCGATTATTTAAATGTTATTTGGTAACGTAGGCTAATGTTGACAGAACGCAAAAGGCGTAAGTCGCATAAGTGCAGCGCCCGGTCCGTCTGTGGCGTGCACATAGCAGAGAGACCAGTGTTCCCACTGTGTACACACCACCGCTGCAGATTAACTGATTAATATCAATGCGCAAGTAATTATTTTAACTCGCACACTGTGCGACTCAACGCTTGGCGAGCTGTGTGAGGCTGAGCGAATAAGAGAGAGTGAGCGGCAGAACATGACGGTGAAAGTTAGCGGAGAAAAATATTAAGTTTCAGCCTAGCAGTAAACATCCGGTGTAGTTCACAGTGTGTCTAAAAGTCTGTTGTTTCCCCAACTGCTGAAAAAGTGAAGGCTGTTTTTGGCTGTTTATAACATTAGCTAAACTAGTAATATTAATTAACTCAGCTGTATGTCATTACTAACTTACCTACAAGTTTAGATTAAACTGGTGTACAGCTCTATCCTGTAAACATACATCTGATTATTATTTTTCAGTTTTCAGGAGTCTGACAACTGATTTTAATGTGCAAATTAAATCCTTAGTAATTATCCTGTATAGAAAAAAATGATGTATCAAAATGCATCGATAATTGTTTTATACTCGCTTCACAGCCCTCTGAATTGTAATTGAATCAAATCGTGAGGTGCCCAGAGATTCCCACTCCTAATGAGTAATACACCCAAAACTGAAAAATTTTAATTAATTTATTTAACAAAATTAATATTTCTCTCAAGTCCTAAGTTCTAGCACTCCCCAGCACTCTTGTGCCCCTGAGCAAGGACAGCAGCACTGTGCTGACCAAATTAGATAGCAGTTACAGCAGAGGACTCTGTGTGTGTGGAGATACCCAGTAACAACCTCACACTGTGCACTGTGCCAGATCACACAGCGAGCACCTTTATCAAGAGTCTCACACACACCTACATCGAGTTTATCCTTTATTGTCCTCTCTCTGTCTCTTTCTCTACAGAGAAACTTCATTACAGCCGACTTTCAGGATCATTTTTCATTCACATACTAACAAGGCTGGGAGGAAAATTGCAGGCAGTAAATATGTCTTATCAAAACCTTAAGTCATTCATGAAAAGTCTTCAAGGTCCTCAAGCCCTCCAGATGAAATGGATTCAGGGACGGGACAGATGCGGACAAGGAGTCGGGGTGGGCCAGATTGAAAGACACCATTGCAACAGTAACTGCTTAGAAATGTGCCTGCTGTGGTGGAAATCTAGGAACCAGCTGATGGAAACCAGCAGTGAAAGAAGCTGTCAAGCGGAAGGAGGAGGTCCTCCAGGCTTGGTAAGCCCAGGAGACTCCTGAATCAAGTATCAGGAGGCCAGAAGGACTGCAGCAAAAACTCACATGTGGGAGGATTTTAAGTAGGTTGTAGACAAGCAATTTCAGCCAGTCTTGAAGAGATTCTGGCAAACGTGGGAAGCAGGGACGTAGGTATAGACAATGCAAACATTGTCTAGAGCCGCTCCCGTTACGGGCCTGCACTGTACAGGGGGGCGATGACAGGGGCGAAAAAAGTCTGTAGCAAGCAGTAGGCTACAAGGTATAAAAATATTGATTCCACAGATTCTACAGAATGAATTTAGTCTTATTTTCTTTGGTATTCGTATCACATGCAGTGATGATTGCTGGGTAATATGTGTATGGCAGCCCAATCTTAAGTTTCTATTTGATCATGTGAGAAGACGACAAGACTCCAGAAAACGGGTGAAACGCAAAATCTGCCGGACTAGCAGAGCACGTGTGAAAGCTAGCAGTCATGCTAACCAAACATAAAAGTAGTTTTAAGAAGAGACAGGAGAGAAAAGATTGGATGGATTTTTTTACTGAGGACAGTGTCAAAGATTTCGCTCAATGCAAAGCTCGTCGGATGCCATTCAAACAGGTGGTTTTTCATTCGGTGTGTTCATTCGCTGTTTTAAAGGCTGTTATCATTTCGAGGTCAGGTTGGCGCCGAGCACCTGTTGTATATCGTAGGTGTGCTTGTGTATTAAACCGTGTGTGTGCCTTAGCTGGCCTGTTCTCAGGACATGGGCCACTTTTCTTTCTTATTCTCCATTATGTCTTGCCTCTCTGTCGAAGAAGAATGTGGTTGTCATGATTGGGTTACTGTACTGAAACCCCCCGAAAAGGTCTGCGTCATTTCAGCACTGCCTCGTGATTTTGTCAATGACAGCACTGGCCATCCCCCTTTCTCTTTGACTTCTATACTTTGCAAATACAAAAGTCTCGGTGGCACAGTCCGACTCTAAAATCCATCCAATGATGGCAGCAGCAGACGCATGTGTGTCGGAGAGAGACGCACACAATGAAAACTGTTGAATTAATATGTTAATATGGAAAGAAATCAATTTAAGGAGCTTTAAAGTAAGTAGGTTAGGTATTTACTGCATCTAATCTTATCAGTTGTTAAACCTCGCACAACGAGGAAACAAGCCACACAAAATTGCCATTCTCTTCTATACACAAACACAGTGTGTGTGTGTGTGCTTCGTAACTGTGTAGCACAAGGGCCCATCATGACAATCTGCACTGGGGCCCACTGTTACAACCATACGCTACTAGTGGGAAGAAGGTTTTGTCCATTTCACAGAACTGCTACCTCATCTAGGGATGTGGTTGGCATGTGGAAAAAACCGGATGATATGTCTTCGGCGGAAATTTCGGGTGGAGCGTTGGTAGTTAAAAAGCTCTACATTGGCAGGATGTCATGTGTGGAAGAGATTTATCCTGAGAAGGTGGAGGTGCTGAATTTTGACGTTTTACAAAATCAGTTTACAAGCACTGCTTAAACTCAGATACTAAATGGTAGCATCTTAAATGTGTTGAAATGAGCCCCTAGACTCTTCAATGTAGCATGAAGTTTTGGTACAGTGTCTATGGACTAAGAACGACAGCCCTAGGCTTCCACTTAAAAAAAAAAATCAAACAGGAGGAGCAATCTGAACTCTGTCCTGGTTGTAGAACAGTGGGCCAGGTTTTGGATTCTGGGGTTGCTTGTTCAGTCTACATACGCTTTGTGGACTTTCAGAAGGCTCATTACGGTGTCCCTTTGGGTGTCAAAAACATTGGATGCCATAGATGTTGCTGCAAACCAATACTGAAAATCTTGATGTAGAAGCAAACCCTAAAGATAGGCCTGATAATGGATACACAGACAGAAGGCACCTCAATGACCACCAAATATATCTCTTTGTTACTTCAAATAGGACACATGGCATCGGATCTTCCAAGCAGTTCATATAACGTGGGAATTAGTGAGAGTTATAAGGTTATTATTGCTTTTCCATTTCAGTGAAAGCTCTTTTGGTTTACATCAGCAATCAAAGGCTGGTTCCAGATCTCTGAATCGCTGCCCACATCTCTGATGTTTTGATAGACTCAAATGGGGTTGTAGTTATTGACTGCCGTTTCCCCGGTTGTAAAAACAACGAAGCCAATCAGAGCTTAGTAGTTGGGATAAAGAAGAATATGGACCATCATCTTCCTGGGACAGAAAATGTGTGGATGAGATGGAAGCAGCCACACATTTAATAGAAAATGTAAACTGCTCCTTATGACCACTACCGCAGCTTTTGGGTCAACTGTGAAATGACAGATAGACTAAATAAATAACCCACCTAAACATAAATCAGGGATGCCAGGAAAAATGATTTAAGTATAGCGAAATGGCATTTTGTCTGATTCTACAGCTATCAGTGGCTTTTACAAAAGATAGTTTTACCAGAACTCGCCAACAAAACCAGTTTCTGTCAAACCATTTTATGCTCTTCCACTATTAGAGACATTAAAGGTTAAGTACACTCAGGAGAGGTGCCCTTAATGCACAGGGCGGCTCTATGGATAAAAGCCTCCACTAAATGGTATGCATCCTTTAGATCTTTACACCCATAGAAATATTGATATGTGAAACACAGAGAGCAAAGCTGAATAGCACATGACAAACAACAACAAACAAAGGAAGCATTAGCCGACATTGATTCTGTCAGCACAGTAATGTCCTGACATCCCCTACACACTACCTTACGTACACACACACACACACACACACACACACACACAGAGCAGAGGCTCTCCTGTCCGTCAGAAAGGCTAGCTAAATGCTATGTAAACATCTGTGAGGATTAGAGGCTTTATCCTCTAAAGAACTTAGCGACTCCAGACTGCAATTGGATCCTGGTGACGTGAGCTTTTATCTGAGACCTGAACTACTCTAAATTGAATTGAGGAAGAAGTTTGGACTGTTTACACAGAAGGGGTATACAGCAACATCAAACTGCAAAAGACGGATATTATATATAACTACTGCAAGAGAAACGTCCTTCCATTCAGTGCTGTTGAGATTTCTCAGAGAAAGGCACTCATCTCCAGGCTTTGTGTTAATTTCCGTCACTTGTACACATCACAGATTTTAAGATTGTAAGTCATTCAGAAATCATTGCTCTAAAGAGTTTATTATGAATCGAAAGAGCTAGATCATAAGATGAAGAAGTGTTTGTGAATAGCCACACTGGAAGGTGGGTTGAGAACCCCGCCATCAAAGACAGAGACGACCCCGATCAGTTGTTATGTAAAGCGTGCATGAATGTTGGATTTGAAAAGTTACATAAATCGTTTACTGCCAAGTATGCCATTGGAAATGATGCTGTTTGATCTGTCAGGCACTTCTTCTGAAGCATTCTGAGGCCTTAATCCAGGGCAATAAGAAAGCTAAATTTGAGGGTGCTTTCACACGTAGACATAGAAAAAGTACCACCAGAATGTGGTTTTCCAAGGTCAAACTGTGGTTTTGACATCATGGGAAGAAATCAATGGAAATGCAATGATTTATTGCCATTTTTACACCCCCCAAAAACTGACTTTAAAAAGCACTGTCCAGCGTGGATACCATTTAATATAAAATTGTTAAGAAGCTGAATGTCTTAAGTTTACATTACATTTATTGATTCAGCTGATGCTTTTATCCAAAGCGACTTACAATTGCTTTGGATGTCAGCGGTCGCACGGCTCTGGAGCAACTAGGGGTTAAGTGTCTTGCTCAGGGACACATTGGTGAATGTGTCGCACTGGGGAGTTGAAACTGGGTCCATTACACCTTAAAAACCTCTTGATCCTCCAAGTAATGGACCTTTTATCCACTGTAAACTAGTGTTGTAGTCAAGACCGCCCAAACTGAGACCAAGTCAAGACCAGAGTTTATCGAGGCAGAGACAAGACCAAGACTTTTAGGGGCCGAGTCCAAGTCGAGACCAAGCCTGAGGGAGGGCAAGACCAAGACCAGTTCCCCACATTACATGACACACAACAAAATGTGGAACGAGATCATGGGTCCTTCTCAAACTGATCTGAAAAATCCACATTCAAGTATTACAACACTACTGTAAATCATAGGGTTAATCTCGATCCAGGTAATGCTCCCACGGTGGCCCACCTTTCGGCCGAGTCCCACTGACTGAACACAACTGCTGCAGGCTGACCCAAAGCCACTGTTTCTACTTATAAACTTTATTACCATTCTCTGTACCAAACAGCTGCCTGGAGCCTGAGCTGAGGAAACCTGACATCGCTGGACAGCTACAAGTGTGCATCAGTGTGTGTGTGTGTGTGTGCGGGCAGGTGCGATCAACACGGTGATTTTGGCCGTGAGCCTTTCACACCTCAGGTGAACCAATTACCATATTGCTTCAACCTATCACTTCCTGTCAGATTGTCAGCACACCTGCAGGGTCAAACACTAGAGTTAGTCGCGGTGGTTTTAAGCTATCCGACCCGTTTCTGTCAGTTCTAATACTGAAACTCACCTTGCCTTTCTACTGAGAGACTAAACACACACACTTTTGTTTCTAGAAAAGCAAAGGAAGGAGTGTCTATTTTCCCTGGATCCTGAGGTTTTTAAATTTGACAAAAGGGTTTGAGGCAGTTTCAAATGTCTGAGGGTTGTTTCCCAAACAGTCTTGTTCTTTGTCACTTTTGCAAAATCTAACTGCCTCCTAAACTGGCCTGAAGGTTGTTTATTGCACAAACATTCTTGGTACTGGTGAGGAGACTCATACTCTTCTCTTCGAAGGTTTGTAAGACGTTCAGAGACAAGATTCATCAGAACGCCAAATCTTAAAAAAATAATCAACCTCGTGCAAAAATATGACAGGATATCAGTAATGTATCGAATGCAGCTATTAAAGGTTATAAAGTGAAGATGTTTCCGCATGAAACAGAATATTTGGGTGTAGCATTAAGTAAAAGGGGACTTAATTGGAAAATGAATGTAACTGATAACTATTTGTCCAGAGTTACATACGCATTATCTTTTTCCCACCAGATTTTCTTCTGATGGACAACAGTTTTGATGTCAAGTCCTACCCAAGCTGGAACCTCAAGGCCTGAAAACTGAAGCCATGTAAATTAAACCTGCACTGCAGGGCCCGACTCCTCTGGTTGCAAAATAAGGTCTGGTTCCATTAGAAATAATGGTAAAATTACCCTACTTCCCACCATAGATATTACCCCAGTATACACTTTCCTAATGAGTTTATGGTCTCAATCGCTAGTTTCAATACTTCAACACAGTACCATGTTCATTTAGTAAATAATGGTCCCTTTAAGAGAAAGATGGACGATAAGCTTGCAGGCGCCACTGTCTAGTCCAAATATGGTCATATCCAAACTGCCAAACTCCAGTGCAAAAGCATCCACTCATCCATCCCTCTGTCCTACCAGGTTTCCGATGCTCAGCATGCCATTGAACTCGTCGGTCATGGGGTAGTGCTCCATGGCCATGAAGAGCGTATTGAGGACGATACAGATGGTGATGGCCAGGTCCAGGAAGGGGTCCATCACCATGGTATTCACCAGCTGCTTCACCCTCAGCCAGAAGGGACTGCACTCCCACACCAGGTAACGGTGGGCGAAGACGTACCAGCACGGGTGGCACTTCTTATGGGCCTCCTCCAGCTCTGCATCACCCGGGACAAAACAAAACAGAAGGAGAGAAGATAAGAGAATTAAATAGCAGGTCATTAGGAGGATGGAGGGGAGGTGAAAATAATGAATCTATTAAGAGACAAAATTAAGAATAAAATTTGATACATTTGGTATTTTTAAAGAAGGGGCATGCGATATAAATAGGTAAATGAACCTGTTAATTGAACATTTTTCACATTAATATTTGTAATGCAAAGACTTTAAACGTCCCCTTAAGGAAGGCAATAGGTAACGGAGTCGGGGGCAAACCCTGGTGCTCGTTATCATGTAGGTAGTCCTGCAAAATCTAATGAAAATAAAGTAGAAATTAAACTAAAGTGAAATAAAAACAACTAAAACAATTCTTAAGTTTTTAGTCCAGAGAAATAGACCAAACCAAGATTGTTGTTTTTCAAGTAACCTGGTTATAAAATCCTGAGTCCAAGTCAGAAAGTTTATGCTCGTGAGTCCTAAAAAAGTCCGTCGAGCGAAATGAATGAATCTTAAAAACCATGTTCACCTGCGAACATGCGTCATTTCAGTGAAACAAGAAATTCTCCGAGCACAGCAAAAACAATCAGGTGCTGGTAGATAGCAGGATAAGATGAAAAATCAAAAAACAAACTACCGCACATGGATCTGACTTTATTACCTTTATTGTGATCTCACAATGGTAGTTTGTTTTTTGATTTTTCATACTTCATTTCAGTATCATACTGCCATCATTCACATTGTTAATCAAATAACCACTCTGTTCATAAATACATATTCAAATTAATTCATTGGTTATATGTAACTTCAATTGACAAAATATTTGTAGCAGGAGCTCCCATCCATTCATATTACCTGTTGGTCATTGGTCTGCCAAGCAGGAAGTGAACACTTTCAAAGGGCTTTATAGTAGAAGAACTCAGACTGTACCATGTTGTTGGGAATATAGAGGGGGTTTCATGGTTTCAGAAAATAGTCTTTTTAAGTAACCTGAACAACTCAGAGTGTTGCTATTTCTACGTTAGAACCTTATATATAATGATTAAAAACTGGTATTATTTATTATGCAATAACTTTGCTTTGTATGTAGGAGGAGCTTCCTTTTTAAACAAACAAACTCAAACCACCTCCTTCTCCTCAGGATCAAGCTCAGCACCATTGGTGATCGGGCTTTCTGTTCTGCCGCTCCTCGGATTTGGAATACCCTCCCTGATCATCCGAGGGTACTTTCAGACTACTGAGACTTTTAAAAATGGACTTAAAACATGTCTTTTTGGCGGGACGTATGATTTTTAATTAAACTTGCCTCTTTTTTTTATCTGTATTGTATATTGATGTTTTTACCTTTTATGATTTTACTCGTAAGCACTTTGAGATTTCTTTCAAATGAAAAGTGCATTACATATAAAATGTATTATTATTATTTCTTTTTAAGAGGAAGTTTTTCCCTTGTTGGAGGCGAGTTGGTTCAGTTCAGGTGCAGAACTGCTGGAAGCTATTAGCCCTTAGCATGATGAATGATTAATTCCCTTATGTTTTCCATGAAAAGGACAATTCTTACAGGGAGAATATAAAGTCCAAGAGGAGTTCTGAGTCATTGGTGTTAAAGTCTTTATTGAGATCCAAGACATTTTTTAGGATTTTGTCAAGTCATTATGTTTGCTGACTCGAATCCACACTTCTGGCAAGAACAATATATATTAAAGTGCAGTAAAATGTTAACTTGATAATAAAACGTGGAAAATAACTCTATACAGGACTTAAGTGGATTTACTGTCTTGTAGCCAAGAATACAGAGCCAATTTTTATGTTAAATAAAACTGTCAAATATACAGTAAATAATACCTAAAATAGAGAAAATAATACATCAAAAATAATATAACCAAATTAATGAAGAAAAGTGGAGGAAGGAGAGGATGAATGGTGTCCAGATGGATGGAGGGAGGACAGCAGTGTTTTGTTTTTTGTATTTTCCTGTATAATGATCTGTTCTCTAAGAGCAGCGACCGCCGAGGGGAGAGACAGTGACTCAGCAGACCTGCCACACACACACACACACACACTTACAACACACATGAATGCAGATTTGGACAGATACAAACCCAAAAATCCAATACATAAATATCATCAAACACACACACATGAACTTGGAATGATCTCACGGTTAATGAGTGTAACCAGGATAACACGCACACTCTCCCGCTCTCTCTCTCTCTTTCTTTCATTGTGTGTCTATGTCTCTCTCCCTTTCTGACTCTCATGTTCAAACAAAGCCAGCGTTCCCCTGGGGTTGGCTGGGGCAGCGACGCACACACACAAACTCCGACACAGTTACACAATCCTGTATCGACACACAATTATACAAGCGCGCACACACACACACACACACACACACACACAGACAG
The DNA here is from genome assembly GCF_014851395.1 of Micropterus salmoides. Taxonomy (NCBI): domain Eukaryota; kingdom Metazoa; phylum Chordata; class Actinopteri; order Centrarchiformes; family Centrarchidae; genus Micropterus; species Micropterus salmoides. The sequence continues at coordinate 51,254,489 of NW_024040040.1, read as the reverse complement.
ACAGACCGGAAACACACACACTCACAGAAGCGTTAACAGACTCACTCGGATGCAGAATTCAAATACATGGTTACACAACCACCCACAAAAGCGAAACACACACATACAAAAAAGTTGAGGTACGCACTGAGGTAAAAAGTCAGACAAGGTTACAGTCCCATATTGACACACCATTACCAACACACCAGTGTGACCAGGGGAACAGCAGTAGATGCAGAACCCCTCTTTCAGTAAATGTCCGCTGTATTAACTCACTAACCAAAGCCAATGTCATTTTGTTAGCAGGTTTTTCATTTCTGCAAATTCGTTTTGATGGAAATTAACTAAAGTTGACCGCCTTGTCACGCTGTGCCCTATGTACTTGGAACTCCTTGCAAAGGTGGCTTTTGAGAAGCTCAAATCCTTGAACACAGAGGTTTTTGAAGATGAATGTAAATGTTTTTTATGTCTGTACTGTCCGACTTCTTGTCCTGCTGCCTTTCTTGGCCAGGAAGCCCTTAAAAAATAGATTTTATCTAAACCGGTCTTTCCCCCCCTGTTAAATAAAGGATAAAAAAAAAAAAAAAACGAATGAAAAGAAATCACTTAAAAAAAAACAAAAAACACCAACATATAGGCAAATTTAGGATACCAGTATGACGAGCCAGCAGGCTCCTCAAATGGGCTGTTGTAATGTCTTTTGTTCACATTTTGGCATATTGGCAGCAGTAAAAGATGTCAAATTAGCTATTTGCAGTTCTTGTTTGAAGTGCACTCATGGATGAACAGACAACTGTCACTGGATTACTTTGACACGGTAGAAACTTAAAACCTATTGATTCTTTTTGAGTCTTTTTACATGATTCTGAAGCTGATTTATGGACCTTTATTCGCAGGAAGTAAACTGGAAGTCACGCTGTTTGAATTCATTATGTGTTTCATGTCTGTGTGTTGAAATTTGCCCAGAGTTATGACTCAGAGGAGGAGTGTGATTTTTGACTCCCCTTCAACTCTCCCACAAACCCTAAGGGAAGCTTTTGACTTTCTCTTCTGAATGTCTATGTCTATTATAGATCATATCCTGTAATATCCCGAAGGTTAAAATGTTAAATTACCGAGGAGCACTGTGAATATTTCCTTCCCCACCTCCTCCTATAATGTTAATCCCGTTGAAATGCAGCTTTACTGTATCTAAACAGGAAACCTCCAGAGGGCATCTTTTAGGATCACATTGTCTGTTTTACACTGGTATGCCCATTTGTATACTGAGGCTCTAAAAAGATTGTAACTTTGGAAGATCCCCACCTGATTTGTCTAACTCAGAACGAGGACTGTGGATTTTATCACTTCAGGAAGGAATCTCTTTGCGGTCCCTGTGGAGCGGGGGAACAATCAGCCCATAACCCTTTCAAAGGGTTTGTGCGTATTATGTAAGCTCAAAATGATCTCACAGCATCAGTATTGTTGTGATGGTGATAACCTTGATATCAGATTTACACTGACGGTTAAACTGTTCACCAGAAACCAAAGCGACCTATTAAAAAGATACTGTACGTTTGAAGTTTCCCTGCACACCAGACTGCCAACATGAAATATGCATTTTCTATATCATGGTATAATCTTTGTTCCTGTGATGATGGTGCTCCTCACCTTCCATGGCATCAGTGAGGTAGCTGGCTGCACTGAGCGTCCTCCCCCTCCGCTCTGAGCCTTGTGTGGACGAAGGACGAGGTAACAGCATCGTGCTGAGCTCCGTGGTGGACGTGGGGACCTGAGACAGACAGAGACATTTATTAAGCAATCACTTTTAATTCAAACAGAATCGAGGCTCCTTAAAAACATACAGTAGTTATTGAAATACACACACACAGTCACGCAGACATACATGCTGTTAAACACAACAATATACATATTCAAGGTTCATTCATGAGCTTAAATCCACTTATCTGTTGCCCTGGTAATAAGAACAGCACACACACACCTACACACACACAGATTTAGATTCAGATTTATCAGGTCAAATGGGTCAAACATGGTGTCATGATTTCTTTGTGTGTGTGCATGCTTCTTATCACCAAGGCAACAGTTAAGCAGGTGATGACTGGTGTTCAATGAATCTAAGAAATCACTATGTGTGTGTGTGTTTGTGTGTTTAGCTCTGTCAGCCTCCCTAAAAGGACTGCTGGATATTTTTCAGGTATCAGATGAGCTGTATGAAGGTTGAACTTGTAAACAATCTGCTCAACTCTCTGAAAACTGACTTCAGTCGTCGCTTCTTAAACTAAAAGATTCAAATTCAGCTAAATGATCAACGGGCTGTCAGCGGTCACACACTGAAACCCTTTCCTATTGTCTTTAGCTTAGCGAACTAAGAACTACTGCGATCAAGAGGTCTCCTGGAAGCTTCACTATGGAGGTTTTCAGGATACATCCAACTAGGAGGAGACCCAGAACACACTGGAGGGATTTTAAGTCCCATCAGGTCTGGGAGCATCTCAGGATCCCCCAGTGGGAGCTGGAGGAACAACCTGGGGACATAGTTGTTTATTTCACCTGCTACCATCAACCAAGACCCGCATAAGTTACAGAAAAACTTTTGATGGTTGGGATGACTTATGCAAATGTATATATTAAGAAATGACATCTGAGTTAAATAAACCCAAGTTAATTATGTTACACAAGTAATACTTCACTTAAAAGACAAAGATGTATTTGTTAAACAAGGTCAATTCAGTATCTTCTCTGGTCTTCTGATTATTATCAAATGATCTTCATCAGCAGATGGATTTTGCCCAGCTGTCATATAATTGCATTGTGTTAAGTCAAAGAGCATTTTAAGGACTTTTTGTTCATACCATCCATGCTTAGAAATGTTTTAAATGCCTACTAGTTCCATAACAACTGGGCACACAGATTATGGAAGCATATAGGGGACTAAATTAATATTATCATGAGAACTTGAAAATGAAAATGTAATCCCACAATAACATTATCATTTTCCACATATGTATGTGTTATTTAGGTAAAAATTTAAATGAAAATGCAATCATTTTCATTGAATTTGGCGTTAGCATATTCTGCAGCTAATGTGGCTAACTGTAACGTCAAGCTGTTTCTGTTGTGTATTATGACATTAAGCCCACACAACGTCGCCTGTATGTGTGTCGGTTGCTGCAGTAGCCTATGTAAGTTTACCTGGTCGATGCATGGCACATGCAAAAAACATTAACTTGCTTATACCCGAAAGCATCAGTGTCAAGCCCAGGCTAATACAAACCCATTCTCATTCAGAGATATACTTCACATTACTGCAATACTAGTATTAGTGACAATACCGCAGCTCCGTCATAGTTAATGTTATAGGAACAGTCAGTCTGTCTGTCTGTCATGTCAGCTGTAACTATTACAGCTATGAACAGTGCAAAAGCGTCATCATAACTACACACTTGAGATGATATTGGACTAAGGTTAAACTTTAAGTGTTTCCTGCAGACAGGCCAGCAGAGGTGTTTCCTGCCAGGGTGACAGAAGACAACAGAGGACTCCTCCCTCCTCCTCAAGTACAGGTTTGTACTTAGCTGTAGAACTCATGTTAATACTGCTATTAACAATGTTTGTTTCCTTGTGTGTTTTTCTATAACATAAAGTAGAACATTATTTCCCACTTTTACCACAAGAGGGAGTATACTGTTTAGTGAGTCATTTTAGGAGCAGTCGCAACACTGAAAGGTTAGTACTTTGCTGTAATGTGAGTCTGAACAGACCATGTGCTGGTAACAATCTACCGATCTGCTTGCGTATGTTGCAGGTAAGCAGATATGACACATGTAAGAAATGATGTCTGCAATGCCTCTGCCATTGTTGCTGCAGCGGTCTGTGTGACGGCGGCAGCAGAGGGCTCTGTGAGCGGGTGGCTGGCTGGCCTCACACACTCCTCCCGCGGGTTGGCACAAGCTTCCCCCGCTGCCACTTGTGGAGCTCCTCAACTCCGAAAATATTCAAGCATGTTTTTTCTGCAGCTGCAGAATATGCTAACGCCAAATTCAACAGGCAAGTGTTCAAAAAAACTGAAAAGCTACATAGAAATGGCAACACTTACAAGTTTGAAGTCGGTATAGATCCATCCATGAGCTGTTGTGAAGTTACAGCCTAGTGTTGTGTGATGGTAAATACACAACTGAACCATGAGAACCTGAAGTGGCCTTCCAACTGAAGAGGAAGTGAAGTCTTAACTGAGGACCTGCCTTGATGAGAGGACCGACAGATTTTCTAGAATGCTCACACAAGTATGTGAAATTTTATTTTGTTATTTAAATAACACATACATATGTGGAAAATGATAATGTTATTTTGGGATTACATTTTCATTTTCAAGTTTGCATGATAATTTTAATTTAGTCCCCTCTATGCTTCCATACACAGATGCTGATGAAGATGTGTGTGTGTGATGTGAACGAAAGCTCCTAAAAAGCAAACAGGTCCTTTCATCAATGCTACTCATTAAATCATCACCACACTCATAAAACTCAACAAAATGCATAGTTTTGCGTGGCTACACTGTTCCCTTAAGTGGGAATATTCGAGATTTACATTTATCCAAAATATTTGGCCATTGTTTGAAACCCTCTGTATCTTGACTACACTTTGAATAAAGTCCTGTCGGTTTGGCACAGCATAAATGTACCGTATGAAGATGAACCCAGCAGTGTCTCAGGGGAGTTTAGGACCTCTCAGCCCTCACAGAGATGAACCTGGATGAACCTAATTTGCTCAGGTGTGATTACATAACACTTCCTGGTAAATGCTCTTCCAATGAGACGTGACGCATGTGCCTGAAGGTCGCCGCCCACGACAACGCCTACATCCTGTCTGTGTGCCAGGCAGGGAAGCTCCGGGGAAACACATAACAGCAGCCAGCCGTGCACTAATTTAGCTTCTGTTAGCGGCTGTGGGTTTCCATGGTAACTATGCGCGCGCTCCATCCCTCCCTCCTCCTCCTCCTCCTCCCACTCTCGTCTCTGCATCAGTCTGAGCAGCAGGACGACAGGTGCATGTTCTTCATGGACATGAGGAAGCAGAAATACTTCACGTTAAAACATGAAGCTATAACCTGAACTCAGAGCTGCTCTGAACTCCCACACAACACCCGCAGATTTATTATGAAGAAAACTTTAACTTCAAACTAAGCAGGAGTTTTCATTTACTTATCTGTGGGGATATCACAGGATCTTCACTGCTACGGGCCGTGCTAACGTTAGCTTGATTAGGCTGCTCTAAGTCTGCCTTTACTACTGGATACTACTGTAGGATCAACACATTCTCACTCCCGACTCGTCACATATTGACGCCTGGTCAAGGCCCTTTGGCGTCACCTTTTAACGCTCTGGCTACCCCTTTCGCGCCATTTTTAGACGTTTAGGGCTCCGTGGTCAAGTTAGCAACACTTAGCAACAACAAACATGCAATGTCCGGTAAAGTTAGCAACAATAAATATGCAATGTCTATTAAAGTTGTGAAATGTTGCAATTTGGTTAGGTTTAGGCACTAAACGTACTTGGTTAAGGTTAGGAAAAGATCATGGTTTTGGTTAAAATAAGTACGTACGTCAGTTAACACGTAAGTTAACGTAAGTTAAGTAACATCACTTTCGTCAATTTACGTAACTTGCCTAACTTAATAACTTGCCTAACTTAAAAATATTTAATGTTGACTTGTTTTTTTTTTTTTTTACACCCCTCTCCTGGTTCAAAGTCGTGGTTCAGGCATTGTTGTCCGAACTTTTCTGCATCTTATTTACTGAAGCTGTGTGAAACGTGAAGGAAGAAACGACTAACCGGGAAGCTGCTACTGCCAGTTTTGTATAAACACTGAACACTGCTCTCATAAATGCATGTGCTGAAAAAACAGGAGTTCAAAAGTCTGGAGAAACTTTATTTCAACTGGTGATGCTGTGTTTTGTACAAAAACATACTTCTTGCTGCTGTTATGAATATGCTACTAGTTAAAAAGTCATGAGAGACTGCTTTATTTTTTATTTTGTTAAATACTGCTGTAATATACCAACGTAACAAGTTAATATTTTATATGCAAGTTCTATATGTATTAGCACAGTTGCTCTGGAGGCCATTGAGAGTGGAAGTTCAGTTTTAACAAAATCAAAGATCCTCAGCAAAGAAACACTGAAAACCCATGACCTTCACATGTTTGACAGCCAGCCAGAATCAGGAGATCAGAGGTCAGATCAGATCAGATCCTAATAATACTTCATCAAAACAAAGAGGATTAAAATACTGCACCATAGCTGCTGAAATGATCCACAATTTCTCCAAAACCGAAAATGTTCTTGACTCAAATTTGACGATCTCCAATTAAGTTCTACAAATCTGAACCCTGACAACTGTTTGAGGTTTTAGTACAAATGGGACAGGAAACTACTTCTCATGTCAAAATTTATAATATATATATTATAAAAATATGGATCTTGAGGGCCAAAACTTAATAATTAGTTCTAACATTCAGTTTTCATTTTTCTTCGTCTTTTATTTAACTACCTATTCTTCTTATTCTTCTTCATCTCCTATTTGTCTACTTTTTCTTCTATTTATCTTCGTCTTCTTCTTCATCTTCTGCTTATATAACAGTGTAGGTATCGGGGCAGGTTGTCAGCAGGTGGAGGTGATGAACACCTCCAGGCATGGAGCTTCTGCCGTGTTTGTCCTCATGATGCTCTAACCTACCGTCTGAAGACAACTGTAAACAAGTATTAAAATAAATGTAATCCCTTATGGCATGGAGCTGTCTGGCTTTCAGTGACATGTTTTATAAGATTCTTTTATAAGATATAAGAAAACTGCCAGGACTAGGTGTCTGAAAGCTGCTGTTTCAAGTGACACTGTACTGACAACTCTCTCCACGACCATCTAAGACCAAATAATATAGTATGCATCTTCAGATCTACTTAATGATTGATGTCTCTGATTCTATATGTTCTTCTGTTATCTGTGGCTGTTCGTTTTCTTATCTGCTGTACTCAGGTCTCTCTTGATCTCAATGTGATTAGCTGATTAAATAAAGGTGGTGGTATATATATATATATATATATATATATATGTGTGTGATATAGATAAATATCTAGTAGAGTTCCATGAATGATCAGTGCTTTAATAAAAAGGAATAATCAAAACGATACAAGGTAATTCTGCTCAATAATAGAAATAGAAAATGTGTCTAAACCCATTTGGTGTTCATCTTTAGACTTCAGCTTTATGAATTTGACTCACTGTGACTTTATGAATCAATGGCCATTCTCCCTATGCTTTCTTGATCAATAATAATCATCTAGTGATCTGACTGGGGGCAATACAGCCAATTAGTTACATACTGCAGTTATCCAAGTGGCTAAAACTGTGGCCACTTGTGACGCTCTGTCAGGTTTAAATGGCTTCATGGCTACATTTAGCGCTTTTATGGGCTTTAGGTTTTTGCAGCTAATTTGCCCATTCACCCACAGACTGATGGCAGCGAGGTACATTGCTCCCCATGGCGAACCATGGGGAGCAATGTCAGCGTAAGGACACTTTATCATGCATTGCGACGTGAGGAGCTGAGGATCTACCTGAGCCACTGCCGCCAGGCTGATGCAGTTCACAGGCAAACATGAAAGCGCACAGAGCAGGGGATTTGAGAGAGGGCAAAGGTGTAAAATTGAACGAGAAAGATAATTGTTGTCCATAATAGCAGACATGCAAATGCATTTAAAGAGTGGAGAGTAGAGGTGTGTTTGCTCAAATTGAATCACTGATTAATAGTAATTTCTCTACAAAATATAACTTTTGTGCTTGCAAAAATAATTCCATAGAGAGCAGAAACATGACATTCAGCGACTAACTGAATCTTCATGAATGGTATGTCCGAGATGAAACCTAATGTAGGATTAGCAGAACCACTTTTGGAGAATATCAGGCCCTAGAAGCTACCAAGAAGAATGTTGCTGTTTGAGAGTGTTTCACTGTGAGAAACCATAAACCCCTAAGAGGAAATGTAGAACACACACAAACACAGGTTTTCTCTCTGTTGCTGTGTTTGAGTCATGCGGCGTGAGTGTGATCCGATTAGCATCTCTGCTGCTTGTTTCTAAAAGGACATAATGCAAGATGTGTGTATGCGTGCGTTTCCAGGCACACAGATGATTTACTGGATGTTAACAGCCTCAGTGCAAAATACTGAAAAAATATAAAATATGTACAGTGTGAGTGAGAGTCTAAGTGGAGGGGTTTTTTTCAGCAAAAGTGTCCATTAGCAACATCTACCTTTAGCCTGGTATTGGTAAAATGCGTGTTTATGTGTTTTGCTGCACTGAACCTCAGTGTGATGCAGATTTCAAGCTGTAAAGTGCCAATACTGTCAGATTGATCTGTTGATGCGGATATTGATATGGCTAATGATTGTATGTGTTCTTGTGGCTGATCAATAGGGCGTTCTGACTCACTGGATGAAGCTGTTGATGTAACTGGATTTGTTTTATTGTGAGTATTTGGTGGTGACTTTTATGACTGCCATATAATTTTGTGTAATTACCTTGAACGAAGAAAATAGTTACCGGTTCCTCCTGGCTCTTAAATGTAGGTACAATAGAAGAAAATAAGACTATGGGGAATATGGAGTAAAAACAGGGCATTTTAGAAAAAGGGAAAACAAATGTAATGTTTATTGACGCCATATGTGACCAGACAGAGTACCCCCATTTTTTGGGGCTTCCAATAGTAAAACTACATGTTTAAATGCTCCTTTCTGTAAATACATCAAAAGACTACAGAGCAGCCCCAGATCCACTAAAGCAGCTTCAAGTGTCAAACGTAAAGTTTTATTTTACAAAGCTTATTTTGCTCAGACTGCCTTTTCTGTGAACAGAGAAAAGTCTTGCAACTTGCTACCTAAACACTTGAAAACTGCTGCGAACTTTACTACCTTTAGGAGAACCATCAAGTCCTGGTTGGTTCAGCAACAAACTCGTCCTCACGTCTTCTGTAGTTCCTGTTACACGTGTTTTATTGTATCCTAATATCCTCATTTACCTCCTTTAATCTTGTGTTCTACTGTAACTTATTGTACTTTTCATTTTCTCTTTCCCTCACTGTTTTAATATTTTATTTCTTTAAAAGCCCCTCTATGGTTATGTTTAGGGGCATGTTTGCCTTGATTGACAGGGCTCTCAGCGTATCAAACTCAGCCATGGTGCTTATCACTTTCGTCCAACCTCAGCTCCACCCAGACCCTTTACACAAATTTGGAGATTCTGACACAAGTAATTAACAGAAACTTCCAAGTTTTCAGAACATCACTGGTCCAACCTGTGACAGATCAAACAAATCTTAACTCCATGTTTTAAATATAAATGAATCCATGAAAACTAGTTATTAAATGGATCAGCTGACTTTGAAGAACCTGCAGCTACTGAAATCAAAAATATATCAGCGATGGTGCATATGGAAATTTAGTGAATTTGTGAAAAAAATGTCAAGATGTGTGTAGCTTTTTGTAAAACATCTGACACCAGCAGCAGTATTGGTTGTTTCCTAGCCTTGTGTGTGTGTGTGTTGTGTTTGAGTATGTGCGTAAAGGAAGGACACCTCAGTACCGTGGCTGTGCTGGTATGTCTGGCTTTAGCTTCTGATGCCATAGCAGTGACACTATGTGTGCTTGCGTGTGCGTGTGCGTGTGCGTGTGCAGATGGGGGGAATACCACAGCTTTGTTATCCGATATGGTACATGAGAGTGTGTGTTTGTGTCTTTAGCCCATGATATCAGAGTGGAGTTATGCAAAGAGCTGATTCATAATTCACATGTCTGAGTGTTGGATGGCTGCAGGCTCCACCATTGTTTCCACTGCGACGGACACACACACATCCACCCAGGACACGGTACTCACACTCTCCTCCTTGACCTTCTCCATGGTGCAGGCAGGCAGCTGCCCCTGCAGCGGTGGTGGGGAAACCCCGTTCTGGTCCATGGCAACAAACAGCTTCCCGTTGACATTTAGAGTTGGATAAAATACCTTAAAACACACACACACACACACACACACACACACACAGATTAAATAAAAATGTGTATGGAGACCTTTTATGAACACCACAGCAATTTAGCATTTTTAATTTTCTTAATTCATATATTTAGTTATATTTAATATGTTTTGGTTGTTTGGCTGCATCTTCACACTATATTATTCCTCTCACCTCATTACATCTCAAAATGTCTAATGTCGTTCCCTTCTATAAAACAGTATCCAACCCGACTGAATCTAATCTGGTCTAATGTATGCCATTTTATCTCGTTTCAACTATGCCCATTTCCATCCATCCTTTTTTATACCTGCTTGTCCGCGCAGGGTCGTTTATTTAAATTTTTTAACCATGCCGTGTTATCTGATCTCATCTCTTTTGACAACATGTAGTTATTCCATTTTATCAAATCATCCAGCTCATCTCTTTTCAGCTAATCTCATCTCATGCCATTTAATCTAATTTCACCTAATCCCATCGAAAATCATCTAAATCCCCGCCGTGTTGATTAATCTCATCTCATTTAACAAAGTTTGGTCTCAAATCATTCTCCTTCAATCAAAAAAAGGATTTTGTTTGATTTTATCTCATCCACAAATCTCATCTCATCTAACAAATTTTAATCTCATGCCATTTAGCCGCATCTAATCTAAACTAGTCAATTTCATTTGAGAAAAATCTGATTTCATTCCATGTTAAACTCATTTTCTAATATAACATCTGAGACAAAGTCTAATCTTGTGTCAATATATCTAATGTCCCATCATTCTCATCTTTAATTCTATATTATTTTATTTTATGTGATTTAATCTGATTTGATTTCAATGCATTTCTTTGAATCTTTATCACAATCCCAGAAGATAGAATCACAATAGTCTCATCTACCAAAGTCTAATCAATTCAATTCAAATCAGCTTTATTGGCATTAATGTATAACAACAATATTGCCAAAGCTACATATAAATTACATAAGAACAATTAATTTCATACATTTTATTAAATAAGTAAATAAAACAGTAAAAGTTTGGTTTGTGTGTTAATAAAAAATAAAATAATAATAATAATAAAAAATAGACATAATATAAAATTCTGTAAAAATATAAATATTAAAAATAAAAGTAAATAAATGAAACAGTAACATGTGTGTGTGTTATAATGTTGTAATAATATATTAAAATGTGTGTATGTATATTAATAGACATAAACATGCTTTTATTAATTAATAAAAAAATAATGAAAACAACTAAAACAATCAGTATGTAATCTAATGTCTTTCTCATTTAACCGTACAACCTACAGTATTTCATATTTTTTAATCTCATCCAACAAAGTCTAAAATTCTGATCTAATTTTATCGGATCTCATGCTCAACTAATCTCATTTGACAAAGACTAATCTCATGCCACTTTGTCTCTTCTCATCTCATTTAAGAAAGTTTAAAACTATTGTATGGCTTGTTGTGTGACTGCAGTGTCTCATCTCACTTTACCACACATCTCAATTTATCTAATTTAAAAATGTCTAGTATCCATGTGCTTTCATCCTCAACTTGTTTAGCGTCATCTAGCATAATTTAAATTTTGTGCCATTTTATCTGATCTAATCTAAACTAGTTACATTTTATTTCACCTAAACTGATATTACCTAAACAATCTAGTCTGATCTCATATTAAACAAAGTCTAATTCAAACCATGTTATATAATCTCATGCCATCTCATCTAATCTCATCCAGAGTTTAATGCAATGTCATTTTATCTAATATAATTTAATATTATCGTATTTCTTTTCAACAAATACCATTTCTTTAACAAAATGTAACCTCATTCTCATTTGTATGATCACACCTAACAAAAGTGTAATGCCGTACTATTTATTTGTATCTAATCTCAAGTAACAGTCCAATTAAAGTCGCATTAAATTCATTCACTATTTCCATTTTGATTTAGATAAAGTATTATACACATTTCATCTCATAAAATATCATTACCTCTGATTTATCTAATAAAAGAGACTAAAATTGTGTTTAATTTCTTCTCAAAGTATCTCATCTTTTTGCATCACATCTTATTTAACAAAGTCTAATCCCAGTTTAATCACCTGGGAGTTCCTGCTGGCAGTGCTGTAGGTGCTTGGTCGTCGTTTGGGCCAAGGATGGGGCAGGATGCCACTGAAGGTCCCACCACTGTAGGTCCGACCCCCGACGCCTTCCACCACATCACCTGGGACGCTGTACTCGTCGTCAGCCATCTCACCCTCCGACCCTCGACTCTTCAGACGGAAGTTGAAGATGGAAGAGACCTGACTGCTTCGCCGAGTCCTCGTGGAGAAGGAGCGAGCAAGGAGGGGGTGCAGGGGCTGGAAGAGAACGTAGGCAGTCGTGTTTTGTCTTGGGAAATGTTACTTTCCCAAAACAAAAGGACACAAATCAAGATTCTTCTTCACTTACCCTTCCCCCGTCCGGTATTTCCACCTGCAGCAGCTTTTCCTCTGATAAATTCGCCTCCACATCGACCACTCCCATCAGTGCTTGACTCCGCCTCCGCTCCTCCATGCTGTCCAACGGCAGACCAAACGGGGATAATTCTGGTGACATCATCGAGTCCGAGTCAAGAACTTTCTGGGCGGCAACCTTGTGGAAAAGATAAAGTGTGTGTGTATCTTTAAAGGTAGTCAGATAAAAACGCAACAAACTCTTTAAATATCCAGTAAACAAAATGGAGTGAATAAGTAAAAGGGAAAAGTAATTAACAGATTTACAACTGATAAGATTGATAAATATTTATATATTAATACATATTCATTGATAAATAAGAATGAGGAACAACAGAAGGTAAGACAGAAGGTAGGTGAATACTGTTTTTTAGATTGCTTGAACCCTGATGAGCGGCCTTGATGGTTTCTTAAAAGTCCCTTTTCATTTGTCTTTTGCTGCTTTTTTTTTTTTTTACACTGTAACATGGCAGATGGTATGGATGAAGTGAAGCAATGTAATATTAAGATTTTATATATTTTATGTAATATTTTATCCCAACTTATTTCATGTTTATGCAACAGTTCCCACATACTACAATGATGTTTAAAAACCTTCCATATCGAGTGGAGTTGGCTGGTGGATGGCTCGAGGGCTAAAAGTTAAAAACACTATCTACTTTAAAGCCATAGTAATCCCATGATAATTAAACAAAAGCTGTATATTAAACCCAACAAATTATAGTTATACCCTGCTGTAAGACACTCATTTCATTCCAAAATTGAACAGCAGACCATCATTAAATCCAGGTGAGAAGCAGGGTAGGGAGCTCAAGTTAGTTCCGTGACTTTACCTGTTGCTCCTTCTTGAGCATCTCCATGGCCACCTGAAACTCTCGCTCTTTCTGGCAGGCCTCAGCGATGGTCGCCTGGTTCTGCTCCTCGTACGCCATCGCGACCACGGCCAGGATGAGGTTGACCAGGTAGAAGGAGCCCAGGAAGATCACCACCACGAAAAACACCATGTAGGTCTTACCTGCCGAACGCAGCGTCTACAAGCACACAACACACCAAAAAGAATTCAAAGGGTCATGTTCCCTCACTTGTCAAACCCATCCCCTTTACTTTTACTTTTTCAGTTTGATTTACGTATTGAAAAGTCTAAACAATGTCCTCTTTCTATCCAGCTACCAAGAGCAATAAGCTTTGGGGACAGCGGCAAGTGTTCTGTGGACTTTTTTTGGCCCACGGTTTGAATTCATAGTTAGATTTGCAGTAATTATCATCATAAAAAAAACAATCAAGAAAAAGAACAATTTTCTTTTGTGTAAAGAGTTACTTACAACATTATCTATCAATTAACCGACTTTAATGTTGAGATGTCAAAATTGGAAACAGGAGTTGAGAAAACAATCGCACTACCAAATCCATTTAATAGCTGTTTTGATTGTATCACATGATCTTCATTAGCGGATGAAGATTACCCAGCTGTCATGGAATTGTAGATTTCAAAGATCCAGAACAGGTACAAAGTGGACCCTGTGATGAGCTGGTTTTAAGCCAATATTATTGAGAAACTATTGAAGTACTAAATTTGCACATAAACATTTGATGAAGAGCACGTGTTACAACCGAAATCTCCAACATTTGTAATGAGATCAGCTTCTGTAAATGGCAATTTAAGTCGCTGTTTTCTGTTCATTTACCATAATCATGGAAAGCACGATAACCTATCTCGTGGTGTTGACATTTAAGAGACTGTCTTTTGGTTGCCAAACCTTTGTTTTATGAAACCAAACCAACGTTACCTGGTGGTAGAGATTTTCCCAGTAATCTTGTGTCATCAGGCGAAACAAGGACAGAAAAGCCCACCCAAAGGTGTCGAAGCTGGTGTAGCCGTAGTTGGGGTTCCTTCCCGTCTTCAGACAGTCAAACCCATCTGGGCACTTTCTGCAGCACAAACACACACACATACACCAGGCCTTGAGTGACTATCAGTATGTGCTGTGAACCGTTTGACAAGCTGTCAATATTTTTATTGTGTCTCCAATAAAACTTTTAGAACTGAAGGCCAGTGAATTTTGAGAATATGGTTTTAAGGATTTGGAAGATGCCAACCAGCCAGTAACCAGGAGGTGGGTGGTTATATAACTATAAACAGACCTACTGTTTCTCTTAAATCTGTGATTTGAAAAATCTAACACCACATGTTTGTACAGAAAGTGGGTGTAGGAACATTTTGAAAGCTGAGACATTTCAATCATAAATTTCAAAACTGCATCTATCTGTCTATCCATCTGTTTTTCCATCCATCCATCCATCCATCTATTCCTGACACAAACAACAGCTCTGTTTCCTCATCAGTGTTTATGACTGAAGGCTTGTTATCGCCGTGCGACCGGGACCCGCCCACACGTGTCACCGCGGAGACGGAACAGATAACACGGGGACGGCATTCATCATAATTGATATTCCACATTCATATCCTATCACATTCATCGCCGCCCGCGCAGTCACATCTGATCCGTTGATAACACAGCAGTCCCATCGGGGGCACGCTGGTCAGTGGAGGGAGGGCTGCTACAGTTTACAGCTGAGATGATGAGCTGCTGCTTCTGCCCACAGCAGCTTACACTGACAGACAGACTGGAACCAGCTTCATCTAACATTATTAGAAGATAAGAGCAACAGGAGGTCAAAGGTCTGACGCTACCTGAAAATATTCCTTTCACCTTATTCTACAGGTGCTTTTCCAAAGATTTGAATATCTATGGAGTAGTTCATTTTAAGCACCAGAACCAGACTGAGAGATTAAAGGCTCAGGAATGCTTTGCAGTTGAGTTAATTAGAGCTCTGCTTTGGTTGACATTGCTGTTTTATAAATTCTTTATTCTAAAATTTAATTACATTTTGAGATAAATAAGTTTTGATTTCCGTGAGCTGTGAGCTCCAATCATGAAGTTTCAAACAAAAACGGGCTTCAAATATTTCACCTTGTGTATAATGGAATACTAGAATATAGGAAAGTTTCACTTCTTGAATTAAATTACAGAAGGAAATTAACTTTTTATCATGATATTCAAATCTTTTGAGATGCACATGTAAACTCAGAACATCATACACAGATTCTGATAACTTACAATTCAGTTTTGGGCCAATGCCATTCAGTATGTGGTCCTAATTCTTATATCTGATTTGTGGCAATGTGACCTGGGTCTGAATCATAGACCATGTAAATCATGGACCTAGTGTCCGTGACTTCACCCATAGGTTTCTGAAGAGCAATTGTGAAGCTCAGTGTGGCGGCCCAACTCTGCCCAACTTCTGGCAAATCCATAAATAGGCAAAGAGGTGGAGCACGCGTGGAGCTACCAGACAGCTAGCGGCGATTGCAACCAGCCAACTGTGATGGCACCCACATGTCATTCAAAAGGGATAAGTATTGGCTAAATTAAATCCGATCAAAATCCAAACTTTTCCTCAGCACTGCTCTCCGTAACGACGGCCGGACTCTGACTGCGAGCATTTCATTCCATATTAGTGAAAATGAGTGTGTGAATGGCAAAATCCACAGATTCGCTGAACTCCGATGTTAACAAATCTGTTTTCTCTCTCTCTCTCTTATTGGCAAAGAGCAGTGTTCAAAACATTAAGCTGGTGGCTTCTTATTTTTAGCCGGCGCTGACTGTCGCTTTCACCAGTCAAAATGACAAACATCGCTGGCGGTGGGTCATATCAGCTGTCACTAATTAATGTTAATTCCATGAGTAACGTGATGGCTTGCTCTCTGCAAGCCTGTCTGTACCTCTGCCAAAGATTGTTTATGAGGTAAAAGAAGTACCACTCTGTAACACCACTGCACAACTTCAGGTGGACAGAAGGTTTCTGTAGTCCCAAGTCTTCCCTTCTGATCGTATCATAAAGTTTTTGGGGAGTTTTTTGTTATCGAAGGGGGAAGTCTAAAGATAGAGGGTGCTGTATACTGTAGAGATTGTAAATTTGTGATATTGGGCATTAAAACAAAAAAATTACTTGACTTGACTGAAGGCAACAGTTGTTTGAGTGTATCAGATCCATATTTAACCAACATTTAGGTAAATAAAAGTCAGACTCTGTATTGGCAGATACTCGATCAGAACATCCATAGTTCTTTCTGTTATTTGCTTCTCCTCTCTGAATATGTTTGCAAAGTTGATTCATAAAGACTCAGGATAAGTACAAATTATTCCCTCGAGTTGGAAACATTTTCAACTCACACTCAATGTACAACATCTGTAGCGCTGTTTGCAGTAAAAAAAAAGTAAAGAATGTTAACTTTCCCATAATAGCTGCTACCAAAGAACTGTAAAAGTGTAAGAAGTGTAGTTTTGTTATGAGTTAAAGATTATAAAACTATAGCCTTAGAGTGAGTGGAGGAGTTGTGTGCAGTGGAGGATGACATTAACAGAATCACAAACACCACAGCATGAACAAACCTCTGGTTGAACAAAGCTCTGAGTCACACAGGAGTTTCATACTGAGTCACAGAAAAGGTTGCCGCTGTGCAGACGCTACCTGGGGATTCAAACCGACAACCCTGCGGTCTCAAGCCCACTGCGCTGACCCGTCCAGGCTGGCACCACCCCCGCCGGGACCGTCGCAACAGCTGGGATGCTTTTAAGCAGCGGCTCACACTGACTCATCACCAGCCAACCTGTATTCATTATCACCTTACTACACAGCATTCGATGGGAGCTGGTAATGGCAATTCATTAAGTACACGTGGAAATAAACTATCCAGTTATATAAGGTTTACATAATGCAGCTGTGTGAAGGGAAAACATCTGAGGGGAAAATCAGTTACATTCATACTTAACTTCAATATAAATACTATATATACACTACTATATTAAATACTTCATAATAATCCTGGGTTGGGTATAGTATGGGAACAGTTGATACTGGCAAATATTGCGCACTTGTACGTTATTAATCATAATAGTGATTGTTATAATTATATATTGATTGTATTAAGTTGTACATAAAAGTTACTGCAATGAAGTAAAAAGCTGCAGTTAAAGGTTATGGTAAAATAAGTAAATAACGAGCAAATACGTAAGGCATTAACATTTGATGCATTATTCTTTAACAAATTAACTCTTATTTTTGGTTTCTTAAAACAAACACTAGACCATGTTAATAAATATTTACAGACTTACGGTCATCTTATTGCACTGAAAACATAATTACCATGGAGTGGCTGAGGTAGTTTTTCAGTTAGAAAATGCATTTACAATGTCTGCAACAGATGCCAGCCCACTTTCAAAAAGCTTTTACCGAGCACTGTGGTAAAAGCAGCTAATTTTACAATTATTTTCATAAATAAAAAACAATTTATTCCCACTGCTTGTTGTTATTACTTTAATTATGCATGTTGCAACCAACATCCTGCACTTGCATTAATGCATTACATTGTCATATGTGCTTAGAATCTCCCTTTTATATATTTTCTACTTTTTACAAATGTTCCATGTTAATTTTACTTTGTGTAAAGAGCAGCTTTGGCAGAAACATATACTTCAGAAGTGCCATCTTATCTGTTAGCCAAAAGCAAAAGCCTTATTAGCTTTTGTGTAAAAGCAGCAATGACTATGAATCTGCTATCACAAAGCTCAGAAGTTAACTTGTGAGGCATTCAACTAGAACAGTCAACGTCAAACCATTTAAAACTCCAACTAACTTGAACTTGCATGATGAATCAGTGAAAAAATATGTTCCTAACTTGTGTCATTGCAAAAGCAATCATTGTCAAGCTGCACCATTACACAGTAGGTGATGCAAATGTGATGGCAACATGCTAGGTAGCATTACCGTACTTTAGCTGGTCATACGCAGTAACTACTCTGGTAAAAGCACAGCCATACAGCAATAAACAATCAATAATTTAAAATATAAAAGCTGAGTAACTGCTTACACAAACATTACAGTAACAACAATCAATTAAAATGCAATAAAACGTTCCAAATCACTGCACTGCTCATACACACATTACAGTAACAAACCAGACAAAGAAAAACAACTTGAGTACAAACTGCTGATCCAAGCATTACAGTAACAACAACATCAACAACAGCAAACAATTTTAGATACAAAATATTTCAAACAGAACACTATGGTACCAGCAATCAGTGTTAACATGGTTTAAAACTGTATCCGGAAGCTGATTTAAGCTTTACGGTACATATATGTGAATCTGAGAACAAAATGAAATGGAGCTGCTCATACAAACATTACAGTAACAACAATCGATGCTGAAAATATTACAGTAACCTGCAGCTGACACAAATCTGAGCCGCTGATTTTACAAACATCACAGTTTAAATTGAGATGCAAGTGTAGGAAAAAATTAAACACAACACTATGGTGAGGAGAGTTACACTGATAACACCGGGGATGAAGTCATCACACACACACACACACACACACACACAGGGAACATGACTAACTAGTCTCCATGTAAAGCCAGTCATCTTGATGCCAGTTAGACTGACACCAACCCTGGGCAAGGCCACCGCGTCTCTCACACACACACACACACACACACACACAGAATTAGATGTGTGTGTGCGTGTGTGTGTGTGTGTGTGTGTGTCATTCGTCCACTTCTATCCACCCATCTCGTGGCAAGTGAATCAACATGGTGGCATGTGAGTGGGGGTGAGTGGATGTGAAGTGTGTATGATGGGTTGACTGAGTGTGTGTGTTTGTGTGTTTAAGGGGCTTGACGATGTAAAAAGAGTGCGTGAGAGGTTTGGAAAAAGCAGACACAAGGCTGAGTGTAGTGTATAGTGTGTGTGTGTGTGTGTGTGTGTGTGTGAGGTGTCTGAGTGTGAGAGCCGCCAGTTATCTCTCACACACACCTCTGTCTGTGTTAATGGAGGGACGCCACTTCAGACCCCCCACTCTCACTAAAGGGGGCCCCTCAGCCCGGCACTTAAACACCTACATCACACACACACACACACACGTCTACACTGACATCGACCTGACAGACTGTTGGTACAGTATGGCGACACAAAGATTCAAACACTTAATATGCCAAATTTAGTTTCAAAGAGCGTGTAACAGGGTCATATAACAAAGTAGTGATTATTAATGTTTTAGGGCAATATGCAGTTAAATAAAAAAAGTTGGGTAGTAAATTAGTGTCAAGTATCAAAAACTAAAGTAAAAGTTTGGACTGAATGTTAATTATCTATTTATGAATTTCAAAAAGACACTCAGGGACACTGGCATCAGGGACCGTTTATAGCAAAGGACCATATTAGATTTGGCAGTAAAACGCTCTGAAAGAGCCTGAGCAGTTCTGATGACTCTGCTGAGAGGGCTGATCCTCCCTAATAAACACATGTGCACATTAAATCTTAGATACATCAGAAGATCTGGATAATAAACCACACAGGAGGAGGTTGGGGTGGTGGAAGGATCTGCAGCAGAAAATTGTGTTGGCACCTGCACTGTACACCTGCACGAATATACTGTAATTGGATGCTACTAGTCACACACCTGTGAATGAGCCAACGATCGCATCCTGCTGATGCTGATCAGCCAATACAAGAAAAACTTTAACACTCTGCCCGAACTACCTCTAAGCTTTATGGTTATTCATTTAATTCTGTTGTTTGAATTATTTTGTTAAACAAAGAATTGCTTTGAGTTTATATTTTTAGTAACCACAGCTAAACCCATACTGGCACTGGTTTAAACAAGCGAGATGGTGCAAGTGCATCCCTAAATGAAAACATCTGAAAACTTGGTTTCAAATGTTATTAACTGTTAATAATTACATGAATATTCAGGACGAAATAAGCAAATTAAAGTTCAGAAGAAAAAAAATTCTTAGAAAATATTTATCCACAGTAGTTATCAACAGTCAGTAGCCATGTTTCCATCTAACTGAACCTTCGCTAAGCCCCGCCCCCCTTAGTAGCTGTTGCTAAGTCCAACAAACTGTCGCCGCTGCCACTGTCTATTGCTGCACTCAAAATACTCGAAATTTTGTCACATCTGTTGGAAAAGTGATCTCAGAAAGTAGCAGACAGTTTTGCAGTTGCATTATACATTTGAAGGTTGTATTCAGGCTGTCAAACTGATCCAAACGGATGAGAAAATAATGAAAGATAGAAGCTAAATCCTACCGATCACACAGTGTAAGTGAACAACCGCATCTCAGGATCAACACTGTTCCTGTAAAGCTGGTCTCTATACATTATTACAATCATAAAAAAGCAGAACAGCATGGCTTTATTATGTTACATTCAGTAGGAAGTCAGCTAGCGTTAGCTAACTAACATCACATTAGGAACAACCCACAGCCGACATTTTTCTAGATTTGTTTAGGTTTTGGAAAGAGAATAAATTGTACTTCTACTTTCAACCTCTCTGTGTAGCTGCTGTAACTATTACTAGTGTCCCAGGAACAGCTTTTGACCATATCTTGGAAGAATACGTCAAAAAAAAAAGCTAGAAAACGACTCTTTTTGCATTAGAGTTAATGGAGCGCAGCCATGAAAGTGTCGGACCTCAGTTAGAATGAGGCCTATACTGCGCTGTGATTGGCCAGCTGTGTATTCGGGGCGTGGCTTAGCGAAGGGTCAATTGTCAAGTGAATTTTAAGCAAACTTTTGAAATGCCAGTAAAAAATAAAAAATAAATGCAAATTAGGCTAGTTTCCATCTCCCATTTAGCGCATTAATTCTTTTCCTAAAAAGACAAAAACAAACTCAAGCGAGCGTAAAAACGTTTTAGCGTTTCCATCAACCTCTTCTAATGTGATACTTCAAAATGCACATAAAAAAACATTGACGGAAACACCACTAATGACTCAACTAACAGTAGCCTGCATTCAGTGCTTCCTGGGAGAAAAGCTAACCCTAACCAAGTATTAAGGCTTTCTGGCAGAGAGGACAGCTTCTCCCGTGTGCTTGACGAATACAAATGTGTGACATCACTTTTTTTCAAAATGAACCTGGCTTACAGACAAAACCACAAACAAAGAAACCTGTCACGTGATACTAAGTTGTTCACACTTTGACGCGAAACGTTGCACTCCTGTAAGACCCAATAGTAAGAAGTTAATTTAGGTAACAGGCGTTTAGGTCGTTTAAAGTACAAGAATAAATACATTTATAACACTTGTGGTTTCATAAAGGATTCAATACTTCGAGCGAGAGAGAGAGAGAAAGAAACAAACATGCTGGGGCTATTCTGGGAAATATCCTGGGGATTTCTGTGTGTGTGTGTGTGTGTGTGTGTGTGTGTGTGTGTGTGTGTGTGTGTGTGTGTGTGTGTGTGTGTGTGTTCACATCATGTTCCCTCTGCCATTCAGCTCTGTTCCCTGTGACCTCCTGCACAAACAGACACACACCTCTAATTATAACACTCAGGTAAACTCAAGTCCGGGAGGAAGAGAGTACTTAGCAGCTCTATAGCAACCATATCACAGTGCTGGTTGCTTGGGGAGATTGTTTTGTGCCATCTCTGTCGGGAGAAGGAATGACCGTGTTTTCTATGTGTGTGTGTGTGTGTGTGTGAACTTTCCATTTTACTCACCGCACCTTATCAAGATTCGACTGCACATACCGAAGGTCTAAATCAGCCTCTGTGTGGTCTGAATAGCATTCATATTATATAAAAATAAATGATTGTATTTAACCATTTACTAGGTGACAAAAGGTTGATATGACTTCAACCTTTCCTGCATGCTTTCTTTCTCACCCTGCTTGTACTTTAATCCATTGATACGATTAAATCTAATCCATTGTAAAGTAATCTAATTTTGTCTAATCTTTTCTAATCCAGTTTTGCCTACTGTAAAAAATACTGTATAACCTATTTTAGTCTAGTTCATTTTAATTGTATCTGAATTCTCGTAATATTTTAATCTCAATAGTGATGTAGAATACGTCTAATCTGAGTTTATCTCTAACCTAAACTAGTTCAAAATAACGATAATAAGTCAAATTTAGTCTATCCTCTAGCCTAATTAAATCTAAATCTTATCCAGCCCAGTCCAATCTCCCTAATCTACTTTAAACTAAATTAATTGTGGGTATTTGTTGAACAAGCAGGTTTTATTGGCTTCTACAATGGAGTTATACATGAATTTCAGTGCGTTAACATGCTGACATTAGCATTCAGCCGAAAGCTGATGAGCTGTTGAGGTAAACCTGGGTCATCTGGTGCCAACACTGTTATGATATAACGCCAAGACTAGTCATTATGTGTGTGGTTATGTGTGTGTGTGTCCGCAGCTAATGCCTCATACTACTGGAGACATAAGCCTAATATTGTTTGTGCACATTTATGACTGTATGCTCTACGGACCTCTCATGGTTGCGGTGATTCAGAATTTTTGGAAAATCCTATGTAACTGACTGCTCTGTTTTACTAAGCTATATAAGTCAACGCTCGCACAGGACACAAACAGCAGTCTATCATGTTTTTTTGACCCATCCATCCCGAGTTGTGATAATACGTGAAATGACTTAAGACATTAGCGTGTTCTTGAAATGCCATTTTGTGATACTAGGCCTGGTGGATATCTGCACTCTGTTGCTGATATATTGTGAGTTGTGAAGTAGTTTCGGAGACTGATGAAGACTTATCATAGCGTGGTTTATTGAGCTCGGCCGAGGAGATACAGTGCCAGAATACAACATGTGAACACGTCAAATGCCTTGCCAGATTCCCAGAGAACACTGATATCTGCAAGCCTGACGCCTGAACGACTGTCTCTACCTTATCAGTCTTACTGTCGTCTCCCTAACAAGGACAGTTACATGAGAGAAATAACTAAAGCTGGAATGTCAGTGAACACTTGTGGGGTCGGCTAATGACTCCAAGCTAGAGCTGTCTTACCTTTCCCTGTTACATCAATTAAGACCTAGAATATTCTTTAACACACTCTACTGAGCGCACTCTTCTTGTTAGGTCTGAAATAGTCACATGATGTGTATCTAGCTTTAGGTTGATTACATATTAGAGACTTTTTGTTTTCTAGTTGTACCACAGCTGCTCATATTGGCTAGAGCAAAGGCAGTGTTAACAACCTTTAACATCAACATTACACGCAGCCAAAACAATAGATGTCCGAGGTCACTAATCATGCTTGACTAGAGGAATCTGAGTTCAGCACAGAGGGTTAAGAGATTTTTGTGTGAAGTTTTGATGTCATCTACATTAACTTAAGGTCAGTGTGGCGCTCTCAGTGTTTCCATGAGACGAGTGGTGAAAATCCCTCTGGCTTTGATTCTGTTTTAATGTCTCATCAGAGACACAGCAGCTCCTGAAATAGCAGTTAAACTATTGAGGCGGGTCGCCTAGCTGTTAGCATCACAGCACAGACCAGGCTGGCTACGAACCAACGCTTTGATCACAGCCGGGCCGTTACTGTGTGTCACTTTGATCACCACATTTGGTCGCATTAATAACAGAGTCGTATCCAGTGTGTTATCATTAGAACATCTAAACCATCCTGATTACCAAGCACTTATAAGGACACACACACCCACTCTCTCTCTCTCTCTCTGTTAGTCTACTGATGAGTGTTCACAGCCTGATCCTGAGATCGTTGTTCAACATAACCAAGACAAACAGCCTCAGTTGTATTGAGTCAATCAATTCAATCACATCAGTACATCATAGAAAAGTAAAAAAAACAATAGCTTCTTTAAAATGACCTAAAACATCAAATTGCATGTTAAACATATAGTGTGTTGGGAAACAATTTAAAGAAAATGTGTGAGGTCAAAAGGGGCAAAAACCGAATTTACAGATACATTCAATAAGCAGGAACATTTCATTGGTTTGTCACATTTTCATTGGAAGGTTTTGGTGGCACATCAACAGCATGAATAACTGCACTGACATGTGTTCAACTCTTTGTTTTAGTTTAGCATCAGATGGTGTTCATGGTGTTTCAGGAAAATTAGTTTTTAGTATTATACTGCTTTCATTGCTCACGTGTTCAGCAGGCTCATGGTCTACGTGTCATTATGGAAAATGCCAGCGTTCTATTTATTTCAGTGGGAAGCTTTTCATGCCACAAACTCTAAATGTTGCTGAGGAGAGTTTCTTTAGTCTGGAGGAAAATGTGTCAGGCACAGTTTAACTTTTTATAATGAAAAGCCAAAAGGGAATAAAGGCCACTTAACCTTTTCTGGACTGCTTTGAATCTCTTTATCCGCAACAAAACCTTTTCTAACTCATATATCAGAGGCTTAAAGGCTTCCCAGGCCCCCAATCTGTTCTTTAAGACTTTCAGTCGTGTTGTTTCCAGCGGCGAGTTTGCAGTCTCATAGTCTCAATGCATCCATCAAAGAATTTCATATGTAGCTTTAGCGTTGCATGCAGTTTTAATATCCTGTGGTCTAAGAGTTTCATCAGCAAACTGGTTTCTGCCCGATGTCTGTGGGTTCAGTGGGTTCAACATGACTTCACTGAAGTTTAGATGTCATTGTTTCATTCAAAGGTCCCATCATCCTAATATTTCCATTATCTAAATGTTGTTTATTGACACACAGTTTCTAAACTTTGAGGCATAGACCCATGTGGGAGATTTATAAGATTGATATTTAATCCAAGGTTACAATCAAGGGAAATTGGACTCAGTTGGGAAACTCAAAGACGTTGTGCCTCTCATCCGGGAGGCTTCTTCAGTTCTGACTGACTGGCAGGGAATCCTAACCTTTGTAGGGTCGTTGTCAAGATGATCAATACCGCTTGATTCGTTAATGCTCCTGGCTGCTGTGACAAAAGTCCTTATTGTCATTGGAGACACCTGAGGGTCTGAATGGCCATCGTTCGCATTCTCACATGAGGCCAAATGTGAGCGTTTGTTTAGTTTCCTGGGAAGGGAAGCGTTGTAAGAAGGGGATAAGTGTTGTCCCAAACCTCCTCCCCTGTTAAGAGATGGTCTTTTCACTATCGTTTCCTTGACTCCCTTTTCGAAACATCTGTCCTCCCCATGCATATTATTGTCCTCAAAAGAGTGTCCTTTATCCGTCAGATGTAAGTAAACTGCTTGACCTGAGGCGTTGGTCCTTCTGTGCTCCTTCCTCTGTGTGTGTGCTGTTCTAAAAGCAGCGTCTTTTTTCATCTACATTGTGTTTTAATTTCTGTGAGTATGACAAAATAAAATAAACAGTGAAGCCGTCGTCCTAGCTTTTTCAAAGCTTTCAACCACTTCTCACATCAGCATTGCTGGCTCAAGGGTGGAATATCAGTCACATGATAAGGAGTTTATGGCGAGATGATCGTAGACTTTTTTTCACGGAGAGGTTTAACATCCTGTGATTTGAAGGCTGTTTACTTCCTCAGTGCTGGGTTTGGTGGAGAGCCCCGCTGCTCTACGCGCATTTTAAAAGAGAACAGCAGTCTGACAACAGCTCTCGGCTGTTGTAAAATCCCTGTGAAACGAGTTCTCGAGTGGCTCATTACTTAGCTATGTGTGTCGGTATGGAAAGAAGTGATGTTGGCTTTGATTCAGACACTTGTTGGCATTCCTTGAGAATAGCGCAGAGTGCTAAGTCATGTTCATTTCACCAGCTGTGTCCAAATGATTTATAACAGGGGGATAATGTGACTCTACAGAAATAGAGCCTGAGGGGGCGTTGGGGACGGTGTCTCAGCAGGATGAGGAGCCCACCATGGACTGAAGACGTGGGCTTCAGATCAGCTCTGGATCTGTCCGTCAGTCCCACAGTCGATCAATATTCTTACTCCAGAGAAACTTAAGAGATACCGATGAACTAACTTCCTTCAGTCTTTCTCTCTGACTTTCCATGTCTACATCTCAGATTTGTTTGTTTTAACGTTTCTGCCTGTGCTCATTCTGCTCTCTCTTTTATCTGTCTCAATTTAAGAGATGGGATTCTTTTAGATTTTTGTTTCCCCATGTATTTACATTATTGAATACCAAAAGCTGAATGGAAATGGCACTCACCATGGGACAGTGGTTACACCTGTAAAAGCCATTATATCTGGCCCTAAAGACATTATGGAATAAATAATAAAATTATGTAATGGATGTGCATTTGTTAAACACATTAGGATGGAAGTGGCATAATTAAACACACTAATGGCCCAGCTTTGTTACACAGAATTGGATGATGAGTACTACTAATTTTTAAAACCAACATGTTTTGGTGGCGATAACGTTGGATTAGTTTCATTGTTTTCTTACCCTACCTGTCAGAGACATTTCTGTCAAACTACAGACATTAACTTTCTGCCAATAAATGAAAATGCTCCAGACTTTGCAGAGCGGTTTAGTATTATCCACAATGTAACCCAAAAGAAAATTATAGAAATTATTTTCCTGATGGCGCTGCTGTTGCAAAAGCCTTCACTGCTAAATCGAGGAACAGATTTAACTCTTTAACAATGAATTCTATTTAAAACTTTTAAATTACAGTTTTGAGAATCAAGCCTGGTTTAGATTCTTGCAGCTATAATTGAAAATGACTTCTGTGCTAAGTTAAACTACTGCACTCTCTCCAGATGCAACAGGGCAGACAAGGTCAACTGTGAGATCGCTCCAATGTCAAGTCTTTCTTCTTCCAGTCACTTAGGTAAAAAATGTGATGTGAGGTGACGTCTGTCCAGACTGTCGAGTAACGGATATTTCCAGCTTTTTCAGTATGTCTATCTTTCACTCTGTCCCTCTTCAGTAGTCAGATCGATTGGTCACGCGTGAGACAATATCGATCTCACACACGCAGCGCAGTGACCATCTGCTCCCATGCGTCAACGGTGTCAACCCATTCTGTGTCAATAAAGCCACTTGTTGATAAATAATCATTTCTCTGACACCATTCCTCCTTGGCCTCCGGGATGGATTCTGTGGTGTTTAATCTTTCATGCTGACTCCATCATTTACCTCGGTATCACCTCTCCTGCAGCCGGACTGTTTACTCGCACTTTTTCCACACACAGCAAGGGTTTCTTATTGGTAAACAAGCCCAGGAAGGATGTTGATGAGGTTCTCTCAATCTGTGAATTATTGAAGGATATTGTTTTCTAGGAAGAAATGTTGCTACTTCATGTACTTTTACAATATAAACTCTGACTGACTACTTTATATTGCTGCACTCTCCTATTCATGAGTCATTTTTCCTAATTGTAACTTAATCATCTGATGGTGTTTCCTGTATTCATTTTAGCCAATCTGATGTAACCTAGACCTCTTTTATGCAATTATGCTCTTACTTACTAGAGCTAGATCTAATCTAGGACCGGACTCAATATTCACTCTTTCAGACAAAATAATCAAGCTTACTTACAAGCTGTTCTTCTGAGCTTCACCCATTTTAGCTTTCCTAAAGTAAGAGTACCAAGACCTCCTTGATACGCTTTAAAACGAACTTTGGTGCGGTTCGCTTGTGGTGTGAAAGCAAACGAACCAACCACAGGATTTTATGATAGCAGAGATGTGATCTGAGCATTGTTTCCAAAGTTAAACCACTAATAAACCCTTCGTCTGACTGCAAAATGTGTTCAGCGATCTTATAATTGATCTGAATAAGCCATGCTATGTTGATGAAAATCATTAGGTAGTGTATAGCCTACTTGTCAGCCCGTGGATTTTCCCTGATTAATAGGTTAAAATCTGTTAAAAACTCAGTTTACCCTGTCAAAGTCCATAAAACACTTGTGGCAGCGATAACACAGTATACTACAGGTTAATAAGCCCCAAATTACTCCTGTACATGTCCTGTTTTTACGTTATTATTCATAATAGGCTATGCGGTTGATCTGCGGTCTAACATTACTAAACATGCGTATAATAAATCATTACTTTGAACTCTTTGCGATGCAGATCAGAAGCATTAAAGTGCTGCATAAACTTCTGTCACTCACGGGAGTTTGATTTCCCCACATGGGTCCTGATCCAATCAACGAGCTACCTGTAAGTCTGTGTAACGTCATGGTGACTTCTCTTGGTTCGTTTGTAAAACTGCAGTTCAACATAATTATGAAGGCAGCAAAGGAGGAAGAGCGATAAAGCTCACAGACGGAGGAGGTCAGGGTGGAGGGATGGATCTACAAAACGCTGGACGTTTAACTGTTTACAAACCTTTCCAACAATCAATGCTGTAGTTTTTTTAAGCATGACCACAATTGTTCTACAACCTTATTGTATATATTTAAATAAATACATTCTTGTTAATATTATTCTAACCATTACAACAAAAAAGTACTTATTTTAACATGTGCTATGATCTTTCTCTGTACCTATTCAAAGTTTTCAGATGACGTTGCATTCCAAGGAAAACGCTCCCTTGGAGGGCAAAAAAGACATTATTTTCCGCTGCCTGCCAACCAATAAGCAAGTGACACACTGTTACTTTGGGTTTGTCACTTTTTGTGTTGCCAAAATGCTGGATGGTTGTTGTGCTTTCAGATTTACTAATCAAGGAAGAGACAAGCCTGGGCTGTGTTAGGTGAGGGATTCCCCATAAGGTAAAAGTAAACATTACTGCAGTCGAGCGGTAGCAGCGACCTGGGGGTTTTTAGTGGTAGAAATGCGGCAGAGGATGCTGTAACGTTATATGGATCGGATATGTCCAACACACGCGACTGAAAACTATGAATACAAGTCTTATTTGTGCCTAAACCAAACCGTAACCATAGCGTTGGCACATAAAAACAGTGTCCTAACAGTGACTTTAAAACACAGACAAATTTTGTCCTGCTGATAAAGACAAGAGACACTTTGAGATTAATAAAGTGCTTTGTGAAATTACTGTTCCCAAGGTCAATATTGAACTTTAAGGTTCAGTCTAAGCAGGTCTGGTAGGGTCCGGTTGTATATTAATGCAGGTCTCAGTGTGTCCATATGTCTGATACCAGAGTGGATCCAAGCAAACTTTCCATCAGCGAGACTGAACTCTCTGTGCAGCTAAAGATCACATGTAATACTGCTGTTTTTCTCATGTAAAGTTGTTGGAGCGTCATGCTGCTACAAATGTTTGTGTTTTCACTTAATTTGGATCTGTTTGAGTCGTCTTTGGGTCTGTTTCGCACCGTGTCAAGCCGCCTTCTGGACCTTGGGAAATGCAAAGAATTGTGATTTGCATCTAAAATCACAGCTTCAGCATAACTGCATATTGCTTATCTCTTCATTTCCCTCCCAATGACAATAAACATTTCATGATGGGATCTAATTGCCATAATCTCTAAAAGCTTTCCTATATTGTAAAAACTTTCTTTGAATTAATCCCCTCCCCTAAATGAAATGTAATTCTTTAATTACAAACAAATTGAATCCACCTTTGGTGAATTGGGGTGGAGGCAGAAATATAGAAAACTCATGAGAAAAAAACCCAGAACTGTCTACACATTTTGGTGTTTTGGATGAAATGAATCACAGATAAAGTAGAGATTTGATTCCACTTGTGGTTTTAGGTTTCTTTGTCTGAATTAAATCAGCTAATGGTTCAAAATCAGACAGTAAATCAGATTTTCCTCTTTCTGAGTAAAAAGAGATGCTCCCTCTTTCTCTCTTTTCTAATTTGTCCTCTTGTAACCCATGATTCAGTGTGTGTGTGTGTGTGTGTGTGTGTGTGTGCGCGTGTGGTGGGAGGGTTTGGTCTGTCAGCACAGATGACACACGAGGGGGGGGGGGGTCATGATCAAGATGGTCGACATTATCCTGTCTGGGGGAGTTGGACGTAGGCAGGCAGAGAAGGTCAGAGTGTCGACTCTGATGTTGTTTTTCCCCGAGCCGCTTACTTCACACGCAGCCGTTTACTGAGAGTTTATTTGTGTACAGTTCAGGTGTCACTTGGACTTTTGGTCATTTCTCAGAAGAAAAGGTATGAGAAAGTTATTCGATATTCAAGTAGCTGCGTGTCAACATCCATCCCAGTAGGCCATTTTTTCCTTGATATTGCATTTTAATTTATATTCCTTAACACCTTGTTCTTCAGCCTACACCTCTGTATTTCCACTGGCCGTTACCTAATTCTACCCTGAGGGATCAATAAAGTTCACTGTATCCTTCAAGTGTGGGTTGGTCTTATAAGTGAGTGCTGTCTGTGAGTGGCTGACTTTAATTTGATACAGCTTCTTCATCCTCCTCTGCCTTTCTGTCACATCTAACAACCATGAAAACTCTCCATGTGTTCCTCAAGAAGCACAGGAATGTAAACGGTCTTTCCAGGCTTTAGTAGCAGTAATAGTTGAAGTAAAGAAGTAGTAATCGTACTGAAAGTAGTAGAATAACTGACTTTTCATATTCGACTTTTCGTGATGGACCAATTTATCAGTCGGCTGGTTCATCAGGCATTTTAAGACAATCGGCATCGGCCAACACCTGCACTCACGAGGCCGATATATCATCCTACATGACAGCAGATCTAATCTAACACAATTTCTAGCTAGGACAGAACCCCATGGGCATTTCTAATCAATCATTAATAAAGCTTCCATCTACAACAACACATTACCGGCTGAGATAACATTTTGGATTGCACTTTGCATGGAATAATGGAATTATTAGTGTCCCTTAATGAGAACCTACAAGATGATAGCTGCTTTTGCTCGTTCTTTATTACTGCACGAACACATTTTTATTTTGTCATCGACTGCAGTACATAAGCCCTGGCTATAGTTGTTGGAGAACTTGTACATCTACTTAATTACATTTAGCTGACGCTTTTATCCAAAGCAACTTACAATTGCTATATATGTCAGAAGTCGCACGCCTCTGGAGCAACTAGGGGTTAAGTGTCTTGCTCAGGGACACAATGGTGGATGTCTCACAGTGGGAATCGAACCCAGGTCTCCCACACGAAAGGCAAGCATCTTATCTACGCACCATCAGCACCCCAATGCAGATTAAACAGTTCGAGTGTGCAGAACTAAAGTGGGAGTGAGAGCACTGAGGAATAAATAAAAGGATCAGAAGTGCTTTAGGCCTGTCAGTTATCAACACACACACACACACACACACACACACACACACACACACACTGTGGTTTAGGTGGTGGAAGTCTCTGTTGTGTCACTGGATGTACATTGGACAGATGTCACATTCACAGCCTCCCGGAGAGCTCATAACTCAAACTAAACACACACACACACACACACACACACACACACAAGCCTGCACTCAACAAATCAACCCCCATTTTAAAAAATGTTTTCAATATTGTAGTTGAGATATTGATCCGTGCAGCTTTTAACATAATGTTTTAACCATTTATAACAGAAGGTGGGGGGTGGGACACACACACACACACACACCTCTCCAACTAACACAATTGGAGGTGATTCAACATGGCGGCTACCAGCAGCAAAGGAAAGGAAGCTTGCAAACACAAACACACAGAAACTGAGACACACAGCATTGGAATTGCACTGGAACAAGCAGAAGCTAAACTACTTTAATGGAAAACACACACACACACACACACACACACACAGGCTGGTAGTGCATCAACATGGCTGCCACCAGCAGGGAACGCTAGGCTAATGGAATGATGAATATCAGCTATGTGACGCAGTGTGTTCCAGGAAAATCAACCCCCTCGGCAGCTATTTCCTCAGAGTAGGGTCGAGCAATATTTCTCGCTAACTGCTCTGATGACAGCAGAGTCTTTCTGAGAGGAAGCTGGGTCAATGATGATTAAAGCCATACCTCCACCTTTTCAATTTGGTCTTGTGTTTTGTTGTCACATTGCGGGGCGAATTAAAGGTTCGAGTTGTTTTCCAGCTGTTTATCGGCATTAAAAACAGCAGAGGCTGAAATGGATTAAAGATTAGCATGTTAGCCATGAAAACAGTGTGCTAGTCAGATTCCAACAGTGTTTAATTTGAATTTGACTTTTTAATCAACATGTGTTACCTGTTTGAATTCTTTATTTTGGTGGAGAGAAAACACTTCAGTGGCACAGAGGCCTTTTGTTAGTAGGTGGAACCCAAAGGCGGCACAGTTAGCATCAGCATTGCTCAAAAACATGTTCTGACCATGAAAATAAACAGGTTTTGAAATAGTTTTCGTCTTGCTTCATTTAAGGTAAATCTGACATCCGAAATGTAAACGTCAGATGCTGAACAACAGCTTTTTAGGATCAAATGTCTTTGTTGTCCACAAATGTGGAAATTTGGCTTCATAGGCTGATTAAAAACCACATCATTAAAAATCTCAATTCAAAAACACAATTAATAACATACACAGTACAGACCATAACGGATAGGATTCCAGTGTGGAGACATTATGAATTTAGAAAGATTATTGCATTTGATATGAAAGACTTTTTGTAAATGTTCTTAGTTGCTGCAGTTAAATGCAAGAAAAATCTAACAGCCACATATTCTGTTTGCCATCCATTTGTGCTATTGTTTGTTTTCCAGGTTTGAGTCCCCAAAGACGGAGCTCCTTCTGCACATTCAGTGTTAGTCTGCAGCCATTTCTTAAATTTCCATAAATGCACCAACACAGGCATGTTCTAATTACCCCAACTTAATCATCAAGTAACAATAATGTGACCCACAAAGTGAATGTTTATCTGTAAGTTAAACAGACACATAAGTTTGCTTTGAGGGAAATCCCAAAACTGGTAATGGTTTCAGAAAAGGTTCTTAAAGACGTAGAATTAAAACACGTGCATTTTATTGATGAACGTATTCCAATAATATTCTTTACATAAGTTATTTCTTGTTTTTATTTTGGTTTACGCTCATGTTTTTAATCCATGTTTGTTCTGTTCTTTATATGTGCTATAAGGAGAACAAAGGGCTCTATAAGTTTTTCTTATATTGTCTACAGTAACAACAGTAACTGGTGAAGAGGTAACAAAGCTCTGAGTTTACATGTCAGTCTGCAATATGTTCATG
The DNA here is from genome assembly GCF_014851395.1 of Micropterus salmoides. Classification (NCBI taxonomy): domain Eukaryota; kingdom Metazoa; phylum Chordata; class Actinopteri; order Centrarchiformes; family Centrarchidae; genus Micropterus; species Micropterus salmoides. Next base: position 51,221,096 of record NW_024040040.1, on the reverse strand, counting down.
TCATGAACATTGGATGGTGACCAAGAGAATGAGATCACACATGCAAGCAGCCAATGTTCCTTTGCAAGTATCTGGGTTCAGCCTTAGAAACAGGACGAGGAGATCAGAGCAGATTGCAGCTCCTTCATGTTCCTTCAACTGATCAGGATGCCCACTGGACTCCTGGCGCCTCCCTATGGAGGTTTTCTGGGCACATCCACCTGGGATGCGACCCATTAGACACTGGTATTATAAATCCCATCTGGCCTGGGAACGACTTGGGAACCCCAGGAGGAGCTGAAGGACACGAGTGGAGAGAAGGACGTCTGGGACACTTTGCTTAGCCACCAAAACCCAGACCAAAGAAAGTGACAGAAAATAACCTGCTACTTTTGTCAAAAGGTGTTTGAATGCATTTCCCAAAATCCCTAAAAACTGCTCCATCCTGCCCATAGTGGAAATAGTCCAGCCAGTGTACAGTGAGGTAGATTTATGTTTTCTTCTTTCTTTTCGGCTCAAGGAAAAGAGATGCACCTTGTGAAAAGAGTTAAAATTCTACTTCACTGTACACATGGGGGAGTGTTTTTAAAGGATAGAAAAGTCTTTGAGGATTTTGGACATGTTTTCAATAACATGTTTGGTGCTTTTTGTATTCTGTTTACTTTTTAGGAAAATATTGGCTTAAATATTTCTGTGACTGGAACACATTTTTCATTACTGCCAACATCTCAAATGTAAAAATTATGATTAAATGACAGTTACAAACTGGGACTAAGATTTTGTACGGTTAAACCACATTAAAGCAGAGCATATTCAGGATAAAACAAACCAAGTGGGACCACTTGGATGCTGTCCTGGTTAATCAGCCTTCCTTTCAGCAGGAGGAACAGGAGATTGAGGCTCCTGCCCTCCAGGTCCCTCCAGCTCCTAACAGACATGTATTACTTCCTCTCAGCACAAAACAACTTCCTCCCCGTGACCTCAGGGTCACATGCTGCATGCCAACGAGCTCCCGTAACAAGAGCCCCTAACAACGAACGCTAATTAGCATCCCTAACGAGGCAGCCCGTCGGGCCGGCTGTCATTCCGTATCGTTGCTGCGTGCCGGGCGTGTGGTTGGCATGTTGCAGGCATGTCAGCAGAATACTGACGGGGCCGAGGTGATGACGGGTCACGTGACAAACTGCACGCACATACTTTTTAGGTCACATCTTTTGATATCCCCATTTTCCTTCCTCGTATGAAAACTATGTGCAGCAAAATGTTTACTGACATTGTCAAAAATGATTTGGTCTTTAAGACTAAATTTAAAGTTATTGCATTTTCAGCACTTTTTGTCCAGGCAGTTTCAGACTAATTAAAAGCATTACAGCTGGACCTGGCCGTGATTGGCTCCACTCATTAAAGAATGACTGAAAAGCATCCAGTTAGTGGGTTTCCACTCAGCAGGTTTAACTCGTTTGAAATGGAGCATTAGACTTTTTCTATCATTCAGTTTATGTTTCATTTCAGATCTGAATTGAATTTCATTTTCTACAGAACGTCCTTCTAACTGTGAGCCAGAGAACATATAAATAATATGGAAATGGAAAAATACAGAACTTACAATTCTTATTTGTTTTGACTTTAGACTTGTTTGTAAGGCAAAATCAGCTAAATAAAATCTCATGTCTCCCAGTGTTTGCATTTCTAAGTCCAACAAGGCAGATCTGTACAACTTTAACTGCCCAAAACACGAAGCTTTAACTTTACCTTCAGACAAACTCATCAACTCAGCAACTACACAGTTTAAGTATTAAGGAATTCAAAGGACTTATATATTATGTTTAAAATTCTACAGCTACTTCAGAGCTACTGGTAAATGAAAAGAAGAGCTGCTGAGATCAGACTGCTGATGATGCTGACTGGCTGGTCATCTCAGGATCTGGATTGCTAGCTTGAGCTAGCTCGCACGGAGAAAATTGATGCAAATGTCGCCGCAAATATCAAGTGGGCATTATTTTGATAAATCAACCACATATTCAAAATCTAAATGCTATATCTCCAGCTAAAGCAGATTTTGAATTTGTGGAATTTTGCCCTTGAGAGCAAAATGCAGATAAGAACGCAGACGCTGGAACATCCTAATGGTACAACAGTCCTCTGTGGGTTCAAGCACTTAACATGAGCTGATAAATCAAATGAAACTCTGCAGATACACTCACCATCATCAGCATCACTTTCCTCACTTCAGCATTCATCGTTTTTTTTATAAACTCAGTGGCGTGTAACCCCGCCCCCTCGGGCAAGCGGCGTTCCCGGCCTCACACGGGCAGATGCAGACAGATAAAGCTAACAGTGCCGGCGAGCAGATGTTGCAAGACTGCTTAGCCAGGCCAACACTCGTCCCCTGAGGCGTGCTAAGGCCATGACGCAGCGAAATGCAGAAATACCATGAGTGAATGCTCCGCCACTGTCAGGCACACAGATAGGGTCTCAGTTTGTATAGACCCTCCAGTTCATTTTGATAACATTAAGGTTTGCCTGTCATTGTGTTGCTTTCAGCCTTTTCATCCTCAGGCTTTGACAAATTTGAAGATGTCACCTTGATGTCTGGGAAATTGTAGCTGTATTTTTCACTATTTCAGACATTTTAAAGATCAAATGATTAATTGATAAAAAGTGATTGTTGGCCATTTTGTGGATGAGTTGTTTACAGAAATAATGATCTTCGACTGACTTGACAAACATTAACCGTTCCAAGCATCCACTACCACAGCTGCTGTCAACTGAAAATGACGCCAACGGGACAGATACGTTACTTGGTTAGGGCAAAACTCCTCGTCCCAACATGAGTACAATCAAACTGAATAATGGAGTGACAAACAGCAAAATGGCAAATCAGTCTGATTATATCTTCTACACTGATATCCGTAACTCTGACTGTGTGAGGAAGAACTTGTGATGGGACCGAATGTTCCCAAAACAAACGTACTATCCTTGGCTAATAAAGTGCCTGCGATTCGGTCTGTAAAGCTGGTTGTATGAGTCGCAGTATGTCAGTGTGTGTGTGTCAGCGTGGGTTAGCTCAGTGACCTTTGCCCTCAGGCCCAGCGAATCAGCATCATGTGTGAGCAGAGCGGCTTCAGCACAGGAAGCAAACAACACTGTGATCAACATCACTGTCATCACTGCTCGCTCTCTCATCTCTCTCTCTCTCCTTCATCCTCCAGCAGCTTCTCTCTCTCTCTCTCTCTCTCTTGGCTGCTAACTCGGTCACTCTCAGCACTGTTGAGTCACTTTGGCTCTGTACAATGAGAGGAAATCTATCACAATCTCAGTCTCAAAACTAACATGACGAACATCCACATCACTGAAAGTTGGTCCACACTGTGGGTTCTGACACAGAAAGTCTGTTGGTGTTCTGTGCTTGTTCCGTGTAGTTCTAGTCTGATCTGTTTAGTTTCATTAATCTGATTTTGATCACTCTGCTTTACTCTCTGTGTAGCCATGCTTATTATTTTATTCATCCGCATCTTTAAGTTTACTTAGTATCTGTTCTGTGTCTTAGTTCCCAGTCCTGTGCCTTAGTGTTTATTTCTGGTCTGTAAACGTCTGTGTTGTTTTGCCCATGTCTGATCTTACCTTAGCTTCAGTCTGTGTTCCTTGTTGGTATTTGTGATCTGTCTGCTTGTGTCTGAGTTATGTTGTTTATATTCTGAATTGTTCCATCTTATTTTGATATGGCCTGTGTTTAGTGTTCAGTAACCTGTGTCATGTCTGTTCCCCCAGTAATCCCTCTGCATGCCTGACCCTCTGTTTTCCCTGCTGTGTCTCTGCCTGCCTGTCTCGTTACTCGTTATCCCTCTCACCTGTGTTGCTCCCGTCTGCTCGTTAGTCCCTGGTGTATATATGTTTGGTGTTTCTATTCAGTCCCCGTCTGGTCATTGTAGCTTGTCGTGCTCTGTCTTGTGTGTTCTACCACTAGTAAGTGTGTACGGCTTAGGTTTGTTTAATAAACCTCTGCTCTGCTTGAGCCCTGCATTTAGGTTCACCAACCTTTCAACCTACACACCAAACGCTGACACAAGTAAAGCCATTCTTTGTAAAAAAAAAAATACAAGTGTATGAGAAAATAACCCCACATCCAAGGACGTCACTTTGCATTGAAAAGTGGTGGGTCTGTGGCTAAAAAAGGTCCGAGAGGGGTGTGATGAAAGACTTTGGTCACGAGAACAAGACAAGATATTTTCACACTGTTTTGAAGATATATATATAATATGAGTGTATATATGAGCATTAAACACTTAAATTCCTGCATTCTGGAGACATTTTTAGAACCAATTCATGTCTTTATTTATATGAAGGGAAAGACAAAAAATTCAGGTGGCAGGAGACAATTCAAAATATAAAACTATCATGAAATATAATACAGTGATCAGTAGCTTTTCAATACACATTTGTTTCTTCTAGATTTAAATTAGCCAAAAATGGCCAAAAATGCTATCACGATAAAAACCTTTCATAATAATAATAATTATCACAATAAATGTCAAATCATTATTTCTTTCAAGTTTAAAAGCTGATTTTTGCTCCTGAGTGAAAGTTGAAGAAACCAGATGGTTTATTATGTGGTTAAACTTTTCTTTATGGTCAGAACGGGACAAACACTTGATTCCAAACTGCAGATCATTGAACATCCAACATTCAAAACTATTATGATAAAATCTTTTTCAACAAATATGATTAATAAATCTTTTTTCAGTCCCCTTTCCTCAACAAAATTATTATTCTAATATAAAAAATAAGTGCTAATTTGTTCTTGATTCAAAATAATTTAATCAAACATTTATTGACGATATATTGAACATTTATTATATTGTTATTGATTGATAGATTTATTATATTGTTATTGCCTTAATTTAAATTGCATGTTTTCTTTTTGTGCAAATACACCTTTCTCAAAGCAATTTCATTTGTTGGTTAGTTTCAGTCTGTCTCATTGCTTTGCTCAGTTTCCTATTTTAATTATAATTATTATGTTTCCTTTTCTTTCTATCTCTTTATCTTCCCTTCTTTCATCCAATCAATTCTCCCCTTCTACCTATAGATTGTATTGCTCCCCTATCTCTTTCCTCTCACCCTGTCTTATTCTCTCTTTTTCTACTTTCCTATCTATTCGCATCCCATTAGTTCTCTCTGTTATCTGCTCCACTCTCCTATGCCCTCGTTCTTTATTCCTATCCTTCTGTTTATCCTCTCCCTCCTTCTCTTCCTCCTGTCTCCTCTAATACCCCTCCGTACATCTACATTCTCATTTATCTTCTTCCCTCTGTCTGTATCTTCTCTTCCTTTTTCTCTTTCGCCCATCCTCCTTTCTGCTTCACTTCTTCTGAACCGCCTCTCCTTTCTCTTCTTCTTCTGACTCTCCCTGTAGCATGTTTCCTTCAAAGAGCTCATGTCAGTTAGCTTCGTGACTTAGCTAGCAGGCTAACAGACAGCTATGTGCTTGCATCTTTAGACAGGTTTAGCATGGCGCGGTCAGCTAGCCTCAGGCTAACTCAGGCTAACTGTTTTCCTAGAGGCACAGCTACTTTGAGTTGGAAGACTTCTTCACACGAACACACACACAGGGTATTGTCATAGCTGTGTCATTCAGAGTCTGTCAGCGTCCCGCTCTCAGCGTGGACAGTCAACACAGATACTAGTCCTTTCTGACATGTCACACAACACTGCATTAAATGGTACCGGCAGCAAGATTCAAACAGACGATGAGACACCACAGCGTCTCTTTTTGCAGCAGGTGGCTCAACCACAACTATACAGCACAGTGATTTAAAAGCGATAGAAGAGAGAAACAGGTTGGTTGTTGTTTTAGGAGCTGATTTACTGAACCGATGACAAATTAATCAGAGCCATTACATTACATTTATTGATCTAGCTGACGCTTTTATCCAATTGCTATATATGTCAGAGGTCGCACGCCTCTGGAGCAACTAGGGGTTAAGTGTCTTGCTCAGGGACACATTGGTGGATGTCTCACAGTGGGAGTTGAACCCAGATCTCTGACACCAAAGGTATGCGTCTTATCCACTGTTCCATCACCACCCCAGACCCACAACAATTTAAAATTTGGCAGACATTTAAATAAAATTATGATATAAATGAGATCAAACTTCACACTTTAGCACTTAAGTACTAGTGCTAACTAGAGTCTAAACTGACACAATAGGGACCGGGAGATCCTGACTTTCAGTTCCTACTATGGGTTAAGCTCCAAAAATGCTGGATCCTCGATTTAACATAATGCCACTCAGTAGCATCCTTCATTAAACCCCAGCTGTCTTGTATATTGCAAATGCTTGAGAGCTTCACAGAGCTTCAGTTTGTAACATATAAATATGTGTATAAAATATACATAAATGTGTAGTCTTCAAGACCAAGCCAAGACGCAACCCTGCTGACAAAATTCCTCCAGAGACACAGAAAACATTACACAGCTGTTTTCATAGGCTGAGTAGTACTCAATATGAGAAGTAAACTCATCTCAATGGGTAAACCACCTTTAATTAGTCTCTAAACAACTGTCATGTTATCAATAGTGATCAAAATTATGTAATTAAAATACTTAACAAAATAATGAAATATAGAATATCAAAGTCTTATAGCATGAAATGTAAAATCTTAACTACTTTTCTCTGGTCACTGGTTACTATTGGTGTCCAACCAGAGGTGCTATTTTCCTACAGGTGTGCTAAACAAATAGCCAATCAGAGGGAGTTCTGACAAATGTTTCTCTTAAACTCCATCAATTTTGCTAACTCACTAAGTACGACGTGAATGGCAAGAATGACAATAAATACAACTATCCCTTTATTCATCACATTAATGCAAACTCTGGTGATGAACAACAACATGCTAGGGAGAAAGAGGCACTAAGACATTTATTCTATCTATTTCAAATACAGTGAGGCAGACAAAAAAAAAAAAAAGAGTGTCTAATTATATCGGACTGCGAGCAATGTTTTTTATGTTTTAAGATTTCTGGAAAAACACTACGAACTTGAAGCAAAATTAAGGCTTCAATTAAGGCTAATCACCCAGGAATTAAGATCAGTTAATGTCTCCTTTGCAGTAAAAATTAGATCAAAACTATACTAATGAGTTAGAAAAAACTGACATGATGGTTAATGATGGTTTTAGTCAACTTAAACTTTATTAAAAAAAAAAAAAACAGTGGACAAAAACTAACAAGGACATTTGACACAGGACTAAGACTACATTTTAAAAAGGCTGAAAAACACTAACTGGCAGGTGAGCAGATCACTAGCTAGCTTACCTGAAAGCTTGTTTACTTAGCTCCCTTATAATGCTCAGCATCGTTTAGTCAAATAAAAAAGGTTTTGGTCTTCCCCTGCTCAGGTCCCATCCACACTACTCCGTTTTAGTTTACAAACAGAGAATTCAAATCTCAGTCCACACCAGCGTTTTAGCTGCGAGTTCATCTCAGTCTATGTTAAAATGACTGAAAACACACATCCGGTGCCTTTTCAGGTACACTGGGCATGCGCGTGCCGGTGTAAACATGAAACAGATGGTCTATTATAGTTACAGAAGATTTGGTGAAAGAATAAAGAAATGCTTTTTTTTTTTGCATGCACCAATAACAAGCTGGGACTGTTGGTCTGGCGGAAAACAGACTGGGAGTCATTGCAAGCGTGAGTGTCTGCGTCATCATTTCAAAAGTCGTCCGTTTTGGCCCGTCTTCACTAAAACTCCCTCCGGAGTTATCGAAATGCAAAACGGGGTCGGCAGCGTTTCCAAACTTCTCCGTTTTAGGTCTTCGTTTTTGCCGTTTTAGTCTGGACGGGTTGTGCAAACGTAGCAAAAGGTCTCCGTTTTAATTTGAAAACGCAGTACTGTGGATGGGGCCTCAGGCTTTACCCAACAAAAAAGAAATCTTCTGCCTCCAGAGCAGCTTTACCTCTGAGAAAAATATTTGCAGAACTAAAGACTCAACCTGCTGTTTATTTGGCTTCTGTCTCACTGATGAGACGGCAACCAAATGAAGCCAAATCTGTTTCCATCTTTTATTCTATTTACATTTCCAGCTCAAAACAATCAGCAGTTTGAAAAAAATACTCTGGGTTCTTAGTTTTCCTCAGACAGACTCAGATGAATGTTATAGTGGCCGTTGAAGGTTGTACGTGACAAGCCGGCATGTTAGATGAGTGGCAGGAAAATAAAGAGACAGTGATCGCTACGCCTCTCCCTCTGTGACAAAACAAAAGCTTTTCACACTCTCTGAGCTAATCTAAACCTCAGGCTACAGAAAGCCCAGGGATATTTATCTTGAAACTGTTTCCCTGTTCACACTTGTAGATATTAAACAAAGGCCTTTACTAAGATCTGGGCCAGTTGCGGCTCTTATCCCAGGGCTGATGCATGATGGTAGTGTGAAAAGCCCTGAGAAAAGGTTAAGTTTCTGGCCAAACTGACCCTGGACCAAATAGGAAAATTCAGCTCTCTGTTAGAGATTTTAAATCCTGTAAAAGGACAAAATCAGAGCCACAGCAGGGATTTTTAAATACTTAGGTCAGGTCACTGAAGTCTTAAGGCCTTCAGCATAATGCCACCTCCCCCAAGAACTTTTTGACCAGCCACAAAAACTTACATTTTTAATTTATTTAACTGCAGAATAATATTTTCAGAAGTTTTAATCAGACCTCACACAGCCCTCTCTGGAGAACTTAAGGTTTATACTACTTTTTTCACATATGCAGCCGAGCTCCCCAACACCTGGAGTGGAGTTCCCTTTTGAACTTGAATTTTTTATCCAGAAAAGGTTCCCTTGAATCTCTGTACTGTAGAGTGTATCCTCAATGAAAATCAGGGTGTCCCGGGTAAAAGGTTTTGTCAGACTACATAACCAATGTGCATTTTACATACATTGTGATTTATGTTAAAACGTCACCTTGAAAAGAAAAAAAAACTGGGTCATTACTCATTTCACTAATTTCACCTGCTGTTCAATGTTTTATATGTCTGTTAATATAGTTTTGAATCACCAAAGGCCGTTTATAAACGCTGTTGCAAATTGCATTTGTAAACACAGCTCTATGCGCCCGCACGTGTGCGTGAACGCCATCCTATATATATATATATATATATATATATATATATATACACACACAACACCAGTGTTGTAATGTATGGAAAACTTTCCCCCCTTTATAGAATACAAAATTTCTGAAATCTGAAAGTGACAGGTTTGGTGTGTAATTTCTGAGGATCTATCAACAGAAATGCAATATAAAGATCCATAACTATGTTTTCCGTGGTGTGTAATACCTTACATAATTAACCATTATGTTTTTATTACGTTAGAATGAGCCATTTATATCTACATAACCGCGGGCACCCCCTTCCATGGACGTCGCCAAGTTGCATCGTCATGTTTCAACAGTAGCTGTAAACGGACAAACAGGCTACAGAGTGCGTTTCGTCACTATGTTCTTCTTGTTCTACTTGCGGTAGAATTCAGGCAGTGCAGACACTCATCACTATGTTCAATACGTACGTAAGAAGAAGAAGCAGTAATAAAATACTGCAGGGGTCTGCAAATAGATTTTGCATCGTAGCAATATTTTCAACCATTGGAAGGTTGATGAGGATATAAGCCTTAATAGTGACATGTATTGACAGCGTGTTTAGTTACCTCAGTCAGTAAGGTGCAGGACTTGCAACCCAAGGGTCAAGAGTTTTATCCCACCTCAGGACATCTTTTTTTCTCTCTCATCAACAAATGGATTCTGCAGCGAATGTTTCTCAGATCACTGCATGTGCTGCAGTGTTTGTGTTTCGGTGTTTGATCGACATCCATCAACCTACGGACGCTTTTGCATTTCTGACGGCTCTTTCAGAGGTGTGTCGAGCAGGGTGCAGACTTTTTTAATGTCGTTCAGAATTTTCACAACATTTCAACACTTCTGTGAGTGGCCAAGTTACAATAACAAATGGTTTTACTGAATAATTAAGTAAATATAATTTCTTATTATATATACCTAAAGAAATCTCATTTCTTGACTGGCCACTTTCTGCTGTCTCAGAAAAGACACTCTTTGAAAGGTTAGGGGGCAGTGGTAGACTGGAAGAATAGTTGCAATTCACAACTCTCACCACTAGATGGCACTAAATCTTAGACACTGAACCCTTAAGACCAGTGGCAAAAAAAAGTTTTTGTTATACTTAACATTTTTAAATACACGAAATTATCCTTTTCACAATTAACTTGTTTCTTTATTTGTCTTCTAAGTTTGACCTCCTGACAACACAGCCCACAAATGCAACACATTTCAGAATCCGTCAATCAAAACCCTCACATCCTTCAAAAAGCTTCACCCTCAACTGTGAGTCCAGCTCATACACCCACAGCCAACGCCATATTTAAACTTCTGATTTAGTCTGAACATGAAGAAAAAATGCCCACTCACCCTGCGTCGCTGCTGTTCCCACAGATTAAGGCATCCTTGGCTCCCTCCACCTTGTAGAAGTTGTCTAGAGAAAAAGACAAAATTCTTTAGAATTAAATGTCAGGGTGTTTCAGGCAAGTTCAGGTAAACCTTCCTGCTTTTTCCCGTACACCCCAATGTAAGTTGGTGTTCAACTCCCAGCCTGTCTGTCTGTGTTACCGCAGGATCAATAAACTCATCAAGCTCAGCTCGTGTGTTTTGGCTGGTTAGATAATGTCTGAGCAGCAGGCCATAAAACAGAAAAACATTACAGGAGCTACTGTTTGCTGAACATTTATTCAACACTTAAATCTGACCAACAGACATTTTCAAGTACATCAATACACTTAACCATCATCACATGGGGTACTTCAAGTGCTTCTCAACCCCAAACACACATAAGTATCAGGCACAAGTTCAAAAGCTTTTATTGACAGTTCAGAAAACAAGTGCTTCCTAACTTTTGTTGTGGTTTGAGGCTACACTGTTTATCCCTGAGGATTGGTATAAATCTATTTATTGCTACAAAGAGTAGGACTGGTTCCAGAACAGCACCAGAGATGGGTGTATTGAAGTGTTTTACCCAAGGACACAGCCTGCAGATATATGTGACTTTGGGGAATCAAACAATACACGTTCAGATAAACTGGGGACACTTTCAAGAACAACTGTCTTCAAAAGTCAGGTGGCGTGAAGAAAATCAAGTCGTCAGGTTTTAGAGAAATCCATGTTAATACAGATCAAGAAGAGTCCGAGACATCATTAGATCAAACAATGAGATCAAACTAGTCTACAGACTTGGGACGATCAACTAAGATCATCTAAACTAGAGACGACAAGTTTGAACTGTCAAGCCATTTAAAAGTCATCTCAGAAAGTCAAGAGTCCTTAAAGTTTTACAAGAAGTTAAACATGCACTTTAGTTTATCTTGCTCTTTCTTTAAATGGACGTGTTTCATTAATATCGTTTAACTGTGTATAACAAACAAAATCACTTCTCTTAACAACATTAAAACTCAAGACCAAGATCAAAGCATAAACCAAGGTCAAACTCAAGACCAGATCAATCTAGGACCAAGTCCTCCTACACCCATTAAAGGTGACAAGTTTGTAGCTATGCTACTAGCAAATGTTCAATATGGCTACCTTAAAAAAACAGGTGAACAGAGGACACAGAGAATTACAGCAGACAAACCAGTTGAACTGGGCTGATTATATCCTATCTGACCGCTCTTGTTGTGTGTACACACACAGGGTTTGGTCACACCAGCATTTACACCAGCAAACTTTGGATCTACATCAGTTTATTTCAGCAGAAACGCAGTTATCACTGGATTCACTCACAAAGGCAAAGTAAATTAATGTGGCAAACTTTAATAGACCTGGCCAGTCAAAAATGGAGAAAGCTATCATATTGCTTTCTGCTGCTGCACCACCAGACTGCAGAGCAGCTTTTCCCCCCAAGCTATCAGACTTTTAAACTCAAACTCAAATTCATCCTCATGACTGCTCTATTATATACAGTTTATTAATGTTTACCATTTTTATAATTATTCTATATTAATGTATACTGTCTGCTGCATAGCAGAAGGGAGTTACAAACTCAATTTCACATTATAACCTGTTATAATGTGAAATAATAAATCTACCTACCTAACTATACAAGGTGTTTCACACCACCAGAGTTTGCACAATCCTGCACCGCAGAATGAGACTAGAGTTTTTCATTCTAATTTATTTTCCCACAAATGTAAATGTACTGTGACAAATACAGTAGTGACCATGTCAACAAGCTTTCAGCACTAATAACTTCACAAAGGACGTGGTGCCACTTTTTGGTGTGACCGGGCGCTAAAGCAGCTGTTAGAGGAGTCACTGTGAAACAGCTTCTCTGCAATGACGTTATTAACAAAAATATTATCATCACTTCACCATCATGGACAGATCTATGAAAATAAGGAAAGTCTTTAAAATTGCTTTTGAGTCTGATACAGTATGTAGTGACAGGCAGCCACATTTTACTCGTCTAAAAAACTGACTGAAAAACTGTGAAAAACATCACTTCCCATTTGTGAAATGTAACATCAGCACCAAAATTTATTTATTTATTTTTCGTAAAAAGCTGTTCCTCTGTGAGTCAGCCTTACATAATAAAGATGGGGAACCTGACAGATGGAGGATTTCAGTATCAGAAGCTGTGGCACACAAGCAACATTTGAACAGAAACGGTGACCTTAAATGCTGGCTTGACATTTTCATCCATTTGCCTTACGGGAATTCGGGGTACTTATTTTTCATTCAACACACAATTCTGAGCACATCCATTTAACTGTAGTCATTATGACAGATTACATAGCATCCCAATAGAAAAATGGGCATCATATTCTTATCGCACTTCATTAAATGTACTGAGGGAAACAAAAGAAGCTGCTGCACCCAGCGAAACAAAGTTCAAGCACCTTTCAGTAAAACCTCAGCTTGTCAGAGAGAAACAAAACATTTCAACATTTCAAAGTCTACAAAGAAAACCAGAGCTTTGTTCGTCTTCATCTTCTTTCCTTTATTGTTACCGTACACGTGCAAAGTTTTCCCCCTTTGACAAACAAAACAGGTTCTGTGGTGCTTCTGTTTGGCTCTGACCGCCGCTGCACCAAAGGCACTTAAGCTTTTTAGAAGCGCAGCCATTCATTTGTTATCTTGTGCATCTGGGAGACTGCATCCCTGCTCGCCAACAAAAACTTATGAAGTCTGAAGTGCTTTTGTTCACGAGCTCAAAGTAACCATGAAGCCGTTACGCTGCACAGAAATTAGTCACTGAGGCATTTTCTACCCAGACAAAGCAGATCCAAACAGTCTACTTAAAGGAATTACCTGAAACTTCAGGCTTCCACAACCCCCACCCTTCCAAATAAATGCATATTAGCCAATGGACTGACATTTAATGAAGGTTTCTTTCAGAGCAACCCCCGTCTGAGAAGATTTTACAGAGCTGCAGAAATTTGGAAAATTGTCTCTACAGGATATCTAGAAAGTGGGCTCGATTTCATTTTCTTTTTAAAACTCAAGAGCAGCAAATTACTCTGACAAGCCTAAACACACCTCCAGCCTCCCCTTGTGCATTGTCATCTGCAAGAGATACATTTACATGATTAAAGTCTGCAGGTGTGACAGCGAGCTATTGGTCAAAGTGAATTATACTGAGACATATTAATCTGCTCTCTAACGAAGAAAAGATGAATCAAAGATTTATTTATTGTGAAAACATTGTGAGATTCATCCATTTCCATCTCAGAGGCAGAAAGTGCACAAAACCATCAACATAACTTGTGTCATGCTTAACACAGTTCATGGTATGTAGTTTTAAAGTAAAAAAAAGAATAAATCTGTTTACATGGCTCAAATGAATGAAATGCCATTAAAGCTGAATGTGTTTCTGTAAATCTGAGAGGGACCGTCACCAAAAAATCTCAATTTAAAGCCCACTTATGAACGTCAGCTGTGAGGAAGTTCCAGCCCTGGATGAGGACTGTGAGATGTGTTTAAAAGCCCCAGAAAAAGTAAGTGAGTGGACCTTGAATAATTTAATTGTCAAAATGTAAATGCAGTGAAAGTCACTAAAAAGTTGTGCAAAGTATTACAATCCAGAGACAGGAATATTGTAATATAACTAATTACTCTTAAATGAGTAACTAGTAATCTATAATGAATTACATTTTGGAAGTAACTTGCCCAACACTGGCCACCAACAGGACAAAATTTCACTTAAACATAAGAAATTCCAAAACCTAGAGCCAACTAACTTAATATTATTAGATCCAACACACCAGCTGTACCACTAAGGTTGCACGATATTGACAAAATGAGATAGTGATCATAAATATTATTACGATATTAATTTCAATATTCTTAAATATGTGTATAAACACAAGCTAATAGGACCTGTGTCTGATTGTTTTTGGTGTATCTCTGAGCAACTGGCCATTGAAATGTGATCTTTATATAGCGGTTTCAAGCTAACTCTAATTCAAACACAATTTAAGCCACCCAGCAAACGGACGCATCTCTGCACAAAATAAAAAGAAGATGTTGCTTGATATAACGTGATATCGCAATAACAATATTTAGTCAATATATTGTGCACCTCTACGTACCACACAGACCAGGATGTGCCTTAGTTAGACAGTAATTGGCACACATGTTTTGATGTGCATCACATGCTGCACCTCAGCACTGCACCATGCAAAACAGTGACTTCTTTTATCCAACCATCTACTATTTATATATATATATATATATATATGTTTGTTTTTGTGAGGAGCAGAAAGGAACCATAATTTCATTGCATTATAAGGTGACCAGATTTATGAAATGAAAACCGGGGACATTTTTGGTTTGGTGGTCAGTATGTGTTTAAAAAATATAATGTGAAATAAAAAAAGAGGGACAATTTCGGCTATATAATCTGTCAAATATAACTTCTGAATGAAATCAAGAAATTTTGAGGCCGGCATTTTAAGTGTTGTTTTAGCCATTTAAAGGTATTTTAAGAGGTAAAAAAGTTATAGGTGGGTTCTGTCAAATATAACCCTCACAAATACATACCTTTGCTATAACCAAGGACAAAAAGTGATGTTTATTTGCACATTATGTCTGTTTGATCCAGATAAAAGCAGCTGTAGTCGTAAATAGAGTCGGGTTGGCTTTATCATGCTGAGGACGACAATCAGTTTTCACCGCATATGATTAACACACAGTTAAAAACGGGGATATTTCCGGGGACAGCTCCAGATGGGGACAGCCCACCAAAACTGGGGACTGTCCCCGGAAAACGGGGATGTCAGGTCATCCTATTTAATTATACCCTGTGTTGTAAGATGATAAATAATTCTGCCTTGTACCTTAAGAGTAGGTCATTTGAGAACGTTCTCATCTCAGGACGTCCAATACCAACGCTCAGAAAAAGTGACAAAACGTAGTTATTTGATGCCAAAGGTAGACGCACCCGATGCGTCTCCATGAGACGCTCTCGGGCGTCTCGTACAGACCAGAAGTACTAGCTACGTTTGTTTTAAAGGTCTGCCAAATCTCAAGTTTATAGCCAGGTGTAAGCAGGGCCATAATCTGCATGTAAACATGCTGATGATGAACTGAAGAATAAATCATTGTCATTGCTTCCTGATTAAAACTACTATCAGCTCCATCTACTGCTCACCAAAAGGGGAAATGCTCTGAACACGATGTCTGTTGATATTAAATTATTGAACCCTCCAACCAGAACCGCCAGGGACGACTGCTGCCGGCTCTGACCAGACAGAATAAACACGGTATGATGGGAAAAGTTTAGCACGGAGAACATCCACCATTGATCCGCCACTGAGGGCTGTTTTCAGATCAGTCGAACGGGACCTCTCAGGTTTCACAGCAGCTTTTAGAGGTCGATAAGGGAGCCTGCAGGGGACATTTGTTTGATGTGATGGATGGCAAACCAAACTGGAAATGAATAAATAGAAGGTTCATTAGCAAGAAGCATCATGTCCCGACAAACCTTATTACTGTAAGTTCTGGAAATTGCCTTTATTTTAGGCGGTTTCACCCTTTAACAGAAGTCGAAACACTGCTGTAAAGGCTCTACTGTACTTGACTGCTGTGTCTGGTCAGGGCAGGTCTCCTTCTGCTCTCCTGATGGCTACAGTGAAACATAATTTCTTTAAATAGTTACACATCTGGTTTTGGATAATGAGAGTCTGTTTCGCCCTGGTGTCTCTCCTCATTTTGCTCGTGTATGAATCTTCTACGGCTCATAACCTGAGAGAACTAATTGGAAAAAGCCCCTCAGCTGAGAGGTGAAACGTCTTCAAGCATCTTCAACCAGGTCCAGTCGCCCTTGATTTTAACCTTCCTTGGAAAAAATGAAAGGTTTGCCTGTAAATGTGAGGTTGTATAGTGTTTGTGCTTCTGTAGCTTTAAGTTCATGCGCAGGGATGAAAATCAAAGACAGTGGGGGTACTGTCATGATCTGTCTGTCTGACATCTGAGGAATTACAAAAGATTGAAGCCATGTTCCTAGATGTCAAACTGGTAGAAGAAGAATAGAATGAAATAGTATTATTATTCTGCAGATGAATTCAAGACGTTACGATTACAACTACATCAGCCTCTCGGTCACGAGACTAAAGGACATCCGACAATAGACAAAAAAAGTGTTTTTGGTTAGAAAAGCTACTTGATTTATTAAAATTTGAAGAAAATCTTCATTTGCATGCTGCCTCAAAGAAAAGCAATATATAAAGTGATGTTTTACATGTGTGTCTGTGTGTGTTTACATTGTGTCCTCTGTGTAATGAGCTCTTTATATATAAAAGCTGTATTGTTTTTACATATTTAGTCATTTGCACACTTTATATTACTTATTTGTATATCTAGATTTTTGTTTAAATTTTGATGTCATGTCTGTTTTATTATTTGGGAATGTACCATCAGGATTGCACTCAGTTTTGTTGGACTCTGTGCAGTGACAATAAAGGAATCTGAATCTGCACCTAAATGTTTAGTAAAGAAATGAGAATCCGAAAGTAAAAACAAAACACAAGAAAAAAGAAAACTGACACAATAAAGCGGAAAAGAGAATAAAGAAAAGACACACAAGAGAAAAGAAAAGGCTCACGGGACACAAGATTTAGAAGGAATTGAGAATTAAAGATCTAAAAAGAAAAGAAAAAGAAGAAATGAGAAGATAGAAAAAACAACCATGCGAGACAAAACACAAGAGCTAAAAAGCAGTTCAGTGTTTTGGTTACATAAAGAAAAAAAGGTGCCGCAGAGCTTAGGTTTCATCTGACAGCAGCGTTAAGTGTTTCCTTAACCCTGACCTCGACCGGCGTGTGTGTGTGTGGGCTGCATGTATGCGCTTATATATACTGTATATGACATACATTATGTTTCCTGGTCAACATGCCTGACATGTCAAATAGTGTATATACCAACTGACCTCACATGACCTCTGTGTGTGTGTGTGTGTGTCACATCTTGTATATGCTATGCTCCTGGTTAACTGCCCAGCTGAACTGCTTGTACACACATCACACCCCTGACAGTGTGTGTGTGTCTTTATTGACGTCACTTGTAACCACGGTGCCAACGTGGCATTGTCCAGTTCATTTAGGAAACACCAGTCACGACTGCAGCATGAACCACACACACACACACGCACACGCCTCTCTACAGAACATACTAGAAGCTTTTCTTGTTCTGCTGCCACCGTCTTGTCTTCAGTGCATCAAGTTACAGGACCAGGAACAGATTTTTTCTTTAATACAGAGGTCATTAATCCAAATTCTCACAGTATTTAAGTAATATATGAATTATAATTTTATCTTATTCATTCTTTTAATGGTTAAATTGAATTTCAGTGAATGTTATATCTTCGTATGATGATCGGAAACATTTTATTACTAAAAAGAGTCAAACGTAAATATGTTGATTCAGAAAAAATCTGAATCAGCCTTTAAAAGCCTTCTCCTTAGGTTTATATTCCCACCAGCAACAACAGGACATCCCTTCAGTATCTTCAGTGACTCTGACACTTGCTGTAACTGTGAAGTTTACTCTTATCATTCATACAGTAGACCAGATCAAATCAGATCACAAAGATAGATCAGTGGTTTCCTGAGTGGGCGATTAGCAATATGTTTCTGTTGCGCTTATCAGAATAATTGATGATAATGGATAAAGACCGACGAGTTGACTTTTCCGTCATCGACAAAGCTTGAGACCGAACCTGAGCCGCTAAAAACACCTAAAATCAGACAGGACAATTAAAGCTACTGTACTTTTGAGTTTCACACCAGAACACCTGATTTGCAGGGAAACTCTCTCAGATTTAGACCCAGTAACAATTTTAAAGTCGAAGGGAGCATGTTTGTGTGAGAGCTCACATACATGATCCAAAACAGCCGTAATGTGCACACATTAATACGATTTTTTAGATAGAAGGTATAACCCAAAAGAGACCTGGATAACTGAGTGGATCCATGAAGAGATCTACAACAACATTCTTACAAATCTTTACTCTATCACAACGGATATCCATCATAACCATGTTTATGTAACTTTCGCCCTGAGTTCTGTATTTGAGGCACCAAAGCCTGGTCAACAAGTTTAGATTGAAATGTGAAGTTTGAGCTGGGAGGCTGACCAAAGGTGTGGGTTTGAGCAACAATGTCAACCAAGTCACTGACGGTGGGAACGTAGGGGTTAATTATTTATTAATGATGTAAGCGATCCACCCTCTATCTTCAACTTAAATGTAGCTCTGATTTCAACAAAGCAAGACTGAGCTTTTCATCTCACACACCTGAACAAATCCTAATCAAATCTGTAAAAAAATTCAAAATTATGTCCATCCAGGCTTTAAAAAGTACCAAAAGTGATGCCATTGTCAACTCATCATGTCAGTAACAGTTTAAAGTTTGACTCTCACCTTCGTCGTTGATGAAGTCCTTCAGGGAGGCCCAGGTCTTGTTGTTGCAGAAAAAGGAGGTGTTGGCCGGCAGGCTGCCGTTGACGCAGTGCTCCGGGCTGCGGACACATTTTTGCCGCAGGTTTCCCATGAAGAGCTGCAGTCCGATGAGTGCAAAGACGCTCAGACAGAAGACGGTGAGGATCATCACGTCAGCGAGCTTCTTCACTGACTGGATCAGAGCGCCAACGATGGTCTTCAGGCCTGCCAGACCGCCGGGGATGCAAGGACGCAGACGGGATAAATATTTAGGGAGATGTTATTGTGGCCATGAACCCTCGATTAGACCGATTTCAGAAAGAGCTAGCTCAAAATCATTCTTTGACTAAATAAAATATTCTATTTTAAAATTGAATGAAAACAAATGGTTTAAATAAAAGGTTCACATATGTTGAACTACTTTAATCAATGGAGCAGGGACCTAAAGATGGCAGCCTACTTAAGTCAAATCAAATCTATCAAATCTTCTAGCCTCTTCCCAATATGCAAAATCCAAAATATTTCACTCCAAATCCAAACGGAGTCACAAACGTTGGAAGAAGCTTAAAAACAGCAGTATTTCTTCAGTTTTTGTTTTACAGGAATGTCTTGTCAATGCCCTTTGAGTCAGTCCTAAGGGCAGCCATCTTTCTGTACCATAGTTACTTGAAAATAAAGAACAAAATTCTGCTGTTAGGTGAAAATCTCTGTGGATAAGCGATTCGTCAGGGTAATAATAAACCATCACGGTACATTGTAAAAGTGAATTTGTCACATTTCTTGGAAATTTAAGGTTTTCATCTGACAGCAGCTTTTTTGGTTTAAATGTTGTCACTGTGAAGAAAAGTCACCGTCGTCATCACCAACAAAATGCCAAAGCAAATCAGTCCACAAATTCCCCATTAACATCCAGATAAAAACACAACACACACACACGAACATGAACATGAACATGAACAGATGGTTAAAACAGCAGGAACAAAACGCACTCAGAACACAAAGGGTGTAGACAAGCTGACTGTCCACGGCCAATCCAACCAAATCCAAGAAACATCCAAGTTTCTTCTCATACTTTTTTGATCTCTTGAAAGCACTTTTTCGTTCATTAGAAACAGACACTAAACAATTACAGTGTGCATCCAAAATGCATAATGGCTACAAGAATCAACATTGTTCTTGTTAGCATGGAAGTGTCTGTAAGCTAATGAATGAATAGTGTGATTATATTTAGGCTACAGTTATGGCATGCTTTTGACACGTTGCTTCTACTGTGGTGTAGTTATAACATGAGTCAGACATTGTTATAACAAGGCCACTACTATGGCATGACTGCGATGTAATCACGTTTTAAAGCTCTGCATGCTAACATGCACAGTGGAAACATACAGAGGCTAGCCAGCAACAGATTTAGTTCTACATTTTGAAATGAAATATTTGTCTCACTGTGGAAGAAAAAGGATTGGTCTTTAAAAGTTAAAATCGAAGATATAAATGTGTATTTAAACCACAGGACTAAATCCCTTTCAAATTGATTTATAGCTCTTCTAATACAGGGGCAAATAAACAGATCTACATGTAGGATTGGGATCCATTTTGGACCATGTTCCTGATTGGGAAAAGTCAAACCTTTCGTTAGCAATGTAATTATTAATAATAATTACTCATTAGTAAGGTCCCTAGTTGTAGTCAGCACAGTACTATCACCGGCTGAAGTGACAAACATCACCAGCGGCAGATTATCTCAGCTGTAGCTAATTCATTCTGAAAGTAACTTGATAAAAGGCCAGGATTAAACTTGGCTGTTGTCTGTAAATGGGTGTTTGTACTTGGCCAAGATTGTTTGTTAAGAGAAAGAAGCACCACTCTGTAAGACCACCCTGCGATAATGAGTGGGCTGTGTGTTTTTGCCAGCAGGCTTTCATGAATCTGCATATAAATAACACAACTTTTTAGACCATTAGAAATATCGTGCAGTGCACACGCCAAAGTCCGATTTTCTGTACAAGTAATACGCCAAAACCAGGCTGTACTGTTATTGTGCGGCGTGTCCATTGTACATACAAATATCAAAGAGAAAAAAATTTCAAACTTTCACACAGGAGACAGATGTTCATGTTCAGAGTGAAAACAATAATCAATGTTGATTTCTTTTAACTTAACGTTAAGTTATGCAACATATTTCACTTACTTTTTCCTAAACCTAACCAAACTGAGCCTCACTGGTGAGGTTATGATTTTTCAAGGTTATACGTGGTATTTTGACACATCTGCTCTCCACAGAAGTTAATGGGACGTATTAGCATTTCCAACACATTCTCACTCCCAACTCATCACATATAGACGCTTGGTCAAGGCCTCTTGGCTTCGCTTTTTAACACCCTGGGTACTTCTTTAGCGTTGTTTTTGGACGTGTAGGGCCAAGTTAGCAACAATAAATATGCAACGTCCAACTAGACTGTCAAAATAAAACTAGTGGTCAATGTGAAACGTCGCAAGATCATCGTTAATATGCAACTTACTTTAATACAAACATTCAATGCTGATTTTTTGTTTCACACGGGAAACGAATACCAGTCTCCTGGCCCACTCGTCCACCCCAACCACCTCCTTACTTGGACATCTCTGTTAAATATCCCACACCTACCTTTAATGTTCATAAATGACCCTACAGGGCTTCCCACAGTGTGTTGGACCATGACGCTAAGGGACTCCCCACTGCTTTGCAAACGGACGCCAATAGCCCTTGACCATGCGTACATTAGATTACATTCTTCATTGTCCTTTTCAGGAACTTTGTTTCCACTATCTATACCTACATCTATACGACATCAACATACCTAACAGGATACATTTTATACACAAATTGACACCAAACCAAACATACGTTTTACTTAGCGAGTACTTTTTTTGAGGAGTGCTATGGCAGAGGAGATAAATCTCCTGCTATAGCGAGTCTGTTTCCAGGCCAGGGATCTACTGTATATCTACGACCTGATGGTAGCAGAGTGAAGAATGTGTTCAGAGAATGACTGATTTATGTATTATTATGTGTGCTTTCCGTAAAAAAAAAAAAAAGACGTGTTGGGCGTTATAATGCATTGGTGTATCACCTGCACACAAAACTGGACTTTGGGATGTGCACTACATGCAATTTGAGTGTATATGAGACCGAGTTGGTCTTTGCAGTCCAACAAGAGTGGCGACTCCTCTGTATAGAAACGATCTAGCCCGTCACTTAACATAAAAGTCACAATCTCCCAGTTTAACTTTCATACTGTAATAATTTATCAACTTTAATGGACTTAATGGTAAAACAGGCCCATATTTTCAAATATGAATGGTTAACATACACACTTGTGAATTTAGCTGCAATGGCTTTCGTTAAGCATCACTCGTGTATCATTGCTTCACTCTTGGTTTGTTGCTGTTTGCTGTCTGCTGTCCACTCACCACCAATTATCAAGGAGACTTCATTGCTTCTTTCTGCATACTACCTACACATATATGTACTTTATCAAAGTTTATTTAAAATAAAAGATAGTATAATTTCAGTAGGTAGTATGCAGAATGAGATTTCAAACGCAGCCACTTCCAGCAGAGGCCGGCCGGGAGGGCTGTGTTTGATATTCCCTCCCCTGCGTTCGCTTCCTCACCTGGGATGACAGAGATGGTTTTGAGCGCTCGCAGCACCCTGAACGTCCTTAAGGCTGACACATTACCCAGGTCCACAAACTCAGTCACATATCTGCAACAAGCCGGGAGACAGAAGCACAAGAACAGACACACACAGAAGGGTATGACCACACTGAGCAACAGCGAGCCGACACAGAGGGATAGTAAAAATGGAGATACTGAGAGAGACAGAGAGATACAGTAGAGACAGGCCAGGTCGGACGGCAACGGTAGAGGTTCACGCCTGGGAAAAGTAGACTATGGGAAATCAGATGGTCAAAGCTGCTCACATGGAAACAAACTGGAGACGAACTCAACACTTTTTCAGATCTTCAGGTCTTGAAGAAGAGCTAATAATAACTAATGTGATATTGTTATGATAGGTGTCAACTCATAAATATATTTTTGAGTTTAAGTTAGATCTGCAATTAATGTTTATTTTGATTATCAACTACGCTGCTAAATTGTGCTGTTAATATTTCTCAGGTTCAAGTTCAGCTGTATTTTTTTGTTATTTCAAACATGAAAAATCTCAATTAGTCTCAATTAATCCATTTATTCTTTGGTCCAATGTCGTAAAATAGTGAAAAATGCCATCACAAGTTCACAGTGCCAGAGTTGATGTCTGTAGCTAAGTTTAGCTTTGTTCCAAAACCTAAAGACATTATGTCTAGTTTAAGAATAAGATAATAAGAAAATATCCACATCTGAGAATTGCAAACCAGTAAATTTTTGGCATTTATGCTTAAAAAAAAATTCAATTGTTGCTAATTAATTTTCTGTCAATCAACGAATCAATTAGCTTTAGAGCAAATGATACCAGCATGGCCATTTTTACGCAATTAATTGCTAAAATATACTGCTAGTCCAGATTCATAGCATTGACGATAACTGGAAAATAGAGGAAAAAAACCAAACAGGAAATGTCAAACTTAACTGCCGTGTTTTTGCAAATCAAACAGTTAGCATGCTTTATGCTAATTCTAAAGCAACTGTTTCCTTTATTAGCTAACATTAACATTTAGCTTAATGCTACGGAACACTCGCTAATTACTTGCATACTTCCACAACCTATCTGGTTAGCAAATACAGTAATGTTACACTTATTTCTCAAAAATTAATATGTGCAATATGCCTCACGGCCGATGTGCTAAAAGGTAGGGTTAGCTTCCCTTGTTTTGCTGCAACGTAGCAAACAGTGGCGTTTTATACGGACGCTGAAGGGTACCTTTAGCATAAAATCCTTACGCTTTGTTTATAAGGTATAGAATAAATATTAAACAAAGTTCCTGTAATGTTAGAAAACAGCTGTTTTAGTACGTTATGTCAGTAAATATGCATAAACAGTATTTCTTAGTAGCCAATATTAACTGTAGGCTATTGATTAGGAAACATCTCTATTGCTTTTCAGGGTTAATTTAATCCAACAAATCAATCAAGTTATTATCTTATCTTTTAAGGTTTTTCCAACTGGTTTGAAAAGTGTAGTCTAGTTAATCTGTCAGTATTAACAACAACTGTTGTTTGCTCATCATCAATTTTGCCTGAAATGTGCTAATTAGCCAAGTTATGTTACACATTTACGTTATATACGAGCCACAAAGGCACTTTGAAGGTGTTTAAAATCTCCAGTTAAGGATCATGTGTTCAGCTTTTACCTATCTGACTTTTCCTTCTTCACTGTGTCATCAGTTCAGATCAGGTGATTACACCGCTGACCCCTGTTTGGGCAGAGAGTGGGAAGTGGGCTGGGGGCTGGTGCTGCAAGACACGGCAGACATGGGACGAACAAGAGAGGACGTTCATGACGACGTTACGATGGCGAGTGGGTTTTTTTTCTGTCCCTTTTCGCCCCCTGGTGCTGGTGAGGCCTTACCTGGGATGACTGAGATAGTTTTCAGGGCTCTCAGCACTCTAAAGGTTCTCAGCGCCTGCAGGTTCCCTACTTTGATAAACTCTGTTAACAGCCTGTAGGGTGCAGTGTGGTGGTTGTCAACATACAACAAAAGAAGAAAAACATAGGAAAGTCTGAAAATACTGTGATGATGATTTCAAAGTGCAACCCTAATTTGGTGCACCAACAGTGCACCAAAACCTGCTGTGAACTGTTTTCAGTTTTAAATCACCAACAGAGAGGTTGCGGCTAATTTGGGGGTGACATTTTCTACTATAATACAATCAGGTAATGCATTTTTACAGATTTGGAAATTAACAAGATGATATAATATCTGAAACCTAACCTATGTTAGAAGTTAATATTGTGATGAATATTTGCATATATACACTGAACAAAATTATAAATGCAACACTTTTGTTAATGCCCCCATTCATCATGAGCTAAACTTAAAGATTTAAGACTCTATTTACACAAAAGCCTATTTCTCTCAATATTGTTCACAAATCTGTCAAAATCCATGGTAGTGAGCACTTCTCCTTTGCCGAGATAATCCATCTACTTCACAGGTGTGGCATATCAAGATGCTGATCAGACAGCATGGGTATTGCACAGGTGTGCCTCAGGCTGGCCACAATAAAAGGCCACTCCAGAAAGTCTTAGATCTTTGAGTTCAGCTCATGATGAATGGGGGGAAAAAAACAAAAGTTTTGCGTTTATAATTTTGTTCATATATATATGTCCAAATTTATTTAGCTTTTCAACATCTTAATTATATAAGCAACTAAGTCAATCATAATGAAGGCATCATATATTTGTCATTGTCATGGCAAATATATCAGTCCACTCAAACATGTCATATTGTCAATAGATAAGTAAGAAGAAATTGCAGCACAAGAAGGCCACAAATACTTCAATGATAATTTGAGATTGCCCCATTCCCGTCTTCCTAAATTGTTTCGGTACAAATCATTGCGAGGCTACAGGCAACCCTTTTTCCCAAAAATTATGTTTATTTATTTATGTTTTCCAGTCAAAGAAAGAGCTCCATTCTTGCAGGGCTGTTAAAGACAGTACCATTAGGGATAACGCCAAGCCTGTTGTCATGTCTGGACTGTATATTTTAATTAAATTTACCATGATCGCTGGAAATCCTCCACAAATACAATGACCTTGCCATTGGCAGTGTGACAATTAAGGAAATTGGTTTTGTTGCAAAAAGAACATGAAAACAACTTAATACAAATATAAACTGTACATTTAAGATCCAACTGTGAGGGAATATCACTGCATTTCATTGCTTCAAAATTACTTAAAGGTATGCTCCTCACAAATGTATATGTTTGTGTGTACATAAATGAACATGAAAATGTTGAACTGCAGATGTACAATAGTATGGTACAGATTATTTTATTTAAGATAACCCTGTTCAGGCACCTTCTATGTTAATTGGAAAATCTGTTAAATTCAAACTTGGTTGAAACCAAAAAGAAACCTATAAGAAAAAGTAATAATTTCCATCAATAGCGTATGAAGAGCTTGCTGTGAAGGTCCCATTTCTCTCCCCTTTAGACTGAATCGGGTGAGGCAGGAAGGGTGCCAAACGACGGCGGCCATTTTGGGACCCCGGTTAGATTGAGTCATCTGATCCCGAGCTGCTAACGGCCCTCCATTACGGCTCATATTTCACCGCCGTTGACTGGCAGGCTGATTGAATTACAGTGTGGGGGGGGGGGTGCAGCAGCCATAACAGGCCGTTTAGATGCAGGTCGAGATGACCAGTAGATAGAACCAGTGACGGCAGAGACACTTTACACCGGAGAGGCCAAAGGATCGCTTCTGCCCTGGCGGTAATGTGTCCATAGCGTGTTACATATTAATACTGTATGTTATCCATGTTTTAATGGGTCAGTTGGTTACAAACCTTTTTGTCTTTTTGTTACTTGGCTTTAAATGAAGTCACTGATTCATTTTATCCTGAAAAAAGGTGATGCGGCCGGTTATTGGCTTCCCCACTTTGGCCTTCCCACCAATTTAAGATAAAAACAAACATTTTGCGGTGTTTATTTCTGAAAACCACCTTTCTAGATGAGGCTTCGCACTGTTTTAGGGGTGACATGCAGGTTTTGAATAGGTTAAAAGATAAAATGTGTGGCTGGCAAATAGTTATCCTGTAGAAACTTCAACTTAAAAATAATCAAATTTATTTAAACTCAAACTTTTGCTCTTTGGCAAAGTTTTCCAGCTGCTGGACCTCCATACAATTTAAAAAGGAAAAAATGGATAATAATCTATATGCAACATCTAAATATGTGATTTAAATTTTTCAGATATCCTTTGAGATGTTGTATGTGGGAGCAAACCAATTTGGGTCAGTTGTCTAAATTACTGTTAGGAACCATAGGGAAACACCACTGTGACTCCTTCCACCTCCTTCATAGAGCAAAACCTCAGTTTGCTTTGTTATGGTGCGTTCACACTAAATATACAACCCGTTCTCATCCAAGGGTGTCACATTGTACGTGTGGGGCTCGCTGATCAAGAATAAATATGATGTGAAACATCGCAATTAGGTTAGGTTTAGGCACCAAAACTTACATGACTTAAGTTACGTAACTCTACTTACGTAGCTTCACTAAAAGGAATCAATGTTGGCATTTTCTTTCACATGGGAAACGAACACCGGTCTCCTGGGTAAAAGTCCAGTATTTTTCCCACCCGTCCTACCCAACCATCGCCTTACTCAGACTTTTCTGTTAATTATACTTTTAGCGTTGATCAATGGCGCTAAATGTGCCATGTAAGTTGGTACCAGACTTTGAAAGATGTGACAAAGCGTAGGTATTTGACCCTCTGGGAATGAGAGCAGGCTGGAATGTGCATTATTCACACATATTAAATTGCTGGATTGTCTTTGTTTGCTGGAATCAGTCAGTGTACCAACTGCACAACCATAGCTAGCTGCAACATATGCATAAATCAGGTGTGTTATCTTATTTCGGTCTCATACTAATTTTCTTGTATCCAAATCTCCATGAATTAAACTTAAACTGGGAAACTGGGCCACCACTAAAAATTTGCTTTGCATTAAATCTGACAACACCATCAGGGAAATGGAAGAGTAAGAGTTGATGACAGTCAATGTTCTGCTTGATTAGAGTCTCATGTCTTTATGGTAATATTTTTTAATTAACCTAGAGGAGATTTATTGGCGATTTTATTAAGCTAAGAAGATATAAAATGTTGCACCTTTAATGCTGTGAAAATGGCTGACAAGTCTGCTGCTGCTGGTCTGGTGATGGCAGCCATTAACATGTCATTACACCAGCAATATCAGTAATACAGGGGTGGGCCGAGTGTGTGTGTGTGTGTGTGTGTGTGTGTGTGTATGTGTGTATGTGTGTGTGTGTGTGTGTGTATGTGTGTGTGTGTGTGTGCAGGGGAGGGTGATGGACTTTGTTACCATGGGAATCCTGACTCAATGGGATGGGAGGAGAGCATCAATCAGACCTTTAGTGTGTGTGTGTGTGTGTGTGTCTGTGTGTGTGTGTGTCCATTTACCAACCATCACTCTGGTTTTAATAAAGCTCGGGCAACAGAGGGGTGATGTGTCAGGGGCGGAGTGTGTGTGTATATGTGTTTGCAGATATGTCCATACAAACTATCATGGTATTGATAGTGCATGTGTTTTTGTGTATATGACCACACATTCACATGTTCTCCATCCTCAGTGTGTATGTGTGTGTGTGTGTGTGTGTGTGTGTATGGTATGGGGGGGGTGTGACTTATGTGTTCCTGTCCTGCTAAAGATCCATCTGACCACAGGACGTTCAAGGACACACGCCTACTGACTGGTGTGTGTGTCACTGCGAGGCCAAACGAGAGATCAACACTTTTTCACCAAACGACAGACAGAGTTTATGAAAGTCTGTTTTGAGGTAAACCTGTAGCCTTTATTTGTGTAAATTTAATATATTCAAGACAAATGTTGATTTTATTTGCAAAAAAATTTAGAGCGACCCCCACAAGAAGGAGTACATTTTGATTAATTAGTCACTTGCATGCTAAATATATGTATTTCCTTCTCTCAATTTAGTAATTAAAACTCTCAAATGAGTGGATAATTGGTGCTTGTGGGCTACTAAATCAAACCCTCCCTTTACTTAATTTAGTCCCTCAAATTAACAGCTTAATTCATTTGTCTGTATTGTCGCCACAGACTCACTGCAGGCCTCTTAAATTTGATAGATGTATCTCATTAACATCACATATGTTCTGTGGACATTAAGTTAATAATTTTAGGAAATCTGCACCATCATCATTATATTTTTTTATGGCGGATAATACAGCAAAATCTTTAACCTCGTGAATTATGTTTAAGGGAAGTTAGAAATAAAAGTTGTGTTAAAAAACCGAAATCAGAAGTGAATGTGTGTGTGACTGTATAAAAGTGCAAGATCAACATAAACCTGGACTAAACCCAAGTCAGTAGAAGCTGGTATTTTGCAGGAAGATCTCTCTTCTCTTTCTAACTGTCTTTTTTATAATTTCTTTCACTTTTCATGAACAATGGAGTCAAATATTATGGATGTCTTCCAGGAGAAACTGTAAAAATGTGCATTGTTATTCCCATATTTTAACATTATCACGTCCCCTCCTCTCTTTTCACTCCACCTTCAACTGTGGCCGTTCCTAACAATTATAAACATTTTGGATTTCCAACATGGTCGGATGACACGTCTTACTAACTAGACTCAAAAAACTCTTTTGTCTTAGGTCAGGGGCTCACGTATAACATAAAAACTTCCACCCATATAAAATTATAATTAAAGACAAACAATTCCATAACTAAATAAGAGAAGGTGTGCAAAGCTGTAGTGACAGTCTATTTGGTCTTGTTTTAAATAGATATTGCAGGGGGAATAAAACAGTTTTTGTGAGTTCTCGTTTTTCCCCAGAGGTGCTTTGAAGCAGCGGCCTGATGGAAGTGGCCATAAGGACTCTGCCTTTCTTTTTACCGCGTGACTGTGAAGGTCTAAATGTTGGGTTTGAGCAGTGCCGGCGATTATTGTTTTATGGTTGAATATTGTTGATTTTCTCTCTGATAAAGTTGTACAAGGATGCCATATTAAGTTTTTTTTTTTTCTTCGTTATTATCAAAAAAGGCAACACCGGCCATCATCGTACCCTAACTTAGTGTTTTCGTTGCATAAACCACATGTGAACGTTGTCTTTGGTGTTTCCATGAAGCTGTTGAAAATATCTGGATGAAACGTGTCTGCATCTTTGTTTGGCCAGTTATCTAAAAAGAGATGAGGCAGACGCTGACCTGCTGAATGCAGACAGAATGTAAAGTACATCACCAGCAGATAACCGTTTTAATGGTGAATTTGTCCTTTAAGTGAAGCCATTTCTCCCACTGAGGTATTTGGTGGCAGGCCATCCGACCATTTTAAGGGCACCTTCATCAAGGCGCTTCAATTTACCGGGCGGCTGCAGTGGAGGTGACAGCGCTTCATTACACCACGAGCTAACCTCAGAGTCGAGCCTCGGGGTCAACTATTGATCCAATCGGTTCATTCTGAACGTTTATCTTCCCTGGCGGCGCCGCACGCTTCCCACGTCCCTCCTTCCGCGCCCCAGCTCTCTGATTGATCGCCACCTGATCGCTAACCAAACCAAACGCAGTGATTTTCCATCAGTCAGTCCATTGCTGAAGTGGACAGGTCAAGATCTTTTCCTTTCTGAGACAAAATGCTGGGCTGCTGCGTGCAGAGTGGGCGTCATCAGAGGGAAAAGAGGCTGCAGTGTCTGTGTATTGTTTTCTCAGTCAAAAGAAAATGGTTTGACGGTTTGACAGTCATTTATGTGCGGAGTGAGTTTACAGAGCCTTTGGGCCTTTCAAACCTGTAATTTGGAAAATGCATGGGTGTCACTGAAGAAACCACTTGTTTTTCTATAAAACACTGAGTAAAGTTGTCTTATTAATCGAGCGTATTGTGTCTTTTTGTCATTTCTTCACATTGACTTGGTTTGTTTGGGGGTTTTAGTTAGATATTCGATATATTCAACTGTCCTCGGTTGTCTGTGATACTTTACTTTAAGTGTTTTGGGGTTTTGTCTTAAAGTACAGAGTTTACTGTAGATTTAAATATATATTGAACT
Source organism: Micropterus salmoides (assembly GCF_014851395.1). Lineage (NCBI taxonomy): Eukaryota > Metazoa > Chordata > Actinopteri > Centrarchiformes > Centrarchidae > Micropterus > Micropterus salmoides. Next base: position 51,190,399 of record NW_024040040.1, on the reverse strand, counting down.
CACACAAGGCCGTTTTAAAAAGGAAAGACAGAATTTTGAAAGTGATGTTAATAATCGCCAAAACCAAGTAGGAGAGCAGCAATATAGGTTGCATCACAATCAGTTATTAAAAGTACCATTCTGGTATATCTAGACATGTTAAATACCCACTATTTTTACTCTCAAGTTTTTGACTTGGTTACAGCCGAGAGATAATCCATAAAGTGAATGGTTAATACTCCAGTTGTGGTCATGTTTTTGCCCTAAAAACCACAAATTACTGTTACTATGAGGATTATCACTTTATCTGAGCAGGTGTGTAATCATTAAAGTTATTCTTGGATAGGACCCCCCCCCCGTCTCCCTCCAACCACACAGGACAGACTGCAGTGTGATGAGATTAAATTCAAGGAGAGCGGATTCAGCAGTTAGAGCAAACAAACATGACATTTACAGTGAAATGTCCAAAATATTTGAAACACCTCCTGCTTTTCTGAGGGAAAACCAGTGATAAGCCATTAAACTTAAATCCTAAATTATTACAATGAAGATACCAGATAAGACAGCATTTAGTAAAACTCCCAATACAATATAAAAATAAAGCATAAATGTATTTAAAAGTATTTACTTAAAAACTAAAAGTACAGAATCAGCAAAATGTTCTTGTTAAGTCCTTAAATATTATTATATAACATTTAGATATATTTGATTATTTTACTGGTACACTGTGTAGCCTCTTTACATTGAATCCCTGTTTGTTTTAGCATTGCTTTCAATATCTTATTGATTACTTTTATGGCTCCAGATTATATTTTACACTTTTTAATCATGAACTATTGTGTAGTTTCAGGTCTTAAGGCAGGGGCCTTTTGGCTCACCCTGAGTCCAGGCTGAAAACTAAAGGGGACAGAGCTTTTTTTGTCAGGGCTCTGGAACAACCTGCCCGGGGAAAAAAGGCTGTCTGAGTCAGTGTCTTCTTTTAAGTCTCCTCTAAAGAGCACTTTATCAGAAAACCTATCCGGATTATATCTGAGCTGCCTGCTTATTTTATTATCTTTCTTTCTCCCTCATGTATTTTATCATTCACTGTGGTATTTCACTTCACCTTTCTGTGAAGTGCTCTGTAAACAAAGGTTGTAATAATTGCACATTTTTATATTGTAGCTGGTCATTTTTACTAGTTGTTACACTACTGGGTAGGTTCATGATAAAGCATCATATTTTGTGATTATGTATTTATCTATATAATGTAATTAGTGGAGTAAAAAGTACAATATTTTGTTATATAGTGGAGTGTAAATAAAACAAATGTCAGAAATCAAAAGCACTTGAGTAAAATACATAATGACTTTGATTGACATGAGAAACATGAACTTGCATCACTGCCCAGATTTATTTTTTGATCCACCCATACTTCTGCTTATTAAGTGTATTAATGATATATGATGCTGCAGCCTGAAGTTTGTTTTTTCTTTCTTTCTTCGGCCCAATCATTCGGACTGACAGCACAATGAGACAAAGTTCTGTAGTTAGAGAGCCGAGTTTCTCCTTACTTTGCAAATGTGTCTGAGTTTAACAAATGCCTGTCTGCTTAGCTGACTTAAAATCATACATTTTCAAGTATATGTACCTCAACTGCAGAGACAGGCTTGTATAAGTGTTTATTTTTAATTCCATAGCCTTAATCCCACCAGTACAACAGAGTCATGTCAGACTCACCACCCTGCTGACTTTCTGTTTTGAACTCACATGCTGATTAATTCCACCCTGTTCTACTTTGCACTTCTTTTCCTGCACAGATGTTTCACATTAAAAGCCTTCCAGCAGCTGAAATTACATAATCACTCTCCTTTTCTGGTGGGCTTTTAATTTGAAACACGAACGGGAAGTATTGATTGTACTGTAGCATGACACCAAATAAAGCTAAGGTCTGTTTCAGATGTTTTTGAGGCCTTTCCTCGAATTCGTAGAAACCTGAATCTTTTCTTAAATATCTGTACCAACTCAAATTCATGTATCATCTATTAACCTGCAACATTTTCTACTGTATTACCTCTTTCCTTTTCATAATTCAAATGGGTTTGCTTTCTATTTTCAGTATTTATTAGGTTTTCTTTTTTATTGCCTCTTGATTTGTGAAATTTAAAACTACAAATAGGTGAATGAGAGGCTTACACTTTGTAATCCATACAGATATCGATGAACATGCTAAGATACTTGTGAAGCCCTGGGAGAAACTTTATAATGTGTGAATATTGTGTGTGTGTGTGTGTGTTTGACTCACGCCATGACGATGACGCTAAAGTCGAGCCAGTTCCAGGGGTCCCTCAGGAAGGTGAAGGGTCCCACACAGAAACCCCTCGCCAAGATCTTTATGAGAGACTCGAATGTATAGATACCTGTGAAGGTATACCTGAGAGAGTGGGGGGAATGAAAAGAGAAAGGGAGGGCATTAAGAGAAATAGAAGTAAAAAGAATAAGGTCAACAATGGAGAGGGAAGAGGAACGAAGAATTCGGGGGAGATAAATGGAAATAAAGGAGGAAGGAGACAGAAACAAAGGGAAGAGAGGGAAAAAGAAGAGAGAGACAGAGAGGGGAGGGAACAAAGACAAATGTTAGGAGAGAAATGTTAAGGACGAACAGAAACGCCAGGAGGAGGAGGCGGAAAGGAGGATGAGAAAGAGGGGAGAAAGGAGAAGAGAGAGAGAGAAAAGCAGGATTATTATTCATAGAATCAGCAGAGCCTCGACTTGCAGCCAAACATCCTTCACTTATTTATTTTGTCCCCAGAAACAAGTTTGACCCAACAGGGTGTCAACTCAAGCGTACAAAGACAGACAGACAGGAGGGAGGCAGTCACGTCAGCAGCAGCCGCTGGAAACCAGTGCTGAAATACTTTCAAGGGTCACAAAAATACACATTTTCACCAGTCCCCCTTGTGGTATCAAGGTATTAATATAGTTTAAGTGGCAAAGTTTTTAAACAACATTTTAAGACAATCCTAATTTTCATGGGGAACAATTTTCTGCAACAACACATCCTCATACCTAAATAACAAAATAAGTCAATTATCAAGAGTCATATACGACCATTTCCAAAACTACTTATATGCCTTTAAAGAAAATTACAACGACATATATGAACGTTCATGTACTACCAGCGTTTACAAATTACATAAGTGACATTTAACACGTGGTGAATATTGTGGAGCAAAACCACTTGGTTAGGTTTAGGAAAAGATTATGTAAGTCACCTACAAAATGTTATTTACCTTAAAACCTGTCACCTTTGACTTTCACCCTGGGTCTCCTGAGTTAAAATGGCATTAGTCTAAAAATAAGCTTTACACTTTGATCACCACAGTTTGTGCAGAATGATCAGCCAAATTTCTCCCTCTGAACTGGTCTCCCTCCACCCTGCCTCATAAGTTCCTTTCTTTGTCCTGGATGCCTTTGCACCATCAGACCACAGTGTACTGGCATCTCCTGGCAGCACTACATTCAACAGCAGTTAGACAGTGTGTGGGAATCCCCTCCCAAAGTTGACTGAGCTTTGACTGAGGGATACAACTGGCCAAAGACAGACAGACAGGTGTACTTACTCCAGGTATTTGGCCCAGTACGCCGGCTCGGACATGGCCATGAAGCAGCAGTTGGTCAGGATGGTGCACATGATGAACAAACTGAACAACGTGAGCAGGTTAAGGAAAAAGGAGGCTTCACATTATATTCACACCTGCAGTAACACCACATACAGCACACGATAGAAAGAAAAACAGAATGTGTCATTATATTATTATGCAGGAATCCCAAGAGTCACACAGGTGGTGTGTGTGGTAGTCGCACAACCTCTGCAGCGCAAAGGGATTCAATTCCAGTTACAATGCGTGCAAGAAACTCACAATGACAAAAGCAGCCCTCTCACAACATTTTAATGGAACAAATCCACAATCTGTCCCTTAGTTCTAACCAACCATGCATCAAAATGAAATTAGAGATTAAAAAATGTCCCTCCAGGAAGTTTTCTCTGGCGGCAGGACTTGGGGGGTGACTCTAGATATGTTCAGGAGCCCATTGTCTCATAATCCATCTTGAATTTGGGATCAGGTGGAGAAATAATTTACTGGGTAACACCTGTCACAAAGTACTAAATATTATATAAGTAACAGTCAAGAAAACACGTCATAAAAGTCCGAAGTTTGACCTGCTATTACCTCAAATTTGTGAAACACTTTTTATAGTTTGTTGCAAAGCAGGTGACTGGGGTTTAGCACAGAGGACAAAAATTGCTAGAAAGAGAATTCGACAGTCGATTGAGTGTACTTTTCTGTGATTTACGGCTCTTAGTCACTGTGGAGAAGAGCACCAAGTCAAATGTAAAATGGAAATGTCGTCAGTGTAATGTTGGCGATCGAGCAACTGAAGCTTTTATGACTTGCTCCCTCATTGTGAGTCTCTCTGCAGAGTGTCAGCTAAGCGCCTGAAATGTAAATGTAAAAACGTCTCTTTTTGCCACAGTGTGTGTGTGTGTGTGTGTGTGTGTGTGTGTGTGTGTGTGTGTGTGTGTGCGTGTGTACCGACTACATGCCGAAGTGATTTTACATGAGCTTTTTTTTTTTTTTAAATACCTTTCACTGATTTCCCATTAGGGCTAAATAAAGACGAAGTGAACTGAAAGGCTGCGCCAAGTTAGCATGTGTTCCCCTCCGATGCCTGCCACATTCAATACAGCAAATTAATATGCCATTAACAGCACCAAATTGGAGAAAAGGCCCACTCTTGTCTAATCATCAAATAGAGGGAGCAGAAACTTTCCGAACTGTCAGAAGGCAGCAATGCATGTTAAATATCACCTTCACCTGCCACGTTCAGCACGATACACGCGATGAGGTGGGAGAGACTTTGTGAGACCTTGCTCTGCTGTCAATCACAGCTATAAATGAATCATAATTATTGTAATTTGGCAGTAGGAACATACTCCCCGTGTGAAAGCGACGAAAAACTCCAGCTGAAAGTTGTTTGAGCTGCAGGCTAATTGTTGATTGAGTGCCGGCTGTAATGATGTTGCTGGAGCGCGGTGGCAGGCGGCGAGATAATATGGTTACCGATTGACAAACAACGCAAATGTCCCCCCGCCGCCGCCGCCGCAGAGCCAGGAGCTAATTATGCCTTAATGATAGCCCTGCTGTTGTGGACCTCCCAGGCCACCATACCAGTAATGTCATTACACCTCCCACATCTTCCACGGGACCTACCTTCCTCTCGCTCACCTTTTTACTCCCTCTTTCTTTCAAACATGTGCGTCTTCCTTGTCTCCATCATTCAGGAGTCAGGACTGGGACAGTGAATCACTTTAAATGTTTTCATCCCAAATCAAATCCTTTCAAAGCTCATTTCTCACAGGGCAGTGGAGCTGCTCCGCTGTCTGCTTTTATTTTAAAAGAAGAGCAGGGAGGAAACATGTCTGGATCAATAGCACAAACCTAGAGAGGAAGGACGCAGGGATCAGGATTTTCATTTTTGATTAAGTTGCCGATTATTTAGAACAGATCATTATTATTTAATATAAAGATTTAAAGACATACATTACATGGTGTGTTGTCTGTACCATTACAAAAACATAATGCCAAAACAGCACTAATGCATCGCTAACATGCTGACAATGCAACGCTAACACAGAGCTAAGTTAATGATACATCTTTACTGTTCAATCACAGCACCGACAGAATGCTAACAAAATGTTGACACAAGGCAACCATCCAGAAAACAGAGCTGTCAACCTAAGTCATAAAAATTAGGTTACTGCACTGGAATTGCTAAAAGTTTTGGCCTGGTCTAAACCTATAGCACACAAATCAGACAGCTAACATATTCAAATACTGGGTCATTTTAATCGTCCGCATTAAGAAACCAGACTTGCATTTCAGTTGGAGTTTGCCTAAACATATTTATGACTCGACTTAGACTTCCTCTAAACTAGGACCAGGACTTCTGGACTTGAGGCTTAATTTGACATTTTTACAAGATGCCTTTTGAGATGCATCATCATCATAGTCATTACATTAATCGACTTGACTCTGACTTCTCTTGGTTGACTCGGATTTGCCCTGAGAGACTTACAAATAGCTCTGGCTAAAAAAAAAACAACAACACATCACTCCGGTAACACAATGGTTACACTATTTTACACAATGTTTAAAAACCTCACGCAAACCCAACACAGCAACTCGGTGCCACCTCAGCAACAAAGAAACAACAACAACATGAAGTCAGCGAGTTACAGGCAACATCAATTGAACCCAGCGACACCAGAGAAGCTCCAGAACAACTCGGAGACAAATCACACACACGATGCGACACAGCTGGAGGCTGTAGTGCAGCTTCGAGGTGTCGATGATGGATTAGCATGGTCCCTGAGCAATGCCTCATGGGACACAAAGTCCACTGTGTGACCTCCAGAAGAAAGGGTAGTCAAACGTTGTTTTCTGTCAAAAAAAACTACAGGTAGTGTCGATACTGATCACCTGAGAGAGACAACACTCAAACTTTGATAACAGGACTGACTGTGTGTGTGTGTGTGTGTGTGTGTGTGTGTGTGTGTGTGTGTCATTGTCAGCTTGTCATTGTGGCGCCAGCGTGGTCGGGGCATAAATCCAGAACACACTTGATCTCACACACACACTTATATAAAAACACTCATACACAAACACACACACTAAAATTCCACTTCAACACCACAACTTGTACTCTTACAACAACCCCCCCCCCCCTTCAACACACACTTGTTCTAATTTTTGTTTTGTCTCATTATAACACACACTCAAACAAACACACACCTAGCACATCAGCAGCGCCACACCTCCGTTGCCGACCTCTTCGCCCACTTATCCCCCTGACAACAGCAGCGTGTCCGCCGGCTCGACATCTCTCAACACCAGCAGCCGCTTCCCAAATAAAAATAGATGAGTGTGAGGTGAGGGGAGGGAAGGAGGGAGGGGTGTCGAGGGGAAGGCTGTTGAGTTTTGGGTGTGAAGTAATTTCTGTCATGTTGGCTTGGCGTCTGGAGCCCAGAGCGGACGGAGCTGGAGTATGGCATGGGACGGGTGACTGGCCAAAATCCCATAGCTGGAGCCTTTACATTCAGGACTCATTGAGGGTTTCCCACATCATCATTCACTCAATCAGCCTGAGGCGTTTACACGTGATCACCTGGAATACCATGTTCCCTTGATGGTGAAAAGGAAAATTTAACATATACTCAGCGCAGATTTCAAGATTTCATTTCTTTTAGCGCTCTACTGTCAGTTAGAATTATGTTTGCTGAGAAATTGCTTCAACTAATTTGCTGTCAAACGTTTTAACTATTAGCACAGTAGGTGAGGAGGAAATCTACTTTCTGAGTCTGCGTTGAGTTGAAGTAAATCAATTTCATTGAGAGTAGAACCTGAACGTCGACTCCCAACCAAAGATTTATTCAATTCCCAAACTCAATAAAAACAATACTTAGAAAATGTGAAACAATTTCCAACAACTTCTTTACCGCTCATTATTATGAACCAATGCCATGGCACTTTGTAATACTTAAATAATTAAGCTTAAACATAAAGTCTTCATACGGAGCGTGTAACTAGTGTACATAGCCGTCCAACAAGTATGAAATGCTTTTATTTATTTTTAAACACAACCACGCATTATTGGACATTGACTCACTTTGACGTCTTTGGAGACAGAGTTTCGTTTGCGTCTTCAGAAGTTAGTTTTTAGACCAAACTTCCTTTAGAGATGAGGATTAAACAGAGGGATGTCTTCGCAGCGTACCAACACGAGTGTAAAAAACACAATGAACTAAACCTGGCTGAGATTTTTTTTAGACAACTTTGAGTGGCTGTAGGTCAAAGGTCAGGGGTCGGAGCTGGACAATTACTTTAACTGCACAGTTTGTATATTCACCTGTTGCGTGTGTGCGTGTGTGCGTGTGTGCGTGTGTGCGTGTGCCCTGGCAGGCACCACCTTGATGGCAAATATTTACTGGTCATGTTTATAGCTAGCAAGACAGCTTAAGATGGTTTAGAAATATGAACGACAGGATGAGCTGATTCATAAGCACACACACACACACACACACACACACACACACACACACACACACACACACACACACACACACACACACACACACACACACACACACACACACACACACACACACAGTCATTTGAGTAACAAATACTGGAATATGAACATTATTTGGCCTGTAATCACTGCAATAAATGTATTTTGATACATGTAAAAAAAAATATATATTTTAATATTCAAACATTCAAAGTTTGCATTTATATTTATCTCCCCTTATACTTAACATAACCACATCAGAATTATTATTATATAATTATTAATGGAGGAAGAAAATATATCAGTTACATTATTTTTCCTCACAACCTTAAACAACCCCTTCATTTTTGGCTGCTTATCTTCTGTTTTAATGAAAGATTCAGGTGGACAACTACCTTAATGTGAAAACATCTTATTTGTCAGTATATTTTTTTAAGATTGTTTTCCATTAACGCATAAATTCAGTGAGTGTCATTACTCATCATGTTGTATACAACTGAAGGTAATCAGGTTTCATTTAATACACGTTAGATATGTTTAATGGGTCATTTCACATTAATAAACCATTAATAACCCAGAAAAACTGCACAAAAAGCACAAAAAAGCCTCCATTACTGGTGATTACATTTTTTTTTAATCCCATGACTAACCCTTACTGTTTCAAGACTTTCAATTATTGATAAAACTGTAAACACTGCCAAGCCACAGCCAGTGTACACAAAACTTCAGTCTCTCTCTCTGTGTCACTTACACATTAACACAAGTGTACAAAGACACAAACAGCACTCTGTTGACACCCTTTTCTTTCCGCTTTAAGGATATCTCATAAAGCTACAACATTACCATACAATTACTACTAATGTAATTTAAAAATAATGTGTTCACAGCCGTAATAAAACATTAAAACAAGATACTCCAGTGATTCAATGTTGTACTAGGGAGTAGAGCGAGAGACAATCAAAATAGACTGATTTAAAAAATCATTATCATCATTAGTGTTTTTTCTTGATTCCTTTTGTCAACAAAATGCAACACAACTTTGACAAATGCTTGTAATACTGTTCAAGAGTCCAAGGACACATATCCAAATTACTTGTTTCACTTAACCACCATTCCAAAATCCAAAGACTTTCCGTTTTCTGTCGTATGACTGACAAAAGCATCAAATTCTAACATTTAAAAAGCTGACAGTAAAAAATATTAATTGATTTTCAAACTAGTTTCCGATTCCTTTTAGTCAAAAGACTAATCGATTAGTTGATTAACTGTTGCAGCTCTAAAAAGTGCCGAGATGCACCTTTTCGTAGACCCCATCTGCCTCGGAAACACCCACATCTTTTTAATTTCAAACCTCCAGCACGCAAGCCCAAGACAATATGCCTCTCATGATATCAGGGTCTCTTCTCTCATCTGAACATCTGGTGGCTGGACAGTAAGAGAGCAACCTTCAGAGAGCCAGTGGAAACTGCACTTTTGTGACTATGAAACATTTATTCATGTGTACAATCAACACTTAATGGTTTCTGAGGATGTTGTTTGTGTTTTGGTGTCTTAGTAACTGCAAATCTCCTTCAAAATTCCACCATTCACTGTCACTTCAGGCCTGTGCCGATGTTACACAATGCAAAACAACATGATGGGTGATGGGATTAACCACTGCAAAGGCTTCAGCAGCCTGCGGTGTTGAACCACCCAGCCTGACTCTATTTGTTTACATTATCACCCTAACTGCCATCAGGCTGGCCTGGGTGCTTACACACAGCATCCTTCAGCACACACTGAGCCCCTCCAGGCTGCCTCTGACCTCCCTGCAGCCATTATCCCACAGTCAGTAGTAGATCATAACACAGCTAGGACATCATGCGTCATACATACAGTAGCAGTAGTAGTGTTTGTGGAAGGATATGAGTGGACCAGGATTTTGATGGCGATTCTGCGGATGGGGTGGAAAGGGCTGAAGATGTAGAGAGCTGATGTGGCACTGAAACGGAAGATGGCCTTCCCTTTGTTCAGGACTATGAAGGTCTGCAACAAAGACAGAGAGAGAAAAAAACATTTATTACACATATATTTTATATACATAGACAAACCCGACAGCAGATTTTTGTGTTGCACCTTATAGAGCCACCGCCATGTCGCGGTGGCAAAGTGAAACTAAACAGATTTACGCTGACAGAGAAAGCAGAGATGTTTTGGTTGTTCAGTTTCAAAGCACTAGGGTTAAACTTCTCAGGTCTCAGGCTTTAGTGGAAAACAACGTACCGCTTGTGGCCAACCTCTGCAGTGTGGTTGTGAAAGTGCCGTGTGGAGTAGCTCATTAAATCCAGCAGCAACATGCTAGCTTGTGATTTAAATCATTACACCCCATGATAACTTGCATTGTAATCAGAAGAAATGCAACATTTCATAAAAATCTGAAACACATGACACTGTAACCTGTACTGTAAATACTGCTCACCATCGGCATCTTGTTGGCAGATCGCTTGGTCTTTAGTTCGGGCCCATTCATGTTCAGTCCTATCTCAGCAAGCCGCTTAGAATGTGATCGAAACATGAGGATTAAATAATAATAGAGATTTAGAAAGTGGAATGAATTTCATGGAGCAGAGGCTTGTGGCTTTTCGTTTTCCGCAGTTTCAGTTTTTTGTTGCAGCAGCTGATTACAGCACAGCAGAATGAAAGAGGTCTAGCTATCTCTTACAACTGGACTAAATTTCGTTGAACAGTTTGTTGTGCATTAGCCACACTAGTCACGGCTGTAGTTGCGGCTTTACGCACAGCGGTTTGAGGAAGTTTGCCATAACGGAACGTGAAACAGAGTTGCAGTCTTTAATGAAATCAGAGATTTCGTTCCCACCTCTCTGCACTGTCCGGCGAGTGTCCAACTTTTTAAGGGACCAGCTGGCTGAACACACTAATAACCAGGACGTCAGAGAGAAATCGTGAACTGACTCTGGCAAAGGCTGTGGAAACAGCATTCCAGATCAAGTCTACAGCAGGACTAGAAACTCAGCCAGCTAGATTCAGGGGCTATGAGGTTACTTCTGAACATTTCCACTATCTGGCAGCTCTTCCTGCCCTGGATGCCAATTTCGACAGCTATGGAAACCCAGAATTGGCACAGTAGCCATAACAGCCTTCTCTATTTGCTAAGGGACCGAGGCTTTCTTATCATAGACCTTCCAAGTGTCCAACCTTATGGGTACGGACTTGTTCTGTGCTTGGGGTTCTCCATCTAGACTGCCTCACTGCCTTTAACCACCAGCCCCTCCTCAACCCAGAGCTGCGACCAGTCAAAGCCAACTTTAAAGCTTTTTTCGCTCCACCCACATGCCTGTTAGCCTCGGCACTGGACATGGACTTCTGGCTGTTCAGTCGCTGTTTGCCAACCCAGGGAGAAGCTCACCTCGCCACCAGTGCTTGCACATTTTGGCCTGGGGAGCCCCACAGTTCTGACCTGTGATGCCTCCAATTGTAGTCAGGGTCTATGATCCCTCACTATTGCTGAACAGAAGAATTCTGTAGGGGAGCAGGAGGTGAAGCCTAGCGTCTAGGTATGTGAGCGGCTGTACATGTACCTGTACGGGCAGCACTTTCACGTCAGACGGTTTAACGCTTGTAGATTTACAGTTATGACCTTTACTTTATTGACATTTAATGGCCATATTTTCAACATATGACCAGTTTCACAGGATCTTTTGGACCAATTTCCTGTCAAAGTTAATTAAAAATGTCTTTTAAAATCTTTTATATACATTACAGTGTAATACATGGATCTACAAGTTGCAATGAAGTAATGGCGTCTTACTCTACTTTCGCCTAAAACTAGGATTTATCTGTATGATATTAGGACACTTGGGCAGCACTTCCTACTAAGGCACGCTTTACAAAGCATTTCTAAATGGTAACGAATGGCTACTAATGAATTAATTAGTTAGAATTAATTTAGGGTTGCTAGGTTGTAAAAAAGATCTATTAAAAGGTGTTTATGCTTTTTATCTAATAATGCAGTAATTCATTAATGATGCATGAAAGGTTTCTGTCATCAGGTCTGCAAACAATAGTAAGTAATTAATAAAAGCTTTTATTTATTTACTTATGTTTACAATAATCCATTCGATCTGAAGTTGGAAATGTTAATAAGTTGTTAGTATAATTTGTTTATGGGGGAATTTTTCACAACATCACAACCCTGGAGTTGTTATTAATGGCTTGTAACTGATCTATAAAGCCAGTATTAGTTATTAGAAAGTGGTACAATCGTGTGTTATTAATAATTTGATGTCTCTCATCCCCATCCCAGTGTGCCAAGGGCACCTGGCTAAGCCGATTTCTTCAAACTTGCAGAGTATGTTTGCAGGATATCAGACAGAATTGTAACCTCCATCTTCAGTCTGACATCACTGCCTCCAATCTGATTTCTATCTAATGTCATTTAAGTTGACACTGACACCAGCATATTTTTTTACAAGTGGAGAAGTAATAACAAACTATGATGGTAACTATGTTGGGCGATATTAATAAATTATCCCTGGTCAGTGTTGTTAATACTCCTCCAAAAATGTGACAATAGCGTTAGTCCCACACATGGCGCTGATTGGCTAGTAGTTGGTTAGGCCGCTTTCATTGGATAAACACGTTTTCAACCGAGAAACTCTTGTTTCATGTCATGATACCAGACCAAAATCAGAAAACTTAATGGAGGGGGCGGAGTCAAAGGTCTGGACCATGGCAAAAAGTATGTCTCTTAGTTGGGTCGGATTGAGCTCGCATCACGTACCCACCACAAACATACTGCTCCAGAATTAGTTTGTGACCGTACCGAGACCACTTCCTCTAAAGGGTCTTGGTACGGTTATTTTGGTCCGCACTCGAGTACGATTACTGAGTTCAGATCGGCCCAAATGAGTCTTAACAAGGGGGAAAACTGACCAGAGTCGGATTCAAAAGGACTGAACAACGCAGGTTTGAAATGCCCTAAAACAGGAAAGAGATTGCAGGAGAAGGAAGACAAAAAAGAGAAGGAGTGACAAGAACCATGGTCACATATACCAGGCGTAAACATGGACTGAGAGTTTTAAAGGGATCTAGACAGAACAAACATGACAAAGACAAACTGTGGAGGGGAAACACTCACTCGGTCACCTCCCCTCTGGTCATCAGTGAAGTAGGCTATCAAAGAGTCAATTTATCTTCCAGGGATTCTCCAACAGGAGTGACAGGGCATTTCCAAAAACCTTCACCCACGAACACACACAGGCAAACATGCTCACACACTCTCTCTGGGTTACCTACCCTCTTGTTTTTGAAGTAGTATGGGTCGATGTCTTCCAGGGGAACGCCCACCAGATGAGACGGGATGTCGGCGAAGATGCGCGGCAGCTGTTTTCCTGCCTCCAGGTCAGGCCGGGGCCGGGGGACCACCACATCGCCCAGGTCCTGACACACACACACAAACATAACATCACCACAACATCACCAGCTCCCGAAATATCTCACAACTGTCTGCTGAAGCCGCCTTACATCTTCTAATATCCTAGTTGTGTTTGTCAGGAGAAAGAGACTGACTACAGGATTACACAGGGAGAGACGAGAGTTCGGAGAGGACAAGACTGACAATGTGTGAGTGTGATACAGGTCTGTGTGTGTTTACCTCCTGGTATTGTTTGTTGCGTCGGGCCTCCTCCTGGGAAATGCGCTGCTCGATGGCCGCCAGGGAGTCCGGCGTGAAGCGCTGAAAGCTCTCTGGTCCCATTGGAAACACACAGCCAGCCATCTTCTCATCCTGATCCTGCTGCAGACTGGCCCAGTATACCAGCTGCACACAGAGAGAGAAAAGATAAATATATAACTAATAGCAAATAGCAATAGCAAAAAATCTATAGCAAACTTTGCATAAAGAACCCCTCTAAAACGGACACTTTACATATTGTAATATACAGTACAACGTCAACTTTCCCTCAAGCAGCATAGTTTCTGTGTACTCCAGAGAGTCTCTTCCTACATTAGCCAGAGTACCTTTCAACAAACTCAGACAGAGTTGTTGGAACTACTAGGACACGATGTAGTTTCAACAAGGGCCCTCCATCAAATTATTAAATTTTGTATATGTGATCGCAATGTCACTTGTTCAGTTCAGGCCAGACACCTTCATTGCATGTCACACCCCTCTTTCTTTCTTTCACCCTGCATTTCCTGTCTGTATCTCCACAGTCATAATCAAATAAAGGCAAATGCCCCCCCCAAAAAAATTTAAATGAAATAATTTTTTTATCAGCCTATTTTTTTTTTTCTTTTTCTAAACCTCTGTCAAGAGTAAAACTAGGTGGATGGAAATGTATCATGGGTAACGTCAAAGATCCTTTAACAGTTGTAAATTAGACAACTAATACAGAATGTGACAGACTTGGAATTATTCCAATTTTTCTCTACACTGGTTGCCCATTTGGGATTGATTTAGAGATGTATTGTTTACTTTATTACTTAGTTTAACTTTCAGGGTTGCTCTCTTCTCACCAACCTGTGAGCGTGGACTGATTTAACTGCTGGGCTGCTGTCAACCCCCAGTTCCTCCCACTCTATGCAATGTGTGCAGTTTCTACAGAACAGTGTCGGATCCCATGGTTTGCTTGTTGTAATTTGATTAAATACATTAGTTTAGGATTATTCAACATGAGAGCACATAACAATATTGATCAACGTAAAGCTCAATTCTGTAATATTCTCTGTTGATATTGTCATGAATTGGTCATTTCCACACACCAAACCAGTTAACACAAAGTAATCCAAAGTAACACACAAGACATGTCCTATATGGCCAAGAGTATGTGAACACACTCTCCACATAGTGTAACTTTGGTCTAGATCTGTTTTCCTGGTTAGTTCCACTAAAGGGAAATGTTAATGCTCGAGCAAACAATGATATTTTAGACAAATTTCAACAGTTTGCATTTGTCCTTTTACTGTTTCAAAGCCAGCTCCATAAAGAAATGTTTTTCTTTATGTTTTGCCAGCTTGTTGTGGAAGAACTTAACTGGTCTGCCCAGAGCCCTGCCCTCAACCCCATCCAACACCTTGGGAAGAACTGGAACACTGTGAGCCAGACCTGATCACCAACATCAATGTTGGACCTCACTGATGCTCTGATGTCTGAATGGGAACAGGTTCAACATCTGGTGGATTGAGTGGAGGCTGATAGAGCAGCATGTTAATGACCATGGTGTCAGAATCACATGTTCAATAACTGTATATGGGTGTAATGTTTGAGTGTCCATTTCCTTTTGGCCTTGTAGTGTAAATGGTCCAAGGGATTAATCTGCAAAGAGACATACTGTTGCTAACATTAAGACAGAGACAGAGAGAGAAAGCCGGTCACTGATTTTATGTTGCTATATATGCATGTGTACAGTCATGTAATTATGGGATGTCCAAGTAATGGAGTTCAGGCCGACAATAGTGTCTCATTAACACTCGGAAACAGGGCGATCAAGTATAGAGTTACACTGACTATAGAATTACACAGAGAGAGACAAAAGTTCGCACAGAGCAAGGCTGACAAAGTGTGAGTGCATAACAGGTCTGCATGTGTGTGTTGTGTTGTGTGTGTGTGTGTGTGTGTTTGTGTGTGTGTGTGTCCAGACCATCTGCCTTGGATCCTAATTGAATGATTAGACAGCCCTCGTTTTTCATCCCTTCATGCATTTATTCTTCACAGCTCCCAAATCTGATTTCGGAAGTGTGTGTGTGTGTGTCCACATCAAAAGGAAAATCTAGCTCTGTTTTCCGTTCTTATCAAAAGCTGTCATCCACTCGGTCTCTCTCACACACACAAACACACAGACGTACGACAAGTACAGTAGCTCCTGATAAGCTGTTCAGTCCTGGTTTCCGTTCTGCGCTGACACTTGGTCACGTAGACACTTGTTGGTACCTCTATACTTGTCAGGACTCCCGCTGAGGTAATGCATTCCCAAAGTCGTGAGATAGATTTGAGGTTTCTCGAGATGATTAACAGGAGACAGAACTCCTTAAAAAATAAGGTAATGTAACGTTATCATAAAGCCACAAAGTCCATAGAGAGTTGAAGTGCAGTTAAAGTGCATAGAGAGATAAATATAGATAAATATTGCAAGGAAAAATTAAAAACTTGCTACCTGGTGAGACATTTAGGCCTGTTTTTGTTTTCCTAACTGTTTTTGTTTTCCTAACTGTCCATCCATCCATCTTCTGCTACTGCTTATCTGGGGTTGATATAATCTCTCCAACCAGTCCTGGGTCTTCCCCAAAGCCTCCTCCCAATTTCCCCAACTAATTTGTTTAAAAATAATTTTTTTTGTCATTGCTTGGAAAAATCGGTGTTTCCTACATCCACCCCAGTAGTGGACAAAGGACAAACCGGCTTCGAGGTGTGTGATCAGGAAGGAAACTAAATCCACGCACACTAATTAAATAAAGGCATACAAAATAACACAAATGCCAAAGATACATACAAAACGCCCTGCACATGTGCATCTCAATCATGTAACACACATTACTGACAGAAGATGAAGTCAGCTGGACTGACTTGCGCACACAAATTTAAAACTACAAAGATAAGATGACATTAGATTTAAAATTGTCTCAATGTTTCTATCTATCTATCTCTGGGAACCATTACCCAACCATCACATCTACACGCCTAATCTTAACACATGTTATACCCGAGCCCTGAAACCAACACACAGCCCTCTAAAACATGAAGACAAAATGTCCATACACTCAAAATCTGAACCTCAAATTGGTCCTCACAAAGATACTTGTACAAGAGCACACATATATTAATATATAATCATGTTGTATTCTGTCTCTAATCTTAGCTCAAACACTTTGTTGTTAGCATCTTCTGAATGAAAACTGTCAAACACACCTGTTTTATGAATGATTCATAATGCTAAATTAAATGAAGAGAGACAGCATTTGATTGGTCACACAGGTTTCTAATGTCCCTTTCAGACCACAGGACTTTCTCCAGGAACCGTCTGGCGAACGCGTACCTGCATTTAAACCAGCTAAAGTTTTAATTTTACTTCCTGGTTCTCAGATAGCAGCTACCAACCAAACAGTCAAACACAAACTGTTTTTTACAGGACTTTCAGGCACCCAGGCTAATTAAAATGAAGCTGCAACAGAAAGAGGAAGCAGAAAGAAAATACTGCGTCATATTCCTGTTGTTGTCTATTATGCAGTTATTTCTTGCCTCCATTTCATTTGCTTCTATTCCTCCTGATTGTCTTCTCATGTCCTTTCTCTTTTTACCCCCGTAAGTCTCCTCCTGACCTCATCTATTACATTTGCACCTCCACCCATCTGTACGCAACTTCTCATTCAATTCTCCTCTTCCTCACCTACCTACTACTTTCCTTTTCCACCTCCCTTTTGACTACCATACATCCTGATCTTTCTTCTCCTCTGCCTCTTCCTCTCCTTCCACCCCCCCACCCCCTCCTTTCCTTCTTTGTCTTTCCTCCTCTAACTCTTCCTTTCATTTTCCACCCCCTTCTTATCCTTTACTTCCTCATTTCCTTCCCTTCCCCCCCTGCCTTTTCACTGCTTTCACAACTTAAAGTGAAAATCTCACTCAAAATACTGTACATATAATAATACCTACATAATGCTAAATTTTCTGTACCGATGGCGTAGTTCTTTTCTTTTATTTGTTTAAACAGACCAAACTTTTGTTCTTTTATGACAACTGACAACTTCGGTGACTTCGTTTGCTGATCTTCGAGTCAAGTGGAAGAATGCTCTGAATGACGCTGTAGATAAGAATCAGAGTCGGTCTTCTCACACAGTAATCAGCCTCTGTGCTCCTCACTCACTCCTCTTCCTTCAGCTTCAGGCTGAAAGACGACTAACTGCTACAAACATCAAATTACTGAACAGACACTTTGATATCTGTCTGCATTCAGAAGCTTCCACTTTTTTTACAGACTGTTTTAATGATGTTTCTTTTTGTTTTCTTATCATTTCCGTGTCTTTGTTTTGTTGTTTGCTGCTTCTTGTGTGTTATGGCCTCAAACTGAACTCAACTGACCTATTTTGTGTTGCATTTATGTACATGTGGATTACAACATGCTTAATGTCAGTACTACTACACAGTACTGCAAAAGACAGGTTATTAAAAAAAGTATTTATTCATGAGTTGAGCCTCACCTGTGCTCACTGGAAACATTTAATTGCACTTTTTAAAAGCGTGGCAACAAAAGATACCCTAAAATGATGGTGTTACCATGAGGATCATGGTTTAGCAAAGGTTATCGATATACAAAGTGATCAGACATTTTGTTGTAGTTATTATTTCTTTCACAATGAATTTAACTTTTATCACAGCTTTTAAAACACATAGCTTTCATCTTAGTTTTACTGGAGGAAAATAACCATGAAGAAGTAGGTTTCCTCCTAATATAGCAGTCTGCTGCCTTGCTCAAGGGCAAACTTAAACTTTAATTCACTAACAACTCAAAGTGTTGATGTGTGTAGGATGAGGTACAATAACAGACTAATTTTAACAACAGACACCAAGAGTGAGAGAGTGAAGAGAAGACGTTATGAAACAGAGAGAGAGAGACTAGATGTATTTCTGGGTCAAAACACAAAACATAGACGACCCACCAACCAAACAAGTATCGCCCTGAGGAAGGACACACAAACACACACACACACACACACACACACGCAAATAAGCATGCAGAATGACACAGACAGACAGACAGACTACTAGCTTTTACAGTAATACGGGCGTCCGTGTGTGCTGTGTGTGTGTGTGTGTCTATGAACCTGCAACCACATTTTCTATATATTTCATGTTCAGACATCCACCAACCACGGTCGTGTAATTTAAACATGAATGCGGCGTATTATACATGCACCTTTATTAGCAAGCATAAAACATGTACTGCACACACAAATACACCACCTTGTTATGCCACGTCATGATGCATAAACATGCCAGCAGAATTCACAGTCTTGAAAACGAGCCGACCAAACTGCAATAATATAAAAGTCTTATTTTATCTTTAATCAGGAGAATATTTTTCTCACTCGGTCATCTGACTTCCTGAAACCATCACAGACATCACTGACTACATTTGCTGTATGATGAAGTCCCTGAATGCAACTTAGATGGCTGAGGTTTAGCCAACATCAATGAGCCGAATCTCAAAGCAGAGACGTCAGAGTCCTTAAACACACCACCAACACGAACAATTAAATCTGTTCACTCAGTATTGAAAGCGATGGATCACTGTATCGATCTGCATGTCTCCATTGTGTCTCTGCAAGTTCACTTTTATAGAAATGAACCAAAGGCCGGACGTTTAGCCGTCTGACTGCCTGTGTGTTGGCTTCAGGTTCTGCATTAAATAGAGTGTGTGGATCGAGAACCAGATCTAATCAGTCTCGCTGGTGAGCAAAGCGTGAAATTACATGGGGGAGTGATTGTTGTCGTAAGTCACAAAGTTACACAGATAGATTTGTACTGTCGAGGAAGCGAGATAATTGAAAACAAATATGATCATTACATCTTAGTAAAGTCAACAGCAACATAAAAGCTTGAATGCAACAGTGAAGTGATACAGAGTGTTCTGTTAAAAAAGCCACCTGCATGAATGTGACTGTCTGTGACTGTATGTGACTTCAGTGCTCTTCCTGAAGTAAGGTAAAGTTTTATGTAATTTGGGTTTTGTCATCTTTTTCATCAGAGTTCTGCATTTGAAGGGCCTGCACAACAAACCAACATAAAAGAGGAAAAGTGTGCATGCATGTATCCGATTGGTCAGCGCAGCGCCTTGCTGGATGTCACAAAAGTTGCAGCAGAAGTTGAACCAGATTTGAATGTTTTTGCCAGACAGCCCTGCTTCAAAAGAATCTCTCTTTCTCACACTCGGCTTTAGCAATAACTTTTAATGACATTAAACTTCTTGTGATTGAACCAAAGTTAACACACATACTGAAACTCACGCAACACTTGCACACAGACGGCTCAATAAATTTCCCATGCTGTTCACACGTTTATGCTCCAATACAAGAAAATATATTCACGCATTAACAAGTGACACATTGCCCAGATGTGCAGTTCAGTCTGGACCCAGACGTTCATCCAGACTTTGAGGAACCCAGGATGTATTTGTACAACAACAGAATGTCCTTAAAGTGAGCTGAAGCAGCGTCTGATCCTTATTTCCATTTTCTTTTTTTCCAGGCATTCATCTGCCTTGCCTGTCCTGTGTGTGTGTGTGTGTGTGTGTGTGTGTGTGTGTGTGTGTGTGTGTGTGTGTGTGTGTGTCCATGGCCATGTGCTTGGCAAAGGTGCGTGCATATTCTGTCCTCCTTTATTTCCATACCATTTCAGCTATTCATCAGATACAGTATGTGCCTGCTGTGTGTGTGTGTGAACAGAATGGCTGCACGCTTGGCTTGCTCTTTTCTCCTCCAAGCGTTTCTCCCAACCTCTGGCAAGCTACAATATCTCTCTCTCTGTTACCACATCACGTCTGAGCATTTTTGTGAAATAAGGTCAAACTACTAAAATACTTTAATCCTTTTAACAAAGCACATCCTAACTTTTTAACAGTAATGTTTCATACAACTGTAATTTATTATGTAAATATGCAGAGTAAGAAATTCAGAATTACTGAGCAAGCTGCCTGAACTGAGTCAGGCTAAAGTAAGGACTGTAACAGATGTTTTAAGAAAACAAAAAGAGTTGTGTTCCTATGTTTGATTGAGCATAAGGATTTCCTTCGCTTGCTCGCTCTCTGTTTGGTCAGTTTGTATCCATCACACACAAAGCAACATCCTTTGGTTTAGACCTGAAAGTGAATCATCAATGTTTTAATATCCGACTTTCGGCAGGGTATTTCCATCCAGTGAATTCCATCAAATTTTCCAGATGTCTAAAAGCTACAACATATTAAGCGACCTCTCGGATCTGAAATGGCAAAAATATATTCTGTGCTCTCTGTATTCCGTCTGATTGTACCAAGAACAATCACACATAACCAGCAAAGGAAGAGATAACACTTTTAGTCAAATCTGATCAAACCAAAGGAGTCCTGAAGAAGCAGATTCTTAAAGAACTCTTAAAGGGTAATTTTGGTATTTTTAAACCTGGGCCCTAGGACGTAAATGACTAATGGGTATGAAAAAGTTGGGAATTGGACCAGTAAATTGGCGCAGCCGGCAGCCACGAAACAGGCTAAAATGTCCACTAAAATTGCTTGTTTTTGCCACTGACAAAACTGGTGTTTTAGCCCATCAACCACCCTGACCTTCAGACTCCTACATGCCTTGCTACATAAAGGGCACGCTACTTGCTGCAGCACTGGACATTGGCAATGGATGAATCGTCCAATATTACATACATTAATTCCTAGGAATACTGGCCTGATATAATAGGTTGATTGGTACTTGAACAATTTTTCTGCTCACTATGGTTTTGTCACCAAAAATCTTCCATATAAAAAAAGATGATGATAAAGGGGAATAGCTCTCAGTAGTTGTGGCATCACTCAGGACCAATCCCATCAGCTCTTTTGCTTCGCTCTAAAAGCAGAGTGTCCTGTCACAGTGCGGTGATGGAGAGCGAAAACTCTCCAAAGAGGACACTGCTGTCCAGAAGCAGCAGCAGTGAATATGCAGCACCTTCAATTCAATTAGCCTGAAAGGAGAAAACACATTTTGTCACCGTGCTGCTGCTGCTGCTGTTAACGGAGCGGAGCCGCTGCCCGGCGCAGGAAATGATTCACTGATATCAGGCAGACAGCCAAGTTGAGCTGGCAGAGGAGCACAGGGACCGTTTGGCTTCAGGATGGGGAGAGGGTGATGAGGAGGGGGGTTGACCCTGACATGCAGCCGCCTCCGTGCGTCACGTCGAAGCTCCGTATTGGATGACAAACCTTCACACCTCCGCAGTCAAGTAAAATCCCACTTTTGTGAAGCTCGTAATGTTTGAGTTTTTATATTAGACAGGTGTTGATTCTACTCTACAGGGGTGTATGAGACTGGAGTTAGTGGTATTGTTGATTTAAACTGCACTGCATTGCATGGTGTTCTTTATACTTTGTCCCCAAAAATGATATGACAATTATATCGACAAATATTATGCAATTGTTCATGAGCAACTGCAAACACTAAAAGCGTGCTGGCATGGTGCAAATGATTTTCCGTAGGTAACAGGTAACAGTACAAGGTAAAAGAAGTTGTTTACCTTAATACTGATATTGAAAAGTTGGCGATGTCTTGTTGAGTTGACCAGTTTTGTTAGCCATGCCAGCAGCACTTTGGTGCAGACATCTACTGGATAAGTTGGTACAGAAAATCATGGAGTGTTTATCCTGGTCATTTTGGCAATCCTTTTCTAGCGCCACCATAATGTACAGCTCAGAATCTTGTTTTAGTATTTTAGGAGCTAACTATGAAAGCCTTGTGGTCCTAAATCTATTCATTAGGTGTTAAAGATATTTCCTAGGTGGCTTAATTGATGTAACAGGGAAAGGTAAGACAGATCTAGTTTGGAGTCATTAGCCGACCCCACAACAAGTGTCCACTGACCTTCCAGCTTTAGTTATTTCTCTCATGTAACTGTCCTTGTTAGGGAGACGACAGTTAGACTGATAAGGTAGAGACAGTCGTTCAGGCGTCAGGCTTGCAGATATCAATGTTCTCTGGGAATCTGGCATGGTTGAATCTTACAAGAACTTACTGGCTCCACAGATTAGAGTATAACACATGGGAAGTAATAGATTCCAATATGACGTAGCATTGGAGTCGATTTGTTGTTCTAGGTTAAGGCCAGCTAAAGATGACGTAATAGGGAAAAACATAAAAGATGTTATCCTTCAGATTTGGTGTTGGCATTTGACGTGTTCACATGTTGTATGCTGGCACTGAATCTGCTCAGCCGGGCTCAATAAACCGCGCTCAGTCTCCGAAACTTCATCACACCTGAACCTGTCTCACAATAATTCTTCAACAGTAGGTAAATGTATTAGTATATAAACTCCATCTCCTTTTCTTTTTAAAGTGACACAGAGGAGTTTGAGATGTTGGAGGTTTGTAACAAGGCTCTGGTCTCTCTTCTATTCTTCCTTTCAGACAGTTTGGCCCTAAATTGGCTTCCTGTGTCCCGGGCCGTCACAGGGAGTCGGATCAGTCTGCTGCTGAAGGTGCTTTTCTGTTTCTCAGCGGGGCTGACTGATTGTCCCTGACTGCCAGTAGTTGGTTCATTGTGCTTTGTTGTTGCTCAGGCTGCAGACAGTCCAGGCCCACTCCTCAAACTGAGCCAACCTGACTCATTAGCTTAGCGAGTCCTCTGGCATCGTTCGCTCTGACGCCACTGACTTCACCTTATAGTCCTCTGCAAGCCATTGTGGAGCTCTCTACATGTTAACATCAACCTGCTGCTGTCTGTTTGGTCCTCTACGGTATTCCTGCACAGTTCCACTTGACCTCATGTCTAAGTATTATAAACTATAAACCAATTTTCTATCTTCTACTGATATTTCACAGTAGAAATATGATATTGTAGGGTGGTGTTGATGGATACTGTTGGCCAACAATTTGGTTTGTTTGAGAAACAAACCACTAGGTTATATATGTTGAAGGTAAATTACATTATTTGGGTTCTACAGCGAGTCTTTTTGCATCCACACTGTCTGAAATAGGGGTACAGTAGGAGTCCATTTCTGTCCCCCGAGGTGCAATCTACACTATCGTACCCCATTGGGCTTATTATTGGACCTCAAGGAACATATAACAGGTACAAAAGCTGTACCCTTGAGGGTACAGCCCCAGTGACAAGCCATTGTACCCCTTAAGGTACAATTATGTACTTTATTTTCTGGGAGTGCATTAATAGACCCCTTGAAAATGTTGACACTAACTTTGTAAAGTACTGACATTAAGGAATACTTAAGTTTAGTTAATTGCTGGATTATTAAATACTTTGTTGTATTAGCATATCAAATCAACCTAGACAAGAATGTCAATATTGGACGATTCTGTGAAAATACAAATTATGTTCAGATTACGTTCGACACTTGGTAATTTTTGTGTGGTTAAGGCCGGGAAGAGTTTGTTGTTTTGGCAAATATATTCCGTTTATGGTTTGGTTAAGATTAGGCAATTAAAGCCCATGGTGA
Source organism: Micropterus salmoides (assembly GCF_014851395.1). Taxonomy (NCBI): domain Eukaryota; kingdom Metazoa; phylum Chordata; class Actinopteri; order Centrarchiformes; family Centrarchidae; genus Micropterus; species Micropterus salmoides. The sequence continues at coordinate 51,166,130 of NW_024040040.1, read as the reverse complement.
AGATTAGGGTTAGGGTTAGGGTCTGGTCTACAGATAAAAATGTCACTATCATCTTTTCTAAATGCTAACACGTTTCTCTGTTCCTAAATGACAGCTAATCTAATTGAAAACCATTACTTGCTAGTCACTTTTGAGAAACTCTCTCTAACTATTTTACACAGAAAAACAATGAAACAACACATCCTCATATATCTATACAACAGAAATGGTTTTGTAAGTGACGTCCAAAACAACATATGTACCGGCCACAGAGGAGCAGGACATTTATTTTCATTATAACAAAGATGAACACATGGTTAACGTTGTGAAACACTTACAGTTTGGTTAGGCTTAGGCAACAAAACTACTAGGTATCATGGTTTGGGCAAATAGGAACATTAGTTACATAAGTTAAGATAACTAAAGGAGACTCACTAACGTTAAAATAAGTCAGCATTGACTATTGGTTTCACATGGGACCATGGATACATCGACGCTCTTTATACGTCATCACCTGACTTCCTCCTTTGCAACTGTCACGTATGGGTCATAATAAATGGATTTTCTGAGAGGACGGGCTGCAATAAAAACACACTTGACTGTCAACACATAGCAGCCATTGAAAGAACTTCTGTTGGTTCATTGATATGTTTGAAAGTATTATTTTTTTGTGATTCATTTGTGTGCATGGACTGAGATGATGAGAGCAGGTGAACATTCACTAACACAACACACACACAAATCATACAAGCATAATTTCCTTATTAGCTATCCCTCTGTCTCAGTAAGTGTCTCCTCTGAGTGTGTTGGCTGTGGATATTAACACACACACACACACACACACACACACACACACACACACACAGAGGACTGGTATCAGTTCATATTCTGGTCAAGGTCGTATTGAAGATAAAGTGTTTTATAGGTGTAGTGAATTCCCCATCAGACAGTAATGGAAGAGACTCCACCCTTCAAACCAACTATCAACCTTAAAAAACACATTTTAAAATTAAATTAAAAAAAAATTAACAAAATGAGTTCTGCTCTGACAAGATAACATCTCAACACCTCTGATGCCAAACCTGATGAGGTACAGTTTCAAAAAACACTGGAATAATTTATCCGGCATTTTCACACAAATCAAGGTGCAAATATTAAACTCCAAACTACTGTTTTTGTTTTCAGTGTTTGTTTTTTGTGTCTTCATTGCTTTCCTTTCCTCCTTTCCTTTGTCCCCTTCCTTCTGTCCTTGCTTCCTTAATTAGGTCCTCCTTCTATTCATACTTTCTTCATTCCTTCTGTTCTAGCTTTCTTTGTAATTCCTTGCTTCCTTCCTTGCTCTCTTTGGTTTTTCTGTCTTTTTCCTTCCTTTCCTTTTTCCTTCCTTTAATCCTATCAGTCTGTCCTTTCTCAGTGTTTTTCCTTCCTTCCCTGTCATTTCTTTCTTTCTTCCTTCCCTTACTATTTTCTTCCTCCGTCCAGTTCCTGATCCCTTTGAGTTTTTCTTTTTTCCCCCACCTTCTGTCTTTCTTTTCCTTTATTCCTTTCTTTTATCCATTCTCCATTTTCCTTCCTTCCTAATGTCCACACTTACTTCTTCTAACCTTCTGTCCCTGCTTCCCCTGTAATTTCTTGCTTCTTTCCCTTTTACCTGTTTTTTTTTTCCTGTCAATATTTTCCTTCCTTCAATCGTCTCAGTCTGTCACAGTCTGCAGTTTCTTTTAACCTCTGGTTGTCTTTAACGTCATTTAACCACATTAGTCGTTAGCTTGTTTATTAGATCTTTATCATAGCATTTTATCACTGTATTTTTTATCACCTCAGCTCCAGGCGTGTTGTGTTAGTGATTACATTGAATTTAAATTAAAAGGAAACATGCGTCAGTATCCGGGGCTGCCAGCTGTCGAGCTGACTGACTTATTCAAATGGACGAGATGATGACGTTATAATAAATGAAAAAACTAAATGAACAGATTACAAGATAACAGGATTGGGACTCACAGTAGCAGGCTTGGGCTTGAAAATCTTAATGCAGAATTAAATGATGAACTTGTTTTTAACAAGTTGTCACACATAAAGGACAAAATGTTTTTTCTTTTTATCAGCCTCAAAACAAATTCATGAGACCATCTTCTTATCTGCCACCTCTGTGATTCAGGTTGAGATGAGTCTCTCATGTTTATGGAAAGATGTTGGCTGCGGGCAAAAGAAACCAACGATGACTGTGGGTGCGAGTACTGGAAATGATCTGCCATCTCTGATGTAAAATATTTTGTATATCCAACCAATCATCCTTATTTCCTACATTAGAGGTGTTGTGGTGCTTTACAGCCACTATCAAGTTAGCAACAATAAATAAACATCCAGTTACACTTTCAAAATAAAACTAGTTGTTAATGTTGTGAAAGGTCCAAATTGGGTTAGGTTTGGGCACCAAAACTATTTGTTTAGGTTTAGGAAAAGATCATAGTTTGGGTTAAAATAGCTATGCTACTTATGTGACTTGAAGGTTCAGTGTGTAAGTTTTAGTGGCCTCTAGTGGTGAGGGTTGTGAATTGCAACCAAAGGCTCACGGTGCTTTCAAGCTCTCCTTGGATGGTCCCGTTTCCTGAGTTGTGAAGTCGTTCTTCCGACTTCAGTGTGTGATCATGTGCTCTTAAGTCTGAATGTGGAATCAACATGCACGCTACTACATACAGTGAGAAAAATAAGTATTTGAACACCCTGCTATTTTGCAAGTTCTCCCACTTAGAAATCATGGAGGGGTCTGAAATTGTCATCGTAGGTGCATGTCCACTGTGAGAGACATAATCTAAAAAAAAAAATAATGTATGATTTTTTAACTATTTATTTGTATGATACAGCTGCAAATAAGTATTTGAACACCTGTCTATCAGCTAGAATTCTGACTCTCAAAGACCTGTTAGTCTGCCTTCAAAATGTCCACCTCCACTCCATTTATTATCCTAAATTAGATGCACCTGTTTGAGGTCGTTAGCTGCATAAAGACACCTGTCCACCCCATACAATCAGTAAGAATCCAACTACTAACACGGCCAAGACCAAAGAGCTGTCCAAAGACACTAGAGACAAAGTTGTACACCTCCACAAGGCTGGAAAGGGCTACGGGGAAATTGCCAAGCAGCTTGGTGAAAAAAGGTCCACTGTTGGAGCAATCATTAGAAAATGGAAGAAGCTAAACATGACTGTCAATCTCCCTCGGACCGGGGCTCCATGCAAGATCTCACCTCGTGGGGTCTCAGTGATCCTAAGAAAGGTGAGAAATCAGCCATGAACTACACGGGAGGAGCTGATCAATGACCTGAAAAGAGCCGGGACCACCGTTTCCAAGGTTACTGTTGGTAATACACTAAGACGTCATGGTTTGAAATCACGCATGGCACGGAAGGTTCCCCTGCTTAAACCAGCACATGTCCAGGCCCGTCTTCAGTTTGCCAATGACCATTTGGATGATCCAGAGGAGTCATGGGAGAAAGTCATGTGGTCAGATGAGACCAAAATACAACTTTTTGGTCATAATTCCACTAACCGTGTTTGGAGGAAGAAGAATGATGAGTACCATCCCAAGAACACCATCCCTACTGTGAAGCATGGGGGTGGTAGCATCATGCTTTGGGGGTGTTTTTCTGCACATGGGACAGGGCGACTGCACTGTATTAAGGAGAGGATGACCGGGGCCATGTATTGCGAGATTTTGGGGAACAACCTCCTTCCCTCAGTTAGAGCATTGAAGATGGTCGAGGCTGGGTCTTCCAACATGACAATGACCCGAAGCACACAGCCAGGATAACCCAGGAGTGGCTCTGTAAGAAGCATATCAAGGTTCTGGCGTGGCCTAGCCAGTCTCCAGACCTAAACCCAATAGAGAATCTTTGGAGGGAGCTCAAACTCCGTGTTTCTCAGCGACAGCCCAGAAACCTGACTGATCTAGAGAAGATCTGTGTGGAGGAGTGGGCCAAATCCCTCCTGCAGTGTGTGCAAACCTGGTGAAAAACTACAGGAAAAGTTTGACCTCTGCAATTGCAAACAAAGGCTACTGTACCAAATATTAACATTGATTTTCTCAGGTGTTCAAATACTTATTTGCAGCTGTATCATACAAATAAATAGTTAAAAAATCATACATTGTGATTTCTAGATTTTTTTTTTTTAGATTATGTCTCTCACAGTGGACATGCACCTACGATGACAATTTCAGACCCCTCCATGATTTCTAAGTGGGAGAACTTGCAAAATAGCAGGGTGTTCAAATACTTATTTTCCTCACTGTAGATGTGTTGGATTAGCATTGTCAGAGCATATAAACGACACGCAGACATCCAGTTCACTCTGCATGGACAGCAAACTAACCGTTATAACCATATTACAAATTACATGTTTGCAAAATAAGTATATGCAATACATGATTTTGCGTTCGTGAAGTTTTGTATACTTCTTTAAGTTCCATGTACACTTTATTTATCTTTTTGCTCTTGACAAAACACGCTCTGTAACGCAGTTTGTCTATTTGGGCTACTGTAGAAACATGGTGACTTCCATGTAAGAGGACCTTGTATGTAGATAGAAATGTCTCATTCTAAGGTAATAGAAACATAACGGTTCATTATGTAATGGTTTATACACCACTGAAAGTATAGTTATGGATATTATATTACATTTCTGTCAAAAGATCCTCCTTACACACTCGACCTTTAACATACGTAAGTTAAGTAAGGTTACTTACACTTACATCGTAATTTCACTGAAACCAATCAATGTTGAGTTTTTGTTTCACACAGGAAACGAACACCAGTCTCAGTCTCTTTCTGTGCCATCTATCCACCCAAACCACCTCCCGAAGTGGATTTTTTTGTTATTTATACCAGTCCTACTTTTAGTGTTGAACAATGACGGTAAAAGGTTTACCCCAGTGCACTGAACTATGAAGCTAAAGGGTGCAATGTAGGTATTTGACGCCATGGGAATGAGAATGGGCTGTGCTTCACCAACATTACACTACTTTTGTTTTTACGCTTGGTAGTCAAGATTCAATAATATTTTCCCCATGAATACAAAATGTTTCTTGTCAGGTAAACGTAAATCTAGGCTACCTTAACTCCTCAAACAAACAACCAATGCAACCAAACTAAAATAGTCTTTCCACTAAATTCAGTGCAGTTAAAGTTCCAATCAATCATAATAAACATGTTCAGGCCAATCTGTTAGTGATTTAGAGCTGAGAAAAAGAAGAGATGGGCAGTGAAGGAAGACAGAAGTTGTTTCCAGATCATTTTTCACACCTTTCCTATTTTCTCAAAATGAAAATGAACACGTCAGGTACATTATATCAACCCGTGTCAATTTTTTAGCCCCCCCCCCCCCCCAAAAAAACCACATATTAAAATATGTATTAAATCTATTTAACTCTGTTTCAGAGTTTTCCATGAATATAATGTGTCTAAAGCAAGAAACATTTCCATCAGCTTCTTTTTGGCTTATTTGAATTGATATGTCAGTGCTGTGATGAAAAAAACAACCAAAGCAGAGAACAAACACTATGACATTTTGTAAACAACCTCAAAAGCCTTGTAAATACATCTATGGAACTGAATTCAGGAGAAGTGAATTGATAAACGGAGAACAACAAGGTGAAATAAGAGATACAGACACAGAAATAGAAAGCTATGTGTCCTTGCATGTGTCTGCATGTGTGCATGCATCAGGGTTGCATCAGTGTTGTGTGTGTGTGTGTGTGTGTGTGTGTGTGTGTGTGTGTGTGTGTGTGTGTGTGTGTGTGTGTGGGAAATTGTATCTGTCGATGTCCTTTTATTGAAACAAACTTTAACTACAACTGGTTCCAGAGTGGTCAAACCTTAAGATCATCATGTTAATTTTGTTTTACTGGTGTTTCTGTACATCGAGTTGTTCATTAGCATATTCACGTTTAATCAGGGCTTGTGTACATGAGCTACATACTTAAACACACACACACAAACACAGGAACTTCAGTAATATAATACAACCCTAGACTGTAACCCAGTTGTGGAAGAAGTACTTAGATGTTATTAATAAAAGTTGTTCTATCTGAGTCAAGCTGAGTCCTTTCATAAAGGGGCCAGTCTATGTGGAGTTGAAATTAGGATGATGTGTAGAAATGAGCACAATATTTGCTTCTGAATGGTGGCGTAGAGGCATAACGTAGCAGAAAATGGAAAAAATCAATAAAAACGCGAGTACTTGAAAACTGTTCTTAAAATACAGTACTTGAGTAAATGTACTTAGTTTCTTTCCACCGCTGATAGAGTCAAATATAAAAACACGAGAGGTCAACAGTTCAGTTGGTCTAAAACGCTGCAGCGAGACTTCTGATAGGATTCAAAAAGAGACACTCTCTGTCGGCTGCTTTCAGAGAAATGTTAATGTTTCTATAGTCTAAACTTTTGTCCTCATGCTGCTCTGATTTAAACCTGAGCTGTCGGTCACTCAAAGAAAAAGGCAATATGGTGACAGAATAATAAATTATGGATTATTTCACTCGTAAACATGAAACATGTACAAATTTAACTGCATCATCCTAGTTTCAACTCCACACAGACAGGTCCCATTTCCTTCTCACCTCGTCTCCCTGTCCGTTTCCTGTCATGTTCTCCAACGACATCTTCCCCATTACAGATTTTCTTTTTAGAATATAAAACTTCTAGCTGTTCAACTGTTTCTGGGCCTTTGCTGCCTTTTGGAAGCTGTGAACTGAAAATAAATATGAAAGGCCTCAGCTTGACTCAGTGGGGAACTAAAAGCATCTAAAAATGTTACAGGTCATGTCCCTGTTTCCTAGGATAGTTTGTCATTTCCATAGTAACACACCTGAGTCCTGGACCCATATTACAGAAACTTTCCGTCGTAAGTCTTAAGTTGAGACAGGATTTTTCCTGTTTTGGTATTACAGAGGCAAATCTTAACTTAATCCTTTCTTATCTTACTTCATCTCAAGTTCCTAAATATCAAAATTAGTTTATATCAACCTCACTTATCAACTTTTGTGCCTGACACTACTTTTCTCATCTCGCCGAGCTAAACAACTTTGTAATTGTTGTTTTTTTCTCATGTAAACGTACAGAAACAGACACTGAAACATGAGTTAGAGTTAGAGGGGTTTGTAGCATCTGTAGAGAAATCCAAAGATGTTCTTTTTGGGAAACTTACTACAAAGCTAACGCGTGATGCCAAAAGCCTCTCAGTAAGTGCAGCCATACATATTAAACAAGTTAGGTACACTACCAACCTTTAACCTTAAGTGCAGAAGTTTTGTCTCCCCCTTTCTGGCAGTGAGAATAATAACACAACACTGTTTACAGGCGCTTATAGTCCCAGGTTTGTTTTTTAGTAGTTATTAAAAAAGACAGAGTAATTTCCACAGTTTCAGTTAAATAAACGACTATTTAGGCCGGATAAATGTAACAGCTACATAATCTACACCAAATATTTTACAATGAACTTGTCCAAGAGCAGTAACACGACATTGTGTCTCTTCTCTCAGCCCTCTCCAATGAGGAAAAGCTACACCTATGGTTATCCCGCAGAGTTTCTATTGTATCTGGAGCACCTGAAACTTTTCTTAGACTTTTCTTAGGCTTACTCCCAGCTGCTGTAGCTATTCAGTCGCGACAGTTGCTCCAGAGCCACGTAAAGAGAGAGCTGCGTCATCTCCATTCAATTTCAATTCAAGTGGCTTCAATGGCACGACTGCACACAATACAAGGAAGTCACAAACAAATAACTTCCTGCTGATAGGCTTTTTATTTGTCATTCTAGAGGGCAGGGTAAACAACACGCTTTATAGTTTGATTTAGAGGACTTGTTGTAAATTTATGTTTTTGTATTATTATGTAGTATTTATTTAGTATATTTATTTAGTATTAGCTAAATCTTAAGTTGCTAAAAATAAAAATATTACAGGAAAAATACTTAAGATATGCCTTGTGTGTTTGATTGTAACACATTTACACAAAATAAAATTTGGGAAGAGGATTTTTTTACAGTAATTGTTCGCTTTAACAGCAAATTAGCAGCATTTATGTAACAAAAACAACGAGAAAGGAGCAAAACCAGGAGGAACCGAGTGGGTGAGCGAGACAGAGAAACTCAAACTAAAATACATTTTTAGATTCATATAATTACCTACAACACGTTTGCTTTAAAACTAATAAAACAGCCTCACAACAAACAAATCCGGTTTCTAGTCCTGTACATCAGAGAATCAGAGCTGTCCTGGTCTCTCTGCTGAAGGTGCAGGACTCAATCCCAGCTTTAATTAAACACACACACACACATAAACACACACAAACACACTCGATCCCGGGGGAAATCAGAAATCATGGACAGAGAGACACCTGTGGCTCACTGCGCTCAGCCAATCAGGAAGCTGGAGAAGATTCAGGAGACATCCAGCTGATCAGGATGAGTACAAGCGTGTTTGGAACAAATGGTTTGATAAATGTTTCAGACTGGAGGGGACAGAAAGAGGTGGAAGAGAGGGAAACAAAAGATGAGGCAGGGGGAAAAAGGAGGGCAGAGGAGCAGTGAAGGAAGAAGAGATGAGCACACAGGAGAGGAGTTAGGAAGTGTGTAGAATTAGTAGATAAGAAGAAAGGAGAAGAATAAAGTAGGAGAAAGGAAAGAAAAAAGTGATGAAGTAAAAACGAAAATGAAGAAAGTAGAGGAGAAAATAAATGAGCAGATTAAAAAGATGCAATTAAATCAGCAAAAAAGGAGTAGACGCATAAACACAAGAATAACTAGAAAGGACAAGAAAAGAGAAAAGTAAAGAGATAAACCGTGAAGAAAAGTATAAAAAATGATCTTAGATGGAAATGAAAAGAGAAAAATATGGAAAGGAAAAACAAGAAAAATGAGGAGCAAAGACAAGGGATTAAAAAGATGAATTAAAGATGAGTTAAACAGGGAAGAAGAGCAGAACAAGAGAAGAGGAAGGAAAGAAGGACAAAGAAAAAAAATAAATAAATAAATAGAGGAGACAAAAAGAGGAAAAAAGAAAAAAAAAAAACGACAAGGAGAGTCAAAAAAGACCAAAAACGAGAGAGGGGGATGACAAGAGATTGAAGAGCAGGTCTTGAATTAACCAGCAGCTTCTCTGTCATCAGCTGCTGATTTTGGAGAATGACTCTCCAAAAGGGATGCGCGCGCACACACACACACACACACACAGCCAGCCAGCCAGCCGGCATTGTGGGTAATTAGCACCATCATGTCCAAAAGCAGCTAAGGGAGAAGAGATGGAGAGAGTCGATGAAAATGTAAATCTGCATGAAGAGATTTTCTTCTGTTTGACTGCAAGTCTGCTCCAATCCACTTCAGACGTGTGTGTGTGTGTGTGTGTGTGTGTGTGTGTGTGTGTGTGTGTGTGTGTGTGTGTGTGTATTTCAACTACAGCATTGATTATTCCACAAATAAGTTGTGCTTACGTTTTTGTTGAATATGACGTTTTTGCTATTCCTATTGCTTCTCTCTTGTTATATATTTTAAATGAGTGTGTGTGTGTGTGTGTGTGTGTGTGTGTGTGTGTGTGTGTGTGTGTGTGTGTGTGTGTGTGTGTGCGGAGTAGAGAAGGCAGCTCATGCCAGAAGGAATGACCCTGACACTGAAAAGAAGGGGATAAACAAAAGCTTGGCAACTAAGTCCGCCTGGCAACCCAGCATGCTGCAGCTGTTTGTTTGTTCACACTATAGCAGTGAAGGTGTGTGTGTTTGTGATGGTGGGGGGACGTAACCTCAAACCTGGCAACCCACGCCTACCTGGCAACCCATCACCACATTCCTATTTTTTATTTTTTTTTCCAGTGACAGGGATGCCCATCTTTTCTTTCTTTTCCGTTTGGAAACGCTCAGGTTATCTATGACTAGCAGTGCTTTCCATCAACAACAAGGCAGCAGAAAATGCTGGAAAGACAAAGACGTAGCAGAGACCATTACAGTAAATTACTATAAGTTCAGCACAAAGGAAGACGCCAGTTAGTATCCTCCACCTGAGAAGAAAACTGAAAAAAGCCTGATGATGGAGAAGGGTTAGGGTGGAAACAAACTCATTGTTAGCTCAAGGTCAGGACAAAAAAGGTAAAAGTTGAGTGCAACTAAAATCTGCCACTGATTGCGTTAAGAGGGCCTTAAACTGGGTCAAACCCAGGACTTTCACACAGTAGAACAGTGTTCGAGTAAATGTACATTTATTTTAATGTCATTTTGGGACACTTCACAATCGATCTACTTTGTAATTTAGGTATGAAGTGTTGCAGCAGCAGACAGACACAGTTAGAGGTGAACATAGTGGAGGATTTAGCAGCTAAAGAGCCAGATATTTCCTTCAGGAGCTGGTGGAGACCAAACAGAGCTAATAAGAGAGAGAATACTGGACTTAGATTCATCAGGTGACGCAAAAATGTCTCCACATGAATGACACTGTTGCTTCATAACTGCTGGACGTGTGAATAAGTTACTGCGTGCTAACAAGTTCAACATAAAAGGTCAACATTGTGTTCACAACTAACTAACAAATAATTTGCAGGTATAAAGAAATTGATGGAAAAATATACAGCCTGTGATAATTTGTGCTGAGCCGGGTGACCCTGCCGTACGAAGCTGATATTTACCGTGGAGCGTCCAGGCTCCAGTGAGCGGTGCTTACACACATTGACCCATATTTATTGTTAGGAGTGTGGTTTTGTGTTCATGTCTTTCCTGTTTAAGTCCGTTTTTGGGTTCAGTGTTTCTATGAGCTTTGATCTTGTCATGTTTAGGGTTTTGTTCATTCGCATGTTTAAGTTTTCTTCGTATCTGTCTTGTCTCTTATCTTAGTTCTTAGTCCTAGGCCTTAGTTCATGTTGAGTGTTTTTCCTGGTCTGTGTACTTCTGTGTTTTATTATTTTAGTCTGTGTCTTAGTCCTTAGTCTTATGTCTCCATGTTTTAGTGTAGTCCTGTCTCCTGTTTGGTCCTGTCTCTGTCCATGCCCTGATTTTGCAGTCTTTCCATATTTTGTGTTTTACTTTGGTAGATCTGTCCTTTTGTGTTCCCATGTACTTTACTTCCTGTATTATTTTGTAATCTTGGTGTTCTTGTCTAGCTTTGTTCCTGTTGTTAGTTACTGTATTTTTCTCTTGATGTTTAGTTTGTTACCTCAGCCTTTGTTTTCGTACTTTTGTTTATGGATCTGTTTCTGCTTGTGTTTGTAGTCATTTTGGTTCCTTCATTATTCTGTTCTGTATTAGTTTCCTGCCTGCTTGCCTTGCTGTTTCACTCTGTCTTGTTTCACTGCGGCTGTGTCCGAAATCACCCACTACTCACTATATAGTGGACTATATAGTGAGCTCGCCATTTTGTATTGCTGTCCAAATGTATAGTGATAATTATTATACCCTATAAGTCCACTCAATGTATCCCAGAATGTATTTTGAAAAGTAGTGTACTATCGATGGTCACTAACAAAGTGGTATATGTAACATCATGCATTGCGCTGATTGAAAAAAAATGTGTCCGACGGCAATGACGTAATTTACCGGGGCCGAAATAAAATCGGAGTAGCGTCCAAAAGTGTTGTTTTAATAATGCGAGTGAGCTCACTATATAGTGCTCTACATTCAACTCCATACATAGGGAGTAGCGAGTAGTGAATGCGTAGGGATTTCACATACAGCCTTTGTGTCTGCTGTGCCTAATTAGTTCCTCATATCATTCACCTGTGCACTCACTCCCTGTATATATTGCCCTCTGTCATTATCAGTCTGTCACGTTGTTGTCTTGGTTGAGTGGTCTCCCGTGCTCTGTTCTCCGTGTTGTTAGATCTTCCCCTTTGAATTGTACTTCGTTCCTTGCTTTTGGATTTTGACTGAGGCTGATGTTTCTGTTGGAGTTACCGTTGTTTGCCTCAAGCCTGTTTCAGTTAAGTTTTGGGTTAATAAATATTTTCTGAACTGCAACTGCCTCTCGTATTATTTGCCACACCTCAGTCTGCACTAAAAAAAATAAAAAATAAAAAAAAAATCACATATCAATACGTGGCGGTCGCCGTTGATAATGTGGCGGGGCGCCACAAACAAATCAATGTATGGGAAACACTGAGTGATGACGTAAACGTGCTCCGGCTCAGATCTTAAGGTGCAATGTGAGCGCAGGCCAGTGGGAGGGAGGGAGGACAATCGTGTGAGTACGCCCTTAGAGAAAAAGTTCCTTCAACACAATTAAATAAAGCTCATTTATCAGCACCAAGGAGGTATTAATCAAGTCCTACATGCAAGTGTTGATGAGATAAAGGACACCAGATTCCGGACACTGAAAAATGGACTGTAATTTTTTTTATGAGCCACTTTTATGTACTGCATGTAAAACTGAATGTGGGAAGTTATTAGTAACTATAGTCGTATCCTGTAGCCTTGAAGAAGTCTCAATAAAATCGTTCACTAACAAATATTTCTCCATTTTATTTCTTGACACCTTTTTTCTGTAGATTAAAACCTGAAAAGCAGAATTCAAAGTTCCCGTTGAGACTGGTACTGAACTCAGTTATAATCCACCTTACGCTCAGACAAGGTTTGTTAAGGCCAATCCATGACTAGCACAGAAGTCCAACAAAGCATCACTCGGGTTCCTCCCCTTCGCCCCCTCCCTGTTTGTGTTCCCCCAGCAGGACTACAGAGTCCCTAGGCGGTGTTTCCAGGACCCCACCTAGAGACTCCAAGAAGGCTGGATACTCAGAACTGCTGTTCAGTGCGTAAGCACAAACAACAGGCGGAGCCTTCCCCTCGGATAGAGGTGACCCTCTCGTTCTCTGGGGGAAACTCTTGGGAAAAACAGCGTTTGCTCCTCACTGGGGGGGGGAACTGCAGCTGCCATGGAAGCTTATGTCAAAACAACACAGTGAAAATAATATTGATTTTGCTTTAGAGGGATGGGGAATCGAGCTGAGACTCGGAATCGAGTCCGTCTTAAGTCGCACACACAGTAACTTCAGACTTGACTTGAGACTCGTCCTCAAAAGACTTCAGACTTGACTCGGACTTGAAGTGCGGGACCCATGAACAATTTCTTTTCTTCCTTTTTAGGAAACGTCTAATGAGTGTGCTGTTATTCCCCTCCTGCGTTACCTCTAAACTGCTTACACATATATGTAATATCAGCTGCGCGCGGCCACATAAACACGATGGATGGTAGATATAATATTTAAGCTGGGACTTGTTCTTCATCCCTTTGCTGTGAGTTCCCTCCTACAAATATTTTATTTTGCAGTGGTTCTGTGAAGTGAATCCACTCTTTGGAACATTTAAGTTGAGGTGGTGTTTGTATAAGTCACCAGTTATTTTATTTGCCTGTTGTGTCAGAAAGAGACTAAGAGAACATGACTAAAAGATTTAAAATGGAACCGCCTGGATGAACCCAACATCAGCACCTCTGCTCGAACTACTTGATACCGATCCACCTCCAAGACCAGCAGCTCAGGGCTCTTCCTCACCAAAGAGGTGACGTTCCACGTCCCTAGAACCAGTCTGCGATGCCGGGGATCAGCACTGCTGGACCCTGACCCCCGCTGAGTCACTCCTTCAAACATCTTCACTGAACAGGTTTCACTTGTGGAATCCAAGAACATCTTCTCCTCCTCTTATTTATCTTCCTTTTCTTTCCCTCTTACCATCAGCAGTCACTCACCTCATCTTCCTCTTCACCTGCTCCTCCTCCTCTTTATTGTCTCTGCGTCTCTTGCCATCACATTATATCCTATTCTTCTTTTCCTTTTTTAACTCTTCCCTCATCTCCTCCCTACTCGTTCCCTTTTTTTCTGTCCTTTTTGAAAAGTTCTCCCTACTCCACAATTTTTCTTTTCCTCTGGTCTTCTCCTTCACCTCTCTCTCCTCCCCCTTTTCTTTAGATATACTTTATTAATCCTGCAAGGGGAAATTCAATGTTTTTGTACTTTACTTGGTCTGCCTCTTCCCAAAAGTCCTCCTCTGCCTATTCTCCTCCTCCTCACCCTCCATCATTTCCTCCTCTTCCTCTCCAGCCTCTCCTCTCACTCTCTGCTGTCTTTGTTCTTTTCTCACTTCTCCATCTTTTGTGTTTAGTTTGTCTCCTCTGTTCCTGCATCCCATTTTTTTCTCTTCTCCTCATCTCTTCCTCCATTCCCCCTCCCTCCCTCCTTCTCCCCTTTTTGCCTCCTCCTCTCCTCTCTTCTACCTTCTTCCCTCCTATACTTCCTCTGTTCCTTCCCTCACACCCTCCTAAAATCTCCCCTCTTGACTCTTCTCTTCCTTTGCTATCTGTTCTTTACCTCCTCCTCCTCCTCCTCCTCGGCATATCTGTCGTTCCACCTCTCCTGTGTCAGCGCTCTGTCGCTCAGCTGTCACTTTCAAACTGGGACGAACACACACACAGTCAGGAAATTATCAGCCTTTGGCTCGCGGGGCCTCCCGTCTTTCGCTTCCCGATGTTGTTTCAGCCACTCTCACACCATGCCAACCACACACACACACACAAACACACAGTTATGCATCCGTGGACTCCCATGAAGGGGCAAAGCTAAGTGTTGGTATTATTAGAGCACTGTTCAGTACCTCGCACACACACCTAACTGACCCGTGTCCCATTGCAGTGACTGCTCAAAGCAACTGCAGGTTGAATGCCGCTCTTCTCCTCCTCATTGTGTGTGTGTGTGTCGTCAGTATATTATCTCTAACCACAGACCTCTGCAACGTTCAAAGCTAGTTTGACAAAAGTACAAGAGAAGGAGGGGAGAAAGAGCAAGAAAGAAAGTTTTAAAGGGAAAGAAGAAGGAAAGGAACAAGAGAAAAGAAAGTGGTTGGAAGGATGGGAAAGAAAGAAAGAAAGAGCATAGAGCGGAAGAAAAGAGGGAAGAAAGAAAGAATAGAAGATGGAAATAAAAAGGAAAGGAGGAAACCAGTAAGGAAGGGAGGGAAAAAAGAACAAAGAAAAAGGAGATACCAAATCAAAACCATCTTCGTTCAGGCGTGACAGTTTGTTCCAAACAAAAAGTCAAAAATTACAAAGATTTTACAATTTGAATTTGATTATTTTTATGTATTTTGTCATATAAATTTGGCAATTTTAAAAATCTTTAGTCTAAAAACAAATAAAATTTTTATTTAAAGATACAAAGATGGATGGATGTGACCCAGAAAAATCTGAGATGGATGTCAGGATGGACAGAGAGACGAAGAGAAATGAAGAGAAAAGGGGAGTCAGACAGGGAGAGAAAGAAAGAGGGGTGAGGAGGAGCAGAAAAGGGGGAGGGAAAGAACACTTACAAGACAAAAAATTAAAAAATATTTACAAACAGTTTGAATGTTATAGGCTACAGCATTGAGCAGCGGGAGCTTCACATGAGAAGGAGTAAAATAAAACAATATAAAATAATTATAATAATCAATAAGCAAAAGTTAAGAGAATGCCTTTGTATAAAAGTCGGTGTCTCAGATAAAAGTGAGGTGTGAAGGAGATGGAGGTGGAATCCATTAAAATACAATGCAAGTGATATAATACAGATAATGCTAATCTAATAACATGTAATCAGTTGTCTCAGGACTGACAGCTGACATCATCATCACAGCTTCATCCCTTAAAACAGAGAGGATGATTGACAGCTCTAAACGGCCATGTGTCAGATGTTTGTCAGATTAGGTGAAGTGACACCATCAACATCTCATGACACTGATGATTACAGATTTCAGATATCATCACATTGTCTTGTCATGTAGCGAAAAAGCAGACAGACAGGAAATATACGTACATATCAGAATAAATTATTCAGCCTCTTATCGAACATTTTACTGTCATTCGAACTTCTCTCGTATAAATATAAACAAGAACATGAATAATCAGTATTTCCTGAATGAGAGCTTAATCCCAACACCTCTCAAACAGCTGGACACTGGAGATCCATTGTGATTTCTCGTGTCAAAGTTCAATCAGATTGTCAATTTACAAGTGGATGTGAATATGTGCCGCCCTCTAACCCTTTAGTATCCAACCACATACCACTATAATAAGTCTAATCAACACCACACATCTGTGTAAAAGGTTAATAAAGGAAACCTGGAACGTGATAATCAGTGGTATGACTGAGCAAGCAGGGTCAGGGAAGCGGGAACATCAGGGTTACATGCTGTGCGTCTTATTTAATTGATTACAAGGACGGCATGTAGTTATAATTGTTTATATGACACCAAGCTCTCATTCGTTCACTGGTTTAAAAAAAAACTTATTGTTGTTTGAACAAAAAGTAATTGTTTCATGCTCTATAAAAACAAGTAGGCCAGAGACCTAAATGTTGAAACTGCTTCAGGAACCCAAACCTTACTGACATGGGAAACAGGGGGCTGCAGATTTCTTCTGCACTGTAAAGCCAAAGTTCCCGATTTATGTGCTCACACTGTTCGTGTATAAAACAGCACTTTGACAATTGTCAAGGTGGCTGGGACGTATGGACACTATGGCTTGTCCATTTCGCAGAGAGAATTGGAGGTGAGCTAGCTGCGTTTTACAGATGCCGTAGACGCTGTGAGAAAAACAAAAGGCACTGATCGCAGGGAACTGACTCGTGGCTCTGCTTCAACTGTGCAACAGCCTGAAGACAGGTCTAAAATCCCACCATTCGGGGCAAGTTGATTGGTCCTTGCTCCACCCTGCATGGCAAACTACGCCCGACAAAGCTACAAAATGATTGGTGTGGTTAGAACAAATTTGGGTCAGAACAGGCTCAAATTATACAGTGTATGCCCCGCTTAACATTCACACAGTGATTGGCCAGCAACAATGCTCCACCTCTTAGACAATTTTTATTAGCCAGGAGTTAGGTGAGTCAGGCACAGCCGAGATGCCGCGGGTGGGATGTCTAAGCCCATGTTTTATACAGTCTAGATATAACCCCCTACAAACCCTGGAAGCAAGAGCCTAAAAGACTGAAATCAATCTGCTTTAATTGCAGAGCCAGTCCTTTGACAAGGTGCATATAAGACCCTGAATTTGATGTTATATTTGTTTTATTACATAGGATGCAATTCAATATAATTTTATCTATATAACGCCAGTCATAACAGAAGTTATCTCATTGCACTTTTCATCGAGCAGGTCTGGACCGCACTCTTCATAACAATATTATTAACAGTTCCCACCGTGAGCAAGCACTTGGCGACAGAGGCAAGGAAACCCTCCCTTCAAGGAGGTAGAAACCTCGAGCAGAACCATGACTCAGGGTGGGCAAAGGAGGAGGGGGGGGCAGAGAGAGAGAGAAGCAGCCCAACGCAGACAGACAATTAAAACAACAAGACAAGTACCCAAAAGTACAGATCAGGTGTCTTGTGATTACACGTCAGTAGTAGCAGGATTATGTTGTTTCCCGTAAGTTGGACATGTCGTCACCATCTCAAATCTACACGTGATGGAGGCAAAAATGTGACACTGAATTTTTATAAAACCCAAAATGAGAAACTCGACAGGCATGTCTAATCGTGTGTGTGTGTGTGTGTGTGTGTGTGTCCTCTCCCTCCAAACTCATATTGAGGTAATCTCCCAGAGTGGCCGGCTTTAAGCCTCATCATCGCTCAGTCTCACGCACACACACCTTCCTTCATTAGGCATCAATATTCAGGTTCATTTTAATTTAGCACCAAAGGAGGTCAGACGAGCGAGCTCATCACCCTGTTATAGCTTCGTCACGCGTGCTAACACACACACACACACACACACCATCCATTCTGCTCTACTTCTGCTGCAGATAGCGGAGGAGGCTGTAAATCGACTGCAGCCGTCAAAGTCTGACTGGCCGCTACTACTGGAGAGACAGAGAGGACAAACAAAGACAGGAAAGAGGGAATCTGCGCAACAAAACTATTCAGACCTTTAGTGTTGCCAATGACATCTTTCATTCCCGACTGAGAGAAGTAATGACATGAAGATCAGTAATGACTGCAGCAGGTCTGACCACAAGGAGACATGTCAGCAGAGGCAAGGTACAAGGTAACTTTGGATTACAGCCAGCAGTAACAAATACATGTATCAAACAACAACAAATAAACAAACACAACCACAGTACAACATTTAAATTGAATTTACAGGGTATTATTAACAATTAACAATAACAGCCGGGATGAATGACCGTTTTTTAATCTAGACAAAGGCTTGGTTTTGCTCCTTTCCACCAAATACCTCTAAATTATACAGTCGTTGGCTAAATGTACTTAACTTTCCACCACTGGTGTCTGGTTCACATCCTGATAAATTGTTTTAGGGTCACTGGCAAGAAGGCAGATACTGAATCATAGCTCTCAAAAACATATTACTACACAGCCGCTACAAAGTGTTGACATCATATGTTGTAACTGCAATAAAAAACTACTGAACCATCGAAGAAAGCATTTAATAATCTCTTTGTTTTCAGCCTTACAACTGTTTTAAAGTTTTTGTGTGTTTGTTCGCTGACTCACTGACCGACACTAGCTCGTCTCGCTAATGAGAGCTGGAGGGAACAAATCACCAAGGATGAATGACGTTTGGCTTCTTTGTGCTCAGTTTTCTATCATCACAAACAGGCTCTCTGAAATTACTTCTTCAAATCTTCATAAGTCAAAACTGTCCTATTAAAAGGTCAGACGTTAGTCTGAGCTTCAGCCTTCAGTATTTTTCTTATACAATAGTTTTTTGACAGTAACAAACAGACAAAAAACTATCTTCGTCCGTGGTTGGTGTTTTTTTCAGTCAAGCTTTGTCATGTGAGTCATCTGACAATAACTCAGCAAACTCTGTCCACTGATCAAGATCATGCAGTTAAAAGCTCTGTATAAAGCTGTGATTTTCTTTCTGTTGTAGGTTGTTTATGTCTATATGAAGTACTTTTAACTAAAGCTACATTCACACTGTACTGGAGTAAACATGGAGGCCACAGAGGTTGCCAATCCTCCCAATTTCACTCCAGTTTTTTATTGCCCTCTCCGGGTCACAATTCTACCGATGTCCTTTATTTTACTCTATTTATGACAAATGTTCACAACTTTGTATCATTTTCATTACATTCATTACTATTTCTGGCTCTGTACAGCACACATAAGCCCCACAACTCTCTCTTTCTCTCTTCTGTTTCTGCCTGGACAAGCACGCGAGCTCGCAACCAGGTGGGTTTCAGGTGGAAGAAAGGGAATTCTTTAGCAGACGATACCGAGGACGAGGAGAAAGAGAGCTGCCATTTTAATAATTGTTAAAGCTGTCTCATCTGACTGTCCAGACTGAAGTCACATTTCAAAAAAAGCCACCCTGTATCTGACTTGGACCACATGTGGAAGTGGTTCAAATCAGAATTGGCAAAGATCAGATTCCATGTGACCTGGGCTGTTCGCACTGTTATCAACAAATCAGATCTGAGTCACAGACTTTTAGAGCAAATAAATCACATTTGGGTCACTTTGGTCTGCAGTCTGAACGCAGCTGATTTTAATAAATCTGTTTTGATCCCTGTGGTAAGACTCCATGTTTTGGTGGTGACTTGCTCAGAAAGTAACTGCAGATCACTGACCCAGAAGTTCAAAACCTGGAAGATGCTTCTGTACAAGGGAACTTACAAAAGGCAGAGAATAGCGATGCTTGATCACAGCTTTAATAAACATGTTCTGCACAAATGTAGATTGTAGCACAACCTTGATAGTCTGATGGTAAAGCTCAGGCCTCACTCCCATAGTTTCAGCTGGGAGATGTGTGCGAGTGGCGAGTTCGCTATGCTACACAAGCTCTCTTAGCTTTTTCAGTAAATAAACAAAGTAAACTCACAAAATGTCAAGAAAGGAATCCCTATTAAACAGAAACCTCCCTCTCGCTCCTCTCCCACTTAGCGCCTCGCCGAACTCGCCATGTCTTCGTCATCCCCGGAGTCCCGGTCGGAGTTGCTGTAAATCACCTTGGTACTGTATTCCCTGTTGTCACACTGGTCTACGTAGGTCTAGGAGACTGCTGAGCCCGGTTTTGGTTGTTGTGCCTATTCTGGACTCGTTAGCTAATAAGTAACTAGCTAACAGCAGTTAGCAGCAATTACAACCTTATATGTGATTTGCTGCCCCCTATGTTTTGGAGTATGAATTCAACAGGTGGAGAGTCTCAGTTCTAACACACCGACACCTTTAAAGGTCCAAAGACATGAGCACGTATGAAAGAAAGACGAAACATAAAACAAAAAAAGAAAGCAAAGACAAACAAACCGAGAGAAGTGAAGCTGCAGATACTGTGTGTGTGTGTGTGTGTGTGTGTGTGTGTGTGTGTGTGTGTGTGTGTGTGTGTGTGTGTGTGTGTGTGTGTGTGTGTGTGTGTGTGTGCGAGAGACCGAGCACACTCTTCTACTCTCCTCCCGTCACAAACCTGGCATGATGCTGATCAGCTTAATAGGCTTTCTATTGATTTCTTCCTGTCTGTTCACACATACACACCTACAAACACACACTCTGCGACCCAGTTAGATTTATCCTATTTGAGTCTCTCTCCTCCCCACCTTGTCTCTTCAATTCTGTTATTCTTTCTGCGTGTGTGTGTGCGTGTCATGCTGTTCTCTTGTTCTTCTCACTGTCGTTCCCTCGTGGCTGATTAAATCACTTTCTATTAGGACCACACTCTTTCTCTCTCTCTCTCTGGTTTTGTCAACACATCCCAGCTGCCAGTGTTTTTATTCAAATCTGTGTTTGTAAAGATTTTAAAGGTTCAGAGCTTTGACATTTAACATTACATGTTTGATTTAAATATTTGCATAGATGTTCTAACAGCCCGGTCATGTAAGGGAGTCTCATCACCCACTGCCCCTCTCTTTCTGAATGAAGACCATGAGATGCAGTTGAAAGCTCCAACAAGACTTAAGCTGCATTCAGACCAAACGCCTGTTTAACCCTCGCACCGCTTTCCACCGCTACTCACCATTACTCCAGCTGTATGAACCCAAAGTAAACATTTTGCGGTGATTAAATAGCAGTAAACTGATCAAACTGATGCTGAAATAACTACAATATGATGCAGATTTGTTAAACATATGAATTCATGCTTTGACAGGTCTGTCAGGAAGACCACACGATAACAACTTCTAAAATGTTGAATGTTAAAGGTAAATGAAATCGCAGCTCTCCACGTCTTTGCGTTGACTTTATATGTAAATGCAAAACATCAACAACTCCTTTCAAATTACAGCCAAATACACAACTTTAGTGTTTAAGTAGAGCATCCAACTCCAGGTCTTGCACTGGACAGATATTCATCGGGCCAGCCAATGAGTTTTCGGAACATTGTTTCACTGAACTGAATTTGCTGGTGACGATCACATTTCACATATTTATTACAGAGTTGTGACGCCTGCAGCAGACAAAAGATCCAGAAGAACCCAGCAGAGATGAGAAAAGGAGGACAGAGAAAAACCAGTACAGATGAAGACTTGCCTAAGGAGAAAACAGTGGAGACCAGAAAGAAACAAAGAAAAAGATGTAGGGGAAACCATTTTGAGACGAGAGATCGGCTTTATGACCTTTGACAGACCCAGTTGAACCCAGTTTCTGAAGTTGCTTTACTGTTTCCAAATCCAAACAAAGATGGCGTGGTTCAATTTGTGTAACTTGAACCAAAATGCAAATGAACTTTTATATTTTATAAAGTGACCATTAACAACTAAGGCTACATTTACACTGCAGTGCTTAATGTTCTTAATGTTAATTTTCAATTTATTGTCCAGTTCAGATTTTTTTAATTGACTGTTCATATTGTTTTTAAAATGTGGTCCATATCAGACTCCAGTGTGAACTGGCCTCAGCCTGAAAGTGACCCGCATGCGCAAAAGAATAATATGTCACATGAAGCACGCTGTTTACATTTATCTTTTTTTATCCAAAGCGACTTACATTTGCTAAGTATGTCAGAGTTAGGGGTTAAGTGTCTTGCTCAGGGACACATTGGTATCTCACAGTGGATTTGAACCCAGGTCTCTCACACCAAGTGTCTTAGCCACTGTCCCATCACCACGCTGTTGTATAGAAGTAAACATGGAGGCCACCGAGATTAGTTAATACTTGCTAATCCACCCGATTTTCACAGGAGACTCCCATTTTTCATCGCCCTCCCTCGGTTTCCTCCTGTATTTCTTCTGATTACTGACAAAGTTTCCCAACTAGTGTCCTTCTCATTGCATTCATTACAATTTCTGGCACAGCACAGCGCATATAAGCGCTGCAACTCTCTCTCTCGGCTGTTTCCAACAGGCAAGCAGCATGCACGTGACGCAGAATTGAGACGACGGTCGCTCTAGAGTGAACTCTGACTTGACCGTGGAAAAAAAAAATCGGACCTGGATCTGATTTTAGACCACATATGAAAGTGGCTCAAATCCAAACTGGAAAAGATCAGATTCTATGTGTTCACACTGTTCTGATCACAAGTCAGTAAAAAGAAAAATCACATCTGGGTAACTTTGGCCCGCAATCTGAACGCAGGCTAAATAAACCAGAAGCCTTGTTCAGTCCCACGCTTCTAAGTTACTGTGTTTTCTTTTTCCTTGCACACACACACACACACACACACTGTAGTGATACAAGGCCATGTCAGCAGTCTGTATGAGAGCTGATGGATGATCTACAGGACTCTGGACTGTCTGACTGACTGTTTCCTGTTCAGCCTGCTGTTGAACCAGTAAACAGATGAAGCTGCACATGAGCCCCAAGGACACTTTATAACTCACCACACACACACACAGTGGCCTTGTCTATCACATGCTGATGAACACGGCAGTCTGTTATCGATCCCTCTCAGTTCATCATCTCTGATCATCCAGTCATTTCCTGAAGTCGGACAGTTTTTAACTGAACTGAGATTCACACCAAAATCAAACCAGCTGCTTGATGTAGTGAATATTAGTGTGTTCTGATATTCTCACCCGTCCCATAACCCATCACATATGATCTGTAATGATGGTGAGCTTGGTGCTCATTTATCAAAATTAAATAGTGACTGTCAGCTCCCCGTGTTAAATATTCCCTACGGATTCCTGGTTTGTTTATCTTGTGCACGAGGATGATGCACGCACACACACATGTGGATGACGTGATACGCAGTCCTACCAGTGGTTTCACACTATTCCACAGATCTGCAGGTGGCGGTAACACAACCAAGAAGTGCAACAACGTGCCAATAAAGGCAAGCAGCTTTGCAAATGTTTTGAGATGAAGGAAATGCATTTAACACGAGGATACACACAGTTTTTAAATGTGAACAAATGTATGGAGGAAGTTTTTCTGCTATGAAGCAAATTTTCTTTCAGACGCTCACAGTCTTTCAGTGTGTTACTCATGTTGTGGGATATAAATCTGTTTCCATTAGGGGTGCACCAAATGTTCGGCCGAAAATTGAAAAAAAAAAGTGCTTTCGGTGTTCAGCTTAATAAGTCAAAAGACCGAATAAACTTCCGAACAGTTAAGTTGACATGTCCGCAGTGCGGAAGCATTTTAAAGTGTTTTAAAGGTGCAAAACTCTGTTGACACTGTTCTGCTGAATTGTCTCCTAGCACATCCACTCCATCTATGTCTGACTTCTTAGAAAAGACAACAAACGGTCTGACCCGCTCTGAGTGTTTGTCACTAGTTTCTGACAAGGCGATTAAGCTAGACGCACCTAAATTTGGAGTGCACACATATTCAAGCCTTTATGGTAAATCCACTGAAATGGCCCAGGTTAGCGACTTTATCCCGTCAATATCTCTCTTTACAAAGACAAGTGTTGCAGTATGAGAGTCCGACCTGAAGAGAGGCTGTGAAGTCTTCACACCACATACAACATTATTAATCAAGTTGGGTCAGACTTGACGAATTTAGCGCGAGGAAATAAGGTGTCTATACAGTATGGAAATATGATTGGTTGGATTATATTCAGAGAAAGTATAAAACATATTACATATTTACTTTTACCGGACCCCCTCGGGCCTCCGGCCCCCACCATAGTCTCTCCAAATCCTGTGGGAAACACTGAGTACAAAGCACATTTTGACTATTTAATTTATGCAATGTTAAAAAAAAAAAGGCAAAATAAATGGAAAAAAATTGAAATTTCAGGAAAGTTTATCATTATATTTGGCAAGAATTTTCATTTCAGTGCACTCCTAGTTTACATTAAACACTAAACACAAGTCCCCATAATGTAAATCCTTACATTTTTGTGTGAATACTTGGTTTAAGGTTAGGATAATTCTCCAGCAAATGAATGTAAGTCAATGTAACGTCCTCTGAAGTGATGGAAACGTGTGTGTGGGCAGCCGGTTGTTAGCTCGCTGCTTCAATCTATAAATGCTAATGTTTTTCTTGCTATGAACCTCCAGAAGCTTATTCTGGTCCTGAGGGACAACTAGCGAGCTTAACCCCGACGACCCCTCCATCGACCCTGGCAGCGACCCCTGAACTACACCCCCACACACCCCTCCCAGCAACCCACGCTGAAGGCTGTTCATCACTGCAAACAAGAACAGAAAGACATGCAATGACAAGCCAACAATACTTATCATATCTGTATTTGAGTATTTTTCATTCATTTCTTTATCTGTCTGGTTTTAAAATATTAGCTTTTTAGGACATTATTTTAACTTAAACTATTATAATTATTGCTCCAGTTGCCTTAGATTGATATGATTCTTTGATTTGTTTTTAATAAATGACTTTTCCTTATATTTTCTTGTAAATTCACTCAAAAAATATTTAGATTTTATCCCATTTTTATGATATTCTGACATCATTGTTGTTGATTTACACAGGTGTGGTGTCTTAAAGTGTGTTCCAATATAATATTACTACAGTCGTGCTCTTTTAATTTTGTGCTGAGGTCTCCAGGGTCAAAACAAAAAGGTACAGCACCTCAACCCACTGAGCCCCACACACATACACTCTTCACGTTATCTCCTCCCTGCTGTAGCGCCCAGTGAGGCTGCTGTTTGTTGCTGTTTTTATTTTTTAATCTACCACAGCAGGAAGTGACATCATCTTTACTTCAGATTCACTGCTTCGGCATGTGAAGGACAGTTTTCCCCTAGTTGTGAAAAAACACTGAATATTTCTTTGCCTAAAAAACACGCGGGAGAGTTTGTTGCACCTGAAGCTGATATGTTTGTTGTTCAGTCAACAAGGTCATCTGGTACATCCCCACAAACTGCTGAGGTTGTGACGACACAAAGCAACAAAACAGTGTTGTAGTGTGTAGTAAACTGTAGTAAAGTAAGGCAAGTAAAACAGATCATTCAAAATACTTCCTTTCCTTATTAAAAGGTACAGAAGTATCAGTAGTTAAAGTACTGGTTGTGCAGTAAAAGGTCTCCTGTGACTGGTTTCTGATTCTACCTGAGATTATTAGATTGTTAATATTAATACATCAATGTTAGAGTATCATTTTATTGTACAGCTGCTCGAGGTGGAGCTAGTTTTATACTGTTTAACTACTTTATACTTGTTTTAACTACTTTATACACAGTTAGGGTCACCCGACAAATCTGAGGGCTCGTGGGATGATTGATAGGAGGAATGTTGTAAAGAAACTCCCGCACTCTGTCTAACTTGCAAAAAATATGTATGTATTGACACAACGTCTCGGGGCAAAAAGGTCTAGGACCAAAACATTGTGTCAATACATCCATATTTTTGAAAGTTAGACAGTGTGCGGGAGTTTTCTTCTGACCTATTCCTGTCCCCCTCCAACGCACCTATCTCTCACTATAAAAGTGCAAAGTAATTCATTGTTCTAATGGCAGAGAAAAGAAGAAAAAACTAAGTTCTGATTT
Source organism: Micropterus salmoides (assembly GCF_014851395.1). Classification (NCBI taxonomy): domain Eukaryota; kingdom Metazoa; phylum Chordata; class Actinopteri; order Centrarchiformes; family Centrarchidae; genus Micropterus; species Micropterus salmoides. The sequence continues at coordinate 51,140,314 of NW_024040040.1, read as the reverse complement.
ATTTATTTTTTTAACTCTAACTGTAAACTGGACTTTTCTCACGTGATAATTGTATAATTATACAATATTTTACAACGAAGTAAAGAGAAGTTTAGAGGAGAAATGTTTCTGGTGAAAACAACTCCGTGTCATCTGAAACATGTGACACAACTAGACACTGCTTTATTGTAGCACATCAAATGCTTGTGCACACTGGTTTCATCTTTAATTAATAATTTTTTTTTATTTTACAATTATTAAGTTATAAGCCTATCAGTTGTTTTGTTTTTTTATGTAAAATCTTAACTTTTAAAGTAACCAGTAACTATAGCTGTCAGTACAGTATGACACTGTATACTGTACAACGTTTGTCAGTGGCATCGGTCATGACCTCCTCTTTTTGCAGCGCTATAACATCATTACTTCCTTTGTTCCTGAGAGACATCATTCATAATTGAAAGTAAAAGTAAACACATAGAAAAAAACAACACTTTTTATAAAATGTCCAAACCTTTCTGTAAGCACGAGTATGTAAATGATTTTGGTGCACAAAAGATTTAAAATTTTTCATTTAAATGTTCAGACAGTTTAATGCTGACAGCCACGTGTTTTTCTACTTTGGTAGCTCAAACACACAGAGAGAACTGAACTGATACATCCGACTACAAAAGAATCCATCTTTAGAGACAGACAGTAACCTGTCCTAGGTGTTTCCCTGCCTTTCTTCCGGTGCATGCTGGGATACGCTCCAGCCGCACCACAACCCTGAGCTGGAATGTTTTCTATAGGATGTTTTTCTATCAGCTGTTCGCAGGGCCAAGGACCCCAGTCATGGCTGCCAGCGAGGTGACTTACATCACCTGGAAGTCCTCTTTACGACTCCAAATGATGGCTGGGGAGCCGCCAAAGTGGCCGCCAGAGGAGAATGGATCGACCGCGGCCAAAACCGGACCAGCACTTGGCAGGCGCCTGCTGCTCGTCTCTCAGTCTGTACGGGAGCCAGCAGAGACACCAGCCCTGCACATGGGACAGGGAGCCGAAAAAACAGGAGCTTCAAAATACCAAAGTACCGATCGACTGCATTACTGGCAAGCTGATCCACCCGCTTCACTCCGAAACCTTAAAATAAAATCCATCTGAGACGCAGAGACAAATCATTTGATTGTTTTTTTATGGCCACTTTTTTTTTTTTTTTTCATTCCTGACTGTTACTGTGATCAGCAGGTTTTATTGTTATTGCTTTTCCATTGCTCTTCCTGTATACTCCTCTGTGTAATCAGGCAACATAAATGTATTGATATGTACGGTCATGGCAATTTGAGAGAGAAAAAGAAAAGACAGACAGTAACAGAAAGGTCAAAAACTGGAGGGCAGAGGCTGATGGACAGAGCAAGTGAGAGAAACAAGAAAACAATGCAGCCTGACATTTGATATTAGTTCTTAATGTCAGTTTTACAATCATTACTGGATATTTATTGATCCTTGTTTTCTTTTTTTTTTAGTTTAGTTCTTGACCTTTCAGGACTCTTAAAGGTTCATAAAGACAACTGTCTTAATTATTTTGCTGTTTCAATAAAACTTCTGTACTTTGTCTACCTTTGTGCACTCTACTGCAAATTATATTTACAGATGATGAAGCAATTTGTGAGGCAGAGAGCATCGACATCTACCATCATTATCACCAAGAGTCACGCAGTCACTGTAGCTATTATAAACCTGTGTGCGATAACACTGTAGAATCTGTAAACAAAAACATGACATTTTAAACTGGTTTTCTGCAGCTTTTTTCAAGAATCTTTTCACAGAGGTCCTCTGAAACCTTTTACATAGGCATGAAAATGTCACTGAAATAAAGGCTGTAATCTAAACATCTTAAAGAGTTTATGGTTCAGCTTTTTTAGACGGCTAGACATCATGTGGGACACGTGCTGTTATCAGCAGCAATAAGCAAATCCACCAGCCCCCATGACATTTATTTCACTTTAACTCATCTCCTCTGAATCCTCTATTCTGTCTACAGCTTATGTTTCCTGACTGCAAAAAAATCATGGATCACAAGTTTGATTAAAAGCGGTTGTTCTAAATTACTACACCGTACTTTGGCATTAAAGCAGAAGACTGTTCAAAAGATTGTTCATGCGTCCTCATACTTTTGGCCACACAGAGCATTTTCAGCTCAACCATATGCATCACATTTTAGCACCTAAATCAAATTATCTGTTCACCACTGATTAAGTCTTTCCTGCAAATTGCAATTTGCACTTATGTTATTAGTTGTTCTATTATTTAATATCTGAGATATGTTTAATTTAACTTTTAAATGAAGATGAATTATTCATTTATAAATACCATAGCTTCAGATAAGGGTTAGTTTCGTGGATGGTCTTGAAGAATAACGTAAAATGAATATATACCCATCACAATTTATGACTCCTGTAATTTATTTTAAGTGGAAGTGGCCATAAATAAAAATAAATCAATGTAAATGTGAGGATCCTTTGGAATTGAGGAAGAGGAGAGCTGAGAGACAGAAGGACATGGAAATAAAGATAGAGACTGAAAAGCACAAAGACAGGAAACAGAGACAAGAGGTGAGGCAGATGAGAGAGTGGACAGAAGAAGAGAGCGATGGTGGTCTTTGACATGGCCGCCCATTGTCAAAATAAATCACAAGCTGCAAAGTGTTTTAAAATGCCGGCCGGCTGCTGAGAGAGAGAGAGAGCAGCAGTGATTTACTGCAGCAAGGTTGATTTTTAATCATCAGCGGATCTGAGTCACATTTAATGTTTCGGCTGTGGGCTGATGACTCTAAACCCACCAGAGCTACACAGAGACCACCGGTCACTTCTGTAGATCAGCAGTAGTGTTTTCTCCACATCAAGACCACATTTCCCATCAGCCCCGTTGCCTCCTGCGTCACTGTCTCGTCCTTGAAGAGTGCAAAGATTTTGAAAATGATTTTTATTCTTTTTCTGCTTCCAAAATCAGCTGTCCCCTCGCCCCGCAAATATTTATTTTATGACTTTCTTGTTTTTACATTTAAATACATAATAAACATTAGATCAGGTTTTTGATCAGATTTTTGAGAAAATTACAGCTTCCAAAAGACCTACATTCACTGAGTGTCAATTGATTTTTGGAAATTTTTTGGTCTTGCACTGTTACCTAATCTCGTGGCCCTGTCTTGTAGAGGAGCCTTGTAAGACGGCCCCCTGATAGTTGACGAGATGAAGATTGTTGCAATACACACCTTTTTTCGTGTAACACGGCACACACTGCTGCTAACTGTATTAGCTTCTGTTAGAGGTCCTATTAGCTGACTCTACCCAGAGTATCGGAGGGGTGTTGGTGTTTGTTTACACCTCTAGCGCAGGAGCTTTTGGACTGCTGGGAGAAGAAGGTTTTCAGGCCCACGGGCAAGAGACCCAGAGGGGGATGCTGCCGGGAAATGAGCGACTGAACTGGAAAACGAGAGCTGTGAAAGTGAACCTGTGAAGTGGCAGCCAGAAAGATAAACAATGAGCTAAAACTCGTTTCAAAGTGCCGTAAAGCCGAGAAGCAGCAGATCCAGCTGATAATTCTCTGTAATTACCAGAGACAGCTTTCACATTGTCAACATTATTTTTTATAGATTGTTTATAGTTTTATCACTGTTCTTTTTATCAGAATCAGAATCAGCTTTACTGCCAAATAGCTTTTTACACGTACAAGGAATTTGCTTTGGAGATAAGGCGCTACACGTAGACAAACATACAGTTGACAGTAGAAATATATAAATAGTCATTATTAGTTTTAAATTGTGCCTCTTTTTTGAGTCTTTCTTTATCTTTTATGGTGAATATGAGACACCTTTGCTAACTAGGTTATATATGATGGATGTAATGTTGTTATAATAATGTTACAGTACATTGGACAGTACAACACAGAGCAGGTCCATATAAGAGCTGCTCTGAGGTGACAGCATACATTCACAGAGCACAGTGGGTGGCAGCTGGTGGGTGGGCACATTTGTCCCAGGACCCTCTAACAAGTTAATCCAGCCATGCAGAATATATTCTACTTTTCTGTCTTTTATGTTTTCATGATGATGACGATTTCGGTTTCCTTGGATGACAAAGCACAAGTGACAGGTCAGCAAAAACCATTTATAAGGGCAGCACCCTCTACCTACAACTTAGTGTGAATAACTCAACCTTTGTTCAGAAATAATAGAAATACAGCATGCCAGCATATTTTAGTAAAGGATTTATTGTCACAAGGTTACCAGCAGCACCTTTAATGCCCTGATGCTCCAGGTCCCTGTCTTTGTCTTGCTTCCCAGAGATACTTGTCAATCACGCAGTTTAAGATTCGTCCCCACCGTCTGTTCTGAGTTGAGGCAGGAATGAAGTAGTGAGTAGTGAATCAGAAAAAGAAGAAAAAGCAGGGGAGGACAAGAAGGGGAATCAGGAGGAGCAGGTGTGTGAGGGTGAACAGGTGGAGGAGGAGCGTTGTTGATGTCTTCATGTGTCTCTAATAAATCATGAGACCTCAAAGCAGACAAACTGTCTCCAAGGTCAGCTGACCACACAACCAGAGGCCGACCTGCTGCCATTAAACAAGACAGTATACGTGTGTCTGGGAGTGTGTGGTGGTGGTGAACATGCCACGTACTCAGAGCGACCCTACAACCTCGACAATAAGTCATTTCACTGTAAATTCTGCAATTTCTGAAAGTAATGACAAGAGCATAAAATCCAGTTTGTTATTTGTTGTTAACAGTAAAGATGAATTTGCTCCTTCTCATTTCCTGCAGTCACCTATGTAAGACTATTATAGTATTTACACAAAATGTTTAGTATTCTGGAGAAAGTGTGAGGAAACTAAATTGCTGAGAAGATTTTTTTGCTTTAACCAATCATTTCAGCAACAGAGAAGCTGGGGCAGTGATTGTTAACTTTCACAGTTAACTTGACATTTGTTGTGTCAGTTGAAGAAATACTGTATGTTCATTTAAAGAGGTGGTATTATGCTCATTTTAAGGTTCAAAATCTTATTAAAAAGAACGCCCTACTTTTTGTCATACTGCACATTGCTGCAGCTCCTCTTTTCACCCTGTGTGTTGAACACTTTGTTTTAGCTATGGAGTGATACATCTTGTCTCTAAATGATCTTTGTTGGGAGTTGCACATGCGCAGCTCCTAGTTAAGGACTACTAGCCAATCAGAAGCAGAGTAGGGCGGGTTGTGAGAAGCCAGTAAACACGGCTTCGGTTCAGCTGTATATGTTACCGAGCAGCTTGGCAACATGGACTGGAGCAAGAGTTTCAGAATAGCGCTATATGAGGCGCATTTAGCTTTCATCCCTGTGATGTCACAGGTTGCTGGACTACAAACGAGCTGTTTCCAGCCAGTACAGAGCAGGATTTTACTTTTATTTTAATGATTTTATTTTGTAGCCTGAGAGCAAACATTGATAGATGTCTTAAAGACCCTGAAAAGCAACAGGGTCCAACAGGAATATAAAATAACTTGGGACTCTCACTGGTTTAAAGTAGGTGCGAGTCAGCTGGGAAAAAAGGTATTGTCACGTACATTTGTGCACAAATCTGGACTTGAATCTGATGACAGTTAATGGGGCTGTTTGTTTGCTTATTTTGCCAGCTCTGTCAATCAAATCGGATCAGATGACTCCCACGCACTCCAGATGAGGCAGATGAGCTTCATTAAGAGGGTTCAACTCTTAATGACGTAAGGAGGTTTTTCTTCAAACTGAATGTTATTAAGAAATATTTTTCATCATAATCAGCATAAGCCAAATCATCATGCGTGATCTCTGCAAACCTCTGACTCAGCCTGCATCCAGCCCGATCGCCCCCGGTTTGGATTACAGAGGGAATAAACAGAGAGTGTGAGTGAAGTTAGTGAAGTGACTGCACTTCATTTAAAAAGGCAAGAAAACCCCAAAGTCTCCACTGTAATCCAAACAAAACATGGTCGACTCTACCGCTGCACTCATCCCAAATGGTTTAGATCGAATGTAAAGAAAGACTCCGCTGGGTCTGCTGTTGATGGTGACAATGCACGGTCGCTATGGTTCTGCTGTGCGTTCTGGTCCCAAAGCACGAGGTGGTGATCCTGATGAACAGGTGAAATCACTGCACATGTTTGTGTGTGGTGGTTTATTGCTTCAGAAGTGCAGGGCAGAGTTATCAATCACACGCTGTGGATGTGTCTGCTTCTCAATCATCACAAAGTCATTGAAATGTAGAACACACACACACACACACACACACACACACACACACACTAATGAAAAGATGGAGGAATATTCTGTCACCAGCCTCTCGTTCACTCCAGACACTGTAACCCATATGGAGACTGACACACACACACACACACACACACACAAGGGCCAATCGTCTCGTTGCTAAACTCAGACGTGGAGGCATGTGAACGACTCGAGGAGCGTTTGATTTACGCCCACAGACACTTGAAGAGAAGTGGACATGTCACTGAGCGAGTGGAGATAAATCAGCTGTTGCTGCATGGCGCCGAAAAATCCACAACACCTCTTCATCACACACCTGATGTCATCAGGATGCGACCTCTGACCTTTGATCCTCATGCCACTGGCTGCCTGTAGTGTTGGAGATTACAGAGAAGCTCATGCTGCTGTTGAGCTAAACCTTCATGATTATAGTGTCACATTTTACTATTTTCACACATTTCATCAGACCTCCAACTGTTTGGTATGTTCAAGTGCCATTTAAAATGTGTCTGTTGTATCAAAAACGGTCAAGTACAGAAAGTTGCTTGTTCAGATCCTACTCTCGTTTACTTCCATCCATCTATCCCAGCTTATCTTGCAGGGAACAGAAGCCTGTCCCAGCAGTATTTGATCAAATATTTCCTCATTTTAATAACTATTTTGCTAATTAGTAATAGACTGAAACTCAAGTAACATCAGTGTTTGAAACCCAAGTCTCAGTTTTTACCAAGCAGCAAGCAACTGAACTCGAGGCAAAAGTTAAAAAATAAAATTATGGGGGAGGGGGGAGGTAGAGAAAACTGTCACTGGAAATGCATTTTAGCTTTTTTATTTGGTGCTTTTTCAGTTGATTTCTCCCCCGAGGAGCCACAGCTCTCCTGGGAATGTCTCCAGTGATTTAGTACTGCAGTTCCATAAAGTTGAGGGTAAAACAGGGCAACAGCGGTCGTGATATCCTTACTTTTACTCCCTAGTTTGGTTCATATCCTACATTTCCCATAATGCAAATGGATGGTATCTTTTACTTCATCCAAACCTGTTAAATGGCCACGTTTTTCAAACTCCATCCTGCCGGCTTTTTGTTCAAAACTTCAAGTCTCCAAGGCCATGCCGAGATAACCCATCAGGGTCATTTTTTTAGACTTGTGAAAAAGCTCTTTAAAAGCCACAGAAAACACAATACTGCCGTTTTCGACCCCGACAGTAAACTAATCTTTGTGTGTTTCTTCTTTTTCCCGCCATCTCTATCTACATCAGTTCTCCTTCGTCCATCTTGAAACTCACACAACCACAGAAGAAGACATGGTACCGTATCACCTCATAGAGAGGAAGTCACAGTACGGAAATCTAGAAAACAATACATTTCATGAGCATCAGTGCAGGACAAAAGGCATAAATGTCACTATATGCCTACAAACAACATACAGTATTCATGGCGACAGTGCATCACCAGTGTGTGTTAAACTGGTGTGTTGTTTATTCAGTCTTACATTAAAATGCTGTTTTCAACCAGAAAACAGGATATTTTAAAGGTGGAACGCACCTGAAATAAAGACAGAGGACTTTTTCTAACTCTCACTAATATTTGGATGAAATATCCTCTCGCGTGTCTTTCACTCAGTGTCGGTGAGGTCCCACGTCTGGCTTTACCGCCTCTCATTTTGCCAAAACTCATGAGTTTTCCTCATGTTACATAATTTGGTTTTGGTTTTTTTCCCCTTTTTCTTTGTGACTGAAGCTGTAACAGCACAGGCAACAGCGATCTGGCCTCTTTGTTCGTCTGTAAGCTGCCTTATGTTGCCTTGAACACTCACTTAAGAAAATCTTGACTGTCAGACCTCTATTAAAGCTGACACATGCTGCTCTTTGGTATTTCACTTTATATGACTCACCAGTGCAGCTGCATGTGGAGCTCTTGCTAAAGAATATATCACTGTTTTTTTTTTTTTTTACCAGGATCCTGTAAAGATTTTTATATTTTAAAAAAGTTATTTTCTTTTCATGAGCACTGGAAATGTGGTCAGAGTACTAAAAGTTTGATTCACACGTTACAGTACAAAGTACAAAAAGTAGCTGCAGGATGCTAAACAAAGGATAAGACAAAAATTCACAACAATGTAAATTTTAAGATACAAATACTTGTTACAAGGTTAAGTGACAAACGTAACGTAGTTATTTTTTATTCAAATTATGATCTTTTCCTAAACCTTCTTAGGCACGAACTTTTGGCGCCTAAACCTAATCAAATTGCAAATTTTTCAACGTTCTAAAGTGACAAAAAACAGATTTTATGTTTTGTGATTCAACAAGAGGCTGAGAAGCTGCTCTGAACGTCAACAAAAACAAGCTGCTCCAAGGCCAGCCTATTAATAGACACCACACACACACACACACACACACACACACACACACACACACACACACACACACTCTCATGACATGTAACACCCTCATCAGTGTCACGTTGGTTATATTTTCATTAATATACACATAACTTAAGATACAGCTCAAGTTCAGAGCTACAAAAATAGAATATACATGAAATTTGTTTTGCAAATTCTCTGTATTTAACCAGAGACGCAACTCAATCACATCCTCATTACAATTCGAGTTATCCAGTTATCCCGCCCCTCCCGCTAGAAAGCCAATCGTCTGCTTTTAACAGCCAAAGCGGGAATCATATTTCAGTCAGTCGTGTGATTCCACTGATGTGCGTGTCTGTTATTCTTCTACTGCGCATGCGTGGAAGTGGTGACGCATGCGTAGAAGAAGTATAACCGGTCGGGGGAAACGATTTTTAAAACTCAGTTTGGGGCAAAGTTGTCAAACTCTTTCAGCAATTTTTATCAGATTTTACTGCTGAGTCTATTCATGTAGTTTTTATGTCCTGGTGACCAGTGAAAGTGCATTTCTGTCTCTCCCCATTCATTCAGATAGGAGCGTGGTCTTGTTAGTTCAAAATAGCTGCCCAGAGGCATTGCCAAGATGGCGGCCGAGTAGCATGACTTGCCTATGAGGACTTTGATTTAACCTAATTAGGAGCAGTTCAGGGCCTTGCTCAAGGACAGTGAACTAGAACATGTCCAGCAACCAGTCATACTCTGCATGACAAAGCCAAATCCCCACGGACTGAGCTACTGCTGCCCCAAAAGGGTAGTTCCCATTCAGGGAGCCAAACCCAGGCCACCTGGGTGAAAATCCGAAATCCTAACCACCAGACCATATGGGAGTTAATCATGAAGGTGACAAGATCTCTTTCTCAGGAGAACTTTCATTTTTCAATTAGTTTAATTTGGGATAATCTGAAACATATTTTAAGATGAAATCGAGCAGCAAACTGTAGCAAGAAAAGGTGAAGAACAAGAACAAAAACAAAAAGAAGAAGAACTGTCTTTTCTGAGTTTTAAATATTTTCTAAAGTTCACAAGTGTGTGTCTCAGAGCCCAAACTATGTTAAAGATCAGTGAACTGTACATTTTATATTAAAAAGGTTAATTCAACAGATTTCACATCTTAATAACTTCACAATGAACTTTCAAATTCATTCAGTCAATAAGAGCACGATAAGGTGAAATCTACTGACAGCTGTAATTCTGGACACTCTGCTGACTCGAACGTCTCTCCAGATTTGGACAGTAAAATTGTTGAAGGAAGGAAAGAGGGCGTCACTTTTTAAGACTATTTCTGCGAGCTGCTTTAACAGAAGAATAACAGATAATTAAACTGTCAGCGCTCTCAGCTCTGCGCTCTCTGGGAGAGAGGATCACTGAGATTAAAGCAGGAGAGGAGCTCATCTGTCCGTCCTGACTCAGCTTGGAGACGGAGCTGAGTCACAGCCTTCGGTCTGAACCTCCCTGTCCTCGGCTCAAGTGACCCTGCTGGCTGAACTGGGCCGGACCAGATCGGACTAAACAACTGGTTGTCAGAACCTAGTTGAGGTCTGTCCGGTAACTTTCTGTCAGTGCATTCATGAAGCTGCTTTTCCTTCTTTCACAGTCATCAAGTCATCATTAAGTAAGGTTTTGAATGTTAGACTTTTACTTGTAGAGGAGTATTTATTTTTGCAGTGTAGTATTAGTACTTTTACTTAAATAAAGGGTTTGAATTCTTGCTCAGCCACTGACTGCAGCAGCTGAGAACCTAATCTTAAGGATTGTATAGCGGTTACTGGAACAGGCTAATCTCACAATACTATTCTTTACCTGTGTTACATTTGCCATCTAATAATGGATGCAAAAGTAAAACCGAAACCCTTTCCTGATACGGTTATCAGAAAGAGACCATACAGGATGAAGAACACAAAAGACTCTTCTTCAAGGATCTTCTTCTACTTCAATCTAACAAGAAACCTTGCAAGATTGAATGTTTCAATTGTCCTTCCTCGACGTAGTGGTAGACAAAGTATGTCGTTTAAAAATGGGACTGGGCTTTTTTTATTGGAAAAATCCTTCAGGGTCGTTATTTTCAAATGTAAGAGATTTCTCCTTTTTCTCTCTGATTGGTCAAGCTGTCTGCACGATTGTGTGTCACATGTTGCAAGTAGATACATGATGCGTAGTGTTAAGAGTGAAGGAGGCCGAGCATAGCGAATATGTTGCTGAACTAACTGTGAATAATGGAAAAAAGAAAAGCAACAATATATAGTCTGGGTCTCATGTTGGGTTGGAGTCTCATATTTGTCCTGCAAATTAAACAACATAGTTTGCTGTTGGTCCACGTCCTCTAGAGCGACACTTCAACAGGATGCATATTCAAATTAAAACCGTTTTCTGATCTTGAGCTGCTGTGGTCGTAAACTTAATTTCGGAACTAGAAGTCCCCCTTTTTGCTGATTCCTCTTTTGCCTGTCTACAACAAAGCAACAATCTGTGAGTGTTTTCATGTCATTTTTGTTCTTTAGTACGTAACAGGAACATGTATGAAATGTAACAGCATTAAAATACAGTGAAGTTTCAGCTCTCTTGTTTCTCAACAGGCTCCTCCTCCAGAGCAGGAACTCTCTGGAGGAGGAGCTAAATTTAAACCTTGGATCATCGAAACGCAGGTGATGTGTCTGAGCTCTTAGAAAGGTTTATCGGTTCCCTGGAAAGGTTTATTAGTTCTTGTGGTCAAAAGGAACAATAATGTTCTGGTCACAAGCTTCGGTCAACGCTCCACACCATTTGATTCTTTGTAATGTTCTGAGAAATGGGCCTTTCACATTTCACAGTATGCGACATGGACGTTTGTGTCTTTCATGGGAGTTAATGGCCATGAAAACACACAAAAAAAGAAATGAATGCAAAGCAAACGCTGAGAGGTGGATTGTGAGGGCTCAGGAGGGTTTTCGAGCTCCATGATAAAAGCTATAGAACTGCTCTCGGGTTTCATACAGCGCTTTTACTGCACAAAGGTTGAAGATAATAAGCAGGAAGCTGGTTTCAGCCTGCAGGACTGATGTCAGAACAGAGAGCCACGGCGCTGACTCGTCTGTCAAACAGCAGCTCGTGTTGTCTCAGCGCCCGGCACAGGAAAGGTCAGGCCTGCTGCTCCAACACTGAACAAACAGCACAACACCGAGTGGGGCTTTTCAGCTCCAACACACACACACAGAAACGAACTCTGAGACGCATCCAGGCACACACACGCTTTATCACCTACACAGTCACACAAACACACCAAATACGGGTTTGAACACCCGTGGGCTCACGTAGACTCACACACACACACACACACACACACACACACACAAATGTAATGCATGCGAGGCAGGCGGTGCAGCACTGGGACACCTGTTGTAGGGCTAAAGCTGAGCGGTGTTGAGGTGTTGACACAGCAGCTACTGCAGAGTTTGAACCATGACGACGCACACTGAGAATCATTGTTTCATTCAATCTGAGTGATCAAATGATTGTTAACCTGCAGCCACACCCATCAACGATGTCAAAGTGTACTGGCACACTCCGAGTACACCTTTACATCATTGCAGTGAGGCGAGATCTTCAGCCTCTGGAGGTCAGCTGCTGTTAAGCTGCCTTTTTTACAATGAAATGCAGTTTAGAGCATCTTTAGCTTCCATAAGGACTGTTGGCCTCCACCGTACAGATCAGGAGGAGGACGAGAGTTAAACGGATAAATCTGACTTCAGCCACATTCTCCAGGTTTACCAGCTGAAATCCAAACAAACACCTTCTACTAAGCAACTAGCTCACTGTCAAGTGTTGTTTTTATATGATGGGCGCGATTAGCTAATCACCAAAAATACCATTTGATTTCATACAGTTTTGTAGCTTCACCTGACTTGACCTGAAACATCTGTATACTTAAGAGAGATTCTGACATAAAATACTCATAAACATACATACTTCAGAGGGAACAGGATTAGAACTTGGAAAATATACATTTTGTTTCACGGTGTTTTCAAATGGGACAATGCTGCACGACCTTGACTGAAAATACACAGCGATATGATCAAATGTGCCACAATTTTTCACTCAAAAGACCACATGAATATGTCCAAGAATCTTGCATTATTAAGGAATCCTTGGCTGCCCATGACTAAATGTTAGAAATGTGTCCAATAGTCCAGATTTTGCAACACGTCCTCATACCTAAACAACAAAATAGGTCTATTGTCAGTGACTCCCAAAATGACATGTATGACTGTTGGAACGTACCGGACTTTAAGTACGTCACATGGTAAATGTTGTGAAACAGCCTCAGTTTGGTTAGATTTAGGTAACAAAACTACATGGTTTAGGTTCAAATAAGTACGTTAAGTAACTAAACCAGATGACTTATGTCACATTAGGTAAATTACCTACTTGACATTATTTAACTTGAAACTTTAAATAAGTCAGTGTTGACTTGATTGAAATCTCAGTCTTCTGGGTGACAGCTTGTTTGAACCATCTATTCACCCCAGCCACCTTCTTAGGCGGACTTTCCCGCTCTTTCCACTCTCTTCCTCTTTTGCCCCCGTCTAGAGGTCGCAACCTAACAATAAACAAAAATATCAGTCGTAATAAGCTGCTGCAGAATCGACCTACACGGCTGTTTTTCTGATGAGCTTGGTTATTTATATACCTTGCAAAGAATGCTCACTTCCTTTACACCTCAAACTTGTCTCAGGATAAAGGTGCCGCCAGATATTTTACAGTGAGTGGTGGCTCTTTCTTTTAGACGTCCTTCACCACATTTAAGTCTTTGTTTTTTTTGTTGGATAGAAACCCTCTGAGGAAGCTGACACAGACTCTCATGGCAGTAAACACACCAGTGAATAGCCAATAGAATGATAGGGTCAAGGATGCTGCAGCAGGTGAAGCATCATCACAACACTGTTGCCTATTCCTGCCAGACTTTCTTTTTTCCTACCTACATTTATTTTTCTGATTTACCTCCCGTCCTTCCTACCTTGTGTCCTATCATGCTGTCCTAACTTGCTATCAATCACCCAACAATCTCCCCTCTCACATACTGTACCTTCCTTTCTTTCCTCCCTTCCCACCATGTCACCTACTCACCTGCCCTGTGGAGTTTCTGCAGGTGAGGCAGGCAGAGGTTAACGCAGCCTTCAAAAAAAACCCACATGAGTACTGGATTTCTAAACCGATAAATTCTTGTTAGTACTCCCACCAAAGGGAAGGGCTGAAGGTCATGACATGAGCTACAGGACTGCCGTCCCAAGTCAAGGACACTTCAGTGAGGTGGGGGGTTGGAGGGTCAGCACAGCCTGAGATTGACATGCAGCCGCTGTGGGGTGTTTTCTCATGTCAATCTTTTAAATTAATTTATCAAAGTTTAAATATGTTAAACTCAAATCATTTTGCTTTTTATTTAGAAAAAATGTTGATGCAGAGTTTTGGGTTAACATGCAAGTTTTTTACCGTAATCCAAAACATGAATGTATTTTGAGGAATTACATGTACATGAGAAAATGAAGATAAAACATTTAATACTGTTTGTTTTTGTTAGTGTTTCTATTTTCAATCATATAATAATTCCGTCTGCAATTTTATGGGCTTTTATCATGTGAAGGTTGTTTGGTTTCTGATGAACTGCCTGTAAAAGAAGTCACAACTGATTGGGCTGCACACTGTGTACTGGGAAGTAATCTGTGGTAGTCAGGTCAGTATGTGTGACAGATTCATCCAGAAGGCGGAAGGTCAAAGGTCGTCAGGCAACTCCAATGAACACAGCTGCAGGTCTGACTGAAATTCTGTTTTTGAGTTTCAGCTCTCTCTTCTTTTCTCAACATCCTCACTAACAGGAAAAATTCAAATCAAAACCATTTGCATCCTGAATAAATCAACAAAAATCTTAATATTTCTGCATTAACAGTCCCTGGAACTGACAAAACATTGTGACCAAAAGTTTCATTTGATGCAGCTTGTTGGGAAAATCCAAATCCAGCAAACCAACCACACACAGCACACCATTAGAATAAAAGCACAGATGACACATAGAGTATTTTCAGTGCTGTAAATGTGTTGTTCACCGCTAAACATGCACTTCAAATGCCATTTAATATAGGAACACTAAAGGAATATTATAGAGATATCATAGGAGATAAAAGGCATCAGAGCACAAGAAGTCCACCAGAAACACAGCTAGGCTCCATAAAATACAAATATTATAGTGATATCATAAGACATTAACAATTATATATGATAGGCCTGTACAGTAGGTTATTATACTAAGAGGTCACTTTATTATTATAATAAAGTAGCCAACCACCAAAATCATGAATATCATAGGAATGTTGTAGCATTAAACACGAACATTATAGAGATAGGGAGGATCCAATTCCTTTAGGTCCTTTAAAGTTATAGATATTTTGAATATTATAGCAATGTAATCACAGATTTACTGTAATATAAAGAATAAAATATAATAAAAGTACTAAAAAGGCTTCTATTGAGTACCAATGACGCACTTCAAGTCTCAGAGGAAACATTATTGAAATACTCTCCGAATATTACTGTTAAGCAAACAGGTCAAAATATGTCAACCAGCGGCAGCCAGCAGCCCCAAATGTATCTCCTCTTACATCAACAGACACGGTTAATTAATGGAAAGTGGTGGCACAGCTCGGCTCGGCACGGCTGATAAGGAGCGGGGTTGCATAGGAACAGAGGGAAACGGGAGTCTCTGGAGGGCGAAAAAGTAGCTCAAAACAGGGACTGAGAGAAGAGTGAACCGGTCTGATTTTTACTTTAAAGTGCTTGTTTTCTGGAAAAAGCAGAGTCTGCGTCATCCAGAACCACAGTGTGTGTGGTCAAAAACCATCAGCAGCATGAAGAGTTAAACTACGTGACAGTAGAGTTTATATGTGGAAATGGGTTATTTCCATAATTGACTTTGGTTTACTGCTCTCCTTTATAGGATGTGTGCAGAAATATGAGTTTTAACATATTTCAAAATTGGTTTAATCCCCATATTCACTGCAAACATGCCTACATTTGATGTCAGATTCTGTTGTGGGTAAGAAATTAAGAAATTAAATATATCTCGTTGACAGAAGTGATTTTCACTCTGTCGCAGGTGTTTTGCCTTGTCAGGATCAACTGGCTCTAAAAGGTCGGAGTTCACCCCACAGTGACATCACGGTTATTCCAAACCTTTCAAGACAATAACAAAGAAACGCATGTACTCACATGTGAAACTCCTGCGTTAAAAACTGCGGGTTTTTTTAATCTCGTTTGACACCATCACCGCTCCACCGCGCCCCGCTCACAGCTGCCAAATCCCATCCGGAGAGGAGGCGCAAAGTGGCCGATCCATGAGCACAAAAACTCCGCGCAGCACAAGAAAAGAAAAGTGTTTGGAGTGAAAAAACTCTTGGAGAAGAAGAAGAAGAAGAAGATAAAGCTTGTTTTTTTAATCCAAGCAGAGCGATAAAGATGATGAAATTAACGAGGAGAGGCAGGAGCGCAGAAGTGCCCCTCCAGCAGCGGCAGGGGAGCGGACTGTAGCGCTTCAGTCCAGCGGGAGCGGAAAGTGCGCACCGGGCTGCTTCACTCCGTCTGCTCCGCTTCCTCCGGCATCTTCACAACTTCAGCCGCTTTAATCCTCCGGGAGCGGCTTCATCTTTCTTTTATTCAGCCCTTAATTCCGGAAAAAAACACACTCCTGCACCTCAGGGAAAAGAGATGTTTAATTTATTCTTATCCTTGTCAGGTGTGATAATTAACAAGAAGAGCACACGCCTCCAAAATAAAAGTCCACCTCGCGGCTCCAGCTGTTGCTTTTATTTTTTTCTTTTGGAGAAAGTGGGAAGTTTTGCTGTCAGACCGGAGTGTTTTGCTGCTTTTCGGTGCGCCGGTTGGTCGGGTAGGCTGGTAGGGTCTGACCGGCCAATACTCCCATCATCCCCGCCGCTTGATCGCCCCCTGGACATGGAGAGAGAGAGAGAGAGAGAGAGAGAGAGAGAGAGAGAGATATGAGGAGTATCGCGAGGATACGCCCTAACTCCCGTTTGTCTCGCGCTGTGGCGACCGAGGACACACATGTTTATGCACACAGGCACCTCCACACGCACCCGCACGGGGCACATGAAAAACAGAAAACACACACACACACATACACACACACCGGGTATAGACTTACATTATAGGGTATAGGCTACTGCATGAGTAAAGATTTTGTTATTATGATTACTGTCACACACACATTGTTGCTGTAAGGTCAACAGCTGACATGCATTGCATTGATCTCCTTTAATTCACTGTAAAGCAGTATGTCTGCTCTCAGGCTGTTAATACTGAAGCACACTGATATTTCATGACGTTTTTCATCATAAGGTAACAGTATAACAGTAACCAAACTTTTATTGATATAAACTATATGGCCAAAAGTATGTGGACAACCGATCCGTTTATTTTTCTCCTGAGTTTGCCCCCTTAACTTCCAGTGAAAGGAAATCCTAATGCCACAACAGCTTTGTGTGTTAGTCCATTTCCTGTTTGAACATGATGAGAACAAAGCAGCTCTATAAAGAAACTGTTTCTCCAGTTTGGTGTGGAAGAACTTGACCGTTCTGCACAGTCTTGACCTCAAACTCATCCCAACACCTTTATATGAAGTAGGGCGCGGACTAAGAGCCAGACCTGATCACCAACATCAGTCTGAATGGAAGCAAGACTGAAACCAGAAGAGGGGAGGCTGTTAAAACAGCACATTAATGAACACTGTATCAGAATCTCATGTTCATCTGTCAAGTTCAAGTGTCCACATACTTTTGGTCACATCTTAATGAGATTTTACGAGGCATCTCTCAGCTGACAGAATATCTGTGTGTGTGTGTGTGTGGGCGCTTGTTTTTCTATATTTGTGGGTTCCAAAGAGCAGGACTCCACTTTACTTGTGAGGTCTGACAGATTTGTGGGGACCAAACTGCTGGAGCCCTCAAGTTTAAAGGGCTGTATGAGGGTTAGGACCTGGTTTTAGGGTTAGAATTAGGTTAAGGTTAGGGTCAGGGAACGCATTATGTCAATGACAGGTCCCAACAAAGATAGTACCACAAGGCTGTGTGTGCGTGTGTGTCTGCTGAGGGGTTAATTCATGGGTCATGGCTGGTATGTGACACATGATCTTCATCAGTAAACTGTGGGTATGTTTAGTGTGTTTTGTAAAGACGTCATGTATATACGTGTGCACATGCCTTAAGTGTGTTTGTGTGTGTGCTGTAGAAGCCTGGACACCTGTCAGTCTGATTCAAAGCTTCAATATAAACTCAAACTGACAACAGCAGCAAAACCGCAATGCTGACGACAGTTTTTCTTACTAGTCTGGTCCAAAATGTTCACGTTCTTTTCCAAATATCTCAAACCCCAAACGATCCAGCTGCCATTGCGTTATTTTATTTCTTTGTTGGTTTGTTCAGTATAGATTTGGTGATAAGACGTCAAGAGTTTGTGTGACGATGCGTCCTGTTCATCTGAGAGTCATGGTGTCACATGATGCTCTGAATGCGGCTCAATGGGATTTTCCTTCCCTGTTGAGGAAACACCGACTGCTCAGTAATTCTGTGAGAAAAAAAAAGATGTCAAACATGGAAATCTGTCTGACTGACAGAAAAGCTTCTGGTGTGTGAAATTTCCTTTCACCATTGAAACGTTCTAGTTTTAAAGTCCCTGTGTAAATTTTTCCATGACGCTCTGCAAATAATAGTTTACTTTAAGGTGATTCATAATTACATTAAATTAGTCCTCACAGTGCTGGAGTCTGGTTGGCTCCAATAAGCATTCATTCATTTTTAACAGTTACTAAATAAGTTTAAACGTCAAAATTTCTGAAACAATTTAGTTTCAGGTCCATTTTGGTATTGTTATTTAGCCAATCAGCCTTTTTATTAAATTTTGTGGTTGTTTGGATTACATGCAAAACTCCTAAGGGAAGTTTTTCCTGTTACTTATTATACTAAAGACAGACAGACAGACAGAATTTCATAAACAACTCATTTAATTAATTAATCTCCAGGTAACTCAGGTTAATTTAAGATGAAGTTTCTATACAGTTAAGACCATTTGAAAAGAAGGTCACATGTTTTATTCCCACTGCTACTTCTGACCTCTGTTAGTTTATTTTGCATGGTCATGTTGTCTTTTTTTTTTTATTTTAAAGATGCTTTTATACATGCTTCCTGTTAAGACATTGAATATGTTTGCTGTTTTTGTTTAGCTTTTTAGATGCTGAAACATGTATCTGCTGTCTGCTCTGTGGCTGCAAAGCAAATAAATTAATCTGAGGAATGACGACTCAATCTGACTTTCCTTGCAGGAGGAAACTGTAAATTTCAGTATATAAGAGTGATGATATACCTAACAAATTCAGCCTGACAGAGGAGGAACTGTTCATTTTTCTGCTTCACGGTTCCAGGTCTGCCAAATGTTATACTACAGCGCCCTCTGCAGGGTAAAACAACGACTGCACCACATGCAACCAAGAAAACGTCCTATTTAAAGTTGAGTTTAGATCTCTTGAGTCAACGATATCTTTTCAAACATTTCTAAATTCTTATTCTTGTAAATGTCACTGTTGTTAATTGAAAGCAACATTGTAAAGCAGCCTTGAAATATATTTGTTTCAAGGGCTGCATACATAGATAGCCTACATACACGAATATACATGTGGAAAATAATAAATGCACCTTAAAATACTACAACAGGTCCAATATGGGATTAATATACCAAACAGGCAAAAGCCTGTGGAGCTTTATTCAGTAGCCCATTACAGTGATAAAACCTGATGATGATGATAACTGATCATAAATATCCTTAAATATCATAATGGAAGGGAGAAGATATTGGAAAAGAAGTAAATGCAAAGTCAGCTGTTTTGCTACTAATTCTGTAATTTAGCCTACATTAGCCTTTAGGCCTGAGCTATACCTATAAAGTTTAAAGTCACTATTTGTCCCTCAGTCACGGCTGCTCTCCGCCCCAGATGTTTAAAAATCCTCTTCCTCCTCTGCCACGTTTTTGCTCCTTTCCAAAGAGATGGACGAGACACGGAAGCTGTACCGCAACCTGATTGGTCCAAAATCACGAAAACCCGCCTTTGGTTCCGCCCTCGAGCAGATTCAGGGCCTCTGATTGGCCAAACATAAAGTCAATCACGGTTACCATGGACTTTGGCTATGCTGGTATCCAAGTGAGGACGTGATTTTTGGTGAAGTCGCAGAGCGGAGAGAACATAAAGCAACAAGGAGCGTCTGCTTTGTTCACATTTTTATCGTAATTACAGATAAATTAGGTCGTTAGTTCGCAGCTGCACAACAGAAAAACAGCATTAGGGATTTTACGAAGCAATGACCCAGAGAAAAAATTCCAAAACCCACTCCAGAAAAGGTCAGTACCCTTTCCTCGCTAGATTCCTTGAGCCCTGGACGCGCCTCTGTCTGTTCTGTACATATTTCCATTTCATATTCTGCTATTTTAAGTTGTTTTCCCGATCGGCAAATATGTGCATGCGCTAGAACAAAACGGAAGATGTTTTAAGAATCGTTTACGTACATTCTTCAATGCGGCTAACATACCGACACACTGTGCAACGCAAACTACAGATTTCACTGTTAAATCTCTCGTAGTTCCCACGGTCTTCTTCAGGAAAAAAGTGCGTCCCTCTGCACGGCTAGAAGCAGCGTTACCAAGAGGAAAACACAAGATGTCATGAAAGCAAACACATTTGGTGTATTTTACCAATGCCGAACTGACTGCTGTTGTGTATACGTTTATGGGATTGTCCTAATTCGTATTTTCTATGGTGTTCGCTCTGCCACTAAACAAAAGCATATTTAACTGGCAGAATTTCAACAGAATCTGGTTTAACGTTCTCGCGATGCAAGAGTAGATAGATAGCTACAAGCCAGTTTAGCAGTGTTTTTGGTATATGTCAAAATATCCACAATAAAGAGAACTATCCGATCTAGCTAATGGTTATCGAGGGATGCTCTGTGTGACCACTGGCCTGCCTGACAGTGGCCCTGTTAATGATGCTAAACTAACCTAGCGATAACCCAGTGATAGCCCGCTAACATTAGCTTACACTTTTTGAAAGACATCAGTCTGTAGGTGATGTTTTACCAGGTCCAGGGATGGAGTCGACAACAAACTCAGATAAACACACTTCACTCACCTTATTTACATATTTATAAACCTTTTAAGGTTTTATAATCATCACTTTATCATTATCATTTATCAATACAACTGGCAAAAATATATTTTTGTTGTTATATTTATGTCTGTTGTAGTTTGAGTTCAGTGACCTTATTAGGGCCCGAACACGAACCTGCAAGGGGATTTTGTTCTTATTTTTTTCTGCAAAGTAACCTGAATTTTGGGGGCCTAAGCATGCTAACCAAACTTTGCACAGCGGCGAATAATTTCGTATTTTATGGGTTTGGCAAAATGGCTCGCTAGCGCCCCCTACAGAGCAGCCCCCGGACTAAGTTTCACCTATGTGTACGAAATTTCTGTGGCAATTTACACTTTGTACCTTAACAAACTCCTCCTAGGGATTTAGTCCAATCAACTTCAAATTTTCGCTGTGCACTCTAAACCCATTGATGATTAAAAGTTATTCAAATGGTTATTACAAGTCGACCAGCTTGCCCGTGGCGTGTTACCGAAAATTGGTGATTTGCCATGAAACCGGAAGTTTTTATAACTTCAGTACACGTAATCACATCTGCACCACATTTGATAAGTATAACAATAGTCCTGATCTGAATCATCCATATGCCAATATTCACTCGAAGTCATAGCGCCACCTGCTGGCAACAGGAAATGATACATTTTACGCTGTAATGTACAACTCTTAGCAGTTGGACGTATCATCTTCAGCTGCACGTTTTACTTACATGCAAGACATTTTTGTGGCACATATATCATGTCCAGATGTACAAAAGAGCCTCTTGGAGCAATGTCCTAAACACAACAGGAAGTGACCATTTTGAATTTTATGTGTTTGTTAGGATTTTTTACACACTCCATACTTTAACTAACTCCTCCTACAGAATTAGTCTGACTGACTTCAGATTTCCCCTGTCTATTTTAAAGCCTTTGACGATTAAAAGTTGTACAAAGGGTGAGTTTTTGTGAAACCAAAATCAATGATTTGCCATGAAAGAGGAAGTTGTTTCAACTTCAGTGTACATGCTCACATCTGCACCAAAGTTTACATGCTTGATTACAGCGCCATAAAGGGGACACAGAAAGTGATGATTAACATAAGCCCCAGAATCTGCAAGGCGTTTGCCTCACACCTCGACGCGCTACACATGCGAGGGCCCGCCCAATGCTGCTTGCAGCTTTAATTTTACTTGTTGTCACTGCACTTATTCCTGTGATGCTCACAGATGTGCTGTGTTATATGGACACTATCCTAATGTAATTAAATTATGACATTTACACTTACACATTACACAAAAACTAATTTATACCCAACTCTATTAGACCCAGTGCTAATAATGGATTTGCTTCGCATTCACGGTTTGTAAAGGCGGAGACAGAAATGCAAATAACCTCTGCTCTGATCCACCTTCAGTGTATATGGAAATGCAAATTACAACAGCAGGTGCATCTACTGCAAACACAGAGAGCCAGGTTGTTGTTTTTTAACGTGCAATACACAGCAGGAGAGAGCATCATCTTATTTCTGACTGCTTACGCTGCCCCTTCAAGCTGCTTCAAGTAGTTTTGTAAAAGTGAAACTTGCTGTGTTGAAACCGGCTTCGTCTTTACCACAAAAGGCATTTTACACTGCACCATTTTTGCCAAGTTTGTTACACTGAACAAAATTATTATCGCAAAACTTTTGTTTTTGCCCCCATTCATCATGAGCTGAACTCAAACATCTAAGACTTTCTCTATGTACACAAAAGGGCCATTTCTCTCAAATATTGTTCACCAATCTGTCAAAATCTGTGTTAGTGAGCACTTCTCTTTGCCAAGATTATCCATCCACCTCACAGGTGTGGCATATCAAGATGCTGATCAGACAACATGGGTATCGCACTGGCCACAATAGAAGGCCACTCCAAAATGTGCAGTTTCAATGTATTGGGGGGTCTGGAAACCAGCATCTGGTGTGACCACCAACACATCTCATTCGCATTGATCAGGTTGTTGACTGTGGCCTGTGGACAGTTGGTCCACTGCTCTTCAATGGCTGTGCGAAGTTGCAGTCAGGTCGAGATGAGCTTCCCTGAGACGGTTCCTGACAGCTTGTGCTGAAATTCTTAGGTTATGCAAACCGATTGTTGCAGCAGCTCTCCGTGTGGCTGATCTCAGACGATCTTAGAGGTGAAGATGCTGGATGTGGAGGTCCTGGGCTGGTGTGGTTACACATGGTCTGCGGTTGTGAGGCCGGTTGGATGTACTGCCAAATTCTCTAAAACACCTTTGGAGACGGCTTATGGCGGAGTAATGAACATTTAATTCACAGGCAACAGCTCTGGTGGACATTCCTACTGTCAGCATGCCAACTGCACACTCCCTCAAAACTTGCGACATCTGTGGCTTTGTGCTGTGTGATGGAACTGCACATTTTAGAGTGGCCTTCTATTGTGGCCAGTGCGATACCCATGATGTCTGATCAGCATCTTGATATGCCACACCTGTGAGGTGGATGGATAATCTTGGCAAAGGAGAAGTGCTCACTAAGACAGATTTTGACAGATTGGTGAACAATATTTGAGAGAAATGGCCCTTTTGTGTACATAGAGAAAGTCTTAGATCTTTGAGTTCAGCTCATGATGAATGGGGGTAAAAACAAAAGTGTTGCGTTTATAATTTTGTTCAGTGTAGTTAAAGTAAATAACTGTTAAAGCAGGAATAAGGTGCAACAGAGAATATTTGCCTGAAAATAGTGTGCTCTGTCTTAGTCAAACACTTTTTTTAAATTATATAATTTCTGATTTTAGTAATTAGTGGATGCAGGTAAATATTGTGCATTAATGTTTATGCTAAAGGTTGACACATTAAAGATGTTTGCCCGAACCCAAGGTGACATCTTCAAACAGTTTACATTGACTCAAGAAAATGAAAAACAGTAAATCATCACAACTGAGAAACTTGAACCAGCAAATGTTTGGCAACTTAACTTTAAAAATGACTTCATCAGGATAGTTTCAGAGTGATCTTTTAGCAGTCGATTAATTGCTTCAGCTCTAAAGTAAGTAGGCAACTCAGACAGAAAGTGGTAACTTGTTCAACTAAAAGTTTAATATTTTTTTGGTATGATCATGTACTGGTGTTTTCAATAAAACCTCTCTCTGGTAATGATTCACTGGTGTTAAACATTGTGAGGTCGTAGTCTGCTGCGGTCCAGTGAAAATTTCACACAGAGCCCAGAGCTGAGAGGGTGTTACGAACAACCCGAATGCACACTTATCGATGGGGACGGGTAGAGATGCTGTTTGAAGGTTAAGACTTGGTTTTAGAGTTCAGGTTACAGTTAGGTTAAGGTTAGGTGTTATGTTAACAAGATGTCCCCACAGGGATAGAGGAACAAACGTATGTGTGTGTGTGAACAAACAAGTGTCAAGGTTATTTGGTGGGCTATTCTGTCCTCTCTGGCACCCCCCACCCCCTGTCCCTGTGTTTGTCAGCTCTAATAATAGTGTGGATCAGGTTCTGGATGGCCAGTAGACTGTAGTAGAAGAAGAAGAAGAGGAGGAGCTCTTTCTTTCTCCTGCTTAGCTCAGTCACTTTCAGTCATTCTCCCAGCTCACTGCTTTTCTGTTTGCCTGACGATCAAATAATTTGGAATATTTGTTCTTTCGGATAGTTTTTATCTCATTGATTTTTACTTGTTTTCTTTCTAAGGACTTTGTTTTAAATCGTTTACTTTTGTCTGGTACTTCTCAGGTCCATCTCTTTATATCCTAAAATAAATATTTGGTGTGTAGTGTGCAGCGCACTGTGCATGTCTGGTCACTAGGGTATATCTGGTCCAGTTTCTGGGTCTGTCTGAGACCTGAGACGGCCAATGCAGCGCTATCGCCACTATGGTACCTCCTCCTCCTCAGCTCCTGTAGAGGATGTCCATACCGAGGAAGAGGAGGAGGAGGAGGTGTACACTGAAGAGGAGGTGTATGAGGGGGAGGCGGAGCCGCTGATACAGGAGGAGGCGGAGTCTGTGGCCCAGGAGACAGGTAGGATTGTTGTACAAATTAGGTTTGACCTGGTTTGGTTTGGGTTTGGTTCTTATCTGGCCTGGTTTGGCCTGATTAGGAAGCTTTAACGAGGAGGAGGTCCCTCAGACGAAGGAGGAAGTGCAGCCTGTCGTAGAGGAGACAGGTAGGAAAGGCGCGTGAGCTTGGTTTGGCATGGTTCGTGGATGTGTTCATGAGGAGTAGAGCTCGAAGATACACTGCTGCATGTCTGTAGGTGTGGTTTGGTTTTTTAGCTTGACAGTTTGGTTTGTTGTGGTTTTTATTGATTAGTTTAATTTGACCTTGTGCAGTATGTACATGCTTTTAATACAAAATCAATACATCCTGTACCTTTATTTTCACAGTAAAAGCCTTACTGTAAAGAGAGCTGTGTCGGCCTTTAGTTATAATGGTGAAGCAGTGACAGGAAGTCCTGAGTGAAACTGGATCCAGGGATAATCCTGACTAGGCCACTGCATGGTTTCTTGTGGTCCTGGTTCCGGCGTAGTTAGGCAGTGTCCGTGGGAGGATTTGGGAGATTATGTGGCTTTACATCGCTTCAAGTCGCCTTTTAACCAATCACAGCTAAGTATGTAGTTGGAGCAGCTGGTTCCAGAAGTAGTTTTTTCTTTTAATGACCTTTCTCCTAAATACAGGAGTTTCTTCAGTGTTGATTTTAAGAGACTATGGTGGGTCTTCTTATCGGGTCTTTTCTTCCCCCTGGAAGAAAACTTTGTACATTTTAAAGTTAAATGCATTAATTTGGTGCAAAATTAAGAGGCTTTCTAGGAATATTACATTAATTCATTTTGCTGAAGCTTTTATCCAAAGCTACTTAAAGTTGATAAACATGTCAGAGGCCGCACGCCTCTGGAGCAACTAGGGGTTAAGTGTCTTGCTGGATTGGTGGATGGGTCACAGTGGGGGATTTATTTTAAATTTATTTAATGTTTTTCCAAAAACATTAAATAAATTTTTTTTTGCTTTTATTTATTATTTGTTTATTTTACGAGGAAGTCTCATTGAGATCAAAGGTAGCAGCCATACATAAACAAAACATATTAAAATGCTACATACAATCATGACAAAATTCACAAAAAAAAAACAAACAAAAAAATGCATGTATTCAAACACAATGGCCTCTCAAGAAAAACAACCACATGTGTCCTTCATTATTGGAAACATGTAATATGTTTCTGTGAATATAATCCAATTAATCTTATTTCCATACTGTATAGACACCTTATTTTGAAAACTGGACGTTGTCACATTTGTATCCTTGCACTAAGTCCGAACCAACTTGATAAATAATGTTGTATGTGGTTCTCGTACGGCGTAACAGAAGACTTCACAGCCTCTCTTCAGGTAGGACTCTCATACTGCAACACTTGTCTTTGTAAAGAGAGAAAATGACAGGATAAAGTTGCTAACCTGCCTGTTAGCTCACACTGGGCCGTTACAGTGGATTTACCATAAAGCCTTGAATACGTGCGCACTCCAAATACAGGTGTGCCAAGCTTAAAAAGTGAGAAACAGACCGTTAACGTTGCCGTAGTTCCCTAAAAAAAAAAAGTGGTTGTCTCGAGTCCGATTCCAAAGGGTGTGAGCGTGCGAGCTTTCAGCAGCGCCCACAAAACACAACATTAGAGGTCTGAAATGTTGTTATGAGATGTGTAAAAATATATTCAGTTCATTTTGAAACTATGGCGGAGGAAATTAGACTATGGCGAGCCACCGTGGTCTCGTTATTTAATGGGAAACACTGTTCTTTGATAATTTAACACTCAGTCATCGACAACAGCTTATCCTGTGTACAGGGTCGTGGGAGGGCTGGAGCGAATCCCAGCTGGCATTGGGCAAGAAGTAAGGTGTGCTGCACCCTAGCAGGTCGCCAGTCCATCGCAGTGCCAGCACATAGACCATCAACCATTCACACACACAACCATCGTCTTTAGGAAGAAGCCAGTCAGAGGCATGAATCAGAGCTGTAATAAATTCAAGAAGCTTCGTCGTGTCATAGCTGTTGGATTCATCTGAAATGAACCCAGAATCAGAAACTGAATTAATTTAAGCTGATATTATGGTAAAATGATAAATGGTCTGAGCGCATTTCTATTCTTCTGATCACTCGGAGTGCTTTTACCCATTCACACACATTCATACACTGATGGCAGAGTCTAAGATGCCAACTGCAGACTGGAGGAACCACCATCTTCTGTGTGTGGGCAACCTGCTCTAAAAATAGTGTTATGACTATGATAGTTGTGATAATATCTAAACTGACTTCTAACTAAGTAACTCCTCACACCAAAAAAAGCACTTGTTGCATCATTGCTGCCTCTGCAGTCACAGCAAAGAAACCTTTCACAGGCTTTATTGTGTTTAGACTGATAAAGGGTCGGACTATTCCCCGTGTCTGTCTTGAGCATTAAGGCCATTAGTTGGACGTGATAGTGATGTAAAAGCAGACAGCTGTTATCATTAGCTACAGCTATTTCAGCTCTCAGTGTTGGAGGACAAACAGCTGCTGTCAACTCTCTCTCTGTCAGGGTCATGTTGACTCTATGTATCTCGCTCTATTCCTGGGTCCTCATGCCCTTTTCAGCTCCTCCCACACTGTCTTTTCTCCTCAGCCTGCATTTGTCAGTTGTGGCCCATGAATACTTGATACTCGATATCCTTGAAGGAAAATCCTTGCATGTAGATCTGTGTCAATAACACAAAAGTTGATATAAAAGACATTGTGCATGATTACCCCAACACATGACTTTTTAGGGGTTTTGGATTTCTTCCAACTGGAGATTGAAAAACACTGAAAAGGTCTTGAATGTGTCCCCCTGGAAACTGCTGAAGTATGAGGGTATAACTTTTTCATGATGACACAGTAATTGAGACTTTAGTTAGTTATTTGCAGTATTAGCATAGCATGCTAGGTTGCTACGAACTCTGTCCATCAACACCTTGATAAAATTAAAAACAACAAATGTCCAGTATTTTGAATTCCAGCAATGGGCGGTAAGATTAAGTCGGGTATTTTTTTTTTTTTATCACAATGGCGATATAGTAAGTAAAAATGTTAATGGACACAATAACCATGTGGTCGCCCAGATATCGCCAGCCAGGTATCTTTGGCGAGCGATGTTATCTGGTATTACGTTACAAGACGTAGTAGACACGGTGGATATTTTACAAGCACGGACCAGTGAACACACCAGTAGTGATGTCATTTGTTAGCTACCAAGTTGGATTCGCTTTCAGAAGGTACGTGGGGGGAAAAGAGAACTGAAGGGAAAGGGAGCAGATTAGTGAGTAAACACTAAAATAAGGTGGAGAATAATGTAGAATTAAAATGGTTAAATAAGCTTCTAGGAATAGAGAATATACCCAGCTAGTTGTCTGTTATTTTGTGGGAAACACTGCAACCTAGGGCTGGGTGATTTGACCTAAAATCTAAATGAATTTTACCTCAATTATGATTAATGAGTGATTATTTTGTTTTTGATTGTTTTGGGGGGTTTTTCCCTCGTAGTTCACTGACGAGGTTTTTATTGTAAATGTGCCCACAGCTGGCCAATCACAGCGCAGTATAGGTCTCGCTCTAACTGAGGTCCGACACTTTCATGGCTGCGCCCCGTTGACTCTAATGCAAAAGGAGTCGTTTTCTAGCTTTTTTTATACTGTTGGTGGGGCACTTGTAATAATTACAGCTGCTACCCAGAGTGGTTGAAAGGTGAAGTACGATTTATTTCCTAAATCCTAAATACTAAAATAAATTCAGAAAAATGTCTGCTCCTAATGTAATGTTAGTTAGCTATCGCTAGCTAACTTACTACTGAATGTAATGTGATAAAGCCCTACTGTTCTGTTTTTTAATCACTGTAATAGTGGATAGAGACCTACCCAGCTGTACAGGGACAGTGTTGATCCTTTATATCATTGTCCTCTTTCTCAATAGTCAATTATAATACAGTGGTTCACTTTTACTCTGTGATCGGCAGGCTTTAGCTTCTGTTCTTATTTATTTCTCATCAGTTTGACAGCCTGAATACAACCTTCAAATGCCCAATGCAACTGCAAAACTGTTTTCTGCTTTCTAAGATCAATGTTTCCAAAAATTAGACAAAATTTCTCCAGGGACTTCAGTGATGGACAGCGGCAGCGCTGTGATAAAAGTCTGACAGATCCGACAGCTTGTTGAACTAAGTAACAGTAACTAAGGGGGGCGTGGCCTATCTCAAAACGTTTTGCAAGGTTTTCGGATTGAACGTATCAAAACGTTTTTTTTCAACGGAAACGGTGGTCCCCTGAACACCCTGGGCGAGTTCAATATCAAAACGTTTAGCACCGGTTTGCAACGTTTTCAGATTGAACTGCATGCCGTTGCTCTAGTCTTTGAGTTCAGGGGTTTGTTTGCTTACTTGCATGCTGTTGACCTTTTGTGTGAGTTTTGAAATAACGACACAAACCGGTTTCACTGTGTGTCTCTCTCTCTCTCTCTCTCTCTCTCTCTCTCTCTCTCTCTCTCTCTCTCTCTCTCTCTCTCTCTCTCTCTCTCTCTCTCTCTCTCTCTCACACTCACACTCACACTCACACTCACACACACACACAGAGTGACACACTTTCTTTTTCATACCTGTGTTTAGTTCTCATAAACACACTCCTCTCTGAGCCTCTAACTATGCGCTGTTGTCTGGCTGTGGGTTATACCACAATAACGGGACACGTCTTCGAACATAGTGCCAGACCACCGTTTAACTAATGCTCTGAATCAGGCGTAGCAACAGTACTCATACCTCATGCTACATTACCCGTTAGCTCCCACTGATAAAAATAACATAACCATTTGATTATACTTTAATGACAGTGGCCATGGTATAAGAGACATAATCCATGATTTTAACATTTTCATGTCCTCAGAGGGGAAGACGCCGCCGGTGGAAAGCAAGAATGGAAAGAGGACGGAGAGAGGAGGAGGAGGAGGAGGGGGGGGGGGAGGAGGAGGAGGAGGAGGAGGAGATGTGGGCGGAGGTTCAAAGTACTCCATGTTTACCTGGATTGTGGTCCTGGCCCTGCTGGGAGTCTGGAGCTCCGTGGCTGTGGTCTACTTCGACATTGTGGACTACGACAGCGTCATCGGTGAGTAAGATCAGTATGATTATCAGGTGATGTGGTGCTATGTTAGGAAAGAAGCACTGGGTTTAGAAATCAGGAGTGATCACAGGTGAGTGCAGCACTGTACAGCGGCGAGTACAGGGTTCAGGTGCTCGCAAAGCTTTTTACCTCGTATAAGAGCGCTGATATACAGTAGTTGCTACTTTAAAACAGCATAAACTGCCTCGGTTGACTTGTTTAGTTATGTTTTGCAAAATGTGAACATCTTAAGAAGACACTCAGCCAGGGATGATTTGTTCCTCATCTTCCTACTAGTGGAACTTTATTTTAACCCCACAAGTACATACAGTATGCAGGTAAATACGCAGTATGTTTGTAAAAGAGCAAATACAGTATATCACAAACCTTAGACAACACAGAAAGAGTGGCATTCAAAACACATTCTTCTTTCTTCTATAATGTTGCTGAAATACAGATGCGGTGACCTTTAAACAAACATGATCGGCTCAGGAGAAGACGTTAATCTAATTTTAACTGAGAACTTAAGTGGTTCGATAAATCCAGAGTAAAAATGACGTGCAGATTATCCAGTCAGGGATGAGAAGCTGTCAACTGCTTCACAGGCTAAATGTAGGCTGGTGTGAATTCCTGGATTTGAGAACGACGGCTAACTGACAGCTGACATACGTACATGTGTTACTGAATCAGATTTACAAATGCACAATCAATGTGCAACAAAACCATTAATGTAACAAAAGAAATTGGACTTGCTGTAATTCATGATGCATTCAAAGATCTACAGCAACATTTAAATACATAAACTTTTCACTGCTGAACCATGAGATCCACTCATGTTTAGAACATACAAGAGAAGAATTACAGACATATTGGATGTTACAATCTTACAGACTAGTTGATGCGTTTGAGGATAAGGGTTTTAAATTACAATTAAAAGCTTAAAATTGCAAATGCACAATCTGTCTTTTTCTTGGTGTAACTCTTTTGCCAAAAAACATATTTCATTATTTCACAAGCCTCCGTTTACAGTTTTTATGCTTGTTTAAAAACCAAGATGTTGAAATCACACAGAAGCACAGTGCATTCGCCAAAGAAAGAAGATGACCTCCTAATGGTGAGTTTGCGTGTCATTGTAATTACCAGATATGTATGTTGCAATTACTTTTCTGATTATGAGAAAAGATCTGAAAGCTACAAGATATGTCTCGTCCTCTGGTTATTATGAGATACAGAAGTTTTTATTTGTTTTTGTTTCTTTTTTTGGTGGATGCATTGTGCTTACGTGAAATCAGACTTTATGTGGTTCTCACACACACACACACACACACACACACACTTACACACATACACTGAGACACACACTCACACAGACATACACAATGCACGGAGAGTTTCAAAAGTGTGGGTTTTCACACAGCAGCCTGCGTGTCTTCATGTGGTTGTGACAGCTTTCACATCCTCTTGCTCTCAGACAGACATGCACACACACCTCTGCTGTACGTCATAACACAAGTTTATCTTCTCATTTCCCATTTGACTGATAAGCTGCTTCATGTTTGGACTTTATGGCTGCATCTCTCACACATCAGTTAAATGCTTTTGTTTTCCTAGTATATGTAGAGCTCCCTGTTATCATAATGACCGCAGTGATAACTGACTTGTGATGATTGTAAAGTTAAACAGATATGTTTCCCCTCCTTTCTGTAGATAAGGTATTTCAGGGCTGCATGATCTGGGAAAAAACATAAAAGAAAGTTTTACAACAAAGTTTTCCACAAACCACTGAATAGTTCTTACACGTGCAAATGTTTGTGAATCAGCATTATTCTTGAATTTGATGCAGTCAGTCGTTAGCGTAAGAAAACGCCCAAATCATCCCATGTAAGGGCAGAAATCCTGCAGATGTCAGGTATTTACAGTTGTTACTGAAATGATATCTGTTGAAGAATATTCTTAGGGGTCTTAATTGATTTAACAGGGAAAGGTCTAGCTTGGAGTCATTAGCTGACCCCACAAGTGTTCACTGACCTTCCAGCTCTAGTTATTTCTCTCATGTAACTGTCCTTGTTAGGGAGATGACAATATCTGTGCTGGAAAGTATGTTAGTCACGTGTGCCTGCAGTCATCTAGAATCAAAGCAGCTGCAGGCTAAATGTAATTTTTTTGCCGTATTAAAATGACACATCATGCAGCCCTGCATCTCCTCTGTAATTCTGCACTGCTTTGCACCAATTCAGTCGTCTTTCACTGCAAACAGAGGTAAAGATCCCGCTGCTGTAATCTGTCTTCCTCCCTCCCCCTCTTCTTCATCTTCTCTCTCCGTGTGTTATCTCCGCATGCAGCCAGAGCAAAGGAGTTTCGTATGAACTTTTCTGAAGTTTTACAAGGTACGGTCTCAAGATTTGAACATTTTTACAGCTCCATATTACATTGTGTGCTTCCATCAGAGCGAATGGTGTCACCAAACCACTCCAAAGCATAGAATGAGTCAAAGAGGATAAGATGAGGTAAAAAAAACAAAAAAACAGTGGAGGTAAAAGTTAACATGGTGTAAGAAAATGTGCTGTAGGTTGAGGTACACTTACAACTGAGGGGGAAAGAATTCAGATATCTATTAGTAAAGAAGGTCTCAACTCAATGATGAACTGAAAGCACTCTCAGAACAGTTCTTCCTGTTTATTTCTACAGTAAATAAAGCCTGGCCAACATCATTAGTAGCATCTGTTTCATGCTGCTGTACCTGTCTACTGTGTTTTTGTCCCATTGCTGGAACCAGAAACTAAAGTACTTCCTGCCACATTCAGCAAACTCGTTTTAGGCAGCAGCTCTCAAACTAGTTTACATCTTTCAACTGTAATACTAATATTATACTGGTAGTGTGCTTTTTCCATTAACACCCTAAAGCCTAGTTCACACTAAACGATTTTTAGCCTGTGATCGGGAGTAAATCAGCGGTTGATCGGCGGTCGGTCAGTTGTTATGTGTGAACCACTCCACGACACATCAAAACGGTTCCCCGACACATCACTAATGTTTGCCAGATATCTAGCAAGCCAAATATCTCTCTGTAGCTCAGACAATCCCTGCTACAACCAAAAGCTGTTTCAGCTGTAGGTTCGCGTCATTTCCGGTTTCACATTTAACGTGTGTTTTCTTGACAAATTGTGGTTTTGAGACCAGCGTCGGGTGACACAGCGACACTGTCAGCTCGTGTGGTGTGTGACCCCCTGTCATCGATCAGCGTCACGTAGCGTCAACGCCACAACGACTTCAAGACTCCCGTCACAAGACGGCAAGTTGTGTAGTGCGAACGGCACGGCCATCGGCCAACGCTGAAAGTCATGTAGTCTGCACAAGGCTTTAACACTCACTTATTTTTTTCTTTTTATTTACCATGTCATTACAAACATAACGCATTTCCTGCAGGCCACTGGACATTATTCCAGACATGAACCCAGTTGTAAATGATGAAGAAATGTCATAAGCTAACAGTTAACCAGTGATCAAGAGCTTCAGGATAGTAATGTGATGGTTCATTGTCTGCCAACATGCTGGTAGACGAGACACATGAGACACTTGCCTTCTGTGTGAGAGACCTGAGTTTGATTCCCCACTGTGCCACATCCACCATTGTGTCCCTGAGCAAGACACTTAACCCCTCGTTGCTCCAGAGGCGTGCGACCTCTGACATATAAAGCCATTGCATAAAAGCTAAAAGAGTCAATGTAATGTAGACAAACGTAGCAGCAGTTTAAATTATTTCAGATTTCAGATTCTGAAATAAGAATTTGTGGAGATTATTGTGGAGATTGATGAGTCAGAAAACAGAAGATGACAGAAGATGTGTGAACAGCATGACCGCTGAGAGGTGTTACAGATCCTCCACTGCATCCTTCCTCTTCACACAGCTTCACCGTTTTAAATGAATACTTTTTGCACTTTGGCATGCTTCTGCTGTTCATATGCTAAGTTGTGGGTTTTTATTAATAGCTCTGCTTCCTTTACCCGAGCCAGTTTGCTGTGCAAAGCTTTGGGCACCGTCCAGGTTTAGTAATCTTCTAATCTTTCTCTGCCAGTGTGCAGCATTAGCCTGGCAAGCTAACAGTCAGTAATGGAGAAACAAAGTAAGAATAAAGCTTTAGAGCTTTAAATTCTTTAGAACCGGCCGAGTGAGCTTTTTATCCAAACGCTCTTTCCAGTTCCATGAATGCATAAAGGTTATTTTGTGTATGGACACCGTTCAGGTCAGGAGGTCATGATTTACATCACTATATATCAGATATCTTTTCAGTTTGTCTCTTTTATTGTGTGTCATAATAGTAAAAATGCTGAAAAACTCAATAAAATGTCAATATAAAAGGAAAAAAAAACATTACCTTGAAATGATGAAGCAATAAAAATGAAATATCAACAGTTATTGGAGGAAACAACTGCATCATTAAAAACAAAATCACAAAGTAAGGTCTGTTAATTAAGAGTTTATTAGTTTAATAATGATCTTCACGTCATACTCACCAGCTGTACATATACATATTTAAAAAAACAAACTTTTTTTATTACTTTAAAAGTTGGGGTTTACAGTATATGTGTGTCACTCAGCCTTCCTCTCCTCCTCCTCCTCCTCCTCCTACAGGGAAGCTGACGGCCTACGACACGGACGGAGACGGAGACTTTGACGTGGAAGATGCTAAAGTTCTGCTCGGCAAGTCCACTTTAATTTACTTTAACTGACTGATGTGGTTTACAGTTCCTCAGTTTTACACAGTAACCAGTCTTACTCTGTGGTTTGAATCCTACTAAACCAGTGAGGTAGATCAGGTGAGTCAGTGGGTCTGAAACCAGCCTTGTTGTTGGGTCAACTCACGCTCATGAATTTGTCATCGCCTGTCCGCACCATGACTAAGAAGGCTGTTTGGTCTTCTTCTTAAAGCCCAACCGAAGACAAGTCAATGGTATATTTTTTAACGGTGTGTTATTCGTTAGGGGGTTTTGTTTCAAATATTTGCGCTTGAAGGAGAAGGACAAATCACTATTCAAGAAACAATCTCATATTACACATTCATAATATTTATATCCTAAACTTCCAATGCACTCTACCTTTTCTCATAGAGTTTCAAGGAAAAATGTTCTCATTGAATTTAATGAGATGTTCAGTGAGCAAAGTAGGTTTGTAACAGCCACAGGTTAAAAAGCTCAGTCCCACTGTGATCTTAAGCTACAGATTTCATCTACTGCGTGTGATTAGTTAGCTTCAGGTTTATTTTAACCTTTTAAAATACAGATGAATCAATTTAAAAAAAATTTCTCTCAGGACCAGGTCATACAAACTGACATAATACAAACATATACATACTGTTAATATCAACTGAACTTACCTGTTAGAGGTAGTAACAAACTATGAAAGTAAACTATAATCACTAGAAATTCTGCCAACGAATTGTTACCTTGAGGTTTTTGAACGCACCACAAGTCTGGATGTAACTGATGTTTTCAAACCAGCATCAGCTGACAGTACTGTAACAAACACGTCCAACCTATGTTACTGCTTGGTTCAGATGATTTGGCATCTGCTTCTCTCATACATACAGATACTTAATCACGCGCCGTCATCTATATCATCCTGTAAAGCTTTAAAAATAACTGTTAACACAATAAATCAGAATCCTCAAAGACTGCAAACTCCAGCTGGTAGAGTCAGTAGGATGGGTTAAATAAGAAGAAGAAACTTGTACAGATGTAATGTTTGTAAAAGTCTGTCTTTTGTGAACTAAAGACACTGAAGAACAGTGAAATTAGAGCAAAGATGGCCGCCTCTTTTCCTCGTTGTAAAGCTACAGGAAGTGACAGATTGCCTGACGAGACTGAGACAGGAAGTAAAGGCTTATATGTTGTCTATGGTTCATATGCGACTTCTTTAACTCATTATCTTTCTCTTTCCTGCTTCACCATCCTTTATTTTTGTTACGGTCACTCTCCATTCCTTTGTACCATCCTGCCTTCCATCCTTCCTTCTTGCCTCCTATATTTCAACCTTTCCTCTATCCTTAACATTTCCTTCTCCTCCTTTCACTCCTCCTCCTTGTCCTTTAATACCACTTCACCACCTTCCCCTCTCTTTGTGCTTCACCCTCGTCCTCTCCACCTCTGCTCGCCATCTTGCCTTTTTTTTCCTTCTTCCCTCCCTTTCTCTCTCCCTCTCTCTCTCTTTCGTCAGGCTTGACCAAAGATGGCGATGGTAGTGCGAACGCCGAGTCGCTTGAGGAGGTTCTTAATATTTTAGCTGAGGAGGGCTCTGATTGGATCTATGGCTTCTTCACCTTCCTTTATGACGTAGTGGCCTCGCCTGTAGAGCGGGGCAAGGAAAAGGCGGAGGGGAAGGAGGCGGCAGCTGAGAAGCAGGAGGAGGTTGGCACGACCTCCTCTGATGGTGGGGAGGTCAAAGAGGTCACACTGGACCTCCAGAACCAATAGGAGGACAGGAAGCAGAGTCACAGCCACTAGCAAGGCTCCCTGGTCCCAATACCGACAAATGAGGACCAGACTGGGATGTAGCCCAGTCCAGGTGGAGGAGGATGGGAGTGTGTATGTTGTGGTGCAGAGGAGCTGTTGGAGGACAGTCTGGTTTCCACTGCAGGGCCAAACTGGGCAAACTGGCCACACAGTCCTTAAAAGAAGCTAGAAACACGAAAACTCAACAAGACTTAAAGTAAAACACGTGTGTTGATTTAAGAATGCAGTAAATGTATTAGATGTTGGTTTGTTTGATAGAAAAATCCAATAATATAGTATCAGTCTGCACTGGCTTATGAAATATATTGGTATTTGTGTGTGTGTTTCCCAAAATGAACATAATGAAACTACATTATTTATTTAAATACTCAAAATACACTGAAATATATCTTTTAGGACCATAATCATCAACGTGGCTTCACATTTTTTAGGTTATTAACAAAAAATGATGTATATTTTACTATAATGTTGACCTTTTTCAAAATTAGCCATTGATTTCCATTCATTTCTGTAAAAATCTACTTGTTTAAAATGCATAAGTCACAGTGAACATTTAGTCACGTTGCTTAACTTATGTTTTTGTATAACTTAATTTATTCTTTGTCATAATTAAAGTATCTTCACGTGATGATGCCGTTGCAAGCAGGGACTGTTTGGAAAACTTAAATCTGACATTTAATAGTGCAAAAATTCTTATTTTCCCTATACATGTGATTTAATTATTAGAAATCTTACTATTTTTTTATTTTTTTTTATCCCCTTCACACTAAATAAATAGAATATGATCTGAAGTTAGACGGTACAACCTGCAGTGTAGGCCCCACATGGCTCTCTACCCTGGTGTATTTGGTTTTCTGTCAGCTGATGTTGAACACTCTCCTAAACCTCATAGTGTTTTTAATGGATAGAACAGGGAGAACACGGTTTATGATTGTTTGGGAAACAACTACCAAACAAATGCAGGTAGATTTAGACTTTCTACCAAATATAGCAAGTGAACAGCCTCAGCTGGAGATCCTGTTTCTAGTCCAGTCGCTGGTTAATTAAATGAATCCTATTCTTTTGCTGATAACTATAAAAAACAGAGTTAACTGTCCATGGTTGTATTCGATGATATTTATATAAATCTGGACTTCAGGTTATAAGAGAGGTTCCAGTTTTAAGGATGATGTGATGCTCGTCATATTTTACTCTCTGCTCTGTAATATTAATATTACTCACTTTATATTAACAAATACTACACTTTTCTGCCTGTAAACCACTAATATTCACATTACATTCTGCTTTGTGTTTGAAGATGTTAGAAATGTGATGTATAGTTGGCAGGCTGATCTGTCATCTTTTACCCTGTTTGATCATGTTGGTGTCTCGGCCTTATTTGTGTGTTTTAGGCTGCAGTTACAATACATAATGATATTCTCAGAGTATTTAAATACACATCCGGTACCGCAGACAGTTTTCATGTAACTTTAAGGTCAACAGTTGGTTGTAATGATATAATATGAACTGCAGCTGTAAATTTGCATTAATTATATTTAGCTCAGGGTAACAGACAGTCAGTCGTCTTTACTGATGCACGTCCTGTCCAAACTCACAAGGTGTTTCCTGATGGGAATTTGCACCAAAATATCGCTAAATAGGAGACACATCTTATGTTTTTCATTAGTAATATTAACAGTTAACCTTTTGTCACTTGAGGTTACACTGGTCACAAACATCAAGCGTGAACAGGTAAATCTGCTAGCGAGAAATGAAGCCGCTAATTTAGCCGTATTGTCAAAAATATAAAGTCTCAATGAAGTGAGCGAGTCATGAAAAACTCAATGTTTTTTATTATTCTCATTATAACTGTATTATTTCTCTTTAAAATAGAGACACTGAGACATACAGCCAGTAGTTTTCATTAACTTCCTCCGCTGTGTGTTTGTTCAGATGAAAGGAAGTTAAAAGATCCTGCTCTCAGGAGAGACAGGCTGAGAAAAGGTACTGTGTGTTTTTGTGTACGTATGCTGATCTCTGTGCAGACTTTCCCCTTTCTGGTGCTCTGCTAAGAGCTCTCCTAACAGATCTGTCTGTTTCTAAACTTTATAGAGGACAAGAAAGAGGGGAAGAAGAAAGGTAAAGGTACTGTCCCAGTTACTGCACGACTCTGTTCGATCCTGTGTAACCAAATGAGTGAGGCATTAACCTTCAGTTCCCACGGGGGCCACGTGTACTCAATCTAAAAGCATGTCTGACTCTGCAGGGTGGGAGACAATCAACAGGTGTGAACATCACAGATGATTCACTATCTAAAAGTGCATGTTAACCAGGCAGAGGGAATATTAGAATAATAATAAGAAAAATTCAGAAACAAGCTTTTTGCATTTGTAGTGTCGTTGCTCAGGTTTTTGCCAGCCAATAAAACATAACACATAAAGCTGCACATCTTTCAGGACTAGAAATAGTGCAGATGACTCATCATCCCAGGCATTTGCGATGACACTTGGTACACTTTGTAGCTTAGCAT
Organism: Micropterus salmoides; assembly: GCF_014851395.1. Classification (NCBI taxonomy): domain Eukaryota; kingdom Metazoa; phylum Chordata; class Actinopteri; order Centrarchiformes; family Centrarchidae; genus Micropterus; species Micropterus salmoides. Next base: position 51,101,300 of record NW_024040040.1, on the reverse strand, counting down.
TAAATAATATTTGCTAGTTCAGCTACACCACAAACCTCATTGGCTCGTCAGGCGGTTCAGCAAACTTCATAATGAGTGAAAAAACACATCACAAAGTTCCCCTTTAATTGCTTCCTTTTCTGTCTTTTGATGTGAAGGAAGTAAATGTGTGTTCTACTTGTAGTAGACATGGCGGGCAGTGTTGCAAATGAATCAGCAGGTCTGCTTTATGGCAAGATCGGATTTACTTATTTAGTTTTTGCATCACGTTTGCATTCACTAGATTAGAAAAAGTATTAAGAAGCATCTTATCATTAATGGTAAATAATTCTGTTTTGGATTTACAAAAATGTACTATATTAAAAGAGGTGTCTATGAAGATTCTCAGTCATCCAGGTCATAGTTATCCAACGAAGGTTGAACTGAAGAAGTCCTTTGGATGAGGGACGAAATGTCTTCCAGTATCTTCAACCAAGTCCAGTTGCCCTTGATTTCAACCTTCGTTGGATATTAAAATAGACTTTGCCATTAGAATATGAGATTACACAAACCTCTACTGAACATTAAACCCATATGGCAGATCCATGTTCAAGTTTGTAGACGTCATGTTTGAAGTGGTGAAGACATAGTTCAGTTTGTAGGCGGTCTGTTGTTGGACTGAGTTTGCTGTCCAGCGTGTTTTGGTAGCAGTCTGCTTTGTTTTCGGCATGTTGACTTTCAGTATCAACCAGTTTGGTGTGTGTGTGTGTGTGTGTGTGATCCTAGAAGTCAAGACATTAGAGGCCACTGATGAAGAAATAAAACTCCCAGAAGGTAGAGTGGTGATCCCTCTGTGTGGGTTTGCGTGTGGCCTGATTAATTAATCCCATATCCATCTGTTTATGTGAATTATACAAATGGATTGACTGAAGTCTGTCAAGCAGAAAATAGGCAACGTGAGCGTGTGAATAAATACTCTTATGTGTGATATCTAGCTCAAGCTCTTTGTTACGTCGAGCTCTTTGTTAAACTCTGTGTATGAATCTGAGCTGAAAGGCTGTTTGTTCTCCTCTGTGTTAGACGAGACAGCAGAGGAGACTGCTGATAGAAAGAACACAACTCGAGGTACTACAACCTGCCGCCCGCCCGTCTGAAATAAAGACTTTTCTTTTGGACTTGATATTTTAAGGCATGGGTTTGGTTTAACAGCTGCAAGTCCAGTGATGCACTAATGCACTCTGATTTGGATGATAAAACAGATGTCGTCTTGTCTTTGTTGAAGCCTTGCAGACCCATAAATAATTAATTTAATTTAACACTCTGAAATTGTAGGGGTGGGTGATATGATGATATATCCTGTGAGTTTAAATCTGTCTACTTTTAGATATTTTGCCTATACTTTTATACCATGGTGTCAATGACTTTAATATCTATGCATGAATTAGATCATTGTGGTCAATGTTGCAGATCAAAAAGCAGGACTGTTATGGCAATATTGGGTTTTGTATGGCCTTTTAATTTATTTGTATGCATTTATAATTTATATCCTTCTATTTGTTCTTTTACTCCTATTTTTATGTCTTTTGTCTCTCTGCAAAAGCACTTTGTTTGATAAGTGCTCTACAAATAAAGGTTATTATTAAATTAAATGCATATAAATAAAATAAATAAATGTACTTCATTGCACAGCCAGTCATTTCATTTGGTCCAGTGGCTTGAATGAAAGTTTGTTTGTTTACTGAAAGATTCTGATAACATTAGGTTTTTTATTGACTTTTCTTTTTGGTGTGCTGTATCATAACAGATTAAGTTCTCGCATGTACTGTGTGATGATGTCATGCCCCCCTGACAGTGATGTCACATCCTTTTAACACTTCCTTGGTTGCTTTGCGTTACAACATTTAACAAGTCGTTGTCGTCGGTGAACGGTGTGTTTGATTAAAGTTTGTGAATGCAACTCTTCGATTACGCTGTGGTTAAAGAGCCTCCTTAAACCCAAACCTCAGACCGTCCTGCCAGAGGTGTCAGGCTGCGCTCCGCCCTGAGGGAGGAGCTGAGGCTGATCCACGAGAAGATGGAGGCCAAGAGGATTGCTCGCATCGCTCTAGCCGAGATCAGGGCCTTCCTCGCTGAAGAAGAGGAGGAGAGGGAGGCGGCCTGGGCGCTGAAGACGAAGGCGCTGGAGGCTGCCCAGGAGCAACTGAGGGAGGAGAGGAGGAGGCAGGCAGAGAGGATAGAGAAGGAGAAGATGGAAATAGAGAAGGCTGAGAAGGAAAGGATGGAAAAGGAGAAGGCGGAAAAGGAGGAGAAAGAGAGGATTGAAAAGGAAAGGATAGAAAAGGAGAAGGCGGAGAAGGAGGAGAAAGAGAGGATTGAAAAGGAAAGGATAGAAAAGGAGAAGGCGGAGAAGGAGAAGGCGGAAAAGGAGAAGAAGGAAAAGGAGGAGAAAGAGAGGATTGAAAAGGAAAGGATAGAAAAGGAGAAGGCGGAAAAGGAGAAGGCAGAGAAAGAGAGGATTGAAAAGGAAAGGATAGAAAAGGAGAAAGCGGAGAAGGAGAAGGCGGAAAAGGAGAAGATGGAGAAAGAGAGGATTGAAAAGGAGAAGATGGAGAAAGAGAGGATTGAAAAGGAGAAGGCGGAGAAGGAGAGGATTGAAAAGGAGAAGGCGGAGAAGGAGAGGATTGAAAAGGAGAAGGCGGAGAAGGAAAGGATAGAGAAGGAAAGAATTCAAAAGGAGAAAGCAGAAAACGAGAAAGCTGAGAAAGAGAGGTTGGCTCGAGTGAAGGCAGAAAAAGACAGATTGGCCAAAGAAGAGAGGGAACGACTGGAGAGAGAGAGGGCAGAGAAGGAAAAGATGGAGAGAGATCGCCTGGCTATTGAACGACAGAGAGCAGCCAAAGAAAAGGCGGAGAGGGAACAACAGGAGAAAGAAAGACTGGAAAGAGAGAGGGCTGAAAAGGAGAGGATAGAAAGGGAGCGCATCGCAAAAGAAAGAGAGAGAATAGCCAGAGAGAAGAAGAGGGTGGAGAGAGAGAAGGCAGAACAGGAACAGTTGGAGAAGGAGAGACTTGAGAAAGAATGGATTGCCAAAGAGAAAGCAGAAAAAGAAAGACTGGAGAGGGAAGCCAAGGAAAGAGAGAGAATTGCAAGGGAGAAGGAGAGGATGGAGAGAGAGAGAGCCGAAAAGGAGAGGCTAGAGAAAGAGCGACTGGCCAAAGAAAGAGCAGAAAAAGAAAGGATAGAGAGAGAACGTATAGCTAAGGAAAGAGAAAGAATTGCCAGGGAAAAAGAGAGAGCAGAAAAGGAAAGACTAGAAACAGAGAGACTAGCTAGGGAAAAGGAAAGGATGGAGCGAGCTGCAAGAGAGAAGGAAGAGAGGGAAAAGATGGAGAGGGAGCGCCTCGCCAGGGAGAGGGCAAGACAAGCTCAGGAGAAAGAGAGATTAGAGAAAGAACGAATTGCGAAGGAAAGGGAGAGAATCGCCCGGGAGAAGGAGAGAATCGAACAGGTGAGACTAGAGAAGCAAAGGCTGGAGAACGAGAAGGCAGCGAGGGAAAAGCTGGTGCATGAGAGGGCTGCGAAGGAGAGAGCGGCTCGAGAGAAGGAGCTGATGGAGAGACAGAGGCTCGCCAGGGAGAAGGCTGTTCGGGATAAGATCGAGGCGGAGAAGCTGGCGAAGGAGAGAGCGGAGAGAGAACGCATCGCCGTGAAGGTAGAAATGAAGAAACTAGAGCCTCTCGAGAGAAAACCTAACGCTTCCCAGCCGAAAGCGCAGACAGCAGAGCAGAAAAGTGGCAGAGCGAGCGTGTCGGCCGTCAGGAGGGAGAAGAGCGGGGGCGGGACGAAGAAATGACACCGCGGCCTGAAGTTACTATCTCATTAATGGTGCTAGAGCTCTGATTGGCTGAAGGGTTAAAAGAAGTGAGGAAGAGGAGAGTTTCTTCCTCTGCGACGATGATAAATGACGTGTAAAATCTTCCGTGACTGAGCAGCTGAATCTTCACTTCACAGAATAAGGAAAGTTTAGTGGACAGTTCATTTTACTTCACAGCAGAAGGTTTTCTTGCTTTAATCGCATAAAATATTTGCTATTAACTAAATATTCTGAAGAAAATAATGTGTGAACAATAAAGGTCTTCGTAAGGGACAGGGTGGCAATTATTTTGTTTTATTTCTCACACCGCAGACCTGGCTCATTTTTAGAGACCGACATCATCCTCTCAACTGTAAACATCGTGGTTAGTAAACTATTTTTGTATTTGCAGAAATAGCTGTGCTCACCTAGTGTAGCTTCCTGATGACATTAGCTAATGTCCCTCGTTAACGACGAGAGGCAGACCGATATGGGATGTTTAAGACCGATACAGATTTTAAAATCTGTCGGATTTTATAATCCGACATATCGATCGATATTATTTTTTTTCCCCCCCTTCTTTTCAGAAACACCGAGGTAACATGATGCAACTTTATTTATTGTTAGAAATAGTACTTTGGACAAAAGTACAACAAGATATATTGCACGTTGAATGAATAACGAACATGTATAAATAAAAAAAGACCGTCTTTTCTTTTCAACTGTCGTTCATCAGCTGTTATACTGATTTATCTGCTGTTGATATCAGAAAACCAATTTATCAGTCCGGCTCTTTAACCAGTAATACAGTTATTTATTCTTACCACGTTGTTCTGATACTCAGTAGAAATTGTTCTGATACTCAGTAGAAATTGTTCTGATACTCAGTAGAAATCTTGAAATGTTAAAAAGGCAGGTTAAAAAGTGAAGAGTGTAAACATAAATACTCTCTTCTAAACAGTCTCTCTGTCCACTTCCTCCTCTTTGTTGGGTTGATGTATCTGTAGAAATGTTTAGATTTTAGTTCTGACTTTTGATTTTGGTGAAATAAACATGTGACTCTGAGGAGCAGAAGTGACTCAGCCCCGTTGTCTTATCTTATGATACCTGTGTGAATAAGAATTTCTTACAAAATGTCCACGCCTGATGTTAGCATCCAGATTCGGCTGTGGCCTGATCAATCATTTAGTAAAGTCTCGTTTGTTCTCTGTCCTGTCGGGAATCGAATCTGAGAGGTTTGGAAATGTTATGAAACCTGCCGTCTTTGAGCACCCTGGTCCAAACAGTCTGCATTAACTTTAACTGCATGGGGGAAAAAAAAAAGATTAATGCCAAATTTAAAAATACAGATATAATTAAGGAGCACTGACTGTTCGAGGCAGACGTTTTCGGTTGTATTCACTACGTTCCCATCAGTCCGTGATATAGTTTGAAGCTGTGGAGGAAGTGTCATCTTAGAGGACACAGACACCGTATATGCATTTAGATGTTAAAATAAGTAAGTGTGTTTGTTATTAACAACCTCATCAGTGTTGAAAAGGAACTCAGGGGTCAAGTTAAGAGGCCACTTAAAGATTAACTTAACTAAAGAGCCATACTTGAGATGTACTGTATGTTTTTGTTGCAGTGTTTTTTTTTTTTCTTTCTTTTTCGTTTTTATGATATTGTCTTTAACTCAGATTTATGTGTCAGTTCCTTGTACGCAGAAATGTGTGGTACCTCCTCTGTTCTGCCCCCTCTGGCTCTGATCTTGGCCTGTTGATGGTTTTTATAGGAGTTTTATTTATTTAATTAAGTGACTAAATGTCAGTCATGTAGTGCATCTTATACGCATTAGAGCTGGGCTGAACGATGCTGAGTTCAAGAGTGTTGGGGGCTGTTTATTACAAAGTGCATTGAACCAGCTCTAAAACAAAGTAGCTTTTCCATCAAAATGTGAGAACATCTTTGATAAATAAATCTTGGTTTTCAAATTGAGATACGTTTGTCTTCCTTCTTGGTGTATTTGAAGTATCGAGGTCGTAACCTAAAGCAGCCCCACATGCAAACCCTTTTTAAAGTGCGTTCCCCGGTTTAAAATGTCGTTGGAGCGGTGCTGAGAAGGAGTAATGAACATCACGTCCTCTTTCCTCTATTCAGTCTATCTCCCTCCACCACAACTTCCTCCTCTGTTCGATCTCACACTCTGTTCTCTTTTCTTGTCAGCTCTTGTTTCCTTTCCAGGGACTATTAGCGTCACTTTAACTCCTGACCTCCTCACTGCTGGCTGTGTGGAGGTTTAAAGTTTTATTCTCCTCCCTGAATTGAGAAATTTAAATGTCGATGAATTGATTGAATTTGAACACCTGCTGTTTTCTTTAAGGTGTAGTAACTGAACTGTAAACCAACATCAGTTATGAATTATTTTTGCACATTGTTATTTTCCTTCTCAAACAGTTTTTTCTGTCTTCCTGATAAACCCACATACTCACAACTCAGTGAGAGAGACGTCTTTATCAGCTCTTTCCTTCACTTCTTTACTTTTACATGAAGCCCCAGGGTCAATTTAGCAGTTAAGTTTCCTCACAAATCAGGGATGGCCTCATAATTATCAGGTTGAGTGAAATGTTTCAGGATTGTTTCCTCTCCATTGGCACCAATATTTATAAATTTCAAGCGATACTCATCCCTGGTGACCAGAGAGAGTAGGAACAGCGGCAACAATGATATAGACAGCTCTCCGAAATGTGTATGTGGGAAAATGTTTCTGATTTTTTGCTCTTGAATTTCTAACCACTGAACAGGGCTGAAAGAGAGACCAGATGTGAAAATTTCACCTGATCAGAAAACAGGTGAGGACACACACACACACACACACACACACACACACACACACACACACACACACACACACACACACACACAGATCCTCTGCTGTCTGTTGTCTCCCCGACATACGAGCCGACACTGACATGATACTCTGAGAAAACCACCCAGTAGGTGTTTCGCCTTGTTCCCACCTGTGAATTCAGGCGTGTTGCCTGCCTCGCCTGACCTCTACTGAACTAACTCTGATCCCAGCTCCGTATCAGACACGACGAAAAACTGTGTTACACCAACAAAGCCTGGGTCACAAACAAACTGAGGCTTTATATCAGCTCCACCCGGCTTCAATTTCAGCTGCCCAGCTCAACCAGTGTGCCAGTGCGAAGATCCTTTCTCTTTGGCTCTCTCTGTATCCTGTTGAGAGAGGCACAAGGCTGCACACTCGGTGACAGAAAAAGGGAAGCCTCTGTGCTAGCTTCAGGTACACACACCGATACAAGGATGTAGTTAAAATCATTTTAAGTCTTTAAAATAAAGAAACACAAAAGAAGAAAGCAGACCTGATGCGACTCATACTGGGTCTTATTCAGGTCGTGGCATTAAAGTCGTGATTCCTTCCTGCACACTTTATTTACAAACAGTCACCCGCGCTAGAAATGAAACCAGTTCTGGGGTCTCATTTATAAAACTGTGCGTAGGAACAAAACAGGGCGTAGCCACTTCCCAAGCACAGGTTGTGATCTATAAAAAACAAAGTTGACCGGAGAATGTGTGGTCCTGTAAGTAACTCTGAACCATGAGTACGCACATAAAGTAGAGAAATGAGAAACAGCGACTCACATGGCAGAAGGATGAAGTGAAATGTTTGAAATGAAGAGGCATACTGCTGTGTAAAATAAAATATATTAAAATAAAAATATTACCTCTGAATATTTATAGGCTTAAAGGCTTTCTGAATAAACAAACACCCGTTTGATTGACTTTCTCTAAAGTGCACAAAAAAAGCCCTATAATTTAAGATCATTTGCAGCGCACAAAAAGATCCAGATTCAGGATAATAAACACAAACGGAGAAATCTGTTTCTGCAAAATGAATCAGGAATCATATTAATTAAAACTTGCATGCAGTGCAATTTATTCCCATAAAAAGGAGGACAATTTACATTTAAATTAATGCCGTTTTCAATGCGTCAGTCGAGCAAATACGAGAGCATAGTTTCATGTTGTTATCACATGTTCGTTGCCTTATTGAGCCAAACACTGTGCGCCAGCAAGTGAATGTGATGCGCTGCTTGTAAAAACTTTGTTTGGATTTTATTAAGTATATCTTTAAGCTTATGTCATTTAGCCTACAACAAGTCATATTTCTTTTAACTCATCGCCATCGTTGTTAAGTGAGTGGACTGTTGTGTAGCCTAAATAAATGTTTAAACACAAGAGGGATGTATTTGGTTTAATGGGGGGGATCCAAATTAGTGCCTGGGTCATCCCGTTTTGCGTGTGTGTGCCCTCCCCCAGCCAGTGACGTCACAACTCAGGAGGGATGCCCCTTCCTGCAGTTCAGTTATAAAGGGGTGGAGCTCCGGTGCACAAGCGTTGCGTAAAAGTGCGTTTTTTTACCTACCAAATAACTTCAGCTTCACCAAAAGGAACGTCAGTGTCGCACTGAGTTAAATTTAGTTTTGTAGATTTTCTGTCAGAATTTGCCTCCTTTTCTTCCTGCAGTCAGTGTGTATGAATATTAATGAGCGGCGTTTCACCGACCATTTATAGGCAACTATGGCTGTTTGAAGGCTCGGACATGGTGCTCCTTCACATACGCCACATTTCAAGTTGTTTGTGATTTATAAAGGGAACTTGCTTACAAATGTGCGTACGCACGGTTTTATTAGTCTGAATATTTTTGGCTTTTGGGCACACATACACTTTTAGTGAGGATTCTACGCATATAAATGAGACCCTCAGGGAAAAAAACCCATCCCCCTTAGTTTACTTGTTTAGTTTCACTCAATTCCTGGATGCCTATGGGATAATGGTTATTTGATCCCACAGACACTCAGCAATTGTTGCATACCTCTGCTCTACATGATGCATGTTGCACATGTCTCATTTAACCTTTTAATTTGACAAAAAGTCATTTCCTACCCCAAAATTCTCAGTCTGGTTTCAACCTGTAACAGCTGCCATCAAGGTGCTAAAACTATTAGTCAAGAAACTGAATTATAATCAACAATTTTGAAGGTGTGTTGCTGTTTGGGGCTTAATGGCGGGCTGACTGACTGATGCAGCAACACTTCGACAACCAACATTCAACATTCATTGGTTCCACCTTCTCAAAAATTGAGGATTTGATGATTTTTCTTGAAAACTAAATTGTAGTTTTGGGGAAATTATGACATTTTCTACATCTCATCGTGCCAATGAAAGATATCATACTTATTTATACCTATCTTGTCTCTGTGGTGTCCTTCATCTTCTAAGTGGTAAAAACCAAAGAAACCAGCAAGGCTTTGTTCGAACCAGCCAATCAGCAAGCTGCAGAGCCACAGGGGGCGGGGCCAACAGAGGCCCGATCGCCTGAAACCCCAACCGAGGAGGCTGCATCAGGTGTGTGCATTTGAATTTATATTCTTATAAGTAAGGCAGTTTACTTTTTTGCTTTCTATAAATTAAGAAATAAAACTCAATAAATGCTGTGAAAGAGTTAATGAAAGAATTTATTTATTAAGAATTTGTAATGGAGTAAGAATTAATCTATGTCCATCCGTTGCATTTGAATATTGATTAATCATTTCCGTAATAATGTGTAGCTATCACTCTAATCCAATGAAGTGTCCATCTACTCTACTGTTTACACTGACAGACAGACAGTTTAATGGTGCACTAATAATACTGTTGTTCTGAATTTGTTGGCTGTTAACATCTTTATGGGAAGAAAAACACAATTGAACAACAACACAATCTGATCTGTTCCATCGCACACATTTATTCCTAATTTTAATCACAACAACATTATTCACTACGTACAGTTACCGCTAGTTGCTGATTTCTTGAATTGAAACTGTTTAATTTGTCAGTTTCAGACAGCGGCCCCTCACCTGTCCAAGAAGATGAAGGTATGTGGTTTGTAACATGACCTCTAACAATGAGGGAATAAGAAGATCAGTCTGCGGATCCATGAAGCTCTCTTTTTATATCTGTATTCATAGTCAACATAGATAATCAGTGTTTCCTCTGTTTGTTCTCTCTGATTACGCAGAAGAGAAGCAGCTAAATTCTGTATTTAGATGCCTCTGAATGTATGTGAGCTGCTCTGATGCTGCTTTTTTCTTTCTTTTTTGTGCTTCAGATTATTTGCCTGTTCTTAAGTATCACAAACAATATGGCCAAATGTATGTGGACACCCCCTGTGCACATACCTTTACTGTAGCTTTGGTCTCGGCCCCGTAGTTCCAGTGTGCATGAAGGGACATTTTAATGCTACAGCACACACAGCGATAATTTAGATGTTTAGACAGCAGTGTGCTTCTTGTGCCCTTTCTGGTTTTCCCACATTAGTGTGGAAGAACTTACCTGGTCTACACAGTAGTGAATCAATTGGTCGACTAATTAATCGTGTCGATATCTGGCATTTTGAGATAATCGCCATCTGCCGATTCTGGAAGCAGAAGCAGATAAATGAACATGTTTAACTGTCACATATGTCTGAAATGTTCAGTGTCCTCATACTTATGGCCGTATTGTGTATACTGCAGACACTTTCACTCCTAGCATCTTTTTTATCATTGTCAGTGCTAAATGATTTGCCTGTGATGTCTGAGTGCACGCTACCTGCTGTCTGGCCTCACTGTGATCAGCTGACATGCTGACATCATTGTCTGTGTCTGATCCAGTCTCTAGATCTGACGATGTGGAGTCTGAAATCCAAGGTTGGTCCTGCAGTCACTCTGGCTTAGCGGCTGCTGCACTTAGCGTGTTTGTGAAGCTTTTTGCATGTTGAGTATACATTTCAGTCTCATCCTCTTCGTGTGTTTGGAGTCACGTCATCACATTAAATCTCAGTTTGTTTCACTCAGAGTCTGAAACATCATCAAAACCTGCTCACACACATCCTGTTTATCTGCTGCAGGACTAACTATCATTACGTGTGTGTGTGTGCGCGCCTGTGTGTGTGTCTGTGTTTTAACCTGTGTGTTTTGGTATCTCCAGCTGCCGTCCCTCTCCCTCCGGTGGTGGAAGTTGACTTTGTGCCAGGTTGGTTAAACAGTCCCTTTATTGTTGGAAGTACCGCTAATGATGATGAAGATGATGGTTAAATCAGGAGTTGTGTTCAAAGGGAACAGAGATGGTTACTTTTTACTCCAATTACTGCATTTATTTGACAACATCAGTTACTAGTTACTTTGCAGATTCAGATTATAAATACAACTAATAAATTATAATGGATTAATATGGATTAAGCTCGCCAGCAGTAAATAAAGTAGTTAATTTTCATTAAATATTTTATGTTTTTGTTTATTTGAAGACAGTGCTTATTAATCAACAGCAAAGTTAGCAGAGTTAGCTCAACAGGCTAATTTTAATCTGTTGTCACAGGCCAGTTATTGAAAATGCATCATAAAATAAATAAACAATTAAAATTAAATAAAATGACTTACTGCAGACAGCATGTAAAAGCGATATTTACAGAACAACGGGTACAATGTATAACAACAAGTAACGAACACAACATATTGGATAAAACACTGCAAGAAGAAGACTAAAAAAAAAATTAATGCATCACTATTATAATCCAGTGATAAAATACATGTTATTCCAAAACGGGCCAATATTTACTTTCACTGTTGGTACTTTTGTGTACTTTTACTTATTTTGATTTTGAATGCACTACACTGTGGTACAGCTACTTTTACTGAAGGAAAATATCTGAACACCCCCCTGCAGCCTGCCGCATCTCAAGTCTTTTTATCAAACTTTAACTGCTGTTTTTTAAAAGATGTGATTATGATATTACATAATTTATCTGTTTCAGATTTAGTTTTTGAACCGCAGTATTCCCGAGGACTCTGCCTTTCATTCATTAATTAAACTGTTATGAGAGTGTGATAATCTGTTAATTAATACGTCTACATGTTTGTGTGGGTTACAGATGATCCTCGAGACAGCATGCATCCTTATGGTGAGTAAAGTCTCTTGTTTCTTTGTTTTTACTAAATGTTCGTAGTTTTCATAATAATTTGCTTCTGCTTGTCTCCTTATTTCAGAGGATCAAGCCGACACCATAGACACAACAGGAGGTGAGATAGTTGACTCTGGGAGGACATGTCATGCATTAGCTGTAGTAGAAGAAGTAGCGGACATAGTACCAGCCTGTAGTAAAGCCTGTAGTAGTACCTAAGCACAAGAGAAGTGCTGGTGTTAACAGCTGACTGAAGATTAAGTGATACTGACGTTAGAAGTCGCTGATCAGGCTTTTCTTCTGTTGGTATGAAGCAGTAAAGCTGTAGATAAACACTGAGCTTGTTTCTGTGTTGCAGCTCTGGTGGAGGAGCGTCCGCCGGAGGAGAGTGTAGGTGAGTCAGACGCACCGTCGGGCGTAAAAACTCACTTCATGAAATACACTTATCTGCTTTCTAAGCAAGAGTCAGATGAGACGATTTGCACTTTTACAAGGGGGATTAACCGCTAGACTATTTCTGCTTCTTGAGTATTGTCACTGTGAGGAAGCAACCAGAAGGAAATCACTGCACACAGCTTATCGTTTGTACAGGTTAAACAAACGAGATATAATGTGTTAATTAGTAAGCTTAGAGGTTCTGGTAGGTGGAACTCGTTACCTTTTGGACAGCCTGGCAAGCTGTTTCCAGTCTTTTAACTAAGCTGGCTGTAGCTTCATATTGATCGTGCAGACATGAGAGTAGTATCAATACTCAAAAAAGTAGATTTTCCAAAAGGTTGAAATATTCAATTAATATGACCAGGGGAAAAATATGGAGTGGCAATAAGGGAAACTATGTAGGGAAACAAAATAATAACACTTTGCTGATTCTGTCCTGCTGACCTGAATCATTTATTTTACTTCAATCAAATTTAACTTGGCTTCTTTTTTGTTTGTTGCTCTCCCAGTATTGTTAATGATTGATTAAAATTCAATCCGTTTATGTGTATTGTTGGGGCATGAACTTTTTTCGGCTTTTTGAAAGGGGGTCATGACACAAAAAGTTTGAGAACCACTGACTTAAATGCAGGTTGAAGGAAGGAAGGGAACAAATAGAAAGTGCAGGTAGTAGTTTTTTTTCTCACAGGCAGATAAATCAAAGTACTAATAGTGTTGTAAAAAAGAGATAGGAGTTGTTTCACGCCTCTGGCTATAATCTTATGCAGCTCTGATACCAGTGTTTGTGATCTTTGTGGCTCTGATAACGCGTGTTATGAAGTGATAGTGACACCAGTCAGAATCATTAGCCTTAATATTGCTCTGCTTTTTCTATTTGTTCTGCAGAGGAGTCCAGACAACACTTGACAAGCTCCAAATTCACTCAGGAAGCAGGTAGGAAGTGTCTGAATTTAGAGTCTTAAATATGGGTCATTCTTTACACTGGTCTGAAATACAGTTCAGGAAATGCTGCTTTTTCTGAACACACTACTGCTAAATGGAGAAGATTGTTTTTCTTTTATATGGATGAAGTTGGTGATGTGTTTTCTACTGTGTTTTGTGTTTGTGGCCAGCATCCCGCTGAGTTTTTCCACTCTATTAGGGATCATAATTTCCTGAAATATCTTTGGATTTTGAGGAGTGTATTCCAGACAGAGAATATGATCAGTGAATGTTAATGAGTCACTTTAGAGGAATTTAGAAGATGGTTGTTTTCTGGAAAACGCAAACCAAAAAACAACATCAGCAAACATGGAAGAAAGAACGTTTTCTGTCCTGGAACCAGAGTCATGGAACTTCATAAACACTGAAGTATTGTTCATCCCCTGTCAGAGAACTTGTCTGAACCACCAGCAGAACCAGAACCACAGAGTGAAACCCCCATAGAGACAGAGCGCAGTCCAGAGGGTGAGCGCACACACACGCACACATTAACTGACCTGAACATAAACCACACATGCAAATAACTTTTTTGGATACGTTAATATTTAATTATCAGTGCAAACGTTTGTTTGGAGTTTAACGTCACAATCCTTCTGCCCTCAGTTTAGTGGTGATGTTTTGTACTGAGACTTTTTTTGCACCCTAAAGACTGCTTTTCCTGCTTTTCAGCGCAAAATGCATATGTGTTACATATGTGAGTAATTTTCTTCTTCCCACAGTCTGCGGCTTAGTCTTCTACTTTGCAGACAAACAGTAGCACCAAATCAAGTTTACAGTACACTTTTAGTTGGGGGTATTAAAGTGTGTATTCTTGAGTCCCTGTATTCAGCATTAATAAGCATGTTAGAGCTGCAACTAACGATTATTTTCTTTTTTATTTATCTGTTGGTCATTTTCTTGATTAATTGATCAGTTATTTGGTTCAGAAAATTATGAAAAATGTTGATCAGTGTTTCCCAAAACCCTAGATGACGTCCTCAAATGTCCCAAAGATGTTCAGTTTACTGTCGTAGAGGAGAGGAAACCAGAAAATATTCACATTTAAGAAGCTGGAACCAGATTATCAAAACAGTCAGCAATAAATTTAATAGTTGACAACTAATCGCTTAATTGATTAATTGTTCTAGCTTTACACTATTAAAAAATTTTAAAAAACAACTTGTTAATAACTCCTCCTGTAGGCATCCAAGCAAAGGTTCACGGGATAATGCATGAAAATATAATAAAACACTGTTGTGATATAGGAATCAAACGCTGACGGCCTGTGGTGGCTTTGAGATGACAGCTGGGGGACACACTGTCTGTTCCTTCTTGTGTGAACTGTTTGATTTTCTCAATACTTGTAATCTTGCTGCTTGATGTTGACATGAAAATTGTGTGGCCCGTACGGGGATCGAACCCGCGACCTTGGCGTTATTAGCACCACGCTCTAACCAACTGAACTAACTGGCCACATAAACATCTTGTCATTGTATAAATAGAGAGGACTAAAACAGAACTAAAACATTCAACAGTTTTCAAGTCTAAAACCAAACGCTTTCACAGATGTTCATTATTGCAAAAACACAGGGAACGCATAGTGGACACTATAATACCACATTTAAGATGAATAAAAGTACATAAAGTAAATTATATATATGATTGATGATGAATTGTGAGCAAGCAAGGGCAACAAATCTGTACCTAAGATCTACAGAGACCTTATTAACAAACTGCTGCACACACAAGCCCGTCTGTCAGCAGCAGTAAAACACCACCATCTAGTGGCCAGTTGTGAGATGACAGTTAAACCACATTTTACCTTCAGGGTTTATAATTTATACTTTGGCTTCTTTTGGGAAAAGGAGGGCTGTGGCATCCACATAATAAGTCAAAGAACTTACACTGGAGCAAAATGTACAGATGTGTTTTATATTGTGTGATATATTCAAGCCATTGTATCTGAGAGCTATCTGCCATTAAGCATAGCAAGGGCACTTGGGATGAAGGAAACATGGAGTCTTTTAGTCCTGCAGACAGAAGTCTTGAAACGGTGGCCAGACAGCATTAGCTCAAACTGCCTCAGGAGTGGATGGTCCTGGCAGTCCAGTATAACATTAGCCCTCCTAAAGACCTGCCTGTTAAAAATGTCTGAACGCTTGGCAAGACTCCTGAGAGATTTCTGGCCAATTTAACAAGACTACCAAGTCTGTTGTTACTGGACAGATTAAAAAACCAGGCAGCAATATAGAAGGCTAAAACAGATTCAGTGAAGCAGCTCCTCTAAATGAGAGTCCTCGTCTCAGCTGAAAACCGTAGAAGTGAATATGGTTTTTATGTAAATCTGCGTGCTCAGTCTAATTTTAAAGTTGGTACACTGGCTATGTTCTTTCATTAGGCGCCAAACAATAAAGTACTGTCTAAACACACATTTTAAAAAAGCCTCCTTTTTCTTTTCACTGATGCTGCCAAACCAAATTCTTTGAACGTGGTGAGTATTAAATGCTGAAGTCCGTCTTCTCTCCTGTGTCACAGAAACAACGGGCAAACAGGCCGAGGAGAAGCCCAATGAAAAAGGTAAAAACTTAAGTAATGATTTAATTTTGACAGGCGAAACATGCATATTTGTGGCATTTCGTTTCTGTGAAACGAAAAACTTGACTGTAATTTGTACAGAGCTTCATCTTCATGGGAGAAACATGCATTGAGCCTCTCTGCGCTCGCATGCAAATGACTGTCAGTGAGTTCTAACTCAAAGCTGTTTGGCCCGTACGGGGATCGAACCCGCGTCCTTGGTGTTATTAGCACCACACTCTAACCATCTGAGTTAACTGGCCAGTGTTTCTGCCAATTTCTGTCCAATTTCAAAGTCCGTCTTCTCTCCTGTGTCACAGAAACTACAGGCAAACAGGCTGAGGAGAAGCCCAAAGAAAAAGGTAAAAACTGAAGTAACGATTTAATGTAGACATGTGAACCATGTATATTTGTGGCATTTCGTTTCTCTGATTTCTTGTCTTCTCTCTCCTCCAGCAAAGAAGAAGAAGCCAAAATTGTTAAATAAATTTGATAAAACCATAAAAGCAGAAATCGATGCTGCAGAAAAGCTTCGCAAGAAGGTACAGACGTGACACAGACGCCTGTCTGCTCTCCTGCAAAGACACATTTAGCATACAGACATTTAGCTTATATTGCTACCAGACAGCATAGGGAACACTTGGAATATTTATTTTCCTGTATTTGATGTTCAGTATAAGTGTCTTATTCCTTTGATCCTCTGTGGACAAAGTCTTTTTAACGGTGACATAATGCTGTACTAGTATGATATTGTCTTTGAGCTAAAATGATGACGTGGATGTCTAGAGTTGATGGATTTATTTTGTCATTAATGTGTTAATATATATCAGTCCTCTGTTTCTGTCAGGGTAAGTTTGAGGAGGCGTTGAGAGCGTTTGAGACGCTAGTGCAGCAGCATCCACAGAGCCCCCGCGCTCGCTATGGAAAAGCCCAGGTACTACAGTACTACTGCACATTACTGAGGTACAGTGAACTGGCACTGCACTGATGTTGTGTCAAAATGCTACAATAATATGTTGACAGACGGAGGACGACCTGGCTGAGAAGCTGCGTAGTAACGACATGCTGCAGAGAGCCATCAACACCTACAGAGAGGCCGCTGAGCTTCCTGATGTGACCTCTGACCTACTGAGAGCCACGCTGAAGAGACGAGCTGAGAGGCAGCAGTTCCTGGGTAACACAGCTACTACAGCTAGATACACTGCTGCTAAGTTAGCTACATAAGATTCTTTCAGACATGCAAATTTGAAGCTAATTTAACATGTTTTCATGTCTGAAGAAACCCGTGAGTTCAGCAAAACAAAAACTAGATTGGACCTGTAACACTTTCGCACAAACTCAAGTCTGAAATGAATCCCGTCACATGAGAAAAAAAGACACCAGAAACAGCAGGATGTTAGATAGTTGTTTGCCTTTTCACTCAACATTTGCTAAGTTCATTGAGTGGACTCAAAACTTCACTGTGTTAAAAAGCTGAGTGACGATTAAAGAACTGCTTGGCCCGTACGGGGATCGAACCCGCGACCTTGGCGTTATTAGCACCACGCTCTAACCAACTGAGCTAACCGGCCACAATATGCTGGCATTCATTGACCCTTCACTAAGCCACGCCCCCCTTTGTTACGGTTGCTATGTCCGACAAAGTGTCGAAATACAAAAAGTGTTCTCAGTAAGGAGACAGAAAAGTTTGCATTATACAGCAGCCATCATAGATACCACTAAAACGCACATATTGAACCTTTAATTTTACTGGCTTTTAAGCTATGTCTGTCATCATGGGAGAATTTGGTGCATATGGAGCCTTTGAGTGTTGGGATTCAAATGACTGTCAGTGAGTTTGAACTCAAAAACAATTTGGCCCGTACGGGGATTGAACCCGCGACCTTGGCGTTATTAGCACCACGCTCTAACCAACTGAGCTAACCGGCCACAGAAATAGGTTTTCACTCATCCACAGCGGAAGGTGATAGGTTGTGGCTTCAAACCAATTTTCAAATGTTGTTCTTGAGTTCTTGATTTGGGAGGAGACTCCACTCTACAGGGAAGTTACCCTAAAAGCTGATTGGTCCCCAGAATGCCACATATGCCACAAATTTGAAAGAAGCCGTTTTGTAGAGTTTCTGTGAGGTTAGGATTCTGTAGCGTTGCGGGAAACACACTCATAATTTATAGTATAATGTAATATCCTATGATATTTGACGAAGACTGTACAACAGGAGATCCGCTGATGTTCAAATCTTGCGACTGAAACGCTAAAGGCTGAATTTGCTCGTAAATGGTTTTCTCTCTGTCTCAGGTCGGGTGCGGGGGTCTCTGGCGACTCTGGAGAAGTTGACTCAGATCTTTCCAGAAGACATCAGTCTGAAGAATGAACTGGGCGTCGCCCACCTGTTGCTAGGAGACAACAAGGGCGCCAAAAAAGTCTACGAAGAGGTGTGTGTATGCTGACAGCTTTACCAAACACACCCGTTAATGTTGAAGTGGTGTCCTGCTGGTAAAGGCCTCCGCTGCCTTTCTCTTTGTCTGTGATTGGCTGTCTGACCTCTCGCCCACAGGTTCTGGCGGTTGCCCCCGGCGATGGCTTTGCTAAAGTTCACTATGGTTTCATCCTGAAGTCAGAGAACAAGATAGCGGAGAGTATACCATACCTGAGGGTAAGCAGACACACACACACATATGTAAATGTTTGTACATGTACTTCATACTTCATACACAGCCTCATTGGTGTGAGTTTTAGTTGGACTTTGAATTTATTTTAATGTTGTGTTGCTGTGTGTTTTAACCCTCAACCCCTTTAACCCTCTCTGTCTCTCCCCAGGAGGGTTTGGAGTCTGGTGAACCAGGCACGGATGATGGGCGTTTTTTTTTCCACCTGGGTGACGCCCTGCAGAGAGTCGGAGACAAAAGCGTGAGTAACACACACACACACACACATGGCTTCCTAACTGGTAGACATCTACTCAAATGATGTTTTACAAACTGACTAGCTTTTAAAAAGAATTATCAATAACGTGTGGTGGCCACAAGGTGAATTTGTTGTATTCTGCCTTAGTTTATGAGACTGACACTGTAGTCAGAAGTAAGGTGTTGCTGTGAAGGGAGCTTCAAAAGCAGCTTGGCCCGTACGGGGATCGAACCCGCGACCTTGGCGTTATTAGCACCACGCTCTAACCAACTGAGCTAACCGGCCATGAAAACCCACTTTACAACTAATCCAATCTGTTAATCTGAAAAGTATTTTTGTTGCTTGGTCTAAGACAAAACTAAATAATTTTGTGTTGTAGTCGGGTAAAAACAAGACATGTGATGAGGTCACCTGGTGCTCTGATGGAGACAATAATCAGCAGGTTCATTAATAAAAGACATGCCCTGGCTTGGACAGGCTTTATTAATAAAATCAGAAGATTGGTTCATTACGAACTCATTAATACAGCGTAGTTTATTCATACCTCACATATCGCACCACGTACCGCATCAGCCTTGTTAAAACCATCTCTTCTTTCTCTTTCTACATTTGATAGTCAGATGACACACTCGGCACTGCTTTTCTGTGTCAACATATCACCAACTGTATGTACTTTTGTCTATAAGTGCGTTTCTTCGCCTGATTTGGCACCTCCATGATTTAATACATTTTTTTCAGACAAATTCAGTAAACATTTTGCTCCTTCAAGTTTTAGAACCACTCTTTGTTGACCCTCTAAAAATCCAACACAAAAGCATGTCTTGCTTTATGTCGATGTGTCTCTTTCCCTGCAGGCCTATCACTGGTATGAGTTGGGTCACAAACGAGGCCATTTTGCCTCAGTGTGGCAGAGGTCTCTGTACAACGTGGACGGACTGAAGGCTCAGCCGTGGTGGACGGCTAAAGAGACTGGATACACAGATCTGGTCAAGGTAAGGTGTCAGAGTGTGTGGGTTTATTTATTTATGCATATATGTGTACAAGGCAGTTTTATTCTGTATTATTTCTTTTAAATTGGAGTTGTGTGTATCTTTAGACATTAGAGAGGAACTGGAAGACAATCAGGGACGAGGCTCTGGCTGTGATGGACCAAAACACCGGATCATTCATACCTGAGGAGGAGAACCTGAGAGAGAAAGGAGAGTGGGGCCAGTACACACTCTGGCAACAAGGTACGCACTCAAATAGAAATACAGAGCGATGCTGCTGCCTCATTTATCTGAGATTATCGTATTTATGAGGTTTGCTTGGTTAAAAAAATAGTAAATCAACAGAAAATTAATCAACAACTTTAGAATTAATGAAAGGAAAAAGGAGAAAGGAGAAAAAAAAATCTGAATTTAAGTTGTTTATCAAGACAAAACTGTCAAACATTTACTGGTTTCACATGATATTAATTCATTTCATTACTTTGCACTCATGGAGCTTTCCCTCTTTTTTCTGACATTTTATAAAATTACTAATTGAAAAACAATCACCACAATAAATTATGTTTTACTGTATTTTGGTTTCTTTTTGTGCTTTTAGGGAAAAAAGTTGGAAATGCCTGTCAGGGCGTCCCAAAGACGTGCTCGCTGCTGGAGAGATACCCTGAAGCTACAGGCTGCAAGAGAGGACAGGTACACATGAACACACACACTGACAGGCAAACCACAGGACTTCCTGAAGGTTTTCATAGAGCAGAGGGGTGTTTTGCGTGCCTCCTAGAAGTTAAAATCCAAAACATTTTTCTCACAGACGATGGTACGTGATTCACTCTCTCCTGGTTGAATCATCAATACAAAACAACTGCGTCAGAAAATATGTGGTTCTTTAATATGACGTCAAAGGTACAGGACTGCAGACATAAAAGATTTTGGGGGGTGAGAACTATGCTTGCAGTAAAGAAACATCCAACAACAGAGCTTAAAATGTTTTTACAGACACCTTTAATGGGGTGTAAAAGCAAACTATTAGCTCACACCTCTGACTGGCTTCTTCTCTGAAGCAAACAGTTGAGGCTCATGTTTTGTTTTTACCAGAGAAAATGCTTCAAGGATGAGGACTCGGTTCTCTTTGGACTGATCGCATCTCTGTAAAACTTTGAATGAATGTTTTGGATCTTCAAAAAATAGGTGTTTGAAAAGGGGGCTGCTCTTATGTTTGGGTCTGTATGGTAGGATCATGTTTCTGGACTGATACTGTGAAGCCGTCAGCTGTTAGATGTTTCCATATGTAGGGTTTGATAGCTAAAAATATCTCAAACCTATGAGCGTGAATTAAAAATCAGACCTGTGCTTTTACCGTCTGAACTAGGCCTGTTTGAAACATCTTAGAATAACTGTGATCTGATTCTGAGGTCACTTTAGTAAGTAAATAACTGATAATCTGACTGTGTGACGTCGGCTGCTATTAATCTGCCTATGTTTTCCTTTTTATGTGTGTGTGTGTTCAGATTAAGTTCTCTGTGATGCAGCCCGGTACTCACGTGTGGCCTCACACTGGTCCCACTAACTGCAGACTGAGGATGCACCTCGGCCTCGTCATCCCCAAACAGGGCTGTAGGATCCGCTGCACTGACCAGACCAGGTACTGGACGGGTCTTCGTCCTTTCTCTTGCTGTTTGGCGTTATTAGCACCACGCTCTAACCAACTGAGCTAATCAGCCACAGAATATCATCCTCACTTATTGTTTATTGAAGTCAGACCAGAAAAGCCTAACTGCAGTCTTAGTTTACTCAAAGTATTTCCTCTTCCTCTCTGCTGACCTCTCGTTCTTCCTCGTGTGCTGTGTCGCAGGGAATGGGAGGAGGGTAAAGT